>NC_091977.1:278457354-279105856 GCF_044704955.1 Pristiophorus japonicus | reverse complement strand
TAACTATCAATCGTTTCTCCCACTACCAAAGGCTGACGACCTCTTTGCAACGTGGCGGGAGGAAAGACAGTCACGAAGCTGGATTTGACTTCAGCCGACATGACGCAGGAACTGAAGAAATCATCAAAGGCCCTCACCTGCATCAACACGCACAAAGGTCTTTTTGTTTATAACAGATGCCCGTTTGGAATCCGTTCAGCGGCGGTGATATTCCAGAGAAACATGGAAAGCTTACTGAAGTCGGTCCCGCACACTGTGATCTTCCAGGACGACATCTTGGTCACAGGTCGGAACACAGTTGAGCACCTGCAGCACCTGGAGGAGGTTCTTAGTCGACTCAACCGCAGGGGGCTCAGGTTAAAATGCTCGAAGTGCGTTTTCCTGGCGCCTGAAGTGGAGTTCGTAGAAAGGAGGATTGTGGCGGACGGCATCAGGCCCACCAACGCGAAGACTGAGGCAATCGAGAACGCACCGAGGCCACAGAACGTGACGGAGCTGCGGTCGTTTCTGGGACTCCTGAACTGCTTTGGTAACTTCTTACCGGGTCATAGCACACTGTTAGAACCACTGCATGCATTACTATGGAAAGGGGACGAATAGGTTTGGGGCAAAAGCCAAGAAAATGCCTTTTTAAAAGCGAGAAAATTGTTATGCTCAAACAAATTGCTTGTGTTGTATGATCCATGTAAGCGTTTGGTACTAGTATGTGATGCGTCGTCATATGGCGTCGGATGTGTATTGCAACAAGCTAATGATTTTGGGAAACTGCAACCAATTGCCTATGCATCCAGGAGTCTGTCTAAGGCTGAGGGAGCCCACAGCATGATTGAGAAAGAAGCATTAGCGTGTGTCTATGGGGTAAAGAAAATGCATCAATACCTGTTTGGGCTAAAATTCGAATTGGAAACCGACCATAAGCCATTTATATCCCTGTTTTCCGAGAGTAAAGGGATAAATACCAATGCATCGGCCCGCATCCAGAGATGGGAGCTCACGTTGTCCGCATACAACTACGCCATCCGTCACAGGCCAGGCACAGAAAACTGCGCCGATGCTCTCAGTAGGCTGCCATTGCCCACCACGGGGGTGGAAATGGCGCAGCCTGTAGATCTAGCCATGGTTATGGAAGCATTTGAGAGTGAGCAATCACCCGTCACTGCCCGGCAGATCAAAACCTGGACAAGCCAGGACCCCTTATTATCTCTAGTCAAAAGCTGTGTGCTTTACAGGAGCTGGTCCAGTGACCCACTGGAAATGCAGGAAGAGGTAAACCCGTTCCAACGGCGCAAAGATGGAATCTCTATACAGCAGACTGCCTTCTGTGGGGCCATCGAGTAGTGGTCCCCAAGAAGGACAGAGGCACCTTCATCAATGACCCCCACAGTACCCACCCAGGCATCGTGATAATGAAAGCGATAGCCAGATCCCACGTGTCGTGGCCCGGTATCGATGCGGACTTCGAGTCCTGCGTTCACAGATGTAATACATACTCGCAGCTAAGCAATGTACCCAGGGAGGCGGCGCTAAGTTTATGGGCTTGGCCCTCCAAACCGTGGTCTAGGGTACACCTCGACTATGCAGGCCCGTTCTTGGGCAAAATGTTCCTTGTGGTTGTATTCCAAGTGGATTGAATGTGAGATAATGTCGGCTAGCATGTCTGCTGCCACTACTGAAAGCCTGCGGGCCATGTTTGCCACTCACGGTTTACCCAATGTCCTGGTGAGCGACAACGGGCCATGTTTTACCAGTGCTGAGTTCAAAGAATTCATGACCCGCAACGGGACCAAACATGTCACATCTGCCCCGTTCAAACCAGCGTCCAATGGTCAGGCAGAGAGAGCAGTGCAAACCATCAAACAAGGCTTGAAGAGAGTAACTGAAGGCTCACTGCAGACTCACCTATCCCGAGTCCTGCTTAGCTATCGCACGAGACCCCACTTGCTCACTGGATCCCACCTGCTGAACTGCTCGTGAAAAGAGCACTTAAGACAAGACTCTCGTTAGTTCACCCTGATCTACATGAACAGGTAGAGAGCAGGCGGCTTCAACAAAGTACATACCATGATAGCGCAAATGTTTCACACGAGATTAAAATTAATGATCCTGTATTTGTATTGAATTATGGACAAGGTCCCAAGTGGCTTCCCAGCATTGTCGTGGTCAGGTGTTTCGGGTCAAACTTTCAAATGGACTCATTCACCAGAAACACTTGGACCAAATCAAACTCAGATTTACGGACTATCCTGAGCAACCCACCTTGGACCCTACCTTTTTTGATCCCCGAGCACCGGCACCACGGTTGACCACGAAGCGGAGCCCATCATCCACAGCAGCCCAGCAGGGTCCAACACACCAGGCAGCCCAGCAAGGCCAGCTGCACAGCAGCCCAGCGAGGGACCAACAAATGATTCAACAACACCAGCTTTCACACTGAGACGATCAACCAGGGCAAGAAGGGCCCCGGATTGACTCACATTGTAAATAGTTACACTATTGACCTTCGGGGCAGTGGGTGGGGTGGGTGTTATATATGTAAACTTGTATTTACTCTGTACAGCCACCAGAGGGCTCGTCCCCTGGAGTCCCAAGGGATCCCATAATCCCTTGGGAGCACAGGTATTTAAGGAGGTCTCACAGGTTGGAAGGCACTCTGGAGACCTGCAATCTAAGACTACGGTCACACGTTACTTTGAGCTCAGTGTTCAGTCTGACTCTTTCTCCATACACAACAGCTACCACAGGGAGTGGTTGAAGCAAATAGTATAGATGTATTTAAGGGAAGGCTAGACAAACACCAACATTAGTGTCCTCGTCCAGGCTAACATCCCCAGCATTGAAGCACTGACCGCACTCGATCAGCTTCGTTGGGCAGGCCACATGGTTCGCATGCCAGACATGAGACTCTAAGCAAATGCTCTATGTGGAGCTCCTTCACGGCAAACAAGCCAAAGGTGGGCAGCGGAAATGTTACAAGGACACCCTCAAAACCTCCCTGGTAAAGTGCGACATCACCACTGACACTTGGAAGTCCCTGGCCGAAGAATGACCTCGGTGGAGAAAGTGCATCCAGAAGGGCGTTGAGCTCTTCGAATCTCAACGCCGAGAATGTAAAGAGGTCAAGTGCAGGCAGCGGAAGGAGCGTGCGGCAAATCAGTCCCACCCAACCCTTCCCTTGGCGAATGTCTGTCCCACCTGTGACAGAGTCTGTGGCTGTCGTATTGGACTGTTCAGCCACCAAAGAACTCACTTCAGGAATGGAAGCAAGTCTTCCTCAATTTCAAGGGACTGCCTATGATGATGATGAGACAGGCATATGAGGAGAAAGGAATAGAGGCTTATGCTGATAGATTTAGATGTGGAAAGACGGGAGGAGACTCGAGTGGAGCATAAATGCTGGCATGGACTGGTTGGGCCGAATTACCTGTTTTCTGTGTCGTATATCCTATGTAATTTGGATTTGAAATGCGTTTGTGCTTATTTAAGGATGCCCATTTAATACAGTAGATTTTCTCTTTAAAGGGAAGGAAAGCCTAGGGGGAGTAGTAATTACAAACATATTCCTGCCATTTTAAAGAAACTCAAACTTCTCAGCTTCTATGCCAGGTCTCCTTTCCCTCAGACCCATCTGGCTGTCATTGACTGGGTGGAGCCAGCTGTATCCAAGTGCAGCTCTATTCATTTTCATGGGGCTGCAACTTGGATTTGGCTAATCCAGAGCCATATAACCCCAGAAAAATATGCCTCATTGGAGATATCTTTGATTTTATTGCTGCTTTCTACCACAGCTTCTCTGAACCCCCATCATCCTGGATCTTTCATCAATAAATTTACATTTATGTAGTACCTTTAACATAGAAAAGATGCTTCCCGAAAGAGTAAAAATTGGGCATCAGTAGAAGAGTTAGAGGGGTCAAGAACAAGGGGCCATAGATACAAGATTAAATTTAAGAAATTTAGAACCGAGCCAAGGAGTAATTTATTTAGAGTTGCGAGGTTTGGAATTCACTTCCAGAGTGAGTGGTCGAGGCAGAAACTGTCAACATTCAAGGTTAGATTGAAAAGGTGGATGAAGGAAAGGGGATTGAACATAGAAACCGGAGTAGTTCATTCAGCTCCTGGAGCCTGTTCCACCATTCTTTTAGATCATGGCTGATCTTTACCTCAACTCCATTTACCCGCCTTTGATCCATATCTCGATACCCTTACCTGATTAAAAAAATCTGTCGATCTCAGTCTTTTAAATTACAGTGGACCTAGCATCCACAGCCTTGTGGGGGAGAGCATTTTCAGATTTCCACGACCCTTTGTGTGAAAAAATGCTTCCTGATTTCACTCCTTAAGACTTAATTCTAATTTAAAGATTGTGTCCCCTTGTTCTGGATTCCCCTGCCAGAGGAAATATTTTCTCTGTATCTACCCTATCAAATCCTTTTGTCACATGGGATATTGGAACAGGTTAAATGTGATCAGAACTATTTGCTTACCTGGAGGTAATCGCTGGCATAGACTGGTTGGGGCCCAATGGATTGTTTCCATCTTGTAACTTCTATGTAGATACAAGTTAGGAGATGAGGCCAAATCACAGGAGGCTAGAGTTAAAGAAATAAAATGGCTCTGGGCAGAACAGAAGGATGAAGGAGGTTACCGAGGTAGGGAAGAGATAGTCCATGGAAGGATTTATTAATGAACACAGGGATATTTAAATCCGTGCTTTGGGGAAAGGGAGCTAATATATGTCACCTATGAATGGAATGATTGGGAATGACTTAATGCGAGACCAGATGTAGATGGCTGAACTTTGGACAAGCTGGAGTTTATGGAACAGTGAGTTTAGAGAGGGGAGAGTTTAGATGGATAGTGGTGAGGGTGTTGCAGAATTCAAATCTGCAGGTGAAAAAGCATGGATTAGAGTTTTGGTTGTGATGGGAATAAAGTTGGAGTGAGGAGGCAGGTGATATTGTGGAGGTGGAGGAAAGCAATTTTGCGAGTGGTCAAAAAACTCTGCTCTGGGTCATGTAGGACATTGAGGTTGTGCACTGTCTGGTGAAGCTTGAACAAGCAGATGGAGAGGTAGAAGGAGGCTATAGTCAGAATGCTCTCTCTATTTTTGGGAGCCACAAAGTATACAAGTATGTTGGGGGGAGGGGTTCTGTCAGCAATCTGGTGTACAGGTTGAACCTCCCTTAGCCGGAACCCTCGGGACCTGGCCTGTTCCGGATAAGGGATTTTTCCGGACGAGGAGAGGTCACGTTAAATTGGATGGTACAGGTACTGAGCAAGGAGATATTGGGGCTGGGAGTGCAGCAGAGAGATCGTGGGAAGGGGGGGTGGTGGATCGCGGGGTCAGGCCAGCGATTGCAGGGATCGGCAGCAAGGAAGGACTTCAATTTGTTCAGGTTGGAATTCTGCACATGTGCCACCCGGTGGCCGGGAATGGTTCCGAACGAGGGGTGGTTCTGGATAAGGGCATTCCGGATAAGGGAGTATTTGGAACCCAGGCTGTTTCAGGATCCTATCGGGAAGCACCCAAATTGGAAAAGTCAGAATGAAGCACTGCCTAGACAGTCTGATTTTACCCACCTTGGGCATCTCTGTTCTGGATGTATAGAATTTCTCTGGAGCTGCTCTTTCTGATATTGTTCATTACCATTAGTTCAAACTTCTAAGTATTTGAATGTAAAAGGATGTTGGCTTCTGGGCTCATCAAGGAAGGATTATCTTGCATGGGATGTGAAATTGTTCACTTCCTTCTCTGTGCAGTTTAACATTAACATAATCTATAGGCAATTTAAAACCAATAGGTATTTGCTGCAAGGTGATAAGATAATTTCAGATGAAGACAGTCATTCAAGCTGTCTTAATTCATTCATCCAGAGGGATCCTAAAGTTCTCTTCCTCTTTCCAGCCCCCCTCCGCCCCCACCGCCTCCCTTCATTTCAGTATCCAATTCTTTCTTAAAAGATTCCTACCCTCGCAATTTAACTTAAAGCAAAGTCCAAATTTATCATTTCCATTTCCTCAACTATCTTGTATATTGCGATATATGACCACCTCACTTCCAGGCTGAAAAGCCAAAGTGCTTCATGTCTTTCCTTCTTGCTCGGCCGCCTAACACTGGAGATCAGGTACTGCACTGTCTCTAGCTGTTAAATGTCATCCATGTGTCTTAGTGACCAGAGCTGATCCAGTAACATGGAAACACTGAAATTTACAGTGCAGAAGGAGGCCATTTCGGCCCATCATATCCACGCCGGCCAACAAAGAGCCGCACGGTGCTCGGTCAGCAACCCTGAAGGTTACACACAAACCTATGAACAATCACGGAAAGGCAAAGAGCACCCAGCCCAGCCAGTCCGCCTCACACAACTGCGACACGCCTTACACTGAGACATTCTACACTCACCCCAATCGGAGCCGTGTAATCACCTCGGAGAGGCAAAAACCAGATAAAAACTCAGGCTAATTTAGGGAGAAAGAAATCTGGGAAAATTCTTCTCCGACCCTTCCAGACGATCGAAACTAGTCCGGGAGATCACCCTGGCTGTATTCGATTCCTTGCAGTACTTACCATTATATCTGCGCAGGCCAACATAAGGTTATCCATTCTAATCCCAATTACCAGCTCTGGGTCCGCGACCCTGCAGGTTACTGCACTTTAAGTGCCCATCCAACCATCTCTTAAAAATGGTGAGGTTTCTGCATCCACCACTCTTCCAGACAGCGAGTTCCAGATCCCCACAACCCTCTTAGTAAAGAAGCCTTCCCTCAAATCCCCTCTAAACCTTCCACCAACCACCTTAAAACTATGCCTCCTCATAATAGACCCCTCCACCAATGGAAATAGGCACTTACTATCCACTATGTCCAGGCCCCTCAATATTTTGTACACCTCAATGAGGTCTCCTTTCAACCTCCTCTGTTCCAATGAGAACAAACCCAGCCTATCCAATCTGTCCTCATAACTAAGATTCTCCATTCCAGGCAGCATCCTAATAAATCTCCTCTGCACCCTCTCTAGTGCAATCACGTCCTTCCTATAATATGGCGACCAGAGCTGCACGCAGTACTCCAGCTGTGGCCTAACCAAAGTATTATACAATTTAAGCATATCCTCCCAGCTCTTATATTCTATGCCTCGGCCAATAAAGGCAAGCATTCCGTATGCCGCCTTAACCACCTTATCCACTTGGCCTGCAACTTTCAGGGATCTGTGGACAAGCATTCCAAGGTCCCTTTGTTCATCTACACTATTAAGTGGCCTACCGCTTAATGTGTATACCCTTTCCTTATTAGCCCTCCCAAAGTGCATCACCTCACACTTCTCAGAATTAAATTCCATTTGCCACTGCTCTGCCCACCTGACCAGTAGATTGATATCCTCCTGCAGCCATGACTTTCCTCTTCATTATCAACCATACAGCCAATTTTAGTGTTGTCTGCAAACTTCTTAATCATACTTCTATATTCAAATCTAAATTATTGATATATACCACAAAAAGCAAGGGACCCAGTACTGAACCCTACGGAACCCCACTGGAAACATCCTTCCAGCCATAAAAATATCCATCAACCATTACCCTTTGTTTCCTACCTCTAAGCCAATTTTGGATCCAACTTATCACATTGCCCTGGATCCCATGGGCTTTAACCTTTGCGACCAGTCTACCATGTGAGCATTATCAAAAGCTTTGCTAAAGTCCATATACATTACATCGTACGCACTACCCTCATCGACCCTCTTGGTTACCTCCTCAAAAAATTCAATCAGGTTAGTCAAACACAATCGTCCCATAACAAATCTGTGCTGACTGTCCCTAATTAATCCTTGCTTTTCCAAATGTAGATTTATCCTGTCTTTCAGGATTTTTTTCCAATAATTTTCCCACCACCAAGGTTAGACTGACAAGTCTGTAGTTACTCGGCCCATCCCTTTTTCCCTTCTTAAACAAGGGTACTACATTAGCAGTCCTCCAATCCTCCAGCACCATGCACAAATCCAAAGAGGACAGGAAAATGATGGTCAAGGCCTCTGCATTTCCTCTTTTACTTCGCTCAACAGCCTGGGATGCATTTCATCTGGGCCTGGGGATTTATCTACTTTCAAAGCTGCTAAACCCCTTAATACTTCCTCTAACAAGGTGCATTTTGACCACAGCACCACACAGTTTAGTTGCAGCTTCCTCTGACGTATTCAGGTCATGGAGTTCAACACGCATGTTATTGTTCCTTGAGTTCTGAGAAGTTTAAACTATTTGGAATGCTTGCCATCATACTAAATGATAAGATTATATTGTGGGCCCCTGACAAAAATACGTTAGTACTTATGGAATAGTGTAAAGTGTCTTGCATTTACTAACAATTGGAAGATTGTTACTTCTGGCTCAGTTTCATTCAACCTAACCCTTCTATGAGAACAGGTGCTTGGTGCTCATTCAAAACTGTTTAAAGATAAAAAAGAACTTGCATTTATATAGCACCTTTCATGACCACAGGTCATCCCAAAGTGATTTACAGCCAGTTAAGTACTTTTGAAATGTAGTCATTGTCGTAATGAAGGTTTAAGCGTGCCTAATGCAGAAAGAAAGTGATGATTTAACACTGTTTAAACCCCATTACCCCTCCATTACAACTGCATTTAAAAGCTAGTTTAAACCTGTAATTTTATAGTGGAGAGAGGGGCCATTGTGTCTCTGATTTATGTAATTGCTCCACAAAGAACGTAACATTGTGATTGGGACATAGAAACAGGAGTAAAGCATTCAGTCCTCTCGAGCCTGTTCCACCATTCAGTTAGATCATTGCAGATCTATATCATAACTCCATTTACCTGCCTTGGTTCCATATCCCATTATGCCCTTACCGAACAAAAATCTATCAATCTCAATTTTGAAATTTTCAATTGACCCAGCCTCAACAGCATTTTGGGGAGAGTTCCAGATTTCCACTACCCTTTGTGTGAAGAAGTGCTTCCTGACATCACCCCCTGAACGGCCTAGCTCTAATTTTAGGATGATACCACCTTCTTCTGGACTCTCCCACAAGAGGAAATACTTTCCCTCTGTCTACCCTATCAATTCCTTCAATCATAAACACCTCAATTACATCACTCCTTTGGGGAATCATTCTGGTGAATCTGCGCTGCGCACCCTCCAAAGCCAATATATCCTTCCTGAGGTGTGGTGCCCAGAAGTGTAGGCAGTATTTCAAATACTGTCTAACCAGAGCTTCGTACAATTGCAGCATAATTTCCACCCCTTTGTATTCCTGTCCCCTTGACATAAAGGCTATCATTCCATTAACCTTTTAAATTAGCCTCTAAATCTCTTTGCTTCTCCACAGTTCCTATCTTCTCATAATTTAGAAAATACTCTGATCTGCAACATTATTATGTTCCTGTCAGTGTCAGCGATGGCTCAGTGGGGTAGCACTCTTCCCCCACCTATGATCTGTCCCATCTGTGACAGAGTCTGTGGCTCTTGTATTGGACTGTTCAGCCACCATAAAAACACACTTCAGGAGTGGAAGCAAGTCTTCCTCGATTCCAAGGGGCTGCCTATGATGAGCACACTCCCCTCTGAGTCGGAAGGTTGTGGGTTCAAGTCCCACTCCAGGAACTTGTAGCACAGAAAATCTAAGCTGACACTCCAGTGCAGTGCTGAGGGAGTGCTGCACTGTTGGGGGTGCCGTCTTTTGGATGAGACGTTAAACTGAGTGATCTCTCAAGTGGATATAAAAGATCCCATGACACTATTTCAAAGAGGAGCAGCGGAATTATCCCGATGTCCTGGCCAATATCTATCCTTCAATCAACAAAACAAAAACTGATTATCTGGTCATTATCACATTGCTGTTTGTGGGAGTTTGCAGTGCGCAAGTTGGCTGCCGCGTTTCCCACATTACAACAGTGACTACACTCCAAAAATATGTCATTGGCTGTAAAGCACTCAGATGTCGAGTGGTTGTGAAAGCGCTATATAAATGCAAATCTTTCGTTCCTGGCCTTGGCCATTCTGACACAAATATCTGATGGACTGCATCCCAGAGTACTTAAGGAGGTGGCCTTGGAAATAGTGGATGCATTGACAGTCATTTTCCAACATTCCATTGACTCTGGATCAGTTCCTATGGAGTGGAGGGTAGCCAATGTAACCCCACTTTTTAAAAAAGGAGGGAGAGAGATAACAGGGAATTATAGACCGGTTAGCCTGACATCGGTAGTGGGTAAAATGATGGAATCAATTATTAAGGATGTCATAGCAGTGCATTTGGAAAGAGGTGATATGATAGGTCCAAGTCAGCATGGATTTGTGAAAGGGAAATCATGCTTGACAAATCTTCTGGAATTTTTTGAGGATGTTTCCAGTAGAGTGGACAAGGGAGAACCAGTTGATGTGGTGTATTTGGACTTTCAGAAGGCTTTCGACAAGGTCCCACACAAGAGATTAATGTGCAAAGTTAAAGCACATGGGATTGGGGGTAGTGTGCTGACATGGATTGAGAACTGGTTGTCAGACAGGAAGCAAAGAGTAGGAGTAAATGGGGACTTTTCAGAATGGCAGGCAGTGACTAGTGGGGTACCGCAAGGTTCTGTGCTGGGGCCCCAACTGATTACACTGTACATTAATGATTTAGACGAGGGGATTAAATGTAGTATCTCCAAATTTGCGGATGACACTAAGTTGGGTGGCAGTGTGAGCTGCGAGGAGGATGCTATGAGGCTGCAGAGCGACTTGGATAGGTTAGGTGAGTGGGCAAATGCATGGCAGATGAAGTATAATGTGGATAAATGTGAGGTTATCCACTTTGGTGGTAAAAACAGAGAGACAGGCTATTATCTGAATGGTGACAGATTAGGAAAAGGGGAGGTGCAAAGAGACCTGGGTGTCATGGTACATTAATCATTGAAGGTTGGCATGCAGGTACAGCAGGCGGTTAAGAAAGCAAATGGCATGTTGGCCTTCATAGCGAGGGGATTTGAGTACAGGGGCAGGGAGGTGTTGCTACAGTTGTACAGGGCATTGGTGAGGCCACACCTGGAGTATTGTGTACAGTTTTGGTCTCCTAACCTGAGGAAGAACATTCTTACTATTGAGGGAGTGCAGCAAAGGTTCACCAGACTGATTCCCGGGATGGCGGGACTGACCTATCAAGAAAGACTGGATCAACTGGGCTTGTATTCACTGGAGTTCAGAAGAATGAGAGGGGACCTCATAGAAACGCTTAAAATTCTGACGGGGTTAGTCAGGTTAGATGCAGGAAGAATGTTCCCAATGTTGGAGAAGTCCAGAACCAGGGGACACAGTCTAAGGATAAGGGGTAAGCCATTTAGGACCGAGATGAGGAGGAACTTCTTCACCCAGAGAGTGGTGAACCTGTGGAATTCTCTACCACAGAAAGTTGTTGAGGCCAATTCACTAAATATATTCAAAAAGGAGTTAGATGTAGTCCTTACTACTAGGGGGATCAAGGGGTATGGTGAGAAAGCAGGAATGGGGTACTGAAGTTGCATGTTCAGCCATAAACTCATTGAATGGCGGTGCAGGCTCGAAGGGCCGAATGGCCTACTCCTGCACCTATTTTCTATGTTTCTATGTTTCTCCGTCACAATCTTTTTATAATTTTAAACGCCTCTATTAGGTTACCCCTCAGCCTTCTCTTTTCAAGAGAAAAGAGCCGCAGCTGGTTCATCCTTTCCTGGTGGGTATGCCCTCACAGTTCTGGTATCATCCTTGTAAAAGCCTTCTCCAATGCTACTATATCATTTTTGTAATATGGAGACCAAAACTGTATATAGTACTTCCAAGTTTGGGCTAACCAATATATACAAGTTTAACATAACTTTCCTGCTTTTCACTTCTATTCCTCTAGAAATGAACCCCCATGCTTTGATTGCATTTGTTATGGTCTTGTTAACTTTTAATTATTTGTGAATGTGTATCCCTAAATCCCTTTACCCCTCTACCCCATTTAGATTCTGATTTTTGAAGGAACATGTGGCCTCCTTATTCCTCTGACCAAAATGCACAACCTCACACTCATACGCAAATTTTGAAATTGTACTTGTGATTCCCCGAGTCCAAATCGTAAATTTTGAACAGCAGTGGTCCCAGCACCAATCCCTGTGGAACACTTCCCATCTTCTGCCAATCTGAGTAACTACCTTTTACCTACTTTGTTTTCTAGTCAGCTTGCTATCCATTCTGCTACTTGTTCCCTGACTCCACATGCTCTGACGTTGATCATGAGTTTACCTTCAAAATCCAAGTGTATTACATCTACTGCTTTACCAATGTTCCCTTTAATTTTGTTTAGCGCTGCGCGGCCCCTATAAAGGCTGCATTCTAATAGCATGCATGCACGGTTTTTGTATTGAAAAGCCGGCTGCACGGGATCCCTGGAGTGCTGCACAGCTTATGGGAAACATTGTACTTTACCCTTGTCTAATCTTTCTGATACTTTTTCAAGTAATTCAATAAAGTTGACCAAACATGACCTTTCCTTTTGAAATTCGTGTTGATTATTTATTATATTCAGTTTCTAGGGGCCCAAGTTTCCATATGATAAAAAACGGGTGCCCCTCCGAGCGCCGGAAAAAAAACGCACGATTCTGGAGCGCTTTGCAGCTCCTTGTCTGTTTAGCGCGGTGCCCAGGGGGGCGGAACCTACACTTGCGCCGATTTTTTAAGTGGGAGGGGGCGGGTACCATTTAAATTAGTTTTTTTCCTGCCGGCAACGGTGCGTGTTGGAGCGTTCGCGCGCACGCAGTGTGAAGGAAACATTGGCACTCGGCCATTTATGTAGTTCTTTGTAGCTGTTTAATTTTTGAACATTTTTTAATAAAAGCACATTGCCATCAGCACTGAGGCTTCTTGCAGCCTTCTCACTGTCTCCTTCCCCCCCCCCCCCCCCCCCGCTCTGCGGGAACGAATGGCTGTTTCCTTCCCCACCCCCCGCGGGAACGAATGGTTGTTTCCTCCTCCCCCTCCCGCTCCGTGGGAATGAACGGCTGACTCCTCCTTCTCCCCCACCCCCCGCTCCCGCTCTGCGGGAACGAATGGTTGTTTCCTCCTCCCCCTCCCGCTCCGCGGGAACGAACGCTGTCTCCTCCTTCCCCCCCCCCCGCGGGAACGAACGCCTACAGCGTTCTCCGTGGCTGAAGCACTTTCACACAGGTAGGAAGATGGTTTATTTAATCTTTTCTTTACTTATAAATGTTTATTCAGGTTGGATTTATTTGTATAATATTTGTAGAAGTATAAATAAGGATTTATTGTAGAATTTAATGACTTCCCTTCCCCCCCCCCCACCTCGTTCTGGACGCCTAATTTGTAACCTGCGCCTGATTTTTTTATGTGTAGAACAGGTTTTTTCAGTTCTACAAAAATCTTCACTTGCTCCATTCTAAGTTAGTTTGGAGTACGTTTTCACTGTGGAAACTTTGAAATCAGGCGTCAGTGGCCGGATACGCCCCCTTTTGAAGAAAAAATTCTGTTCCAAAGTAGAACTATTCTACCTGACTAGAACTGTAGAAAAAAAAATTTGGAAAATTGCGATTTCTAAGATAGTCCGTTCTCCACCAGTTGCTCCTAAAAAATCAGGCGCAAATCATGTGGAAACTTGGGCCCTAGATGTTTTCTACTACATCTGAGTACAGATTCCATGATATTTTCTGTCACCGACATTAAGCTAACTGATCTTTAGTTCCCTGGACTTGGTCTAACTCCCTTTTGAATATAGGAATCACATTAGCTGTCCATCGGTCCTCTGGTACTATTCCCTTTTCTAATGAGTTGTTATATATATGTAATAGTGCCTCTGCTATCTCTTCCCTAACTTATTTTAATATGTGTGGATGCTTGGGATTTTATCTTCACTAAGTCTGATTAGTTTTACATCTTTTTTGATCTCTTCTTATAATGTCATGACCACCTTGTTCGTCTCCCTGAAAAATACTGAGGCAAAAAAATTATCTAATATTTCTGCCATTTTGCTGTCATTGCCAGTGAGCTTATCTTGTACAACCCTTAATGGCTTGTCCTTATCCTGATTTTACTTCAGTTATTTATGTCTGTAGAATACTTTACTGCTATTCATATTGCATACGAGCAATGACGGACAGGTAAAGACCATCTGGTCCATCGAGCCTGTCCCACACAAATTGCGATACCTTGTGTATCACAACATATACACTCCACCCCACCCCAAACCATGTGATCTCCTGGGGAAAGGCAAAAAAACAGATAAAAAGCCCAAGCCAATTTGGGATGGGGGAAAATCTGGGAAATTCCTCTCCGGCTCATCTAGGCGATCGAAACTAGTCCAGGTGATTACTCTGGCCTTGAATTCCCTGTAGTACCTACCTTCTGTAAGAGGTGATTTCCGACGCAGCCAGAAACAAATCCAGCTTTCACTTGAAGGAATTCAGCGAGCTTGCATCCACCACATGAAACGGCAGCTTGTTCCAGAAGTCTACCAATCTCTGGGAAAATGTAATTTAATTTTGTAGCTCCTCTTTGCTTTCCTTTTTTTTAACTTCTTTCCTTACCTCTTCACATTCTCGTTTGTCATCCTTGCCTTTATTGTCTATGTACTTAGTGTATGCCCATAATCTCTTCTTCATCCATGGTGTTTCATTATTGGCTAGTTTGTTTTTGTTTTTTGGGGAATATATTTCACCTGAACTCTACTGATCACCTTTTTAAAATATTTCCCACTGCTGTTCCATCTCTTTGTCAATATTTTTTTCCAGTTTCATTCTCATTCCCTCAATTAACTATTTCCAGTTTCATTCTCAGTCCTTCAAAATTAGCTATTTTCCAATCTATTAATTTGGTCTTTGTTTTACTTATGTCTTTCTCAATCATTATTTTAAATCATTATATTGTGATTGCTAGTGCCTAAATGTTCCCTCACAGTTAGTTCTCTTATCTGCTCTGGTTCATTTCCCATGACTCGATGTAACAGTGATGAATCTGTTGTTGGGCTTCTTCCATACTGCGTAAGAAAGGAGTCCTCTTCACACTGTTTAAAAACTCAATTCCCTTTTCACCTATTCCTACCTCTTTAATACTTGACATTGCTTTATTCACTTGTTGGTTATCTAACTGATACAACATTGTAACTGCTGTGTTCAAAGTATAGTAACTGCAGAAAATACATCAAACACAGTAATCCACAAACTTAAGGTGATCAGGAAGGACTTATTTCGTAAAATCCTAGAGATTGGACAATGTATAAAGAGTAAACTAATGAGAACTTGTGACTTATTTTAAAAATTAACCACGTCAATCTCATAGAAACATTTAAAATTCTGACGGGTTTCGACAGGTTAGATGCAGGAAGAATGTTCCCAATGTTGGGGAAGTCCAGAACCAGGGATCATAGTCTAAGGATAAGGGGTAAGCCATTTAGGACCGAGATGAGGAGAAACTTCTTCACCCAGAGAGTGGTGAACCTGTGGAATTCTCTACCACAGAAAGTTGTTGAGGCCAATTCACTAAATATATTCAAAAAGGAGTTGGATGTAGTCCTTACTACTAGGGGGATCAAGGGGTATGGCGAGAAAGCAGGAATAGGGTACTGAAGTTGCATGTTCAGCCATGAACTCATTGAATGGCGGTGCAGGCTCGAAGGGCCGAATGGCCTACTCCTGCACCTATTTTCTATGTTTCTAAATACAGAATAATTGAGTTACGGGATTTTACAAAATTATTTTTGTTTTGTACAGTATACCCGCTTGGTGTTCAAGAGCCTTACAGAAGCATTTTAAATTTGATGTAAGAGTTTTTCCAACAGCAGACATACACTAAGTACAGAGGGTAGCATTTATATCTACAAATAGGGTGACTTGATAACTGATTGTTGAAATCACAAGTGCGCTATAGCCAGCTACACAAGTGTCACCTGAATCCTATTTCACAGGTCCTCGTCAATGTTCCACCTAATTTTTTTGTTTGGGTGCATGGTCCCTTTGATGGACTGCGTGGCCCAGCGTTCATGCATGAAATGTCCCATTGTGGAGCCGGCAAGTGGCCTGCACGGGACCTCCAGACGCGCACAGTAACTGTTAGGAAATGGTATTTAATCATTAAAAAATAGCTTTGATGACTGGTTTTACAGATGAATATTTAAAGATATGGCTATTAAAGCATCTGATTCTGGAGTAACTTACTTACAGTTGGTTGGCAGATATGAGGTCTGTCACTTAGTTTTGGATGCTAGACACCAGACTCCCACCTTTACACAAGTTACTGAATCAGTAATTGGGAAGTTTGGGCTGAAGCCAAGCAACAGATATCTTGTTTCTGCAATCCAGCCTTCCAAGACCAGCTACATAGTTGACTTTCAAAAGTAACTTAATTGAGTCAACACATGACAAAACAATGTCTTTGGTATTGATTATGCATTTTGCTTTGGTTCTACTTGTTAAATATGTTCATCATAATAATTACTTTTGTGTCGAGAGCATCTCTTGTGTGAGATGATGAAGACTCATCTTGGTTATTCATTACCTACAAAATAAGGTTACAAAACATTGTTTTTTGACACTTACTTGAATGGGAATTTTTTTTGTGATTAAGCATTTTCCAATATCATAAAAGCAAATACAACTTTAAATACCAGAGACCGATTTGCATGCAGTTACATGAGCAGTAATATAGACTGTGCTTAACACCAAAGGACCTATTTTATGAATATTCCAGCACGTTGGGGAGCATCCAATCACACAGTTAATAGTGGGAAATCACAAGCGCCATCTTCATGATTTTGCCTGTACAGTATTTGCTCCAGACTCAATAGTGGGAGCTTGAATTTGGAAAAAAATGCCCCTCCTATATTAACATTCACTAACACAATATGTATGTAAAGTTATCTAATTTAAATTGCCTAAGATTGTGGGACTGTGGCTCAGTGAGTAGCACTCTTGCCTCTGAATAAGAAGGCTGTGGGTTCAAGTCCCACTCCTGGGATGTGAGCACAAAAATTCTCGGCTGACACTCCAGTGACGTGCTGAGGGAGCGCTGCACTGTCTGAGGGTGCCGTCTTTCGGATGAGACATTAAACCGAGGCCCCGTCTGCCCCCTCAAGTGGATGGAATAGATCCATGGCACTATTTTGAAGAAGAGCAGGGGAGTTATTCCTGGTGTCCTGGCCAATATTTATCCCTCAATCAATATAATAAAAAAACAGATTATCAGGTTTGTATCGCATCGCTGTTTGTGGGAACTTACTTATGCGCAAATTGGCTACCGCGTTTCCTACATTACAACAGTGACTGCACTCCAAGAGTACTTCATTGGCTGTAAAACGCTGTGAGCCATCTGGTGGTCGTGTCTTTCTTTCTTTCTTTACTAATTTCCTGTTTTACCCAAATTATTTAATCCTCTCAATCCCTCTGAACTAATTTCTTCCTTCTTTCTCTCTCTCTGCCACAAACACAATTCATTCACATGAACAGATACTTACACTTTCGTATTCACATACCCACATAAATGGAGGAGGCTAATCCTCTGCCGTCTTAACTTGCAAAAGTCCTCAATATGTGTAAATCTACTCTCCTTAGCGAAGGCAATTAGGTTTTACTTCAATTCCTTCTGTCACAGCTCCCCTGGTGACTCAATTGATAAATGTCTGGAGCAGAACATAAGATCCAAGGTTTAATCCTTGGTTTGTGTGGAGTTAGCTAGGGATGGGGTAAACTAACAGTGATTATCTGCACGATCAGTTTTGTGTCCTTGTACGCATGCGTGCTGTGGGCTCCGCCCCTAATTGCATATGCATAATCGATCCGGTCACGCATGCGCAGTACAATATGAGGAAGCCGGAAGTGATTTCGAACATTTTCGCGGCTATCGGAGAGAGAGAGCGGTGGAGAGAGAGACTGGGGCAGAGAGAGTGAGAGAGAGAGAGAGAGAGAGAAAGACTGGGGCAGAGCGAGAGAGAGAGACTGGGGCAGAGAGAGAGAGAGAGAAAGAGAGACTCGAGACTGGGGCATAGAGCGTGAGAGAGAGAGACTGAGATTTGAGACGGGCACAGAGTGAGCGAGAGTGAGAGTGACTTGAGACTGGGATAGTGAGAGTGGAGACTGGGCATAGAGAGAGAGACTGAAGCAGAGAGAGATTGGAGCAGGGATGGGGGAGAGGAGGCTAGGAACTCAGTGGGGGGGGGGAACCTATGAGAGGGAGCCCTGTCTGTTCTGTTCTGTTATGTCTGAAGGCGGCAGTCAGAATGGCTCGAATTACACTTTGCAAAGTCACTGTTTACGTAGGCAGGGCGGTTCTAATTACACATTCCAGAGAAACTGCTGGGTGTGTCTGATCCCCTTGGAGGAGAAATCAGCAATCCGGTCTTGTGATCAAAGGGACCCAATCAGAGCTTTAGGTGTTGCAAACTAACGTGTCCATAAAGTAATGCAGGCTCCTGTTTCTGAAAATTGTCCCGTGATCCCTTGTGGAGTGTACTTAGTGTATTTAGTGAGGTGTGGATTCTATGTGACTGGTAGCTCTCAAAAGGTGAATAGCCCACTGACACTCACTATCCTGACTTGAACATGAAAAATGCCTACTTGAGAGGACTGTTGTAGCCTGGATAATTGTACTCCAGCATATGTCAGTGCCTTTAAGTAGAGGAGGGGAGAAAATCAGGGATAAAGGAGTTCCTTTTCATATTGAGAGTTCCAACAGCTGCTTTGGCTTACTCCTAAAGGATACAAGTTGTTCATACATTTCTACAGCTGACAATTTGTTAGATATACACCAACAATGATATGACCTATATTGCAAACTTGTATCAGAATGTTCAGGGCCAGAAAGGACCATTTCTGTCCACTGGACGTGCCTAGATTCAAAAGCAAAATACACAGTTCATTACAAAATACTAGGCAAACTAATGGGACTAAAGGTTGTCAAGTCCCCTGGACCTGATGGCCTGCATCCTCGGGTCGTAAAAGAAGTGGCTGCAAAGATAGTAGATGCATTGGTTGTAATCTATCAAAATTCCCTGGATTCTGGAGAGGTCCCAGCAGACTGGAAAACCGTAAATGTAACTAACACCCCTATTTAAAAAAAGGAGGGAGACAGAAATGCCCTACAGCTTACATTTAATAAGCAGTAACCAATAGTTTGGCCTCGCCACTGCATGCACTATCCACCATTCAGGCTAATCAGGCCAGAGTAGGACCCCACATGAACGTCACACAAAGTGTGAAGGGACTCATGTATTTTGCTTTTTGCTGCCCTGTCCTGCTTCACTAAATCAGTCATCCTCGACTCCAAGGGACTGCCTAAGAAGAAGATCTATCCCAACCAGTTAGCCTAACATCTGTCATTGGGAAAATGCTGGATTCCATCATTAAGGAAGTAGTAGCAGGACATTTAGAAAATCATAATGCAGAGTCTCGATGGTTTTATGAAAGGGAAATCATGTTTGACAAACTTGCTGGAGTTCTTTGAGAATGTAACGAGCAGGATGGATAAGGGGAACCAGTGGATGTAGGATTTCCAGAAGGCATTCGATAAGGTGCCACATAAAAGGTTACTGCACAAAGATCAGAGTTCACGGGGTTGGGGGTAATATATTAGCATGGATTGAGGATTGGCTAACTAACAGAAAACAGAGTTGGGATAAAAGGGTCATTTTCAGGTTGGCAAACTGTACCTAGTGGGGTGCCACAGGGATCAATGCTGGGACCTCAACTATTTACAATCTATATTAATGACTTGCATGAAGGGACCGTGTAATATAGCCAAGTTTGCTGATGATACAAAGATAGGTGGGAAATCAAGTTGTGAGGAGGACGCAAAGAATCTTCAAAGAGATACAGATAGGTTAAGTAAGTGGAAAAAACTTTCGCAGATGGAGTATAATGTGGGAAAATGTGAGGTTATCCACTTTGGTAGGAAAAATAAAAAAGCTAATTATTATTTAAGTGGGGAGAGATTACAAAATGCTACGGTACAGAGGGATCTGGGGTTTTTGTACATGAAACACAAAAAGTTAGTATGCAGGTACAGCAAGTAATCAGGAAGGCAAATGGAATGTTGGCCTTTATTGCAAGGGGTTGGAATATAAAAGCAGGGAAGTCCTGCTACAATTGTACAGGGTATTAGTGAGGCCACACCTGGAATAATGTGTAGAGTTTTGGTCTCCTTTTTTAAGGATACTTGCATTGGAGGCAGTTCAGAGAAGGGTCACATGGTTGATTCCTGAGATGAAGGGGTTGACTTATGAAGAAAGGATGAGCAGGTTGGGCCTATACTCATTGGAGTTTAGAAGAGTGAGATGTGATCTTATTGAAACATATAAGAGTCTGAGTGGGCTTGACAACAGGATGTTTCCCCTCGTGGGAGAATCTCAAACTAGAGAGCATAGTTTCAGAATAAGGGGTCGCCCATTTAAAACTGAGATGAGGATTTTCTTCTCTCGGTCATGAATATTTGGAATTCTCTACCCCAGAGAGCTGTGGAGGCTGGGTCATTGAATATATTTAAGGTGGAGATAGACAGAATTTTGAATGATAAAGGAGTCTAGAGTTATGGGGTGCAGACAGGGAAGTGGAGCTGAGGCCAAGATCAGATCAGCCATGATCTTATTGAATGGCAGAGCAGGCTCAAGGGGCCAAATGGCCTACTCCTGCTCCAATTTCTTATGTTCTTATTACCTATTGCTCAATTGATTTTCTCGCCAAATGGCTGTCCAATTCCTTCTTTAAATTACTGATGCTATCGGCCTCGGTTGCATCCTTGAACAGTCCATTCCAAAAATTAACCAACTTCTTGTGTGTAATGGATATATCTGAATGTCCATTCACCTTCCCTCTTCTGAGCTTCATCCCATGCCTCCTTGTTGTCATTTTCAGTGTCATGGTACTATTTCTTGGGGTTCATTATGTTGATATCACTTGTGTTGTTCTGCCTCAATAAAATTCTCTTTCCCAGGTTATCTGTAGTCTCTCCTTGTCGCTCAGATATCTGATGTTAGGTATCAGACAGGTGGTCTTTTGCTGCACCATTTCCAGCACTTTTATATCCTTCCTGTGGATGGTAACCGCATCTCATTTATTGCTCCAATGTTTATTTTTCTCATCCCATTACTTTGCACTTGTTGACATTGAATTTAACTTGTAATTTCTCAGCCCAATATCGCAATCTCTCTCAATCTCTCTGCATGTAAGCAACTCTCCCACCACATTGCTGTCTTTGGTAAATTTTGACAATTTAATCTTTCCCCAGTTCCAATGTGAATTGCAACGGTTTCATTACTTTACTTTTCTTTGGAGAAACCCACTGCTCACTTCCTGCCATTCTGATGCAGCTCCATGCATTACCATCATCAGTCTCTTTTGATGTAGCCTGTTGCCAAATTACTTCTCGAACTGCTCACTGAGTTTGCTTTTCATTCTATGGAGCAATCTTCTATACGGTACTGTAGCAAAAGCCTTGCTGAAGTCCAGATAAGTAATGTACATGGTGTTTTCTTATCCACCAGCTCTGATACCTCCAACAAATTCTAATGAGTTTGTTAAACATGATCTTTTCTATCTCCCCCCCCCGGCCCCCAGTAAATCCACACTGACTATTGTCAATGACTTTATACTTATGCAGGTGTTTCACAATAATCTGTTTTAAGATGATCTCTAAAATCTTATGTTTGGCAAATGTCAGCTTGAAAAGCACCCTGATAAGCTAAAGGCTGAAAGTCAGTTACATGAAGTCCAGTACTTGGCTACCAGCAAAAACAACTTGCATTTTTATAGTGTCTTTAACATAGTAAAACGTCCCAAGGTGCTTCACAGGAGCAATTATAAAACAGAATTTGACAACAAGCCACCTAAAGAGATAGTAGGGCAGGTCACCAAAATCTTGATGGAACAGCTATGTTTTAAGGACTGTCTTAAAGTAGGATAGAGAGGTGAAGAGGTTTAGGGAGGGAATTCCAGAGCTTAGGTCCTTGGCAGCTGAAGGCATAGCCGACAGTGGTGGAGCAAAGAAAATCGGGGATGTGCAAGAAGCCAGGATTGGAGGAGAGCAGTAGGTCTAGAGGTAGTTACAGAGGGACGAGACCATGGAGGGGTTTGAAAACAAAGATGAGAATTTTGAAATCTAGGTGTTGCCTAACCAAGAGCACAGTAGTTTGGGTGAATAGGACTTGGTGTGAGTTAGGATATGAGAAGAGTTTTGGATGAGCTCAAGTTTACGGAAGGTGC
Source organism: Pristiophorus japonicus (assembly GCF_044704955.1). Lineage (NCBI taxonomy): Eukaryota > Metazoa > Chordata > Chondrichthyes > Pristiophoridae > Pristiophorus > Pristiophorus japonicus. Next base: position 279,083,652 of record NC_091977.1, on the reverse strand, counting down.
AAGGCCAGCCAAGAGAGCATTATGATTGTCGAGTCTAGAGGTAACAAATGCACGGATGAAGGTTTCAGCAGCAGATGAGCTGAGGTAGTGGATGGGGTGCCAATCAAGCAGGCTGCTTTGTCCTGGTGTTGAACTTCTTGAGTTTTGTTGGAGCTGCACTCATCTAGGCAAGTGAAGAGTATTCCAGACTGACAACTTGGATTCCAGATTTGTAGGATAGATTTTTTTTTTTAATCAAGTTTCCTTTTTAAAAACTTGACAAAGTACAGGTTAAAACCATAACTGTGATTGACTTACAATTGCTGTATGTAATAACTGAAAAATTTACCTGCATAATATTCCCTTCTGCATTCTGGCAGATTTTCTGACCTGGTAATCTACTGCTTATCTAGCGCAAAACTCCTATTTGGTTGCCCATATTTTGACAGCTTTCATAAATTACTTTATTATACTTTTTTTTTGTCTAGAGAAGCATTGCAGTTGTACTAGATCAGCAGCAATTTGCTCTTCTTAAATAAATTGAATTAAAGAAAATCATTGCTTTTAATTATAATAAAAGCCCTTACAATTTAGAATGCTTTGACAGTTTTCAGTAAAAAGAGTGAGACAGGGATTTATTAAGACGGAAGCAGCTATTTAGGCAGGCTTAGGAAAATGAACTTGACTGGATGGAGCTTGATACATTTATTTAACTGGTAATGGAAGTTGGAACTCCTCGTTGATTGAGGTGTAAAAGTGAAGGCCATGATTTAATTAGGATAAAATGATTTGGCTGTTTGCTTGGCAGGTTTAGCATTACCTCGATTGCATTGAGGTAATAATATGGTCTTGGAGAAGGCGCGGAGGAGATTTACTAGAATGGTACATGGGATGAAAGACTTCAGTTATATGGAGAAGCTGTGGTTGTTCTCCTTGGAGCAGAGAAAGTTAAGAGGGGATTTGATAGAGGTGTTCAAAGTCATGAATGATTTTGACAGTAAATAAGGAGAAACTGTTTCCAATGGCAGAAGGGTTGGTAATCAGAAGACACAGATTTATGGTGATTGGAATGAGGAAACATTTTTGTACACAGCGCGTTGTTGTGATCTGGAATGCACTGCCTGAAAGTGTGGTGGAAGTAGATTCAATAGTAACTTTCAAAGAGGAATTTGATAAATACTTGAAGGGATAAAATTGACAGGGCTATTAGGAGTGGGACTAACTGGATAGATGTGCTTTAGCTGGCACAGGCATTATGGGCCAAATGATCTCCTGCTGTGCTGTATCATTCTGTGGTTCTATGATATTAGAGATTTAACCATTTATATGCAAGTGCACAGCCAGGGGGGAAAGCGGGAGCAGGTAGGAAAGAACAAAAAGGAAGGTCTACGATAGGGTGGAGGGCAGGAGTGATTAAGTAACAAAAGCAGCGGAAAAGCGGGGTGGTAATGTCTGCGTCATCGCGCCAACCCTCTTCTCGATTTTCCTCGCTGCAATGCTCCATCTGGAAGGTGCCAGGAGAAGGGGAATGGGTGTTGAGTGTGATGAAAGAGTGTTGCAAAGGGAATGGTCCCGTCAATGCTGAATGGGGAGGCGAGGAAAAGATGTGTTGGCATCGTGCTGGAGTGACGGAAATGGTAGAGGATGATCCGTTGAATGTGGAGGCTGGAGGGGAGAACAAGAGGGACCCTATTGTGGTTCTAGGAGGGAGCGGAAGGGGTGAGGGCAGAAGTGCAGAAAATGGGACGGGCACGGTCACCCAGGTTGGTATGGGAGTCAGTGGGCTTATAGTTGATATTGGTGGACAGCCTATCACCAAAAATGGAGATAGAAAAGTCAAGGAAGGCAATGGAAGAATCCAGGATCGAAAATGTGAAGGCGAGTGAGGATTGGAAATTGGAAACAAAGTTGATAGTTTTCCAGTTCGGAGTAAGAGCAGGAAGCAGCAACTATGCAGTCATCAAGTTCTGGTAAAAGAGGTGAAGGACGGAACCTGAGTAGGACTCGAAAAAAGAGTGTTCCACGTACCCCACAAAAAGGCAGGCACATAGCTCGGATCCATACAGGTTCTCATAGCAACACCTTTTATTTGAAGGAAATGGGAAATTAAAGGAGATGTTCTTCAATGTAAGAACAAGTTCAACCAGGCTGGTGGTGGTGGATGGGGACTGGTTGAGCCTCTGTTCAAGGAAGATTGATGTACCTCCTCCTGATGAGTACAAAAAAGGCTTGCATGAGATGCATATTGTTTTCTTTATTTGCAAGGTTCGCTATTGTTGTAGTTGTTAAATACCTGTGGGGAATTATTAAAAGTTATTATGTGGTGTGCAGTTAACTTGATGTATGGTAGATAACCACAGTAATGTGCATATTGTGTTAATAGTGCAAAATTGGTATTTCCAAGAAAAATATTCACAAGCCAATTCATTATTAATAGTAAAAGGCAGAATGATTTTTGTAGCAGTAGAAAACACATAGACTAATTAATACCTGGGGGAAAGTTCACCTAAGAAGTCGTCAGCTGAGCTCAAAAGTTGAAACTCCACCCTATGGGCCCAAGTTTCTGCCCTCTAAGAGATGCGCCGATTTTCTGGAATAAAAAGCGCGGCGAAAACTTACCTTGTGATTCTGCGAGTTCCTCAGGACGTCTTCGTGCTCGGAATGGCGCAGCACAAGGGGTCGGGGGCGGAGCCAGGTCCCTGCGCTGAAAACAGGGCCGGGACCTCTGCACATGCGCGCTAGAGTGTGCGCGCATGTGCAGTAGCTCCTCGCTCCCGAGGCTGCGTGGGAGGGGCCCGAAGCACGCCGCCCCTGGCTGAATGAGCTCCCCGGGCGAAGATCGGACTCTGACCTCCCTCCCTCCCATCCAGCTCCCGCTCTTTCCCCCCCCCCCCTCCCCCCCTCCCCCTCCCATTCAGCCAGTCCCCCTCTGCCCCCCTGCTCTTCCCCCCCCCCCCCCACCGCACACCGTCGGTGGGGCCTGCCCGCCCGACATCTTGCTGGGGGCGGGCCCCACCCAAAGTCTTCGGCGGCCAGGCATCTGCGTCGTCGGCGGCAGGGCTTGTTCATCCTCCCCTCCTCTCTCTCCCTCCACCCCCACTCCTCTCTCTCTCTCCCCCTTTCCCCTCTCCCTCCCCATTTCCTCTCCCTCCCCACTTCCTCTCCCTCCCTCCTCTCCCCCCACCCCTCGCTGTCAGAGACACAGAGACACTGACAGAGGCAGAGACATTGACAGAGGCAGAGAGAGAGAGAGAGAGACACTTACAGAGGCAGAGAGAGAGACACTTTGGAGGCTCCGTCGCAGCACGCTGTTGGAGGGCTCCCGGTACTGCAGTCAGTGAATAGAAACATAATTTTTTATTATTTTCTTAATTTTTTTGATTGATTTATTGATTTATTTATCATTTATTATTGATGATGGCTCTATATTTGTAAAAGTGAAGTGTTTAATGTTTGTAACCCCCCCCCTCTTCCCCGCCCCCTCCCCTATCTCTCATTCCCTACGCCTGATTTATAAGTGTAAGCAAGGTTTTTCTGAGCGTACAAAAATCAACACTTACTCCATTCTAAGTTAGTTTGGTGTAGCTGCCTAAACTTGCAAAACAGATGTAAGGGCTGGGCACGCCCTCTTTTGGGGAAAAAAAATCTGTTCTAAAATGAAAATATTCTAACTCACTTGAACTGGAGCAAACTAAATGCTGAGAATTGCAATTTCTAAGATGCTCCATTCTAAACTAGTTGCTCCAAAAAAATAGGAGCAATTCAGGCCAAAACTTGAGTCCATTAACTCATAAGTTTTATATTTGTAAAACAATTTTTCTTTAATGCAATTGAGAGATGAAAAACAATATTGCAGGTAAAAAGTAATAATAGTGATGGTGACATTTGATCAAAATTATATGGCATCAGTAATTTAATCTGGATTTTTTGTGGTACTTATTAATAATATTGTAAATTTATTAAGCCATCACCCAGATATACAGTTTATTCCACAAGTATCCATGCTTGCTTACAGGACAGTTCTGTGGTGATGTATTTGTAGTTGTAGATGTTATGCACAGGAGCATATGGTGAAAGCTACAATTCAATGTTTGGTTGGATGCATTTTAATTACTGAGAATGAAATGTTGAGTTATGTTAAGTTAAGTGGACTCCCCAGATAAGCATTACTCGTGAATGAAGTTCTATTCCCATCTGTATACTACAGTTCTTCAAAAAGTGAAATACCCTCTTGATCTTTTATTTAAATTAACAAATGAAGTATTTCAGGCACATTGAACATTGGAATTAAACAATCACATTTTTAACTTTTGATAACCTACTAATAAACATTTCACTGTCTCATATCCTTCGGCCCATTTTCACTCAGCTGCTGTAAGACTTAACATTTTAAGAGTAAATTTAATTGCAATTAAAATGCAGTCTATTTAATTTCCTCTGTTTAGTGTCCAGGCTTTAAACATTTATTTAAAATCCTAAGTTGACAATACTTATTATTAATATGTTATGCCACTTATGGGAGCTGTATGCTGTAAGTAGCATGATTGGTTTTAAAATCACCAATATTGCATTTCTGCCATCAACAATTAAATAATTTTTTTTAAAAATAATTTTAAAATTTAAATTATTTTCTAGTAGGTTGCAGCTTTGCATTCCCAACCACCTATACCCTGAGGCATCAAAGTGCAGTGACAGACATGTTCAGCTAATGTTGGAATCTGTTATGTCACGAGAATATTTATTTTGTTATAAATTTTAAGTTACCCTCGTGAGACAGGCTATATTAGATTTCTATTTTTAAATAACATTTTGTACAAAACGTTCAATAGCAGTGAATAGTTTAACAATGTGAACTGTCCTCTGAGTTGCAACTGGCAGTATATACATTTCCTGAGAATGTGCCACACATGAACCAGTGCCAATGCTGTATTGTTATCACTGGACTTATTTAAGCTATCTGCTCGGCCCTCTACCACCACCAGCCTCGAAGGTGTGCCAACCCTCCCTCACCTGCAAAGCTCTGAAATTTTTCCGCTATCTTCCTCCCTTCAGTGCCCATCAGACTCCTATCAACTGAGACCCCCTCTGCCTGCTCCCTCAATACTCAAGAAACTTCCTCAGCCCAAAACTTTCTGATGATAGCGAGCTCCTTCAGGAATTATTTCCCCTCCTATAAAACGGCTGTCATCATCTCGCTGTTTAAAAATATCTTTGACCTCTACAGCATGTTCAATTAATGCCTCATCTTTAAGTGGTGTGCAGTTTTCCAACTTACATATTGCATTACATCGGTAGTGGGTAAAATGATGGAATCAATTATTAAGGATGTCATAGCAGCGCATTTGGAAAGAGGTGACATGATAAGTCTAAGTCAGCATGGATTTGTGAAAGGGAAATCATACTTGACAAAACTTCTGGAATTTTTTGAGGATGTTTCCAGTAGAGTGGACAAGGGAGAACCAGTTGATGTGATGTATTTGGACTTTCAGAAGGCTTTCGACAAGGTCCCACACAAGAGATTAATGTTCAAAGTTAAAGCACATGGGATTAGGGGTAGTGTGCTGACGTGGATTGAGAACTGGTTGGCAGACAGGAAGCAAGGAGTAGGAGTAAATGGGTACTTTTCAGAATGGCAGGCAGTGACTAGTGGGGTACCGCAAGTTCTGTGCTGGGGCCCCAGCTGTTCACATTGTACATTAATGATTTAGACGAGGGGATTAAATGTAGTATCTCCAAATTTGCGGATGACACTAAGTTGGGTGGCAGTGTGAGCTGCGAGGAGGATGCTATGAGGCTGCAGAGTGACTTGGATAGGTTAGGTGAGTGGGCAAATGCATGGCAGATGAAGTATAATGTGGATAAATGTGAGGTTATCCACTTTGGTGGTAAAAACAGAGAGACAGACTATTATCTGAATGGTGACAGATTAGGAAAAGGGGAGGTGCAACGGGACCTGGGTGTCATGGTACATCAGTCATTGAAGGTTGGCATGCAGGTACAGCAGGCGGTTAAGAAAGCAAATGGCATGTTGGCCTTCATAGCAAGAGGATTTGAGTACAGGGGCAGGGAGGTGTTACTACAGTTGTACAGGGCCTTGGTGAGGCCACACCTGGAGAATTGTGTACAGTTTTGGTCTCCTAACTTGAGGAAGGACATTCTTGCTATTGAGGGAGTGCAGCGAAGATTCACCAGACTGATTCCTGGGATGGTGGGACTGACCTATCAAGAAAGACTGGATCAACTGGGCTTGTATTCACTGGAGTTCAGAAGAATGAGAGGGGATCTCATAGAAACGTTTAAAATTCTGACGGGGTTAGACAGGTTCGATGCAGGAAGAATGTTCCCAATGTTGGGGAAGTCCAGAACCAGCGGTCACAGTCTAAGGATAAGGGGTAAGCCATTTAGGACCGAGATGAGGAGAAACTTCTTCACCCAGAGAGTGGTGAACCTGTGAAATTCTCTACCACAGAAAGTTGTTGAGGCCAATTCACTAAATATATTCAAAAAGAAGTTAGATATAGTCCATAATACGAGGGGGATCAAGGGGTATGGCGCGAAAGCAGGAATGGGGTACTGAAGTTGCATGTTAGCCATGAACTCATTGAATGGCGGTGCAGGCCCGAAGGGCCGAATGGCCTACTCCTGCACCTATTTTCTATGTTTCTATGTTTCTATCTGATGGAAGACTCAAAAATGGGTTAAATTTGGAAGCCAGAAAGTTTTGAACTATTCTATCTTCGCCTAAAGTGAAACTAATGCAGTACTTTAAATCCTGAAGTTTTCTAATTCTTCTCTTATCTGGAACTCCGTTATCCAGCACTACCCCTCGTCCGGCACCATTCTTGGCCACCGGGTGGTGCATGTGCAGAACTCCGACATGAACAAATTGAAGTTCTTCCTCGCTGCCGACTCCTGCAAATCGCTGGCCCGACCCTGCGATCCACCGCGCCCTCCCCCCACGATCTCTCTGCCGCACTCCCAGCCCCGATAGCCCCTTGCTCAGTACCTGTACCATCCAGTTTAACGTGACCGCCCCTCGTCCGGCAAAATCCCTTATCCAGCACAGGCCAGGTCCCGAGGGTGCCGGATAAGAGAGGTTCAACCTGTATCATGAAGTAGATTTATGATTTTTCTGTTTTTTTTTAAACCTTCAACTAACATCCATAGCCCATGTCCATGCTGTTGTACCTTAGCCTTGATCTCTCCAGGATTCTCCCTCCCCCAGTTGAAGTCCCTTACCCTAGCACAAATGCATGACCTAACTCCTCCCCCAGCCATAGATGGGGCATTGTGTAGGTCACAGATTGTAAACAGGTTTATTGGGTGACAGTGTCGTGACTTCTGGATTTCATCCACTCCAACATTGTCCCTGATGCACCGAGCTTTCCGAGAAAAGTGATTCATCTTCCCCGAGTTCCCTATCTCCCCCCTCTCTACCTAACATACCACTCCATGTGTCTCTCTCTTCCTCCCCTACCCCACCTCCGTGTGTGTCTCTTTCCCTCCTCACCCCCCCGCCCCCCGCCAATGTGTGTCTCTTTTCACTTCTTTCCGCCCCCCCGTGGGGTCCGGAGGACGCAGGTGCGGAAGTCATAGAAAAGTATTTGTACAAATAGTCACTCCGTTTATATAGCGTCTTTCACAATCTAAGGACGTCCCAAGGCATTGTAATGTAGGGAAATGCAGCAGCCAACTTGTGCACAGCCAGTTCTCACAAACAGTAATGAAATACATGACCAGGTGATCTGTTTTAGTGATGTTGGTTGAGTGATAAATATTGGCCAGTACGCCAGAAGAACTCCCCTGCCATGGGATCTTTTATGCCCATTCGAGAGGACAGGCAAAGCCTTGGTTTAACGTCTCATCCAAAAGACAGCACCTCCAACAGTGCAGCATTTCCTCAGTACTGCAGAGGTCAAGGGAATTCCAGAGCATAGGGCCTCGGCAGGTGAAGGCACATCTTCCAGTGGTGAGGTAAAAAGAGTGCGGACAGAGTCAGAGGAGCAGAGGTGTTGGGAAGAGTTGTGAAAACTGGAGGAAATTACAGCCGGAGAAGGATGAGGCCTTAAAGGATGTTAAACGCAAGGGTTAACATTTTAAATTTGAAGTGTTGGGGTTTCGGATGCCAGGAATGATGGGTGAGATGGAATTAGTGCAGGAGTTTGGATGAGCTGAAATTTACTGACGGTGAAGGATGGGAGGCTGGCCAAGACCATGTTGGAATTGTCAAGCTTATCAGCTGAGTTTATACTGCCAAATAAGCTGTTGTGAACTTTACAAATTGGAAAATGGAACTTTGCCATTAACTGCTTTGTAACAATATTTAGGCACTGAACTGCAATTGAATTTCTGAATGGTTTCAGCACAGCATGTCCCTCTCGAGTACCACCCCTCCCAAAGCAATTCTAACTTTTGTATTATTTCCTATTTATTCTGCTCTCTTCAAACCCCCAGCTATTTACATTCGTCCTCAAACAGTAAGAATGCTTCTTAGCCATTTGATTCATTGCTCCACAATCTGATGTGTGCTTAGAACATTTCTACAGAATTGAGAACATTCAGTGATTTCAGCAATTTTAGTTCAGAGCTAAATAACACTGAGCTGAAATATTGCCCACCTGGACTGGAGAGGGTTTGATTATTAGTCATTCAGAGTGTTTACATGCTCCTCTATTCCCTCCTTTGCCCACTACAGAACTACTAGGCCACGCACTTTCAATATTTCCTTTTGATCTTTTCATTTCTCTTCCCCCACCTCAGCCCGCAAATATTCTGTAATCTGTTAAGAGTATAAAAAAAATACTAATGTTCATTTGAGAAAGAGTGACCATAATATGGTGGAATTCTACATTAGGATGGAGAATGAAACAGTTAATTCAGAGACCATGGTCCAGAACTTAAAAGAAGGGTAACTTTGAAGGTATGAGGCGTGAATTTGCTAGAATAGATTGGCGAATGATACTTAAGGGGTTGACAGTGGATGGGCAATGGCAGACATTTAGAGACCGCACGGATGAACTACAACAATTGTACATCCTTGTCTGGCATAAAAATAAAAAAGGGAAGGTGGCTCAACCGTGGCTATCAAGGGAAATCAGGGATAGTATTAAAGCCAAGGAAGTGGCATACAAATTGGCCAGAAATAGCAGTGAACCCGGGGACTGGGAGAAATTTAGAACTCAGCAGAGGAGGACAAAGGGTTTGATTAGGGCAGGGAAAATAGAGTACGAGAGGAAGCTTGCAGGGAACATTAAGATGGACTGCAAAAGTTTCTATAGTTATGTAAAGAGAAAAAGGTTAGTAAAGACAAACGTAGGTCCTCTGCAGTCAGAATCAGGGGAAGTCATAACTGGGAACAAAGAAATGGCAGACCAATTGAACAAGTACTTTGGTTCAGTATTCACTAAGGAGGACACAAACAACCTTCCAGATATAAAAGGGGTCAGAGGGTCCAGTAAGAAGGAGGAACTGAGGGAAATCCTTATTAGTCAGGAAATTGTGTTGGTAAAATTGATCGGATTGAAGGCCGATAAATCCCCAGGGCCTGATGGACTGCATCCCAGAGTACTTAAGGAGGTGGCCTTGGAAATAGCGGATGCATTGACAGTCATTTTCCAACATTCCATAGACTCTGGATCAGTTCCTATGGAGTGGAGGGTAGCCAATGTAACCCCACTTTTTAAAAAAGGAGGGCGAGAGAAAACAGGGAATTATAGATCGGTCAGCCTGACATCGGCAGTGGGTAAAATGATGTAATCAATTATTAAGGATGTCATAGCAGCGCATTTGGAAAGAGGTGACATGATAGGTCCAAGTCAGCATGGATTTGTGAAAGGAAAATCATGCTTGACAAATCTTCTGGAATTTTTTGAGGATGTTTCCAGTAGAGTGGACAAGGGAGAACCAGTTGATGTGGTGCATTTGGACTTTCAGAAGGCTTTCGACAAGGTCCCACGCAAGAGATTAATGTGCAAGGTTAAAGCACATGGGATTGGGGGTAGTGTGCTGACGTGGATTGAGAACTGATTGGCAGACAGGAAGCAAAGAGTAGGAGTAAATGGGTACTTTTCAGAATGGCAGGCAGTGACTAATGGGGTACCACAAGGTTCTGTGCTGGAGCCCCAGCTGTTTACAATGTACATTAATGATTTAGACGAGGAGATTAAATGTAGTATCTCCAAATTTGCGGATGGCACTAAGTTGGATGACAGTGTGAGCTGTGAGGAGGATGCTATGAGGCTGCAGAGTGACTTGGATAGGTTAGGTGAGTGGGCAAATGCATGGCAGATGAAGTATAATGTGGATAAATGTGAGGTTATCCACTTTGGTGGTAAAAACAGAGAGACAGACTATTATCTGAATGGTGACAGATTAGGAAAAGGGGAGGTGCAACGAGACCTGGGTGTCATGGTACAACAGTCATTGAAGGTTGGCATGCAGGTACAGCAGACGGTTAAGAAAGCAAATGGCATGTTGGCCTTCATAGCAAGGGGCAGGGAGGTTTACTACAGTTGTACAGGGCCTTGGTGAGGCCACACCTGGAGTATTGTGTACAGTATTGGTCTCCTAACTTGAGGAAGGACATTCTTGCTATTGAGGGAGTGCAGCGAAGGTTCACCAGACTGATTCCCGGGATGGCGGGACTGACATATCAAGAAAGATTGGATCAACTGGGCTTGTATTCACTGGAGTTCAGAAAAATGAGAGGGGATCTCATAGAAATGTTTAAAATTCTGACGGGTTTAGACAGGTTCGATGCAGGAAGAATGTTCCCAATGTTGGGGAAGTTCAGAACCAGCGGTCACAATCTAAGGATAAGGGGTAAGCCATTTAGGACCGAGATGAGGAGAAACTTCTTCACCCAGAGAGTGGTGAACCTGTGGAATTCTCTACCACAGATAGTTGTTGAGGCCAATTCACTAAATATATTCAAAAAGGAGTTAGATATAGTCCATAATACGAGGGCGATCAAGGGGTATGGCGAGAAAGCAGGAATGGGGTACTGAAGTTGCATGTTCAGCCATGAACTCATTGAATGGCGGTGCAGGCTCGAAGGGCCGAATGGCCTACTCCTGCACCTATTTTCTATGTTTCTATGTTTCTATCTGATGGAAGAATCAAAAATGGGTTAAATTTGGTAGCCAGAAAGTTTTGAACTATTCTATCTTCGCCTGAAGTGAAACTAATGCAGTACTTTAAATTCTGAAGTTTTCTAATTCTTCTCTTATCTGGGACTCCGTTATCCAGCACTACCCCTCGTCCGGCACCATTCTTGGCCACCGGGTGGTGCATGTGCAGAACTCCGACATGAACAAATTGAAGTTCTTCCTCGCTGCCGACTCCTGCAAATCGCTGGCCCGACCCTGCGATCCACCGCGCCCTCCCCCCACGATCTCTCTGCCGCACTCCCAGCCCCGATAGCCCCTTGCTCAGTACCTGTACCATCCAATTTAACGTGACCGCCCCTCGTCCGGCAAAATCCCTTATCCAGCAAAGGCCAGGTCCCGAGGGTGCCGGATAAGAGAGGTTCAACCTGTATCATGAAGTAGATTTATGATTTTTAATGCATTCTGTTTTTTTTTAAACCTTCAACTAACATCCGTAGCCCATGTCCATGCTGTTGTACCTTAGCCTTGATCTCTCCAGGATTCTCCCTCCCCCAGTTGAAGTCCCTTACCCTAGCACAAATGCATGACCTAACTCCTCCCCCAGCCATAGATGGGGCATTGTGTAGGTCACAGATTGTAAACAGGTTTATTGGGTGACAGTGTCGTGACTTCTGGATTTCATCCACTCCAACATTGTCCCTGATGCACCGAGCTTTCCGAGAAAAGTGATTCATCTTCCCCGAGTTCCCTATCTCCCCCCTCTCTACCTAACATACCACTCCATGTGTCTCTCTCTTCCTCCCCTACCCCACCTCCGTGTGTGTCTCTTTCCCTCCTCACCCCCCGCCCCCCGCCAATGTGTGTCTCTTTTCATTTCTTTCCGCCCCCCCTGGAGTCCGGAGGACGCAGGTGCAGAAGTCATAGAAAAGTATTTGTACAAATAGTCACTCCGTTTATATAGCGTCTTTCACAATCTCAGGACGTCCCAAGGCATTGTAATGTAGGGAAATGCAGCAGCCAACTTGTGCACAGCCAGTTCTCACAAACAGTAATGAAATACATGACCAGGTGATCTGTTTTAGTGATGTTGGTTGAGTGATAAATATTGGCCAGTACGCCAGAAGAACTCCCCTGCCATGGGATCTTTTATGCCCATTCGAGAGGACAGGCAAAGCCTTGGTTTAACGTCTCATCCAAAAGACAGCACCTCCAACAGTGCAGCATTTCCTCAGTACTGCAGAGGTCAAGGGAATTCCAGAGCATAGGGCCTCGGCAGGTGAAGGCACATCTTCCAGTGGTGAGGTAAAAAGAGTGCGGACAGAGTCAGAGGAGCAGAGGTGTTGGGAAGAGTTGTGAAAACTGGAGGAAATTACAGCCGGAGAAGGATGAGGCCTTAAAGGATGTTAAACGCAAGGCTTAACATTTTAAATTTGAAGTGTTGGGGTTTCGGATGCCAAGAATGATGGGTGAGATGGAATTAGTGCAGGAGTTTGGATGAGCTGAAATTTACTGACGGTGAAGGATGGGAGGCTGGCCAAGACCACGTTGGAATTGTCAAGCTTATCAGCTGAGTTTATACTGCCAAATAAGCTGTTGTGAACTTTACAAATTGGAAAATGGAACTTTGCCATTAACTGCTTTGTAACAATATTTAGGCACTGAACTGCAATTGAATTTCTGAATGGTTTCAGCACAGCATGTCCCTCTCGAGTACCACCCCTCCCAAAGCAATTCTAACTTTTGTATTATTTCCTATTTATTCTGCTCTCTTCAAACCCCCAGCTATTTACATTCGTCCTCAAACAGTAAGAATGCTTCTTAGCCATTTGATTCATTGCTCCATAATTTGATGTGTGCTTAGAACATTTCTACAGAATTGGGAACATTCAGTGATTTCAGCAATTTTAGTTCAGAGCTAAATAACACTGAGCTGAAATATTGCCCACCTGGACTGGAGAGGGTTTGATTATTAGTCATTCAGAGTGTTTACATGGTCCTCTATTCCCTCCTTTGCCTCCTGTGGCAACAGTAGCCCACTACAGAACTACTGGGCCACGCACTTTCAATATTTCCTTTTGATCTTTTCATTTCTCTTCCCCCACCTCAGCCCGCAAATATTCTGTAATCTGTTACGAGTATAAAAAAAATACTAATGTTCATTTGAGAAAGAGTGACCATAATATGGTGGAATTCTACATTAGGATGGAGAATGAAACAGTTAATTCAGAGACCATGGTCCAGAACTTAAAGAAGGGTAACTTTGAAGGTATGAGGCGTGAATTTGCTAGAATAGATTGGCGAATGATACTTAAGGGGTTGACAGTGGATGGGCAATGGCAGACATTTAGAGACCGCACGGATGAACTACAACAATTGTACATCCTTGTCTGGCGTAAAAATAAAAAAGGGAAGGTGGCTCAACCGTGGCTATCAAGGGAAATCAGGGATAGTATTAAAGCCAAGGAAGTGGCATACAAATTGGCCAGAAATAGCAGTGAACCCGGGGACTGGGAGAAATTTAGAACTCAGCAGAGGAGGACAAAGGGTTTGATTAGGGCAGGGAAAATAGAGTACGAGAGGAAGCTTGCAGGGAACATTAAGATGGACTGCAAAAGTTTGTATAGATATGTAAAGAGAAAAAGGTTAGTAAAGACAAACGTAGGTCCTCTGCAGTCAGAATCAGGGGAAGTCATAACTGGGAACAAAGATATGGCAGACCAATTGAACAAGTACTTTGGTTCAGTATTCACTAAGGAGGACACAAACAACCTTCCAGATATAAAAGGGGTCAGAGGGTCCAGTAAGAAGGAGGAACTGAGGGAAATCCTTATTAGTCAGGAAATTGTGTTGGTGAAATTGATGGGATTGAAGGCCGATAAATCCCCAGGGCCTGATGGACTGCATCCCAGAGTACTTAAGGAGGTGGCCTTGGAAATAGCGGATGCATTGACAGTCATTTTCCAACATTCCATAGACTCTGGATCAGTTCCTATGGAGTGGAAGGTATCCAATGTAACCCCACTTTTTAAAAAGGAGGGAGAGAGAAAACAGGGAATTATAGATCGGTCAGCCTGACATCGGCAGTTGGTAAAATGATGGAATCAATTATTAAGGATGTCATAGCAACGCATTTGGAAAAAGGTGACATGATAGGTCCAAGTCAGCATGGATTTGTGAAAGGAAAATCATGCTTGACAAATCTTCTGGAATTTTTTGAGGATGTTTCCAGTAGAGTGGACAAGGGAGAACCAGTTGATGTGGTGTATTTGGACCTTCAGAAGGCTTTCGACAAGGTCCCACACAAGGGATTAATATGCAAAGTTAAAGAACATGGGATTAGGGGTAGTGTGCTGACGTGGATTGAGAACTGATTGGCAGACAGGAAGCAAAGAGTAGGAGTAAATGGGTACTTTTCAGAATGGCAGGCAGTGACTAATGGGGTACCACAAGGTTCTGTGCTGGGGCCCCAGCTGTTTACATTGTACATAAATGATTTAGACGAGGGGATTAAATGTAGTATCTCCAAATTTGTGGATGACACTAAGTTGGGTGGCAGTGCGAGCTGCGAGGAGGATGCTATGAGGCTGCAGAGTGACTTGGATAGGTTAGGTGAGTGGGCAAATGCATGGCAGATGAAGTATAATGTGGATAAATGTGAGGTTATCCACTTTGGTGGTAAAAACAGAGAGACAGACTATTATCTGAATGGTGACAGATTAGGAAAAGGGGAGGTGCAACGAGACCTGGGTGTCATGGTACAACAGTCATTGAAGGTTGGCATGCAGGTACAGCAGGCGGTTAAGAAAGCAAATGGCATGTTGGCCTTCATAGCAAGGGGATTTGAATACAGGGGCAGGGAGGTGTTGCTACAGTTGTACAGGGTCTTGGTGAGGCCACACCTGGAGTATTGTGTACAGTATTGGTCTCCTAACTTGAGGAAGGACATTCTTGCTATTGAGGGAGTGCAGCGAACGTTCACCAGACTTATTCCCGGGATGGTGGGACTGACATATTAAGAAAGACTGGATCAACTGGGCTTGTATTCACTGGAGTTCAGAAAAATGAGAGGGGATCTCATAGAAATGTTTAAAATTCTGACGGGTTTAGACAGGTTAGATACAGGAAGAATGTTCCCAATGTTGGGGAAGTCCAGAACCAGGGGTCACAGTCTGAGGATAAGGGGTAAGCCATTTAGGACCGAGATGAGGAGAAACTTCTTCACCCAGAGAGTGGTGAACCTGTGGAATTCTCTACCACAGAAAGTTGTTGAGGCCAATTCACTAAATATATTCAAAAAGGAGTTCGATGTAGTCCTTACTACTCGGGGGATCAAGGGGTATGGCGAGAAAGCAGGAATGGGGTACTGAAGTTGCATGTTCAGTCATGAACTCATTGAGGCTCGAAGGGCCGAATGGCCTAATCCTGCACCTATTTTCTATGTTTATATGATGAATCGCTCATTCAAATTTCATCTGTGTGAATACATCAGTGTGCCACTGTCGCCTATTTCGGCTGCAGTTCATTTTATCAATGTATCTTTTTAATTTTCTCATACGTGACAAATTCCAAGTGGTTCCTTTTAAACTACCCTTTATAAAACTGAAGACTTAAGAGATTTTGCTTTTTTTTTGTTCTTAGATTTTTGTTTAACTTTTTTCAATCATTTTGTTTGTTTGGACTATGTAAAGCGTAAAGTACTGCCCTGGCACTTCACCATTTTAATTGTTTTTTACATAACTGTTATGGGGAAAGGGCAAGGCATAATAATTTTATTTTAAAATGCTTCCTTTATAGTTACACAATTATATGCTGTTGCTGTTTAACTTTGATTAGACATCCTTACAGTCAAAACACTTCAAGTTCATTTCTTTGGTTCAGTTTGTATTCCAGCTTTTCTGTTAAGATTTGCTTTTACTGGTTTTAATCCAAATAACAAATAACCAAAGTGTGCTACCATGGGAAAATGTTTAGACTTTGAATTATGATGTTACTAAAGTACTAAATAATATTTCATATTGATTGTTGTATAGCAAGGAATATTAATGCTGATAAATATTAGTAATTTAAAAAAATTAAATAAAAGTTGTCAGTGTAGAAGGGACATGAAGAATGTAACTGTATTTTGTGTTCTTGAATAATGTAATTAAAGTCTTTAGATGCATTAATACCATTCATTTTGCTGCTTCAGCTTGCACCAAGAGAGAAGGCTTCTTTGAACTACAACCAGAAACTTCAAGAAAAATTCCAGCACCATCCTCACATTAAACGTATAGCCCGTCACCGTCATTTGCCTAAAATGATTTACAACCAGTCCAAGGAACTCCGCATCATGAGGGAAGCACGACGCAGAAAGTATGTTTCAATTAACTATCCTGTGACACAACACCCTATATATAATATTTTCTATTATTAAGTCTTATTTTAATTAAAATTTCATTCAGAATTTGTAGAAGTAACCAAAATATTCAGACAAATCTACAGTTCAAAAATTAGGCTACACTATAGCCTGACTGGATGTGCCTTTGTTATTTGACGAATAAGATCTTGGGGCTTCCACTGTAATATACTTCAGAGGAGTAAAATATTAGTTTGGATCCACAACAACCCACCTGGTGTGTTTCCAATAGCTCCGGTGATGGCAAGTAGCTGAGAAATGCTTCATATAGAGAAAAATAGTTCATCATCCCATCCACTCTTGCAAATCATCCAAGAACTAGTTACAGAGTGACACTAACCGCAACTAGGGAACTAATCTTGGAATGAGCCATAGTTTATTTAGATCTCTGTAACCGCAGAACAATATTTTTGCATTTTTTAGTCTGTATTTCTACAAGCTTTACAATAAATCAGAATTCTGTACAGTGTTGTACCATTGGCCGGCTCAGTAATAAATGAACTGATTTGAGCATATTATAATCAATTCGGTACAGATCTACATTTTACTTTCGTGTCACATCTGTAACTGAAATTGAGAGTGAATATATTGAGTAAAATGAGAATTACAGTAGTGTTGGATAAGTTTTAAATTGGCAATACTAAAAGGGTGTAATAGAAAAATAAAACTAGTGCTTGTAGGTGACCAGTCTGGAACCAGCCTATCTCAAAGTGTTCTTCAAGATTATACCACTTTTGGTGGTGACTTTAAGATCATAAAGCTCAGAGCAATACAGATTTTAAAAATGCAAAAATGTTATTTTTCAGTTGCATTGGTGGCTCATTCCAAGAATCGATTCCCTAGTTGCTGTTTGTGTTACTCTGTAACCAGCTCTTGGGTGCTGTGTAAGAGTGGATTAGATGATCAAACACACAAACACAAGTGTTTTGACATTCGGCTTGAGCCTTTGTGCATGATCCCAAGACATGATTTTTATTTTATGAACTACAAGCTTTGTCTTGCTTACATTTCTTGGGTTGAATGGTCCATTATGTTTAGATATTGTGACTGAAACAAGAATGGAACACTTCTTTTCTTTCCCATTTTTCTCCTTGTCTTCGACCCAGAAGCTATGTACTCCTCACTGGGGTACGGTTCCAAGTACTGGATAGCCATCAGAAGAGGGATTCCTAGCTAATGTTCTCTTTTCTGGTCCCAATGGCACTGAGGCCAACAGTAGTGCTCCAACCACTGCCCTGACTGAGTTTGCTTAATCTCAGTGCAGACTGGGCTTTAAACATGGAATACGCCTGGTCTGTATGGATCGGCAAATCACAGGACAAATCTAAGCCATTGTAAGTAGTTTTGCCCTTGGTGGTTTCGATGAGATGTGTGTGTGCATGTATGTATAAATGTGTATTAATACATATGTGATAGATATGTTAATATATAGAGGTGTTAATTTGGACTTTGGGAGTATGCCTGGTTTAACTTTAAAGATGTTGGATTCTCATAGGATTGCCTGAATTTCTAACATCACAAACTAAATGGAGCATAGACGAGGTGGGCGTTAACCTAAAAACAATTCAATTAAAAAGGATCCATGGAACAAAAACTAGGATAAACTGTATGAAAATTAACAGAATACAGCCTTTAGTGCTTTGGAATCCTGTGATAAGCTAAATTACATTGAACTGTCCAACCAATAGGTTTCACTTCAGGAAATAATGGTGGCAAATAGATGTTCTTCCTGAACTATAATGCAACCTATTTCTGAGTGAAAAGCTGCAACTCAGTACCATCACTTCTTCCTGTTACATAATGCAATCAACTGCAAGCTCTTTCATCTCAAAAGCTGGCCAATCCTTTTCATGGTGCAAGGATTCGGCGAAAACATCGACAGCAAAAGCATAACATTTTGGACTTTAAGTTTTGGACACATTTTCTGTTACTGCAGAGAAGCAGACAGCATAACTTGGGACAGGTCCAAACATATTCCACAGGAATACACATCAGGTGGGCAGGGATGGGTCGACGGCTGAATACAGGAAAACATCGCAGGAAGGAACCTAATAGAGGACCCTTTTTGTCATGTAATGGGAACCCATCAGGAAGATTGGTCGGTGCTCAAGATAAAAGGAAGCTTTCCGGCCACCCAGACTTGTTGGAGTCTTGTCCTCAGGAACAACCAGTTGATAAAGACACCAGCCAAAAAGGTGTTTCATTTGCTTCTTAGTTGTACTGCCTCAGGCGAAGAACTAACTTTTGGCGCAAGAAGAAGCATTTTTGCAGGTATAAGAGAGGCAGTTTTGGCTGCCATTTCTCTCTCTCTCTTCTATGCTTGCTTGCTTCATTCAACGTACTCAAAGACCGAGCACTCCGCCTGGGATGGAGAGAAGAAACACCATCTACGAGCAAAGAGAGCCTCGCTCATTGGGAGAAGCAGCGAGTATAACTGGTGAGCAGTATCCCAGCCCACCGCATAGTGTGAAGGGATGTCGTGTGTCCCAACCAAGCCTTAGGGGTTTAATGGGGAGGTTTTTGCACGGATCATAGGCGTACGCAGAGTCTGTTGGACAGATTCGGTGGTGACCTATCAAACCAAGGGGTGTTTTAGTCGTGGGTACTTCGCGTTAGCGGCCTGTTTAGACGGAGCAGGGTTGTGTGTTGTACTGTTTGTCTGTTTTACACCACCAGGGTGTGTTTTACTGGGTACAGGTGTGTGCTTTAACTTGAATAAAAGCATTGAGACGGTTGAGACCAAAAGATCTGGCTATAACTGTGTATTTCTGTTCACTACTATAATTCCGGTGTCTAGAACTGTTGTACGGGACCTGTTTGGACCTGTCCCAAGTTATGCTGTCTGCTTCTCTGCAGTAACGGAAAATGTGTCCAAAACTTAAAGTCCAAAATGTTATGCTTTTGCTGTCGATGTTTTCGCCGAATCCTTGCACCATGAAAAGGATTGGCCAGCTTTTGAGATGAAAGAGCTTGCAGTTGATTGCATTATGTAACAGGAAGAAGTGATGGTACTGAGTTGCAGCTTTTCACTCAGAAATAGATTGCATTATAGTTCAGGAAGAACATCTATTTGCCACCATTATTTCCTGAAGTGAAACTTATTGGTTGGACAGTTCGATGTAATTTACTTATCACAGGATTCCAAAGTACTAAATGCCTTATTCTGTTCATTTTCGTACAGTTTATCCTAGTTTTTGTTCCATGGATCCTTTTTAATTGAATTGTTTTTAGTTTAACGCCCACCTCATCTAGATCCATTTAGTTTGTGATGTTAGGATTGCCTGAATTTCTATGAGAATCCAACATCTTTAAAGTTAAACCTGGCATACTCCCAAAGTCCAAATTAACACCTCTATATATTAACATACCTATCACATATATATTAATACACATTTATACATACATGCACACACACATCTATCAAGCAGTTGTCGCTCCTCTTCCCTCTGTGCCAGCTTGAAAAACCTATGTTAGTATTAATCAGGCATTCATAAGCCAAAGGAAAGCGTGATGTTGGATTTATCGGATATATCCTGAGATTTGTTACAACAGTAAATAAGATTTTAGATACTAGTAATCTAAATTGAATAGGCAATTCAATAGCTCCTGTGTCTTTGAATTAGCATATCAATACTTAGTTACATAAAAACATAAGAATTAGGAGATGGGCTGTTCCAGACTGGTCACCTAAACCATAGGGCCCCTTGAGCCTGCTCCACCATTCAATAAGGTCATAGCTGATCTTCAACTCCAACTGCACTTTCCCACCTGATCCCCATATTCCTTGATTCTCCTAGAGTCTAAAAACCTATCTATCTCAGCCTTGAATATACTCAACGATTCAGCATTTACAGCCCTTTGAGGTAGAGAATTCAAAAGATTCACAACCCTCTTGAGTGAAGAAATCCCTGCTCATCTCAGTCTTAAATGGCTGAACCCCTTACCCTGAGACTCGGCACCCTAGTTTCAGAATCTCTAGCCAAGGGAAGCAACTTCTCAGCATCTACCCTGTTAATCCCCCTCAGAATCTCATCCCAGGAATCAAATTCTATCAGTTTCTTTCCTCACCCACACAAATATTAATTCAGCAGAACCCCATGTTTGGTGTGACCATATCAGTCTTTATTTCATCGATGTAACTATTTGTACTGCGTTTTTTTTGCGCATGCATCTGTCAAGCTCCGTGCCCCCATGTGGTGTCTGTCAAGCTCTGACCCCCGGCCCCGAATCATTCACTCCACGTGGTACCGAGAAGCAGGACCTGAGGCCTGAGACTGCTGACCTGATCTCGACAGGGGGCCGAGAGAAGCGGCGGGAGACTGAGAGGGATAGAGAGAGAGAGAGACTGGGGGAGGGAGAGAGTGGCTGGGGGGGATCGGAGGGGAGAGGGGGAACTCTGGGAAGACTGATCACGTTCTTCCAACCCCCTACAAGGGACATCGTTGGATGAAATCCAGAAGTCACAACACTGTCACTATTCACTTCATACCCAATAAACCTGTTAACAATCCATACACAATGCCCCATCTATGGTTGGGGGGAGCGGGGGGTGGAGGGGGTGTAAGGAGGGACTTTGGCTGGGAGAGGGATGCACTTGCACTGTGGTAAGGCATTTCAGCTGGGGGAGGCATGCACCTGCGTGGAGGTGAGGCACTTCGGCTGGGGGAGGCATACACTTGACCTGGGGTAAGGCACTTCGGATGGGGGGAGGATGCACTTGGACTAGGGTAAGGCACTTTGGCTAACCCTTGCTGTCTTCTGGGAGCTCTGTCCTCTGTCGCTTCAGGAAGTCAAAGTGGATCGAGTTACAATTTGCAAAATCAGTGAGACCTTGGGATGGGTGGTTCCAGTTACACATTCCAGTGAAACTTCAAGGTGTGGCTTATCATCCAAGGGGATCAATCATAGACAAAGGGTGGAGCATGGCGTCCATTTTGGCTGTACAAATAAGCGCGTCTTTATTTTATTGGCTTTCAACTAGTCGCAAAAACCTCTTGAAATCTTGGTTTCCGCTCCCACCTCAAATGGTCAGTCTGGTCCCAGTAGGTAGAAAAATAAGGTATACAACATTTAGATAAATTAAGGCCAAATTGCAATACTAAAGTTTAAAAAAAAATATTACCTCGAGTGGCATAACATTTTTTAGCACAGAAATGGGCCAACAGGTCTATGCTGTTGTTTATGCTCCAAATGAGCTTCTCCCCACCTTGCTTCATCTAATCCCATCAACATACCCTTCTAGTCCTTTCTCCCTCATGTACTTATCTACCTTCAATGCATCTATGCTATTTGTCTGAATCACTCCATGTGGTAGCAAGTTCCACATTTACACCACTCTGAGTAAAGAAGTTTCTCCTAAATTGATTATTGGATTTATTATTGACTATCTTATATTTATAGCCACTAGTTTAGGACACCCCCACAAATGGAAATATCTTTTCTACATCTACCCTATCGAATCCCTTCATAATTTCAAAGACCTCTATCAAATCACCTCTAAGTCTCTAGAGGAAAAAAAGCACCAGCCTGTTTCATATGACAAAGGAAAAAAATATCTCAATGGAGAGAGAGGGGAACAACATAGAAAGCAAAATTTTACATTTTTAATACTTTATATACAAGAGCTGATTTTTATGAATGCATTCCCATTGAATGCAAAATCATATCTATAGTTTTTAACTGTACTTAAGGTTTGGGGTTAATACAGTAATCCATTCCTGATTTGTGTGTAGCTTTATTACACTGGGACATTGAAACAATTATTACAGTAACAGCTGAAAAGCTACAAAACTGGATAGTCCACAGAGCTTAAAATTGCTACTGCATCTCCTAGCTGTCAAAGGGTTAATAATAGTAAAGATCGGATTCCTGCTTCATATCCAGGATCTGGAATTTGTATTTCCTAATGTTACTTCCTTGCTGCAAATAAAAACAGGAAATGCTGGAAATACAGCACGGGAACATTAGCGCCTGAAAAGAGAGTGGATGGGTTAACATTTTGGGTCCTTACCCTTTGATAAAGCTGCAAATTAAAAGATCAGTATTCTCCTTTTATTGGGATGAGCATATGGAGGAAGCCAGGCAGAATTCTTGAATCAGGAATGATTACTCCTGGTAGAGAGACAGTTAATGGGTTTAATCACTTATCAACAGATTTTTTTAAAAGCTGTGAAAAAGTGATATGAAAAGATCATCTCCATGAAACATAGAAAATAGGTGCAGGAGTAGGCCATTCGGTCCTTCGAGCCTGCACCCCATTCAATGAGTTCATGGCTGAACATGCAACTTCAGTATCCCATTCCTGCTTTCTCTCCCTACCCCTTGATCCCTTTAGCCGTAAGGGCCACATCTAACTCCTTTTTGAATATATCTAATGAACTGGCCTCAACAACTTTCTGTGGTACAGAATTCCACAGGTTCACAATTCTCTTGAGTGAAGAAGTTTCTCCTCATCTCGGTTCTAAATGGCTTACCCCTTATCCTTAGACTGTGACTCCTGGTTCTAGACTTCCCCAACATCGGGAACATTCTTCCTGCATCCAACCTGTCCAATCCCGTCAGAATTTTATGTTTTTATGAGATCCCTTCTCATTCTTCTAAATTTCAGTGAATATAAGCCTAGTCGATCAACTCTTTCTTGCGTCAGTCCTGCCATCCCGGGAATCAGTCTAGTGAACCTTCGCTGCACTCCCTCAATAGCAAGAATGTCCTTCCTCAGATTAGGAGACCAAAACTGTACACAATATTCAAGGTGTGGCCTCACCAAGGCCCTGTACAACTGCAGTAAGACCTCCCTGCTCCTATACTCAAATCCTCTCACTATGAAGGCCAACATGCCATTTGCCGCCTTCACCGCCTGCTGTACCTGCATGCCAACTTTCAATGACTGATGTACCATGACACCCAGGTCTCGTTACACCTCCCCTTTTCCTAATCTGTCCCCATTCAGATAATCTGCCTTCCTGTTTTTGCCACCACATTGGATAACCTCACATTTATCTATATTATACTACATCTGCCATGCATTTGCCCACTTACCTAACCTGTCCAAGTCACCCTGCAGCCTCTTAGCATCCTTTTCACAGCTCTCACTGCCACCCAGCTTAGTGTCATCTGCAAACTTGGAGATATTACATTCAATTCCTTCATCCAAATCATTAATGTATATTGTAAATAGCTGGGGTCCCAACACTGAACCTTGCGGTACCTCACTAGGCACTGCCTGCCATTCTGAAAAGGACTGATTTATTCCTACTCTTTGCTTCCTGTTTGCCAACCAGTTCTCTATCCGCGTCAGTGCATTACCCCCAATACCATGTGCTTTAATTTTGCACACTAATCTCTTGTGTGGGACCTTGTCAAAAGCCTTTTGAAAGTCCAAATACACCACAGCCACTGGGTTTTCCCTTGTCCACTCTACTAGTTACATCCTCAAAAAATTCTAGAAGATTTGTCATGCATGATTTCCCTTTCACCGATCCTGTCACTGCTTTCCAAATGCATCGTTAATAATTGATTCCAATATTTTCCCCACTACCGATGTCAGGCTAATAATTCTCTGTTTTCTCTCCCTCCTTTTTTAAAAAGTGGGGTGACATTAGCTACCCTCCAATCCATAGGAACTGATCCAGAATCTATAGAATGTTGGAAAATGACCACCAATGCATCCATTATTTCTAGGGCCACTCCCTTAAGTATTCTGGAATGCAGACTATCAGGCCCTGGGGATATATCGGCCTTCAATCCCATCAATTTCCCTAACACAACTCCCTAGTATTTTTGGAAGGTTATTTGTGTCTTCCTTAGTGAAGACCGAACCAAAGTATTTGTTCAATTGGTCTGCCATTTCTTTGTTCCAATTATAAATTCACCTGATTCTGACTGCAAGGGACCTACATTTGTCTTCACTAATCTTTTTCTCTTCACATACCTATAGAAGCTTTTGCAGTCAGTTTTTATGTTCCCTGTAAGCTTCCTCTCGTACTCTATTTTCCCCCTCCTAATTAAACCCTTTGTCCTCTGCTGAATTCTAAATTTATCCTAGTCCTTGGGTTTGCTGCTTTTTCTGGCCAATTTATATGCCTCTTCTTTGGTTTTAACACTATTCCTAATTTTCTTTGTTAGCCACGGTTACGCCACCTTCCCAGTTTTATTTTTACGCCAGACAGGGATGTATAATTGTTGAAGTTCATCCATGTGATCTTTAAATGTCTGCCATTGCCTATCCACCGTCAACCCTTTAAGTATCATTTGCCAGTCAATCCTAGCCAATTCACGTCTCATACCATCGAAGTTACCTTTCTTTACGTTCAGGACCCTAGTGTCTGAGTTAACTGTGTCACTCTCCATCTTAATGAAGAATTCTACCATATTATGGTCACTCTTCTCCAAGGTGCCTCGCACAACAAGATTACTAATTAATCCTCCCTAGTACAGATATTAAAAGAACAAGAGAGCAGGAAATGGTTCGACGCAGAGACATGTTACAGGGAAAAAAGCACAGAGTTCGAAAGAAACTTTCAAAATAAGGGTGGGTGCAGTGGTAGTTGGATAGCAGAAATGGATGAAGAAAATGGGAGAAATGGCTAAATTCACTGTTTAGATCATGTGGCTCCAGAGTCGTCGCGAAAAAGAGACATTTTGTGGGAAACCTGGTGGGGGGGGTGGGTACTGAAATGACAAACAACAGGGAAGTCCGAAAATTGCTTTTTTTTTCATTTTTTGTGAACACTTTGTTTATTAGTAGTTATAAAAAATATTGGAGATGGGAAGAAAGGCTGTTTGACTGGATGGAGTAGTTGGCGGGTGGAGATCATGTGATCAAACCTCAACGAATAAATCCAACCAAATTTGACGACCCTAGTTTAGGAAGAAGAGAAAAGAATGTGTCGGTAGCATGTGTGAGAAGGGAGACAATATGAGCGCTCCGGCAAGGAAAATGGGGCAGACATAGTCACGGGTCCTGTCGCCCACAGGAGAAAGGACATTTCAGAAGCTGTGGTACAGAAAGTGGAGTCATCAAAGCACATACAATGGAGATCGAGCCATTGGGAGAAAGGGATATGGTCTTTACAGGAAGAGAGGTGAAAAAGGAATAACTGGGCTTGTAATAAATGTCTGGAAAGCCCTCACAACCCTTCTGCATGCCTGTCTTTTCTGGGAATTCTTTTTTTTGTTGTAAAAGGCATTTTGGTCAATTTTGAGACAACTTAATGTTTTTTTGTTTTAGCTGACAAATTGAGTCGGTTAATGACTTGTGTGTACGATTTTTGACTTTTAAAGAGAAGATGCCACAATTAACAGTAGACATGAAATATGTTCATGTTTAAATAAGTATTTAACCAAATAAGCATACCACATTACAAATTATTTTTTTCTTTCAGGGAACAGAATCGCCGCAAGCACAGCAAACCAGGATCCACCCCATTTGTCTCCGAGAAGAAGAAGCATATTGTGGCTGTGGTGAAATAGTTATTCTGTCAGTGAGGACAGAGTATCTTAATTATTGGGCAATATTTCAGAATTGAACTTCAGCAAAATTAGATGGAGTTACAAAAATCCAAACCATTTCGCCTAAGATTTAAAAATATTTTTTCAGAAGCTGATTAAGATAAACATTTGAAATATAACTTCAGTAAGAATTTTATGTATCACATGCTTTCATGGACATTAACTTTTCTGAAAATAATTTATCATAGCAGTGCACTGCATGGAACTAAAATTATGCCAACTATCTAGTAACTGAGATATGCTTTACGTTTTTGAAGCCTCGGTGTTCATTAAACACTTTAAATGCTAATCCCACGCATTAATGGTGAAAATATTGAAGTATTGAGTCAATACAATTTGAAGAAGTTAGTTTACATTCTAAAAATGACATGATTGATTGTAAAAAATAAAAATTGTATATCTATAAACTGGATTTTTTTTTAAATGTGCATTCAACAAATAAACTTGGAGAACATCAGTTTAAATTTTTTTCATGATTTAAGTGGTTAAAAATAAATAAATATGTAAGTCAAGTATTCGATTCTTAGTGTTTGGAATAATTGATCATTCTACCCTTTCTAGACCTCATTTTAATTGTTTCAATTTATCAAAATTCAGATATTGGGCTTGTGATCACCACATTAATTTCATACACATACACAACACATTTAATAAATCTATTAATTGTTATGGATTATATTGCCTTTAACATTACCACTATTTTGAGAAGATTTTTATGGAAATAAAAAAAAGTTTGCTTGTTAACTGGCAATGCATAATTTGCACTGTGATGCACTCCTGGGAGGCAAGTAAATTAATCACAGACAAAACCTCGAACATTAATCTTTCTGATGTTTCCCTTCTACCCCCTCCCCCAAGGTAATCAAGTAAAAACTTCTGGGTATTAACCTAATAGTGCAATCTACATGAACAAACACTGATCAGTTTTATTCCAAGTCCCAGCAAGTCTGAAATTATGACCCTAGATTTTCCACTGACACCATTGCAGCAGTATCAGTCGTGCAGCCAGTAGTGGAAAATATATTTCATTTAAGTATTCTTTCGGGGTAGGGATGTTCTGCACCCTATTTTCAGGCATGCAGTAAGTCATTTCTAAAGAAAGCTCATAAAAAATGGCTGTAACACATTCAAAGGGCACAGGCAAGTTCTTTGATTCTGCAATATTTTGGGAATTCTTTTTGACATTTCTTCTTTTTGTTTTTGTGCTTTATTCCTGCTAGCATTTTGGGTCCTGTGTTTTAATTTTTTGTTGTTGACCCAGACAGTTCCTGGCAATAATAAGAATCCTGTCCGGTGTTCAGCGGTGAATCTTTTGGAGGGATTCTAGGGAGGCTGGGCTCGAAGAGTTGGTTTAGTCCACCCTCCCTCACACTCACATCTGCCTACACAAGTGCAAAGACCTCACTTTGACAGGCAATTCATGCATGAGGCTCTTATTCCCCAAGGAATCTAGGGCAGCAGACCTGATAGCATTACTAAGATATGTGAATAACTGACTTTAATGCTGGATATAACTCTGAAGCACCTCAGTCATAGTATGTCACGCATTCAGTGGCATTGAATCTTCTTGGAGGATGTGACAAGCAGGGTGGGTAAAGAGGAACCAGTGGATGTGGTGTATTTGGATTTCCAGAAGGCATTCGATAAGGTGCCACATAGAGGATTGGCTAACGAACAGAAAACAAAGAGTCGGGATAAATGGGTAGTTTTCTGGTTGGCAATCAGTAATTAGTGGAGGCTGCTGGGGCCTCAACTATTTACAATCTATTTTAATGACTTGGGTGAAGGGACCAAGTGTAATGTAGCCAAGTTTGCTGATGATACAAAGATGGGTGGGAAAGCAAATTGTGAGAACACAAAAAATCTGCAAAGAGATATAGACAGGCTAAGTGAGTGGGCAAAAATTTGACAGTACAATGTGGGAAAATGTGAGGTTATCCACTTCGGCAGAAAAAATAGAAAGGAAAATTATAATTTAAATGGAGAAAAGCTGCAAAGTGCTGCAGTACAGAGGGACCTGGGGTCCTTGTCATGAAACACAAAAATTTAGTACAGCAAGTAATCAGGAAGGCAAATGGAATGTTGGCCTTTATTGCAAGGTGGATGGAGTATAAAAGCAGAGAAGTCCTACTGCAACTGTACAGGGTATTGGTGAGGCCACAACTGGAATACTTTGTGCAGTTTTGGTTTCGATATTTACGAAAGGATATACTTGCTTTGGAGGCAGTTCAGAGAAGGTTCACTAGATTGATTCTGGAGATGAGGGGATTGACTTATGAGGAAAGGTTGAGTAGGTTGGGCCTCTACTCATTGGAATTCAGAAGAATGAGAGGTGATCTTATCGAAATATGAGATACTGAGAGGGCTTGACAAGGTGGATGCAGAGAGGATATTTCCACTCATAGGGGAAACTAAAACTAGGGGGCATAGTCTCAGAATAAGGGAACGCCCATTTGAAACTGAGATGAGGAGGAATTGCTTCTCTCACAAGGTTGTAAATCTGGAATTCTCTGTCCCAGAGAGCTGTGGAGGCTGGATCATTGAATATATTTAAGGTGGAGATAGATTTTTGTGCAATATAGGAGTAAAAGGTTTTCGGGAGTGGGCAGGGAAGTGGAGCTGAGTCCATGATCAGATCAGTCATGATCTTATTAAATGGCGCAATAGGTTTGAGGGGCCAAATGGCCTACTCCTGTTCCTATCTAATGTTCTTACTGCATTGCAAGAAGGCATGCCAGCGACATCAACAGCAGTTGCACTGCAATGGAATGGGGAACATAGTCTAGGTCATCCAAGAGGTAGATACTGAGCTGTGCCAGATGCTACAAG
Source organism: Pristiophorus japonicus (assembly GCF_044704955.1). Lineage (NCBI taxonomy): Eukaryota > Metazoa > Chordata > Chondrichthyes > Pristiophoridae > Pristiophorus > Pristiophorus japonicus. The sequence goes on along the minus strand of NC_091977.1, from coordinate 279,054,831 downwards.
GATACCTGTGGGTACCATTGCAACATAGGGCTGGAACATCTGTTGATAGTAACAGTTGTGGCCTGAAAATTGGCTCCTCTGCCTTTCTGGCATGAGGATGGTGCTGTGGAGTGGCATAGAGGGCCATCCTGCTTGAAGTCCTCTCGTGCAGAATCATATCCATTTCAGCAGCCATCAAATGGTGTTGAGTGCTGGCCTGTGGTCATTTACTTGGTGCAGGTTGAGGCATAAATGTTGGCCAGCATACCAGAGGGGTTTGCTTCTGGGCATACCCTTTGAATTGTCTTTCCCTTCATATTTACCTGTCACTTTTTGCTCTGCTGCCTGGTCAACCTCAGCAACGGTGGCTTTTAAAACATTTATTCATTGGACATTTACTGCCCTTGAGAATGTGGTGATGAGCCGCATTCATAAGTCGTTGCGGTCCGTGTGCTGAAGGTATTCCCACAGTGCAGTAACGGAGAGATTTCCAGGGTTTTGACTCGACGATGATGAAGGAGCGCCAATATATTTCAAAGTCCGGATGGTGTGTAACTTGTTTTAAAATTTATTTCATGGGATGTGGTCATCACGGGCAAGGCCAGCATTTACTGCCCATCCATCGCTAACTGGCCTTGAAAAGGTGGTGGTGAGCCAATGAGCCAACCACATTGCTGTGAATCTGGAGTCACATATAGGCCAGACCGGAAAAGGATGGCAGATTTCCTTCCCTAAAGGACATAAGTTTACCAGATGGGTTTTTACAACAATCTGGTAGTTTCATGGTGCTCAATTTTCCCCAAAGCATTTTTTTGGCATACTTGAAGAGTTGTGCTTGATTTTTTGCGGCCCACGTACGCCAAAGAAAAAGTGTAAGTTTCCCCGTTGGATCTCTTCATTTGGCATGGCATAATTTGACCTTTAGTTTGGGGGTGGAGCCTTGATGTGCGCCAAAAAGATCAGGCTGCCATGGTAACCAGGGACACAATGAGCTGAGGCTGCAAAGTTAAAGCATACAACCACCTCCTAACACATTAAAAGAATTCAAAAACACATAGCACCAACTTTCTTTTTCTCTCTCACTCACATACGCTGGCCTAATCATAGAAACATAAAATAGGTGCAGGAGTAGGCCATTCCGCCCTTTGAGCCTGCACCACCATTCAATAAGATCATGGCTGATCGTTCACCTCAGTACCCCTTTCCTGCTTTCTCTCCATACCCCTTGATCCCTTTAGCCGTAAGGGCCATATCTAACTCTTTCTTGAATATATCCAATGAACTGGCATCAACAACTCTCTGCAGTAGGGAATTCCACAGGTTAACAACTCTGAGTGAAGAAGTTTCTCCTCATCTCAGTCCTAAATGGCCTACCCCTTATCCTTCGACTATGTCCCTTGGTTCTGAACTTACGCAACACCGTGAACATTCTTCCTGCATCTAACCTGTCCAGTCCTGTCAGAATTTTATATGTTTATATGAGATCCCCTCTCATCCTTCTAAACTCCAGTGAATACAGGTCCAGTCGATCCAGTCTCTCCTCATTTGTCAGTCCTTCCATCCCGGGAATCAGTCTGGTGAACTTTCGCTGCACTCCCTCAATAGCAAGAATGTCCTTCCTCAGATTAGGAGACTAAAACTGAACACAATATTCCAGGTGAGGCCTCACTAAGGCCCTGTACAACTGCAGTAAGACCTCCCTGCTCCTATACTCAAATCCCCTAGCTATGAAGGCCAATATACCATTTGCCTTCTTCACCGCCTGCTGTACCTGCATGCCAACTTTCAATGACTGATGTGCCATGACACCCAGGTCGTGTTGCACCTCCCCTTTTCCTAATCTGCTGCCATTCAGATAATATTCTGCCTTCGTGTTTTTGCCACCAAAGTGGATAACCTCACATTTATCCACTTATACTGCATCTGCCATGCATTTGCCCACTCACCTAACCTGTCCAAGTCACCCTGCAGCCTCTTAGTGTCCTCCTCACAGCTTACACTGCCACCCAGCTTAGTGTCATCCGCAAACTTGGAGATATTACACTCAATTCCTTCATCTAAATCACTCATGTATATTGTAAATAGCTGGGGTCCCAGCACTGAACCCTGTGACACCCCACTAGTCACTGCCTGCCATTCTGAAAAGGACGCATTTATCCTGACTCTCTGCTTCCTGTCTGCCAACCAGTTCTCTATCCAAGTCAGTACATTACCCCCAATACCATGTGCTTTAATTTTGCATACCAATCTCTTGTGTGGGTCCTTGTCAAAAGCCTTTTGAAAGTCCAAATACACCACATCCACTGGTTCTCCCTTGTCCACTCTACCAGTTACATCCTCAATAGAAACATAGAAAATAGGTGCAAGACATAGAAATCAGAACTGGAGTAACTCTCAGCTGGTCAAACTTCCCTAAATGGCCAGAAGTGGCGAAGGTGGCTGGTTACGCCCCCTTTGGCTGAAAAAAAAACTGACAAAAAATTCGTAACTGAGTTACACTGGTGCAAATTGATTGGGGAAACTGGGGATTTTTAAGTTAGGCCAGAGAAAAAGCAGCCTGCTCCAAAAAATAACGGTGCAAATACTGGGGAAAATTGAGCCCCCATGGTCACCATTACTGATACTAGCTTTTTTTTAAATTCCGGATGTATTTAATTAACTGAATTTAGATTCCCCAGCTGCCATGGAGGTAGTTCAACTCTTGTCTCCAGATTACTAGTCCAGTAACATTACCACTATGCTACCATTTCCTTTAATTTTATGGGGAACTTGCAGGTGATGATGGTCCCATGCGCCTGCTGCCCTTGTCCTTCTAGGTGGTAGAGGTCATGGGTTTTAGAGGTGCTGCCGAAGAAGCTTTGGCGAGTTGCTGCAGTGTATCTTGTAGATGGTAGGTGGCTGTGTATTGAAATGTTTTCTGAGCCTTTCCAAAGGCCTTTAGAATTTTTGTTCTCCTTTTCTGACATTCCTCTAATTGTCTCCTTTAAATTTCAGTTCCAAGTTTTCACTCGTACCACCTGAATACTCCCTAAACATATCCAAATCTGCACTTCAAATCTGCACTTAATGAGCTAACTTCAAAAAACAGGGTACAAATAGCTATCTAAAACCTGCCCGTGGCCTTTTGGGTATAAGCTGCACCAGTAGCATATAGTATTGTCTGATTGTATTTATCCTCATAAACTTTAATTCCTCTCATTGTGTCCTAAATATGTGTATTCTTGTAAGCAACTACTCGCCAGCCGGCCCACACCCTGCCCCCCACTCCAGCCTGTTTAGGGGGATGTAAAATATACCACTGCACTATTTGAAGAGCAGGGGTGTCCTCATATGCTGGTCAAAATTTATCCCTCAACCAGCACCACCAAAACAGATTAACTGACCATTTGTCTCAGTGCTGTTGTGGGATCTTGTTATGTAAACTAGCTGCCACGTTTGCCTACTTAACAACAGTGGTTACACCTCAAAACTAATTCATTGGCTGTGAAGTACTTTGAGATGCCCTGACTACTGTGGACAGGCTTTATATAAAGGAAAATTATTTCTTTGCACTCATGAGGTTACACTGCTCCAGCCAAGGATTTGAGAACTCAACCACTCATGCTATTAGGGCAAGTAGCTTTAGAAGATAAGTTCTTCTTCTTGATCAGAATGGTTGGGTACTGCCCTTTGATGGAAATTCTCATTGCTGACATTGAGCTTTTTATGTCATTTCAGCAAATATGGCTGTGACAATTTATTTTTATCTGTAGAAGATTATTGATTTGAATTCCTTATTGCTAGTAACAGTACACACAGTTAAGATCATCACTAAGCTGTTTTCTGTAAACTGGAGGGAACTTACATTACAGTCTGGCCAATATTTTCACCTCAGGAAAAGACAGAGACATGCAGTGTTCTGGAAGTCCTGGTATGTAGGATCTGATTGCTGCCATTGCACATGGATGGAAACCAAAATGGATTGCCTAAATGGCTATTGATGGGGAATGTGTATGTGAATCTGATGACTTCCTTTTGAAACAAAGGATGGGTTTTAATATACTAATTGAACACAAGAGCATTGGGTTATCGTTCCTTTGGCTGGAATTATGAAGTGTTTAATACCAACTAACTCATATTTCAAGGGGGTAGCAAATATCCTGTGTAATTGATGGAAAATGGATAATTAATACAATTCAGGGAAATGTAGCATTTTATTAAAGTTAGCTGTGACTCAATGTCAGAAGGTTGTGGGCTCAAGTCCCACTCCAGAGTCTTGAGCGCAAAATCATAGAATCGTACAGCATAGAAGGAGGCCACTTGGCCCACTGAGTCTGTGTCAGCTCTTTTGAAGAGCAATCCATTTAGTCCCACTCCTCCACTCCTCCCCAGGAACTCAATTTTTTCTCCTTCAAGTATTTATCCAATTCCCTTTTGAAGGCACCTATTGAATCTGTATCCACCACCCTATTAGGCAGTCCTTTCCAAATCCTAACCACCCATTGCATAAAAAAGGTTTTCCTCATGTCGCCTCTGGTTCTTTCAGCAATCGCCTTAAATCTGTACCATCTGGTTATTGACCCTTCAGTCGTTGGAAACGGTTCCTCTTTATTCACTTTATCTAAATCCTTCATGATTTTAAATGCCTCAATCAAATCTCCCCTTAGCCTTCTCTGCTCCAAGGAGAACAATGCCAGCTTCTTTAGTCTATTCATGTAGTCATCTCTGGAATTACCCTGGAACCATTCTAGCAAATCTCTTCTGTACCCTCTCCACAGCCTTCACATCCTTCCTAAAGTGTGGTTCCCAGAATTGGACACATTACTCCAGCTGGGGCTGAACTAATGTTTTATATGTGTTTCCTGGTTTTTGTACTCTATGCCTCTCTTTATAAAGCCCAGGATCCCATATGCTTTAATAACTGCTTTGTTAACCTGTCCTGCCACCTTCAAAGATTTGTGCATAAACACCCCCAGGTCTCTCTGTTCTTGTAACCACTTTAAAATTGTACCATTTAGTGCGTATGGTCTTTCCTTATTCTTCCGACCAAAATGTACCACCTCATACTTTTCTGCATTGAATTTCATCTGTCACGTGTCGTCCATTCCACCAGTCTGTTTAAGTCCTCTTGAAGTTACTACCTTCCTCGCTGTTCACTACATTTCCAAGTTTTGTGTCATCTTCAAATTTTGAAATTGTGCCCTGTACCCCCAAGTCCAAGTTATTAATGTATATCAAAAACAGCAGTGGTCCTCGTACTGAACCTTGGGGAATGCCACAGTATACTTCCCTCTGGTCCGAAAAATAGCCATTCACCACAACTCTCTGTTTTCTCATTTGCCGACTGTTTCCTCCGCCTGCTCGGCTCCTCCGGCCACTCCACTCACAACTCCTGTAATATAGTTTCACCTAGTGGACTACTGTGGTAATGCAGCCATTGCTGTTTTCATAATAAAGGCATCAAGTGACAGGTCACCTGACAAGTTCCTGAGTTAAGAGCCATCTTGTGAAGTCTTGTGTGTTGTGATGTCATAGAAAATATATCACATTGGTGATGAAGGATAGGATTTCTGGATTCCCTAGCTGAAATTTTTGTTGGTATATGATTCCAGCCAAACAACTGAGAGACTAGAGAGGTCCTTTGTTTGCAGAACAGCTAAAAATCTAAGGTAAATTACAAGCACACTTGACTGAACTGCCAGAGTCCAGATGGCTGTGCCTATGGGAATAATAGGGCGCTTAGGTGAATTCCAACGCGACCGTGAAACTTCTGGAGCGTATGTGGAACGGCTAGAAATGTTTTTCACTGCGAATAATATAATTGAAGTCCCCGATGATGAAAACCGTAACCGGATGGTATTGGAAAGAAAATGGGCTCTTTTCTTGACTGAAGCAGGCCCGAGGTGTATGAAACCCTAAAAAATGTGCTTGTTCCCATCAAGCCAAAGGATACATCGCTTATGGAGATTCTAAGCAAGTTAGAACAGCACTACAGTCCTGAGCCCCTGAAAATTGCTGAAAGTTGTCATTTTGGAATACGAGATCAATTCATTGATGGAAGTATCAGTGCGTACATTGTAACATTAAAAAATCTACCTATTCACTGACATTTCGTAAACTTTCAGGACCGAGCATTGTGTGACCGCTTTGTTTGTGGGATGAAAAATGAATCAGACATCCGAGGTGAATCGCCCGCAGGTTAAAAGTAAAAAGCAGTTGGGCCCCAAGGCCTCGGCAACTGGCAATGGTAACAGAGCATTGAAGTCATGCTATCAGTGTCTGGGACAAAACATTGCTCAAAATTGTCCATATATGAAGGCAGAGTGTTTCTTCTGCATGAAAACTGGGCATCTTGCAAAGGCATGCCGACTGAAAAGTAAACCAACTTTCAAGGCTGTAAGTAGAAATCCCCAGACAGTACATAGCATGGAAGAAGATTAACAGGATGAGCAGATGCATTTCATCAGGAGCATGAGGGTATCTAACAACGAGTCGAAAAATATCATCATCCAAATAGATGTTGCAGGAACCAAGATACCCATGAAAATCGACACTGGTGCATCGGGGAGCATGGTACCGGAATCGCTATATCTCGACAAATTGCATGATTTACCATTGGAGAAATCCAAGATAGCGCTGCGAGGATACTCAGGAGAGAACATTCCTGTGGCAGGTCGTTTCACCGTACCGATGAAATACAAGAATCAATTTCAGAGCTTGCCTCTCTTAGTGGTGGCAGGAGACAAGCCTGCCTTACTAAGAAGAAATTGGTTGGGATGTCTGAAGCTGCATTGGAGTGGGGTTTTTTCGTGTTGAAATGAGATTTGCATTGAAGGATGATGTGATCAAGAAATAGCCGAAAATGTTCTGCGAAACAGCCAATCCAATCCAAGGCTTCAAGGGTACAGAAAGACACTAGATCGGTTTACTGCAAGCCATGTTCCGTACCATATGCATTCAAGGTGATAGTTGAAACTAGAGACTGAGAACATTATCTCTAAGATAGGTCTATGTAATTGGGCTACACCCAAGTTGTACCTAAGTCAGATGGTAAGGTAAGATTGTGTGGTGATTATAAAGTAACCGTAAACCAAGTTCTAGAGGGTAATCTCCGCAATGCATTGACAAATGTAAAAGATTTGTTCACAACACTGACAGGTGGTCAGATCTTCTCAAAGTTGTTTTGAGGTAAAAAAAAGGAGGCTTCTCTTCTTCGGGGTGGACTAACTGATCTAGTTAATCGACACTTCGCCCTTCTCCTGTTGTATAATTATCACAGAAGTGAACACACGAAATCCCAGGTTCAACCGGCTTTTATTACGAGCAATTGCAAGGGAAGGTTCAGTCGTGGAACCTCCGAAATACATGAGTTTTTAAGTTGAACTTATACAGGTTTTGGAAAGGAGCACCCTCCTACAAAATCATCGATAGGTCTAATTCTATCAGCGAAGTTACATTGATTTGTCGACTCTTATCAGACTGACTCTGAGTGATATATGCAATTGTCCATCTCCCATTGTGTTGTTCCATGACCTGCACTTTGCCACAGTCTGTCCGACGCCTAGGATGGCTGTACTGGCTTTCTTATCTCTTCCTCAGCGACTTCTAATCAACAACTGCTGACTTTGCTGTTTAAGTGTTACTAAGGTTAACCATACAGTTTAATGTGTTATAAGTGTGCTATATCTATATAAGAAAGTGTTACATACATAGGCAATTATACAGACCCTCTTAATACTGATAAGTTCACTACCTTCAGCATAATTCTGACCACCTATTTGCAACTCTTACAATTTATCCCTTACAGTTGGATCTTACAGATGCCTACTTGCAACTGGAGCTAGATGAGGAGTCCAAGTCATGCTTGACTATAAATACTCATCTAGGCCTATATCAATTTAATAGGCTACCATTTGGAGTGTCTTCTGCCCCCGCCATATTCCATGGGGTGATGAACCAGATTTTGCAAGGCATTGAAGGGGTAGTATGTTATTTAGATGACAAACTCATTTAACCTATCCAACAATCCCTGTAAGGTTCAGGTTAGGGCGTTGACCCAATCATCTATCGTGTGCAGATCTATAGTGTTTACCGTTGCAACTCCCTCCACGTATCCCGCACCTACCATTTCTAGTATCTTTCTTTTTCCCCAGTCCCGTTTTTTACCTGACCTTCTCTCCACATTAAACTTCATGGTTTTTGATTCAGGGCCTTCAAGTGCTCGCAGGTTCAGGTTTCTATACAGGCATATTGTGTTTGACCCGCAGAAGCTGGGGATGGTTAAGTCTATTAAATTTAGGAATGCAGTAATTACCAATTCCCTTTTGCTCCAGCATTCATAGTTGGACAGGTTGGTGGCACTGGGGTTGTGGTGTTCGGGGCCCTGGTAGTGCTCACTGTTGCTAAAGTAGTGGGTGGGGCCGTGTTGGTGGGCCTATCTCGGGGGATAACCATAACCCTCCACCACCATTCATAGATGTTGAGTGGAATCTGCACCTCCTTCCCCTGGGGGCAGTATCTTGGTCCCGTATTACTGGCCCATCCCCAATGTTGTTTCGTTTCCTTGTTACGTTGTTTTATGCCCGTTATTTAAGTCTACTGTTGCTCCATCCGTCACCATCAGCGTTTTTGATTCTTTATCACACCTAATGTCGCCCGAGTCCTTGTAATACAGGCCTTGCCGTCCCTCAGCCGGTTGTCCTTGATCTGAGTTACCCCACGTTGTTCCCACGAGCAACAGAATCCTGTAAAAAATAATATTTCCCGGTCGTCACCGATTAATTAGTGACCATGCTTTTTTAACTGGGTCCAGTGTTTCCACTTGCCGATACCCCTTGTAACTACGCAGGCGCACATGTCCCTTACCATTTGGGGTACTTGGACCTTCTGTTTTTTAGTGTCATTCTCTAAGTCCTTGATTACTTGCTGGTCTCTAGCCCGTGCCTTTAAATCATGTAACAGCTTAAAGAGTTCCATCACAAACCTCTGTATGCTGCCTTTATAAGGTCATATATCCTTGCTTCCTGTAACAAAGACTTCTGGCAGTCTCATTGCCTTGGTTAGGGCCGCTTTTATGGTTTTATTCATTCATTCCACCAATCTGGAAGATTCCAGATGATATGGGATATTTTTGCCTGATCCCTAGTAAAGCGCAGGCCTGTTTCATTATCTTCTCTGTGAAGTGTGTACCTTGATCTGAGTCCAGCTGTAGTGGCATTCCCTATCAGGGTATATAACTAGGCAGTGTGTCTTCCCCTTGTTGCTGGGTAATGGTCCAGTAAAATCTATCTGTAGGTTTTCCCAGGGTCCTTCCTGCCGGGGCTGATGTCTCATTCTGACCTTTACTTTCCCCCCTGGGTTGTATTTTGTGCATGTCAGGCACCTTCTACAGTGGTTCTCTATATCTCTACCCATTCCCTTCCACCACCAGCATCTGGACATCGAGCTTATCATGTTGGTTCTACCTGTATGGACATACCTGTGGTATAAATTCCCAGCTTTGCTCCATACCCCGTCGGTCCCTTGTTGGGCTCCTCTCTGCTTCCACCCCTCCTTTTCCTGTGGAGTGACTTCTCCCTGTACCTTAAGCATGTTTACTTCCTCAGGCCCGATTGTACATGCTCTGACCTGGGCTTCCCCGGCCAGTGTACCTGTCTCCGCCACCCGCTTGACCGCTTTGTCTGCCCATCGCACACTCTTGGGGTAGGAGGGAGGCTTCCACTAATTTCTTAACAATCCTCGTGTTTTATTGTCCCTCCTCCAGAAGTCATGTATCCCCATCTACTCCAGGCTATCATATAATCATGCACTACTCCAAATGCACTACCAACTGTCTATATAGATGTTTGTTCTTTTTCCCTTAGCCATCCTCAGAGCCTCGGTGAGAACCACCAATTCAGCCACTTGAGCCAATCGGCCCCCTTCTAGCCATCCTTCCCCTCTAACCTGTCCGCCCCTATCTACCACTGCCCATCTCGTCCGTGGTGTCCCGTTGATAAAGCGCCGGGACTCATCTACGTATAGATCCATGTCTGACTCCTCCAGCCTGACTATTCCCTCATCTTCTCCGGTCGGGCTACACTGATGCTTCTCTCTCTGCGTAATGATCCACCCTGCAGGGTTGTTACAGTTGCCTTTTATTGTTGGGGGGAGTAAGAGCATTGCTTCCCACCTAGCCCTTCGTATGTCGGATACCGTTTTTAGCCTTCCTGTGTTAAGCACTTTTTCTAAGGTATGCTGGGTATGTAGGATAACGTGTCCCGATATTACTATGCCACTGCCCTATGCCTGCCTCCATGTAATTAAGTCACCACCGCGTTATGATCTTTATTGTGGTAAGTATAGATTCTGGTTGGATAATCCCAGGGCTGGAGCACTTATGGGAGCTTGTTTTAACTTTACAAACGCCGTTTCCTGATCTTGGGAGGGGTTCCCTCCTTCGACTGGGTCCTGTATAGGTTGGGCCATGTCGGCATATTCAGGAATAACATTTCTGCAGTAGTTGAATAGCCCTTGTACCTGCCTGACCCCTTTCATGGTCCCTGGCTTTGGTATCGATCTAATAGCCTCCTTTCTGTCCTCGCCATTTGTCTTTTCCCTTGTGTTATGATGTATTCTAGATATGTTACTTCACTCTTTCCATATTAAAGATTACACATTTTTATTAAATTCTTTATAACCATTACAATTTTATTTTCCTTCTGGCACATGGGAAAATATTCACTTCTAATTAAGAAACCCAAATTAATAATATCCAGTATTTTTTAAATTCCATGCGGAAAGGCTAAAGTTGTTTGGTGGGCTAAATAAAACAGCTGTCAGTGGAAAGGGTTAACTCCTTTGCAGGTTTGTAAGAAGGCTTGACGTCATTACGTGACTTCACATACTTCTTTTTTTTTAATCTTTCCCAATATCAGAATGCGACATCCATTTTAAAAGGTTTTCAAACCCGAAATTTAAATCTCCTTACTGCAGTGAAACTTTTTCGTAATTAAAATCATTATCTCTTTTCCAATATTCACACTTTGAAACAAAGTCGAAATTTCACTGTGACCACAATGAAAGTCTGGCTTTCATTGGTTAACTACCCTCCAATTAAACCAATATCTTTTTCACAGCCAATATCACATCCAGTGAGTTACATCATTTTCAATTTTCTTGTTTCTTCAAATTAGTTTTGTATCTAACAAACATGTTACACAGAGGGCTTGTGTCTCTGTGAATTTGTTAATTTAAACTACATAAGACAATTGCAATTTGTTTTTCTCCAATTAAACGTCCAATTTGTTTTTCTTTTAGCGGCTGTCGCTTCCAAATTTGCAGTTTTATCTTTTGATAAACAACCCATTCTTTGAGCATTCCATACAACTTATCCTATGTTTTCTCAGCAACTTATTCCACAGTCGAGAAAGTTTCCACACGAACACTTTCACTTAAAGACAGACATTCACACCAACTTTTCATTCGATACAATTTATCTTATGTTTTGTTCAGCCACTTATCCTTGCATGCCATTTCTCGTCTGGGTACGTTTACCCCTCTACCAGATTCCGTGCACTGTTTCCAAGCCCTTAGACCCCTCTAACATCCGGCCGGACTAACAATACTGCTTGGCTCCCTAATCTGGTTCCTCTGCAACTTGTGTCGGTTTTATTTTTCTCCTTTCCTGCTAGCATTTATACCCGGGACCCTTTTGGTCCATATCTCAGAGACCCCCCTTGGTCTTCAGTTTATCCCACTGGCCAGTTTTTACAAAACATCCTGGGGTCCCACCCTCCCACCTCGGTTTTCGTCCTTCTGTGGTTTGCTATAACTTAGTTATACAGATTACCCCCTCTTAGTTCTTTATACAGATTACCTCCTTCCCCGTCAATGCTACAGCTCTGCAGGTGGTACAAAAAACATACTCTCTGCCATTGCTAGCTGCCACATCATCCGGGTTGGAGGGTCTGCATCCTGCTCGCAGTGCCAATTGTTGGGGTAAAAAGAAGACTTCTCTTCCTCAATGTGGACTCCCTGATATAAGGAATCAACACTTGCCCTTTGACATAGCGATCATGGAATCACTCAGACGAAACCTCAGTTAACCGGTTTATTATACGAACATGCTCGGGAAGGTTCCGATGAACACTTCAAAGTACAAGGGTTCTACAAGCATAGATATACGATTTTTTGATTTGTGCAACCCTCCTACAAAACCACTGATTGGCCTACTGCTCAGATGGGCTCCAAATGGTTCTTCCCCACCTGTCCATCTCCCATGTTGTCACCCTTCTGGAATGTGTTCAACTTTGCCTCAGTTTCTCATGACGTGTTGATTGACCTTGCTTTCCAGGGTATGCTATCTTTCTAGGCTGTTGATTCTCCACTGCCCTTGTTATTCAGTACTGAGTGTATGTTTTCATCTTCTATCAGTCAGTACTAAGGGTCAATGCAGTGTTGGCTGATGGTGACGGACGGAGCATCAGCATTGCTGCTTCCCTCTTCTTAACCCACTGTAAGCGAGTGTATATGCATGCTTTACATACCTAAGTGAGTTTTACATAATCGGTTAATATTACAATCCATACCGTAAGACAGAGGAACTCCCGGTTCCTCAGAACCTCCTAATTCCCTTATGCTTCTTACTCAAGTGTATTTTTTACCCCCTTACAATATGCCTATAGAAGACCTTTGGATTCTCTTTTATTTTAGCCACCAATCTATTCTCATAGTGTCTCTTTGCATCTCTTATTTCCTTTTTTATTTCTCCTCTTACTTTTTATATTCAGCCTGATTCTCCCTTGTATTATCAAGCTGACATCTGTCATATGTCCCCTTTTTCTGCTTATTCCTACTCTTTAACTCCTTCGTCATCCAGGGAGCTCTGGCTTTGGTTGCCCTCCCTGTTCCCCTTGTCAGACTGTACCTAGACTGTAACTGAAAAATCTCCTCTTCAAAGTTCGCCCATTGCTCCATTACATTTCTCCTGCCGGTCTTTGACTCCAATTTACTCAGGCCAGATCCCTTCCCAATTCACTGAAATTAGCCCTCCTCCAGTTAAGTATTTTTATTCTAGATTTCTCCATAACTAATCTAAACCTTACAATAATATGATCACTATTCCCGAGATGCTCCCCTACTGTGACATTCTCCACTTGACCACTTCATTCCTCAGGGATAAAGCCAGCAATGCCTCCTTCCTTATTGGGCAGGGAACATGCTGATCAAGAAAATTCTCCTGAACACACTCAGAAATTCTTCACCATTTCTGCCTTTAACACAATCACTGCCGCATTCAATATTGGGGTAGTTAAAGTCTTGTATTGCCACTACTCTTCCACCTCTCAGTAATATCTTTGCAAACCTCTTCCTCTATCTCCTTCCCACTATTTGGTAGCCTATAAAATTTACCGAGTAGTGTAATAGCTCCTTATTGTTTCTTAACTCCAATCAAATTGATTCTATCTTTGATCTCTCAAGGACTTTCTAGCACTGTAATATTCAGGTTGACACTTCAGTGCAGTACTGAGGAAGTGCTGCATTGTCAGAGGTGCCGTCTTTAGAATGAGACATTAAACCCAGGCCCTGTCTGCCCTTTCAGGTGGACATAAAAGATTCAATAGCACTATTTCAAAGAGCTAGGGAGTTCTCAGCAGTGCCCTGGCCAACATTTATTCCTCAACCCAAATTACTAGAACAGATTGGGCCAAAAATGCGCTTCGCCCAAATGGGGCGTACCTTCCGTTTTTTAATTGTTCTGTCCACCCCAATGCATGGAGCAGACAATCTGGGGAAATTCAGCACTTTGGGTTTTTTCTGGAGGGGGCGGATGTGGGGTCATCAGCAGGGCAGAAGTGCGGGTAGGTCAGAACTGCCGTCACTCCGAGTCAACAGCGCGTCGCTGATGACATCAGCGTGACGGGGACGTGGCACGTCACACTGACAGGTCACAACATCCCTCTCCTTCAGTTAAAGGGGAGGGCCACTGTGAACTCTGCAGCCACTTTAGTGGCAAACACTGGGCCACCAGGGAGGGTTCGGCCGGGCCAGCAGCCCGGTTCCCAAGAGGGAGTGCCGGGCTGCCTGTTGGCAGCCTGGCCAAACTCATGGCCACCATTGTCAGGCCGACCTGGCAGTCGGCTGACAAGTAAAATAAAATGGTGACCGCAGCAGTCGCCCACCCCTTTAAGGGCAGACACACTGCCCAGCCACAGGCAGCTTCCGGCCGTGGAAAGCTGTCGGGGGCACCGGGAGGCCGCTGAACCGCTCCCGTGGGGCAATTTCCCACGCGGGGCAGAAAGGGGGAATCCAGTTATTTGCACTTTGTTTCTGGCTGGTTATTACATTATCACATGACCTGATTGTTGATTGGTCCCCTTGGAGGATAAGCCACACCCAGAAGTTTTTCTGGAGTGTGTAATTGGAACCGCCCAGCCCAAGTTCTGAGTGACTTTGCAAAGTGTAATTTGAACCATTCTGACTTCAGAACTCCCCTGCAAGCAGTCACGGAGAGCTCCCAGCAAAAGCCTCCCAACTCCCTGAACCCAGCCCAAGTGCATGTCTCCCCAGCCAAAGTCCCTAACACCCCCAGCCCAAGTTCATCCTCCCTCCCCCCGAGCCCAATTGCATGCCTCCCCCAGCCGAAGTTCCTGACAGCCCCATTCCCTCCCGAGCCCAAGTTCCTTACCCTCCCAATCCACGTGCATGCCTCCCCCCAGCTGAAGCTCGTTGCTTTTCGAAAGCAAACCAAAAAGGCCTAGTAGCTGCCAATAGTCACTGACCAAGATGACATGGAATTAATGTAAAAAATGTAATGAAATTTATGACAATAAAAGACAATTAAGTGACATTGTACAAAACTCTCTAAACATGATTAACACAAGCATCGCTCACATATATGTGTGTCTGGATTCACATGGGGAGGGAAGCAACAACTGTAAACCAGCTGTATGCACCCGTGCCTTCATCGCACCCATAAAATCTGGGGCTCGGTGCTCAGGTGGCTGGGCGGATCCCTCAGGTGACAACCAGCAAGTCAGGTCATCTTCTCATGGCCGTTTCTTCCTATTGAATTGTCCAAACCTTTAGACCCCTTTGGGCGGCCTATTTGCTTAATAGACACCAATCGGCAGGCTTCAAGTGCCTGAAGGTGAGATTGACCTGTAATGTCTGTCAGCTTGTAATGTTTGTAGCTCCACACTATGGATGTGGACGTATTATATACTGCAATTGCACAGTTAATAATTAAACAGAACCATGCAGATTTCCGGAGGCTTCCAAGAGAGCTGCCTGCCATGTTAGGAGCTGTGTGTGCTGTGCTCTGTGAATATATCACTTTTGGCGGCAAGATGGGATTTTTCGGATGATTTAAAGCTTAAATTTTGTTGGTGAAGGATTCAGCCAGCCAACAGAGAGACTTTGGAAGTTTCTGTCTTTGGAAAAAAGCTACAAAATCCGACGTAAAATACAGCACACGGTGTGAACAGCTAGACATTAAAATGGCAGGTGTAATCGGACATTTGGGGGAATATAGACACGACCAAGAATGTTTTAAAGTGTATGTGGATTGGCTAGAAATGTATTTCACTGCAAATAACATAATCGAAATTTCAGACAATGCAGTCCAGAACCGAGCTGTGTTGGAACGTAAGAAAGCGATTTTCTTATCGGAGGCAGGTCTGGCATTATGCGAAACCCTTGTAAATCTGCTTGTGTCTGACGAGCCAAAGGACACAACGCTAAAGCGATTTTAACGAAGCTGGAGCAGCACTATAACCCCAAACTGTTAGAAATTGCTGAAAGCTATCGTTTCGGGATTCGGAAACAAAAGGCTGATTAAAGTATCAGTGATTACATTGTAGCATTAAAAAAGCTATTGATGCACTGTAATTTTGGAAACTTTCAAAACCGCGCATTACGGGATCATTTTGTTTGTGGGGTGAAAAATGATGTGATCAGAAGGAAGTTATTGACGACGGATGACTTGACTTTTCAGATTGCTTGTCAGACAGCGAGGTCGATGGGCATGGCCGAACAATATTCCTGAGAATTAAATAATGATTATGGTCGACAGTCAACTGAGGTAAATCACCTGCAGGTTCAAAGTAAAAGACGGTGGGGGCCCAAAGTCTCAGAAACTGAAAATTCTAACAGAGCGTCGAAGTCGTGTTATAGGTGCCTGGAACAACACATTGCTCAAAGTTGTCCATACGTGAAGGCAGAGTGTTTCTTCTGCAGAAAGACTGGGCATCTTGCGAAGGCATGCCGACTGAAGGGTAATCCAGCTTTTAAAGCTATGAGTCCAGTGTTCAAAGCTATGAGTAGAAATCCCAAGAGACTACATAGCAAGGAAGAACAACAACAGGACGAGGAGATGTTAGAGTTACACGTCATCAGGAGCACGAGGTTAACAGACAGCGATTCGGAAAGCATCAAAATCCACGTAGATGTTGCGGGATTCAAGATACCAACGGAAATTGACACGGGTGCATCCGTGAGTGTAATACCGGAGTCACTGTACCTCGACAAATTGCATGATTTTCAACTGGAGAAATCCAAGATAGAGCTGCGCGGCTACTCGGGAGAGAAAATTCCTGTGGTAGGTCGTATCACTGTACCGGTGAAATATAAAGATCAATTTCAGAACTTGCCTCTAATAGTAGTGAAAGGAGACAAGCCTGCCTTACTAGGAAGAAATTGGTTGAGCTCACTGAAGATGGATTGGAGTAAGATTTTCGTGTGGAAGCGAGATTTTCATCAACGGATGAGGTTATCAAGAAGTATCCGAAGGTGTTCTGCGAAACGGGCAGTCCAATCCAAGGCTTCAGGGCGAGTGTCAGGGTACAGAAGGACGCTAGATCGGTTTACTACAAGACACATTCCGTACCATATGCACTCAAGGAGAAAGTTAAGCAAGAACTCAAAAGACTAGAGACTGAGAACATTATTTGTAAAATAGATCGATGTAATTGGGCTACACCCATTGTTGTTGTACCTAAGTCCGATGGTAAGTATTGTGTTCCTAACACAGATGAGGCTGCACACAGGGAGGTTAAAGTAACGGTGACCTCAGTCTTTAATAAGACACTCCAAAGTAAGGAACAGGCCTTGGGGGCCGGCTTATATACAGTGTTCCCAAGGGATGCTGGGATCCCTTGGGACTACAGGGGATGAGCTCCCTGGTGGTGGAACATGGGAGTGCATGCTTTACAGATACACATCACTTCCCCCCCAAAGTCAAAGTGAAAAATATTTACAAGGTGAGGCGGTTGGGAGCCTTTCTTTCCCTGGTGGACCGCCTCGATACAAATGTCTGTTCTGGTGTGTTGGCTGTGCTCTCGCGGGGCTGGTGTGTTGTTGGCCCTGCACGGCTGCTAGGTGAGCCTGGCCTTGCTGGGCTGTTGTATGTGATGGGTTCGATTTCCTGGTCCGGCATGGTGTCTTTGTCCTTTGGGTGTGTGTTTTGGGCTCGAAAAAGGTGGTGTCTGCTGTGGGTTGTTCAGGGCAGTCTGTGAACCACAGCCTCGTTTGATCCAGGTGCTTTCTGCAAATTTGTCCATTGTCTAGTTTGACTACAAACACTCTATTCCCTTCTTTAGCTATCACCGTGCCCGCGATCCACTTGGGACCATCGTTTAGCACATACACAGGGTCATTCAGATCAATTTCCCGTGACATAGTGGCGCGACCATCGTTTACATTTTGTTGCTGCCGCCTGCTCTCTACCTGACCATGCAGGTTGGGGTGAACCAGCGAGAGTCTGGTTTTAAGTGTCCTTTTCATGAGTAGCTCAGCCGGGGGCACCACTGTGAACGAGTGGGGTCTCGTGTGGTAGCTGAGCAGTACTCGGGACAAGCGGGTTTGGAGTGAGCCTTCTGTGACTCGTTTGAGGCTCTGTTTGATGGTTTGTACTGCCTGCTCTGCTTGCCCATTGGAGACTGGTTTAAACGGGGCCGAGGTGACATGTTTGATCCCATTGCGGGTCATGAATTCTTTAAATTCGGCACTGGTGAAACATGGCCCGTTGTCACTGACCAGTATGTCAGGCAGGCTGTGGGTGGCAAACATGGCCCTCAGGCTTTCAATGGTGGCGGTGGTGGTGCTTCCCAACATTATTTCACATTCAATCCATTTTGAAAAAGCATCCACCACCACCAGGAACATTTTACGGAGAGACGGGCCCGCATAGTCGACATGGATCCTCGACCATGGTCTGGAGGGCCAGGACCACAAACTTAGTGGTTCTTCTCTGGGTACGTTGCTCAACTGAGCACACACGCTGCATTGCCGTACACAGGAGTCTAAGTCAAAGTCGATACCGGGCCACCACACGTGGGATCTGGCTATCACTTTCATCATTACTATACCCGGATGTGTGCTGTGGAGATCCGAGATGAACGTCTCCCTGCCCTTTTTGGGTAGCACTACGCGGTTACCCCACAACAGGCAGTCTGCCTGAATGGACAGCTCGTCCTTTCGCCGCTGGAACGGCTTGATTGGCTCTTGCATTTCAACGGGATGCTGAACCAGTTCCCATGCAGTATACAGTTTTTTACTAGGGACAGCAGAGGATCTTGGCTGGTCCAAGTCCTAATCTGGCGGGCCGTGACAGATGATTTATCATTTTCAAACGCTTCCATGACCATCAACAAGTCTGCGGGCTGCGCCACCATCAACAAATTTGCAGGCTGCGCCATTTCCACCCCCGTGGTGGGCAATGGTAGCCGACTGAGAGCATCCGCACAGTCCTCGGTGCCTGGCCTGTGGCGGATGGTACAGTTATACGCTGATAGCACAAGTGTCCACCTTTGTATGCGGGCTGAGGCATAAGTATTTATCCCCTTGTTTTCAGCGAACAGGGATGTGAGGGGCTTGTGATCGGTTTCCAGCTCAAATTTGAGGCCAAACAGGTACTGATGCATTTTCTTTAGCCCGAACACACACGTTAATGCCTCTTTCTCAATCATGCTGTCGGTCCTCTCGGCCTTAGACAAGCTCCTGGAAGCATAGGCGACAGGTTGCAACTTCCCCGCAATGTTAGCTTGTTGTAATACACACCCGACTCTGTACGACGACACGTCACCTGCTAGCACAAGTCTTTTACACGGGTTATACAATACAAGCAGCTTGTTGGAGCATAAAATGTTTCTGGCTTTCTCAAAAGCAATTACTTGTTTTTTACCCCCATACCCAGTTCTCACCTTTGCGCAATAACACATGTAGGGGCTCTAAAAGGGTGCTTAACCCCGGTAGGAATTTACCAAAATAGTTGAGGAGTCCCAGGAACGACCGCAGCTCCGTGACGTTCTGTGGCCTGGGCGCATTCTCTCTTGGCGTCTGTGGGCCGAATGCCGTCCGCCGCGACCTTTCTCCCCAAAAACTCCACTTCTGTTGCCATGAAGATGCATTTCGACCTCTTCAGCCACAGCCCTACGTGATCCAGTCGCTGGAAGACCTCCTCCAGGTTTGTAGGTGTCCCGACCTGTGACCAATATGTCGTCCTGAAAGACCACCGTGTGTGGTATCGACTTGAGTAGGTCTCCATGTTTCTCTGGAAGATCGCTGCAGCCGACCGAATTCCAAACGGGCATCTGTTGTAAATGAACAGTCCCTTGTGCGTGTTGATGCAGGTGAGGCCCTTCGAAGACTCCTCCAGCTCCTGCGTCATGTAGGCCGAAGTCAGGTCGAGCTTGGTGAACGTCTTGCCTCCTGCCCGCGTCGCAAATAGATCGTCTGCCTTAGGTAGCGGGTATTGGTCCTGTAGCGAGAAACAATTAATAGTTACTTCATAATCGCCGCAAATCCTGACCGTGCCATCACTTTTGAGTACTGGAACAATCAGGCTGGCCCACTCGCTGAATTCCACTGGGGAGATGATGCCCTCGCATTGCAGCCTGTCCAGCTCAATTTCCACTCTCTCCCTCATCATGTGAAGTATCGCTCGCACCTGGTGAATGGATCATACCTCTGGGACCAAGTGGATCTGCACCTTCACCCCGGAAAAGTTTCCAATGCCTGGCTCAAAAAGGGAAGGAAATTTGTTAAGAACCTGGGTACATGCGATAGCACTCGGATGTCATCCCAGTTCCAGTGGATTTTGCCGAGCCAGCACCTTCCAAGCAGTGTGGGGCCATCTCCCGCGACAATCCAGAGTGGCAGTTCTTGCACCGTGCCCTCGTAGATGACTTTGACCATGGCGCTGCCAAAGACAGTGATAAGCTTCTTGGTGTACGTTCTCAGTTTTGTATGGATGGGGCTCAGGGCTGGTCTGAATGCCTTGTTGCACCACAGTCTCTCAAACATCTTTTTACATGATGGATTGGCTAGCGCCAATGTCCAGTTCCATGGCTACAGGTAACCCATTCAATTTTACGTTTAGCATTATAGGTGGACATTTTGTCGAAAATGTGTGCACCCCGTGTACTTCAGCATCTGCCTCCTCTCTCTGAGGCTCGAAATTGCTTTGATCCACCATGGACCGATGTTCCTCAGCCATGTGGTGGTTAGCAGGTTTTGCAGAGCTTGCAGCTTATTTGCAAACTCGTTGGAGGTGCCCCATTGCTCCACAGCTCTTGCAAACATACCCTTTGAAGCGGCATGAATAGGCTGAATGGAAACCTCCACAACACCATCAAGGTGTGAATTGCCTTGCATTCATCCTTTGTTGGGGATTCTGAGTCATCTGGGTCACCTGAGGCCTACTGGCAGTTGCAGACTCGTGGGTTCTGCCCTGTACATTTCTGCTCGCAAACGCAGTTCCAGTTAATTTATGAACATTGCTAGCACTTGTGAGCTGAGAGATTTGTTTGGTGTTATCACTGGTGGACATAAACGCCTGTGCTATCGCAATGGCCTTACTAAGGGTCGGTGTCTCTACAGTCAAAAGTTTTCGTCGGATGGTCTCATGGCCAATACGCAGTAGAAAAATGTCTCTGAGCATTTGCTCCAGGTAGCCATCAAACTCACATTGTCCTGCAAGTCGCCTTAGCTCAGCAACGTAGCTCGCCACTTCCTGACCTTCAGATCGCTGGCACATGTAGAACCGATACTTCGCCATCAGCACACTCTCCCTTGGGTTAAGATGCTCCCGAACCAGTGTACATAGCTCCTCATACGACTTATCTGTGGGTTTCACCGGAGCCATAAGATTCTTCATGAGGCTGTAGGTCGGTGCCCCGCAGACCATGAGGAGGGCCGCTCTCCTTTTTGCAGCGCTTCCTTCTACGTCCAGCTCGTTGGCTACAAAGTACTGGTCTAGCCGTTCGACATAGGCTTCCCAGTCCTCACCCTCCGAGAACTTCTCCAGGATGCCCACAGTTTGCTGCAGCTTTGTGTTGGATTCGTATTCTCGTCGCCAGTTATTGTGTTCCTAACACAGATGAGGTTGCACACAGGGAGGTTAAAGTAACAGTGACCTCAGTCTTTAATAAGACATTCCAGAGTGAGGAACAGGCCTTAGGGACCAGCTTATATACAGTGCTCCCAAGTGATGCTGGGATCCCTTGGGACTTCTGGCGGAACATGGGAGTGCATGCTTTACAGATACACAACTGTAAGATAAGATTGTGTGGTGATTATAAAGTGATTATAAACCAGGTTCGAGAGGGTAATGTCCCCAATACATTGCCGAATATAGAAGATTTGTTCACAACACTGACAGGTGGTCAGATCTTCTCAAAATTGGATCTTACGAATGCCTACTTACAGCTTGAACTAGATGAGGAGTCCAAGTCATGTTTGACTATAAATACTCATCTAGGCCTATATCAATTTAATAGGCTACCGTTTGGAGTGTCTTCTGCCCTGCCATATTCCAAGGGGTGATGAACCAGATTTTGCAAGTTATTGAAGGGGTAGTATGTTATTGAGATGACATACTAATTTCAGCACCAAATAGGCAAATTCATAACAATATATTGAATGAAGTCCTCAAATGGCTAGAGAAACACAGAGTACGAGTCTCTGCTTGTAAGTGTGAGTTATTTAAAAACTCAGTGGAGTACTTCGGGTACAGAGTAGACAAAGATGGTTTACATTCAACCATGGAAAAATTGGATGCAATTAGAAATGCACCCACTCCCAGGAATGTCACTGAATTTCGTTCATTCTTGGGTCTTTTGAACTATTATGAACTATTTAGCTACAGTATTACATCCACTGAATGAACTTTTGAAAAAACAGGTCCATTGGAAGTGATCAAAAGAATGTGATACAGCATTCAAGGAGTGTAAAAGCAAATTGGTAGAGAGCACCATGTTAGTTCACTGTGACATATCTAAGGAGATTAAGCTAGCACGTGATGCCTCTCCGTATGGAGTTGGGGCAGTGATCTCTCATGTATCACGTAGTGGGGAGGAGAGACCAATTGCTTTTGCTTCACGCACTCTCGGTGCCAGTGAGCATAATTATGCGCAAATTTAAAATGAAGCTTTGGCATTAATTTTTGGGGTCAAGAAGTTTCACAAATACTTGTTTGGTCGTAAGTTTACTATCGTTACGGACCATAATCCCGTAACAGCAAACCTCTATCCAAAGTTCCCAGTTCCAACATTAGCTGCAGCCCGAAAGCAGAGATGGGCTTTGATTTTGTCAGCATATACATATGATATTGAATACAGACGATCAGCTGATCACAGTAATGCTGATGCAATGTCTAGATTGCCTTTCCCATCACAATTTACACTCGATAGAGAAGAAGTGTTTTTTTTTCCATACATTGATGAACTGCCAGTCACAGCTGAAGAGATTGGTAGAGCAACCAAACGTGACCCAGTGATGTCAAAGGTTTGTGAGTATATTGCAAATGGATGGCCAAACCAGATAACAGACAAAGATACGCATCCATTCTTCATTCGTAGGAATGAATTATCAGTCGATAAAGATTGTATCATGTGGGGTGCAAGAGCGGTTATACCAAATAAATTCAGGTCCAAATTATTAGGAGACCTCCATGACCAGCACCTGGGAATGTGTTTGACCAAGAGTTTTGCACACAGTTATTTATGGTGGCCAGGTCTTGAAAAAGATATAGAGTACATCGTGAATCAGTGTACGACATGTCAATCGGTTAGCAAGCAACCACCACCAGTACCATTACTGCCATGGAAATGGCTTCCCACGGTGTGGCAAAGGCTACATATTGATTTTGCTGAGTTAGAAGAACAACAATTGTTCAATGTGATTGATAGCCATTCGAAGTGGGTTGAGGTGTTGCCAATGTGGAAAATAACAAGTAAAACATTGGACATTTTACGAAAATTATTTTCTTCATTTGGCGTCCCTGAAGAAATTGTTTCGGATAATGGACCACAATTTCGTTCAGAAGAATTTGCACAATTCATGAGCAAAAATGGTGTGAAACATACCAAGGTTCACCATATTATCCTGTTTCGAATGGTGCAGCAGAGCGCACTGTACAAATTGTAAAACGTGCCCTCATAAAACAAATGTTAGATCCAAATCCAAGGAAATGACAGTTGTCATTGGATCACAAATTGGCTAATTTTTTGATTACATATCGAAATACTCCTCATACAACTACGGGTATTACACCAGCAGAGTTGTTTCTCAAACGACAGCCACGAACCAGATTCTAGTTGTTAAAGCCAAATTTGGCAGAGTCCATAGAAGAGACACAATTAAGACAGAAAGAGAATCATGATAGAGATAGAGTAAAAGAGAGAAGTGTGAAATTAAACCAGAAGCTGAGAGTGAAGAACCATCACCATAAATGGTTAAAGTGGTTACCATAAGAACATAAGAACATAAGAATTAGGAACAGGAGTAGGCCATCTAGCCCTTCGAGCCTGCTCATGCACAAGGACCCCCATGGCTGATCTGGTCGTGGACTCCACTTACCCGCCCTCTCCCCGTAACCCTTAATTCCCTTATTGGTTAAAAATCTATCTATTTTTGACTTGAAAACATTCAATGAGCTAGCCTCAACTGCTTCCTTGGGCAGAGAATTCCACAGATTCACAACCCTCTGGGAGAAGAAATTCTTTCTCAACTCGGTTTTAAATTGGCTCCTTCATATTTTGAGGCTTTGCCCCCTAGTTCTAGTCTCCCCTACCAATGGAAACAACCTCTCTGCCTCTATCTTGTCTATCCCTTTCACGATTTTAAATGTTTCTATAAGATCACCCCTCATCCTTTTGAACTCCAACGAGTAAAGACCCAGTCTACTCAATCTATCATCATAAGGTAACCCCCTCATTTCTGGAATCAGCCTAGTGAGTCATCTCTGTACCCCTTCCAAAGCTAGTATATCCTTCCTTAAGTAAGGTGACCAAAACTGCACGCAGTACTCCAGGTGCGGCCTTACCAATACCTTATACAGTTGCAGCAAGACCTCCCTGCTTTTGTACTCCATCCCTCTCGCAATGAAGGCCAACATTCCATTCGCCTTCCTGATTACCTGCTGCACCTGCAAACTAACCTTTTGGGATTCATGCACAAGGACCCCCAGGTCCCTCTGCACCACAGCATGTTGTAATTTCTCCCCATTCAAATAATATTCCCTTTTACTGTTTTTTTTCCCAAGGTGGATGACCTCACACTTTACGACATTGTATTCCATCTGCCAAACCTTAGCCCATTCGCTTAACCTATTCAAATCTCCTTGCAGCCTCTTTGAGTCCTCTACACAACCTGCTTTCCCACTAATCTTAGTGTCATCTGCAAATTTTGTTGCACTACACTCTGTCCCCTCTTCTAGGTCATCTATGTATATTGTAAACAGTTGTGGTCCCAGCATTGATCCCTGTGGCACACCACTAACCACTGATTTCCAACTGGAAAAGGACCCATTTATCCCGACTCTCTGCTTTCTGTTCGCCAGTCAATTCTCTATCCATGTTAATACATTTCCTCTGACTCCGCGTACCTTTATCTTCTGCAGTAACCTTTTGTGTGGCACCTTATCGAATGCCTTTTGGAAATCTAAATACACCACATCCATCGGTACACCTCTATCCACCATGCTCGTTATATCCTCAAAGAATTCCAGTAAGTTAGTTAAACATGATTTCCCTTTCATGAATCCATGCTGCCTCTGCTTGATTGCACTATTCCTATCTAGATGTCCCGCTATTTCTTCCTTAATGATAGCTTCATGCATTTTCCCCACTACAGATGTTAAACTAACCGGCCAAGAGTTACCTGCCTTTTGTCTGCTCCCTTTTTTAAACAGAGGCATTACATTAGTTGCTTTCCAATCCGCTGGTACCTCCCCAGAGTCCAAAGAATTTTGGTAGATTATAACGAATGCCTCTGCTATAACTTCCGCCATCTCTTTTAATACCCTGGGATGCATTTCATCAGGACCAGGGGACTTGTCTACCTTGAGTCCCATTAGCCTGTCCAGCACTACCCCCCTAGTGATAGTGATTGCCTCAAGGTCCTCCCTTCCCACATTCCTGTGGCCTGCAAATTTTGGCATGGTTTTTGTGTCTTCCACTGTGAAGACGGAAGCAAAATAATTGTTTAAGGTCTCAGCCATTTCCACATTTCCCATTATTAAATCCAGGAAGAGTGGTGAAGATATGTGGTCCTCGCACATATTTGGTAAAGATGTTTGATAATGGACAGGTTAGGTTTGTTCATATTGATCATATTTTACATGCAGACATGGAAGGAATTGAAGGTGGGAATGATTCTATGATTTCTGACTCATCAAATAGTTTTGATACACCAGTAGCAAATCCTAAATCTAATGTATTGGAAACAAATCCAGGAGAGAATCAGAATGAAAGTCTGAGTCTGAGTCAGGAAAACAAAGAGCCTGAAGTTAGAGTGAGTTCAAATGAAAATCATGAAATTCCGTGGAGGAAAACGTTCCTCAGGATGAACCTCGAATGAGTTTAGATTCGAGACCATGTTTGGAAGGTTCTGTTCGAGAGCGAAGGTATCCTCTTCGAAACAGAAAACAAGTGGTAAAGTTAAATTTGTAAATATGGAAAAAAACTAAGTTGATATCCTGTGTTATGTATAAACATGAAAGTTAAATATGATGTTTGTTATTCTTCATGTAACTTCTTCATTAAAGAGGGAGAAGTGTAATGTCTGTAAGCTTGTAATGTTTGTAGCTCCACACTATGGATGTGGACGTATTGTGTACTGCAATTGCACAGTTAATGATTAAACAGAACCAGGCAGATTTCCGGAGGTTTCTGAGAGAGCTGCCTGCCATATAGGAAGCTGTGTGTGCTGTGTTCTGTGAATCTATCACATGACCCGAGTCCTCAGAGGTTACACGTATTGATAAATGTGTGCGTTGTGCAGTAGCTGTCTCCTGTGCTGGGCCAGGTGAGGCATTGGGTGACAGACTGCTGCCAGGGCTGCCCAGGTATGTGAGGCTGAGCGCTGAGCTGGCACACATTGCAGGAGTCCACAGTGCCAGCTGCTGGAGGTGAGAAGGTAGGAGCTTGGTCAGCGTGATGGTGACATCCTCCTCATGACATACACTTGAGGGAGGGCGAGGTGGGGTGGGGGGTGTTGGCAGAGTCAGCAGTAGCAGCTGGAATAGCTGAAACTGCCGTCAAGCTTAATGAGTTGCTGCTTGGCTCAGCAGTCCTTAGCGCCCAAGGTTCCTCTCCTCGCTCCAACATGTGAATAGAAAAATAGGTGCAGGAGTAGGCCAGAGTCAATGTGAAGTGCTCCGTTCCACTACTGGTCAGGATCGTTATCAAGAGTTACAGTGCGTTGGATGAACGTCTTCACTTTTCAGCGCCTTTGAGTGGGTGTGGGCGGGCTTCCGTTATGACCACATCACCTTGTGACTGCTTGCAAGGGAATTCTTGATAACCACCAGCGGTGCCCGAGGGCAAGTCTCCTCAGAGGCAGGCCCAAATGCCTCTGGACTACAACTGCATGCTTACACGGGAGTAAGAGTTGTGTGTAGAAAGTGCAGCTACATGTAGCTTGCCCATCATGTACATGAACATCATACTCATGAACATCATACTCCTTGAACCCAGAGCTCACAGTAACTATATCAGCATCCTGCTGCTCAATGCTCACAACATCCACGTGCCAGTGATTCTTAGACATTTTCTTCACAGCATGCTTCGTGAAATCGGCATACAGAGCCTGTACATCCGCTGCCAATTCTCCAAACCGCTTTACTGAGGAATGGTGCAGGAACATCACATACATGCGCTCCCTATCCAGGATATCATTGTGGAAGACCAGGTTGTTGATACACTCCACCATTGATGAGGAAGAATGGAGTAAGTGTTTGATCTTCCCGTTCTCAGACTCAATGTAATTATTCGTTTGATCCCAAATGTTATTACATTTCTGCATAGATACATGGCCCACATCTCCTTCTGTGGGATCCAGTTGGCCAACAGATATTCCTGAAATATAAATAAAACTGTTATAGCACAGGAATCCACAGGCTTACCCTTACATGCATGATCTTCACAGACTTAGCTGCAGCGGAAAGTGCAGCAGGCCAATCCTGTGCGCACAACTTTGCAGAATCTCCTTAGTGTGGGCTCCCCCCTCGGTGCAGGCATGAACTATTTCTTTTCAGAGTTGGAACATCACCTTGATGGAGTTGTGTACTACATAGCTGCTGATCTTCCTCTTTAGGTTCATCATGACATGGAACAGGCATAGTAGAATGGTGACCCCTGGGAAATTCTTCTTGAGTTCGGGAGTTCCGAGAGCTCAGGAGTTCCGTGAGTTCGGGAGTTCCGACAGTTCGGGAGGTCCATGAGTTCAGGAAGTCCGTGAGTTCGGGAGTTCCGTGAGTTCGGGAAGCCCGAAAGTTTGGGAGTTCTGTGAGTTTGGGAGTTCTGTGAGTTCGGGAGTTTCGGGAGTTCCGGGAGTTCGGGAGTTCGGGAGTTCCGGGAGTTCGGGAGTTTCGAGAGTTCATTAGGTCCATGAGTTTGGGAGTTCTGTGAGTTCGGGAGTTTCGGGAGTTCCGAGAGTTCGGGAGGTCCATACGATCGGGAGTTCCGTGAGTTCAGGAGTTTCGAGTGTTCGGCAGTTCCGAAAGTTCGGGAGGTTCGTGAGTTCGGGAGTTCCAAGAGTTCGGGAGTTCTGAGAGTTCGGGAGGTCCGTGAGTTTAGGAGGTCCGTGAGTTCGGGAGTTTCGGCAGTTCCGTGAGTTCGGGCGATCTGTGAGTTCGGGAGTTCCGTGAGTTTGGGAGTTCATGAGTTTCGGAGTTCCGAGAGTTCGGGATTTCCATGAGTTAGAAATATAGAAACTTAGAAAATACGTGCAGGAATAGGCCATTCGGCCCTTTAAGCCTGCACCACCATTCAATAAGATCATGGCTGATCATTCCTTCAGTACCCTTTTCCTGTTTCTCTCCATACTCTTTGATCTCCTGAGCCATAAGGGCCATATCTAATTCCCTCTTGAATATATCCAATGAACTGGCATCAACAACTTTCGGCGTCAGGGAATTCCAAAGGTTAACAACTCTCTGAGTGAAGAAGTTTCTCCTCTTCTCAATCCAAAATGGCCTACCCCTTATCCTAAGACGATGTCCCCTGGTTCTGGACTTCCCCAACATCGGGAACATTCTTCCCGCATCTAACCTGTCCAGTCCAGTCAGAATCTTATATATTTCGATGAGATCCCCTCTCATCCTTCTAAACCCCAGTGAATAAAAGGCCAGTTGATCCAGTCTCTCCTCATATGACAGTCCAGCCATCCCTGGAATCAGTCTGGTGAACCTTCGCTGCACTCCCTCAATAGCAAGAATGTCCTTCCTCAGATTAGGAGACCAAAACTGAATACAATATTCCAGGTGAGGCCTCACTAAGGCCCTGTACAACTGCAGTAAGACCTCCCTGCTCCGAGATTCAAATCCCCTAGCTATGAAGGCCAACATACCATTTGCCTTCTTCACCGCCTGCTGTACCTGCATGTCCACTTTCAGTGACTAATGAACCATAACACCTAGGTCTCGTTGTACCTCCCCTTTTCCTAATCTGCCGCCATTCAGATAATATGCTACCTTCGTGTTTTTGCCCCCAAAATGGATAACTCACATTTATCCACATTATACTGCATCTGTCATGCATTTGCCCACTCACCTAACCTGTTCAAGTCACCCTGCAGCCTCTTAGCGTCCTCCTCACAGCTCACACTGCCACCCAGTTTAGTGTCATCCGCAAACTTGGATATATTACACTCAATTCCTTCATCTAAATCGTTAATGTATATTGTAAAGAGCTGGGGTCCCAGCACTGAGCCCTGCGGCACTCCACTAGTCACTGCCTGCCATTCTGAAAAGGACCCGTTTATCCCGACTCTCTGCTTCCTGTCTGCCAACCAGTTCTCTATCCACGTCAGTACATTACCCCCAATATCATGCACTTTGATTTTGCACACCAATCTCTTGTGCGGGACCTTGTCAAAAGCCTTTTGAAAGTCCAAATACACCACATCCACTGGTTCACCCTTGTCTACTCTGCGAGTTACATCCTCAAAAAATTCCAGAAGATTCGTCAAGCATGATTTCTCTTTCATAAATCCATTCTGACTTGGACCGATCCTGTCACTGCTTTCCAAATGCGCTGCTATTTCATCCTTAATGATTGATTCCAATATTTTCCCCACTACTGATGTCAGGCTAACCGGTCTATAATTACCTGTTTCTCTCTCCCTCCTTTTTTACAAAGTGGTGTTACATTAGCTACCCTCCAGTCCATAGGAAATGATTCAGAGTCGACAGACTGTTGGAAAATGATCACCAATGCATCCACTTTTTCTAGGGCCACTTCCTTAATTAATCTGGGATGCAGACTATCAGGCCCCGGGGATTTATCGGCCTTCAATCCCATCAATTTCCCTATCACAATTTCCTGCCGAATAAGGATATCCTTCAGTTCCTCCTTCTCACTCGAGCCACTGTCCCCTAGTACATTCGGAAGGTTATTTGTGTCTTCCTTCGTGAAAACAGAACCGAAGTATTTGTTCAATTGGTCTGCCATTTCTTTGTTCCCCATTATCAATTCACCTGAATCCGACTGCAAGGGACCAATATTTGTCTTCACTAATCTTTTTCTCTTCACATATTTATAGAAGCTTTTGCAGTCAGTTTTTATATTCCCTGCAAGCTTCCTCTTGCACTTTATTTCTCCACCCTTAATTAAACCCTTAGTCCTCCTCTGTTGAATTCTAATTTTCTCCCAGTCCTCAGGGTCATTGCTTTTTTTAGCCAATTTATATGCCTCTTTCTTGGCTTTAACACTATCCTTAATTTCCCTTGTTAGCCATGGTTGAGCCACATTCCCCGTTTTATTTTTACTCCAGACAGGGATGTACAATTGCTGAAGTTCATCCATCTGATCTTTAAATGTTTGCCATTGCTTATCCACTGTCAACTCTTTAAGTATCCTTTCCCAGTCTATTCTAGCCAATTCACCCCTCATACTGTCGAAGTTACCTTTCCTTAAGTTCAGGACCCTAGTTGCCGAATTAACTGTGTCACTCTCCATCTTAATAAAGAATTCGACCATATTATGGTCACTCTTCCCCAAGGGGCCTCGCACAACAAGATTGCTAATTAGTCCTTTCTCATTACACATCACGAAGTCTAGGATGGCCAGCTCTCGAGTTGGTTCCTCAACATATTGGCCGAGAAAACCATCCCTAATACACTCCAGGAAATCCGCCTCCATCGCATTGCTACCAGTTAGGTTAGCCCAATCAATATGTAGATTATATGATAACTGCTGTACCTTTAGTGCACACATCCCTTATTTCTTGTTTGATGCTGTCCCCAACCTCACTACTACTGTTTGGTGGTCTGTACACAACTCCCACTAATGTTTTCTGCCCTTTGGAATTCCGCAGCTCCACCCATACCGATTCCACATCATCCAAGCTAATGTCCCTCCTTACTATTGCGGTAATTTCCTCTTTAACCAGCAACGTCACCCCGCCTCCTTTTCCTTTCTGTCTATCCTTCCTGAATGTTGAATACCCCTGGATGTTGAGTTCCCAGCCTTGGTCACCCTGGAGCCATGTCTCCGTAATCTCAATTATATCACAATCGTTCATAGCTGCCTGCGCAGTTAATTCATCCACCTTATTACGACTACTCCTCGCATTGAGGCACAGAGCCTTCAGGCTTTTCTTTTTAACACTCTTTGTCCCTTTAGAATTTTGCTGTAATGTGGCCCTTTTTGATTTTTGCCTTGGGTTTTTCTTCCCTCCACTTTTACTAATTTCCTATCTATCTTTTGCTTCTGCCCCCATTTTATTTCTCTCGGTCTCCCTGCATGGGTTCCCATCCCTCTGCCATATTAGTTTAACCCCTCCCCAACAGTACTAGCAAACACTCCCCCTAGGACTTTGGTCCGGGTCCTGCCCAGGTGCAGACCGTCCAGTTTGTACTGGTCCCACCTCCCCCAGAACTGGTTCCAATGTCCCAGGAATTTGAATCCCTCCCTCTTGCACCACTCCTCAAGCCACATATTCATCTGAGCTATCCTGCGATTCCTACTCTGACTAGCATGTGGCACTGGTAGCAATCCTGAGATTACTACCTTTGAGGTACTACTTTTTAATTTAGCTCCTAGATCCCTAATTTCATCTCGTAGGACCTCATCCCGTTTTTTACCTATATTGTTGGTACCTATATGCACCACGACAACTGGCTGTTCATCCTCCCTTTTACATAAGAATACATAAGAATTAGGAACAGGAGTAGGCCATCTAGCCCCTCGAGCCTGCTCCGCCATTCAACAAGATCATGGCTGATCTGGCTGTGGACTCAGTTCCACTAACCGGCCCGCTCCCCGTAACCCTTAATTCCCTTATTGGTTAAAAATCTATCTAACTGTGATTTGAATACATTCAATGAGCTAGCCTCAACTGCTTCCTTGGGCAGAGAATTCCACAGATTCACAACCCTCTGGGAGCAGAAATTCCTTTTCACCTGGTTTTAAATTGGCTCCCCCGTATTTTGAGGCTGTGCCCCCTAGTTCTAGTCTCCCCGACCAGTGGAAACAACATCTCTGCCTCTATCTTGTCTATCCCTTTCATTATTTTAAATGTTTCTATAAGATCACCCCTCATCCTTCTGAACTCCAATGAGTAAAGACCCAGTCTACTCAATCTATCATCATAAGGTAACACCCTCATCTCCGGACTCAGCCTAGTGAATCGTCTCTGTACCCCCTCCAAGGCTAGTATATCCTTCCTTAAGTAAGGTGACCAAAACTACACGCAGTACTCAAGGTGCGGCCTCACCAATACCCTGTACAGTTGCAGCAGGACCTCCCTGCTTTTGTATTCCATCCCTCTCGCAATGAAGGCCAACATTCCATTCGCCTTCCTGATTACCTGCTGCACCTGCAAACTAACTTTTTGGGATTCATGCATAAGAACCCCCAGGTCCGTCTGCACCGCAGCATGTTGTAATTTCTCCCCATTCAAATAATATTCCCTTTTACTGGGTTTTTTTCCAAGGTGGATGACCTCACATTTTCCGACATTGTATTCCATCTGCCAAACCTTAGCCCATTCGCTTAACCTATCTAAATCTCTTTGCAGCCTCTCTGTGTCCTCTACACAACCCGCTTTCCCACTAATCTTTGTATCAACTGCAAATTTTGTTACACTACACTCTGTCCCCTCTTCCAGGTCATCTATGTATATTGTAAACAGTTGTGGTCCGAGCACCGATCCCTGTGGCACACCACTAACCACCGATTTCCAACCCGAAAAAGGACCCATTTATTACGACTCTCTGCTTTCTGTTAGCCAGCCAATTCTCTATCCATGCTAATACATTTCCTCTGACTCCGCGTACCTTTATCTTCTGCAGTAACCTTTTGTGTGGCACCTTATCGAATGCCTTTTGGAAATCTAAATACACCACATCCATCGGTACACCTCTATCCACCATGCTCGTTATATCCTCAAAGAATTCCAGTAAATTAGTTAAACATGATTTCCCCTTCATGAATCCATGTTGCGTCTGCTTGATTGCACTATTCCTATCTAGATGTCCTGCTATTTCTTCCTTACTGATAGCTTCAAGCATTTACCCCACGACAGATGTTAAACTAACCGGCCAAGAGTTACCTGCCTTTTGTCTGCCCCCTTTTTTAAACAGAGGCGTTACATTAGCTGCTTTCCAATCTGCTGGTACCTCCCCAGAGTCCAGAGAATTTTGGTAGATTATAACGAATGCATCTGCTATAACTTCCGCCATCTCTTTTAATACCCTGTGATGCATTTCATCTGGACCAGGGAACTTGTCTACCTTGAGTCCCATTAGCCTGTCCAGCACGACCCCTTCTAGTACTAGTGATAATCTCAAGGTCCTCCCTTCCCACATTCCCGTGACCAGCAATTTTTGGCATGGTTTTTGTGTCTTCCACTATGAAGACCGAAGCAAAATAATTGTTTAAGGTCTCAGCCATTTCCACATTTCCCATTATTAAATCCCCCTTCTCATCTTCTAAGGGACCAACATTTACTTTAGTCACTCTTTTCCATTTTATATATTGGTAAAAGGTTTTACTGTCTATTTTTATGTTTTGCGCAAGTTTACTTTCGTAATCTATCTTTCCTTTCTTTATTGCTTTCTTAGTCATTCTTTGCTGTTGTTTAAAATTTTTCCAATCTTCTAGTTTCCCACTAACCTTGGCCACCTTATACGCATTGGTTTTTAATTTGATTATCCCTTCTCTTACCACCCTTCTTTTTCACTGGAATATATTTTTGTTGAGCACTATGAAAGAGCTCCTTAAAAGTCCTCCACTGTTCCTCAATTGTGCCACCGTTTAGTCTTTGTTCCCAGTATACTTTAGCCAACTCTGCCCTCATCCCACTGTAGTCCCCTTTGTTTAAGCATAGTACGTTCGTTTGAGACACTACTTCCTCACCCTCAATCTGTATTACAAATTCAACCATACTGTGATCACTCATTCCGAGAGGATCTTTTACTAGGAGATCATTTATTATTCCTGTCTCATTACATAGGACCAGATCTAAGATAGCTTGCTCCCTTGTAGGTTCTGTAACATACTGTTCTAAGAAACAATCCCATATGCATTCTATGAATTCCTCCTCAAGGCTACCCCGTGCAATTTGATTTGACCAATCGATATGTAGGTTAAAATCCCCCATGATTACTGCCGTTCCTTTTTCATGCCTCCATTATTCCCTTGATTATTGCCCGCCCCACCATGAAGTTATTATTTGGGGACCTTGAAACTACGCCCACCAGTGACTTTTTCCCCTTACTATTTCTAATCTCCACCCACAATGATTCAACATTTTGTTCATTAGAGCCAATATCGTCTCTCACAACTGCCCTGATATCATCCTTTATTAACAGAGCTACCCCACCTCCTTTCCCTTCTTGTCTATCCTTCCGAATTGTCAGATATGTTTAATTCCCAGTCTTGGCCACCCTGTAACCACGTTTTTGTGATGGCCACCAAATCATACCCATTTGTAATGATTTGTGCCGTCAACTCATTTACTTTATTTCGAATGCTGCGTGCGTTTAGGTAGAATGTTTTAATACTAGTTTTTAAACCATGATTTTTAGTTTTGACCCCTCCTGCAGCCCCTTTATATTCATACATATTGTCCCTTCCTATCACCTTGTGGTTTACACTTACCCCAGTGCTACTCTGCTCTGTTGCCTCCTGCCTTTTGCATTCTTTCTTGGGGTCCTGTTCATCTGAGCTCTCATCACTCCAATTAGCTCAGAGCCCTCTCCTGGGTTCCGAATAATCCTCGCATTGAGGCACCGAGCTTTCAGGCTTGCCTTTTTATTACACTTTGATCCTTTAGAATTTTGCTGTACAAAACGTCCTGCACCCGCTCTGAGACATCCTTGACCCTTGCACCAGGGAGGCAACACACCAATCTGGAGTCTCGGTTGCGGCCGCAGAAACATCTATCTATTCCCTTTACAATCGAATCCCCTATCACTATAGCTCTCCCACTCTTTTTCCTACCCTCCTGTGCAGCAGAGCCACCCATGGTGCCATGAACTTGGCTGCTGCTGCCCTCCCCTGATGAGTTATCCTCCTCAACAGTACCCAAAGCGTTGTATCTGTTTTGCAGGGGGATGACCGCAGGGGACCCCTGCACTACCTTCCTTGCACTGCTCTTCCTGCTGGTTACCCATTTACTATCTGGCTGTGTACCCTTTACCTGCGGTGAGACCAACTCGCTAAACATGCTATTTATGTCATTCTCAGCATCATGCATGCTCCAGATTTCATCCACCCGCAACTCCAGTGCCACAATGCAGTCCGTCAGGAGCTGGAGGCAGATACACTTCCCGCACACATAGTCGTCAGGGACACCGGAAGCGTCTCTGACTTCCCACATAGTACAGGAGGAGCATAACACGTGTCCGAGCTAGATTAACTTAATTTGGCAACAACAATGCTAAAGGTTGCTTATTGATATAGAAAATAAAAAGAAACGCTACTTACCAATTACCAGCCAATCACTTACCCCCCTGGCTGTGACATCACCTTTCGATTTCCTTCTACTTCTTTTTTGCCCTCTCTCCCTGTTGCAGCTGCACCGGCTCGCCTCTCGCCGACTCATGAACTCCCGCTGCCTCTCGCCGACTCATGAACTCTCGCTGCCTCTCGCCGACTCATGAACTCTCGCTGGCCTCTCGCCGACTCATGAATTCCCGCTGGCCTCTCGCCGACTCATGAACTCCCGCTGCCTCTCGCCGACTCATGAACTCCCGCTGCCTCTCGCCGACTCATGAACTCTCGCTGCCTCTCGCCGACTCATGAACTCTCGCTGGCCTCTCGCCGACTCATGAACTCCCGCTGGCCTCTCGCCGACTCATGAACTCCCGCTGCCTCTCGCCGACTCATGAACTCTCGCTGCCTCTCGCCGACTCATGAACTCTCGCTGCCTCTCGCCGACTCATGAACTCTCGCTGGCCTCTCGCCGACTCATGAACTCCCGCTGGCCTCTCGCGGACTCATGAACTCTCGCTGGCCTCTCACCGACTCATGAACTCCCGCTGGCCTCTCGCCGACTCATGAACTCTCGCTGCCTCTCGCCGACTCATGAACTCCCGCTGCCTCTCGCCGACTCATGAACTCCCGCTGCCTCTCGCCGACTCATGAACTCCCGCTGGCCTCTCGCCGACTCATGAACTCCCGCTGCCTCTCGCTGACTCATGAACTCCCGCTGCCTCTCGCTGACTCATGAACTCCCGCTGCCTCTCGCCGACTCATGAACTCCCGCTGCCTTTCCCCGACTCATGAACTCCCGCTGCCTCTCGCCGACTCATGAACTCCCGCTGCCTCTCGCTGACTCATGAACTCCCGCTGCCTCTCGCCGACTCATGAACTCCCGCTGCCTTTCACCGACTCATGAACTCCCGCTGCCTCTCACCGACTCATGAACTCCCGCTGCCTTTCACCGACTCATGAACTCTCGCTGCCTCTCGCCGACTCATGAACTCCCGCTGGCCTCTCGCGGACTCATGAACTCTCGCTGGCCTCTCACCGACTCATGAACTCCCGCTGGCCTCTCGCCGACTCATGAACTCCCGCTGCCTCTCGCCGACGCATGAACTCCCGCTGCCTCTCGCCGACTCATGAACTCTCGCTGGCCTCTCGCCGACTCATGAACTCCCGCTGCCTCTCGCTGACTCATGAACTCCCGCTGCCTCTCGGCGACTCATGAACTCCCGCTGCCTCTCGCCGACTCAGGAACTCCCGCTGCATCTCGCTGACTCATGAACTCCCGCTGCCTCTCGGCGACTCATGAACTCCCGCTGCCTCTCGCCGACTCACGAACTCTCGCTGCCTCTCACCGACTCATGAACTCTCGCTGCCTCTCGCCGACTCATGAACTCCCGCTGCCTCTCGCCGACTCATGAACTCCCGCTGCCTCTCGCCGACTCATGAACTCTCGCTGGCCTCTCGCCGACTCATGAACTCTCGCTGCCTCTCGCCGACTCATGAACTCTCGCTGCCTCTCGCCGACTCATGAACTCTCGCTGCCTCTCGCTGACTCATGAACTCTCGCTGCCTCTCACCGACTCATGAACTCTCGCTGCCTCTCGCCGACTCATGAACTCCCGCTGCCTCTCGCCGACTCATGAACTCCCGCTGCCTCTCGCCGACTCATGAACTCTCGCTGGCCTCTCGCCGACTCATGAACTCTCGCTGCCTCTCGCCGACTCATGAACTCTCGCTGCCTCTCGCCGACTCATGAACTCCCGCTGCCTCTCGCTGACTCATGAACTCTCGCTGCCTCTCGCCGACTCATGAACTCCCGCTGGCCTCTCGCCGACTCATGAACTCTCGCTGGCCTCTCGCCGACTCATGAACTCCCGCTGCCTTTCACCGACTCATGAACTCTCGCTGCCTCTCGCCGACTCATGAACTCCCGCTGGCCTCTCGCCAACTCATGAACTCTCGCTGCCTCTCGCCGACTCATGAACTCCCGCTGCCTTTCACCGACTCATGAACTCCCGCTGCCTCTCGCTGACTCATGAACTCTCGCTGCCTCTCGCCGACTCATGAACTCCCGCTGCCTCTCGCCGACTCACGAACTCTCGCTGCCTCTCACCGACTCATGAACTCTCGCTGCCTCTCGCCGACTCATGAACTCCCGCTGCCTTTCACCGACTCACGAACTCCCGCTGCCTCTCACCGACTCATGAACTCCCGCTGCCTCTCGCCGACTCATGAACTCTCGCTGCCTCTCGCCGACTCATGAACTCCCGCTGCCTCTCGCCGACTCATGAACTCCCGCTGCCTCTCGCCGACTCATGAACTCCCGCTGCCTCTCGCCGACCCATGAACTCCCGCTGGCCTCTCGCCGACTCATGAACTCCCGCTGCCTCTCGCCGACTCATGAACTCCCGCTGGCCTCTCGCCGACCCATGAACTCCCGCTGGCCTCTCGCCGACACATGAACTCCCGCTGCCTTTCACCGACTCATGAACTCCCGCTGCCTCTCGCCGACTCATGAACTCCCGCTGCCTCTCGCCGACTCATGAACTCCCGCTGCCTCTCGCCGACACATGAACTCCCGCTGCCTTTCACCGACTCATGAACTCCCGCTGCCTCTCGCCGACTCATGAACTCCCGCTGCCTCTCGCCGACTCATGAACTCTCGCTGCCTCTCGCCGACTCATGAACTCCCGCTGCCTCTCGCTGACTCATGAACTCTCGCTGGCCTCTCGCTGACTCATGAACTCCCGCTGGCCTCTCGCCGACTCATGAACTCCCGCTGCCTCTCGCCGACTCATGAACTCCCGCTGCCTCTCGCCGACTCATGAACTCTCGCTGCCTCTCGCCGACTCATGAACTCCCGCTGCCTCTCGCCGACTCATGAACTCCCGCTGCCTCTCGCCGACTCATGAACTCTCGGTGCCTCTCGCCGACTCATGAACTCCCGCTGCCTCTCGCTGACTCATGAACTCTCGCTGGCCTCTCGCTGACTCATGAACTCCCGCTGGCCTCTCGCCGACTCAAGAACTCCCGCTGCCTCTCGCCGACTCACGAACTCCCGCTGGCCTCTCGCCGACCCATGAACTCCCGCTGCCTCTCGCTGACTCATGAACTCCCGCTGCCTCTCGCCGACTCATGAACTCTCGCTGGCCTCTCGCCGACTCATGAACTCTCGCTGCCTCTCGCCGACTCATGAACTCTCGCTGCCTCTCGCCGACTCATGAACTCCCGCTGCCTCTCGCCGACTCATGAACTCCCGCTGCCTCTCGCTGACTCATGAACACCCGCTGCCTCTCGCCGACTCATGAACTCCCGCTGGCCTCTCGCCGACTCATGAACTCCCGCTGCCTTTCACCGACTCATGAACTCCCGCTGCCTCTCGCCGACTCATGAACTCCCGCTGGCCTCTCGCAGACTCATGAACTCTCGCTGCCTCTCG
The DNA here is from genome assembly GCF_044704955.1 of Pristiophorus japonicus. Lineage (NCBI taxonomy): Eukaryota > Metazoa > Chordata > Chondrichthyes > Pristiophoridae > Pristiophorus > Pristiophorus japonicus. The sequence goes on along the minus strand of NC_091977.1, from coordinate 279,016,017 downwards.
CCGACTCATGAACTCTCGCTGCCTCTCGCCGACTCATGAACTCCCGCTGGCCTCTCGCTGACTCATGAACTCCCGCTGCCTCTCGCCGACTCATGAACTCTCGCTGCCTCTCGCCGACTCATGAACTCCCGCTGGCCTCTCGCTGACTCATGAACTCTCGCTGCCTCTCGCCGACTCATGAACTCTCGCTGCTTCTCGCCGACTCATGAACTCCCGCTGGCCTCTCGCGGACTCATGAACTCTCGCTTCCTCTCGCCGACTCATGAACTCCCGCTGCCTCTCGCCGACTCATGAACTCCCGCTGCCTTTCACCGACTCACGAACTCCCGCTGCCTCTCGCCGACTCATGAACTCCCGCTGCCTCTCGCCGACTCATGAACTCTCGCTGCCTCTCGCCGACTCATGAACTCCCGCTGGCCTCTCGCTGACTCATGAACTCTCGCTGCCTCTCGCCGACTCATGAACTCTCGCTGCCTCTCGCCGACTCATGAACTCCCGCTGCCTCTCGCCGACTCATGAACTCCCGCTGCCTCTCGCCGACTCATGAACTCCCGCTGCCTCTCGCCGACTCATGAACTCCCGCTGGCCTCTCGCCGACTCATGAACACTCGCTGCCTCTCGCCGACTCATGAACTCCCGCTGCCTCTCGCTGACTCATGAACTCTCGCTGCCTCTCGCCGACTCATGAACTCTCGCTGCCTCTCTCCGACTCATGAACTCTCGCTGCCTCTCGCCGACCCATGAACTCTCGCTGGCCTCTCGCCGACTCATGAACTCTCGCTGCCTCTCGCCGACTCATGAACTCTCGCTGGCCTCTCGCCGACTCATGAACTCCCGCTGGCCTCTCGCCGACTCATGAACTCTCGCTGCCTTTCACCGACTCATGAACTCCCGCTGCCTTTCACCGACTCATGAACTCCCGCTGCCTCTCGCCGACTCATGAACTCTCGCTGCCTCTCGCCGACCCATGAACTCTCGCTGGCCTCTCGCCGACTCATGAACTCCCGCTGCCTCTCGCCGACTCATGAACTCTCGCTGGCCTCTCGCCAACTCATGAACTCTCGCTGCCTCTCGCCGACTCATGAACTCTCGCTGCCTCTCGCTGACTCATGAACTCTCGCTGCCTCTCGCTGACTCATGAACTCTCGCTGCCTCTCGCCGACTCATGAACTCCCGCTGCCTCTCGCCGACCCATGAACTCCCGCTGCCTCTTGCCGACTCATGAACTCCCGCTGCCTCTCGCCGACCCATGAACTCCCGCTGCCTCTCGCCGACTCATGAACTCCCGCTGCCTCTCGCCGACTCATGAACTCTCGCTGCCTCTCGCCGACTCATGAACTCCCGCTGGCCTCTCGCCGACTCATGAACTCTCGCTGGCCTCTCGCCGACTCATGAACTCCCGCTGCCTTTCACCGACTCATGAACTCTCGCTGCCTCTCGCCGACTCATGAACTCCCGCTGGCCTCTCGCCGACTCATGAACTCTCGCTGGCCTCTCGCCGACTCATGAACACCCGCTGCCTCTCGCCGACTCATGAACTCCCGCTGCCTTTCACCGACTCATGAACTCTCGCTGCCTCTCGCCGACTCATGAACTCCCGCTGGCCTCTCGCCGACTCACGAACTCCCGCTGGCCTCTCGCCGACTCATGAACTCCCGCTGCCTCTCGCCGACTCATGAACTCTCGCTGCCTCTCGCCGACTCATGAACTCCCGCTGCCTCTCGCCGACTCATGAACTCCCGCTGCCTCTCGCCGACTCATGAACTCCCGCTGCCTCTCGCCGACCCATGAACTCCCGCTGGCCTCTCGCCGACTCATGAACTCCCGCTGCCTCTCGCCGACCCATGAACTCCCGCTGGCCTCTCGCCGACACATGAACTCCCGCTGCCTTTCACCGACTCATGAACTCCCGCTGCCTCTCGCCGACTCATGAACTCCCGCTGCCTCTCGCCGACTCATGAACTCCCGCTGCCTCTCGCCGACACATGAACTCCCGCTGCCTTTCACCGACTCATGAACTCCCGCTGCCTCTCGCCGACTCATGAACTCCCGCTGCCTCTCGCTGACTCATGAACTCTCGCTGGCCTCTCGCTGACTCATGAACTCCCGCTGGCCTCTCGCCGACTCATGAACTCCCGCTGCCTCTCGCCGACTCATGAACTCCCGCTGCCTCTCGCCGACTCATGAACTCTCGCTGCCTCTCGCCGACTCATGAACTCCCGCTGCCTCTCGCCGACTCATGAACTCCCGCTGCCTCTCGCCGACTCATGAACTCTCGCTGCCTCTCGCCGACTCATGAACTCCCGCTGCCTCTCGCTGACTCATGAACTCTCGCTGGCCTCTCGCTGACTCATGAACTCCCGCTGGCCTCTCGCCGACTCATGAACTCCCGCTGCCTCTCGCCGACTCACGAACTCCCGCTGGCCTCTCGCCGACCCATGAACTCCCGCTGCCTCTCGCTGACTCATGAACTCCCGCTGCCTCTCGCCGACTCATGAACTCTCGCTGGCCTCTCGCCGACTCATGAACTCCCGCTGCCTCTCGCCGACCCATGAACTCCCGCTGCCTCTTGCCGACTCATGAACTCCCGCTGCCTCTCGCCGACCCATGAACTCCCGCTGCCTCTCGCCGACTCATGAACTCCCGCTGCCTCTCGCCGACTCATGAACTCCCGGTGCCTCTCGCCGACTCATGAACTCTCGCTGCCTCTCGCCGACTCATGAACTCCCGCTGGCCTCTCGCCGACTCATGAACTCTCGCTGGCCTCTCGCCGACTCATGAACTCCCGCTGCCTTTCACCGACTCATGAACTCTCGCTGCCTCTCGCCGACTCATGAACTCCCGCTGGCCTCTCGCCGACTCATGAACTCTCGCTGGCCTCTCGCCGACTCATGAACTCCCGCTGCCTCTCGCCGACTCATGAACTCCCGCTGCCTTTCACCGACTCATGAACTCTCGCTGCCTCTCGCCGACTCATGAACTCCCGCTGGCCTCTCGCCGACTCACGAACTCCCGCTGGCCTCTCGCCGACTCATGAACTCCCGCTGCCTCTCGCCGACCCATGTACTCTCGCTGCCTCTCGCCGACTCATGAACTCCCGCTGCCTCTCGCCGACTCATGAACTCCCGCTGGCCTCTCGCCGACTCATGAACTCCCGCTGCCTTTCACCGACTCACGAACTCCCGCTGCCTTTCACCAACTCACGAACTCCCGCTGCCTTTCACCGACTCATGAACTCTCGCTGCCTCTCGCCGACTCATGAACTCCCGCTGCCTCTCGCCGACTCATGAACTCTCGCTGGCTCTCGCCGACTCATGAACTCTCGCTGGCCTCTCGCCGACTCATGAACTCCCGCTGCCTCTCGCCGACTCATGAACTCCCGCTGCCTCTCGCCGACTCATGAACTCCCGCTGCCTCTCGCCGACTCATGAACTCTCGCTGGCCTCTCGCCGACTCATGAACTCCCGCTGCCTCTCGCCGACTCATGACCTCCCGCTGGCCTCTCGCCGACTCATGAACTCTCGCTGCCTCTCGCCGACTCATGAACTCCCGCTGCCTCTCGCCGACTCACGAACTCCCGCTGCCTCTCGCCGACTCACGAACTCCCGCTGCCTCTCGCCGACTCATGAACTCCCGCTGGCCTCTCGCTGACTCATGAACTCCCGCTGCCTTTCACCGACTCATGAACTCTCACTGCCTCTCGCCGACTCATGAACTCCCGCTGCCTCTCGCCGACTCATGAACTCCCGCTGCCTCTCGCTGACTCATGAACTCTCGCTGGCCTCTCGAAGACTCATGAACTCCCGCTGCCTCTCGCCGACTCATGAACTCCCGCTGCCTTTCACCGACTCATGAACTCCCGCTGCCTCTCGCCGACTCATGAACTCCCGCTGCCTCTCGCCGACTCATGAACTCCCGCTGCCTCTCGCCGACTCATGAACTCTCGCTGCCTCTCGCCGACTCATGAACTCTCGCTGCCTCTCGCCGACTCATGAACTCCCGCTGGCCTCTCGCCGACTCATGAACTCCCGCTGCCTTTCACCGACTCATGAACTCCCGCTGGCCTCTCGCCGACTCATGAACTCCCGCTGGCCTCTCGCGGACTCATGAACTCTCGCTGGCCTCTCACCGACTCATGAACTCCCGCTGGCCTCTCGCGGACTCATGAACTCTCGCTGGCCTCTCACCGACTCATGAACTCCCGCTGGCCTCTCGCCGACTCATGAACTCTCGCTGCCTCTCGCCGACTCATGAACTCTCGCTGCCTCTCGCCGACTCATGAACTCTCGCTGCCTCTCGCCGACTCATGAACTCTCGCTGCCTCTCGCCGACTCATGAACTCCCGCTGGCCTCTCGCCGACTCATGAACTCCCGCTGCCTCTCGCCGACTCATGAACTCCCGCTGCCTCTCACTGACTCATGAACTCTCGCTGCCTCTCGCCGACTCATGAACTCTCGCTGCCTCTCGCCGACCCATGAATTCTCGCTGGCCTCTCGCCGACCCATGAACTCCCGCTGCCTCTCGCCGACCCATGAACTCCCGCTGCCTCTCGCCGACTCATGAACTCCCGCTGCCTCTCGCCGACTCATGAACTCCCGCTGCCTCTCGCCGACTCATGAACTCTCGCTGGCCTCTCGCCGACTCATGAACTCCCGCTGCCTCTCGCCGACTCATGAACTCCCGCTGCCTCTCGCCGACTCATGAACTCTCGCTGCCTCTCGCCGACTCATGAACTCCCGCTGCCTCTCGCCGACTCATGAACTCCCGCTGCCTCTCGCCGACTCATGAACTCCCGCTGCCTCTCGCCGACTCATGAACTCTCGCTGGCCTCTCGCCGACTCATGAACTCCCGCTGCCTTTCACCGACTCATGAACTCTCGCTGCCTCTCGCCGACTCATGAACTCCCGCTGCCTTTCACAGACTCATGAACTCCCGCTGCCTCTCGCCGACTCATGAACTCTCGCTGCCTCTCGCCGACTCATGAACTCCCGCTGCCTTTCACCGACTCATGAACTCCCGCTGCCTCTCGCTGACTCATGAACTCCCGCTGCCTCTCGCCGACTCACGAACTCCCGCTGCCTCTCGCTGACTCATGAACTCCCGCTGCCTCTCGCGGACTCATGAACTCCCGCTGCCTCTCGCCGACTCATGAACTCCCGCTGCCTCTCGCCGACTCATGAACTCCCGCTGCCTGTCACCGACTCATGAACTCCCGCTGCCTCTCGCTGACTCATGAACTCCCGCTGCCTCTCGCCGACTCATGAACTCTCGCTGCCTCTCGCCGACTCATGAACTCTCGCTGCCTCTCGCCGACTCATGAACTCTCGCTGCCTCTCGCCGACTCATGAACTCCCGCTGCCTCTCGCCGACTCATGAACTCTCGCTGGCCTCTCGCCGACTCATGAACTCTCGCTGCCTCTCGCCGACTCATGAACTCCCGCTGCCTCTCGCCGACTCATGAACTCCCGCTGCCTCTCGCCGACTCATGAACTCTCGCTGCCTCTCGCCGACTCATGAACTCCCGCCGGCCTCTCGCCGACTCATGAACTCCCGCTGCCTCTCGCCGACTCACGAACTCCCGCTGGCCTCTCGCCGACCCATGAACTCCCGCTGCCTCTCGCTGACTCATGAACTCCCGCTGCCTCTCGCCGACTCATGAACTCTCGCTGGCCTCTCGCCGACTCATGAAATCTCGCTGCCTCTCGCCGACTCATGAACTCCCGCTGCCTCTCGCCGACTCATGAACTCCCGCTGCCTTTCACCGACTCATGAACTCTCGCTGCCTCTCGCCGACTCATGAACTCCCGCTGGCCTCTCGCCGACTCATGAACTCTCGCTGGCCTCTCGCCGACTCATGAACTCCCGCTGCCTCTCGCCGACTCATGAACTCCCGCTGCCTTTCACCGAATCATGAACTCTCGCTGCCTCTCGCCGACTCATGAACTCCCGCTGGCCTCTCGCCGACTCACGAACTCCCGCTGGCCTCTCGCCGACTCATGAACTCCCGCTGCCTCTCGCCGACCCATGAACTCTCGCTGCCTCTCGCCGACTCATGAACTCCCGCTGCCTCTCGCCGACTCATGAACTCCCGCTGGCCTCTCGCCGACTCATGAACTCCCGCTGCCTTTCACCGACTCACGAACTCCCGCTGCCTTTCACCAACTCACGAACTCCCGCTGCCTTTCACCGACTCATGAACTCTCGCTGCCTCTCGCCGACTCATGAACTCTCGCTGGCTCTCGCCGACTCATGAACTCTCGCTGGCCTCTCGCCGACTCATGAACTCCCGCTGCCTCTCGCCGACTCATGAACTCTCGCTGCCTCTCGCCGACTCATGAACTCCCGCTGCCTCTCGCCGACTCATGAACTCTCGCTGGCCTCTCGCCGACTCATGAACTCCCGCTGCCTCTCGCCGACTCATGAACTCCCGCTGGCCTCTCGCCGACTCATGAACTCTCGCTGCCTCTCGCCGACTCATGAACTCCCGCTGCCTCTCGCCGACTCATGAACTCCCGCTGCCTCTCGCCGACTCACGAACTCCCGCTGCCTCTCGCCGACTCATGAACTCCCGCTGGCCTCTCGCTGACTCATGAACTCCCGCTGCCTTTCACCGACTCATGAACTCTCACTGCCTCTCGCCGACTCATGAACTCCCGCTGCCTCTCGCCGACTCATGAACTCCCGCTGCCTCTCGCTGACTCATGAACTCTCGCTGGCCTCTCGAAGACTCATGAACTCCCGCTGCCTCTCGCCGACTCATGAACTCCCGCTGCCTTTCACCGACTCATGAACTCCCGCTGCCTCTCGCCGACTCATGAACTCCCGCTGCCTCTCGCCGACTCATGAACTCCCGCTGCCTCTCGCCGACTCATGAACTCTCGCTGCCTCTCGCCGACTCATGAACTCTCGCTGCCTCTCGCCGACTCATGAACTCCCGCTGGCCTCTCGCCGACTCATGAACTCCCGCTGCCTTTCACCGACTCATGAACTCCCGCTGGCCTCTCGCCGACTCATGAACTCCCGCTGGCCTCTCGCGGACTCATGAACTCTCGCTGGCCTCTCACCGACTCATGAACTCCCGCTGGCCTCTCGCGGACTCATGAACTCTCGCTGGCCTCTCACCGACTCATGAACTCCCGCTGGCCTCTCGCCGACTCATGAACTCTCGCTGCCTCTCGCCGACTCATGAACTCTCGCTGCCTCTCGCCGACTCATGAACTCTCGCTGCCTCTCGCCGACTCATGAACTCTCGCTGCCTCTCGCCGACTCATGAACTCCCGCTGGCCTCTCGCCGACTCATGAACTCCCGCTGCCTCTCGCCGACTCATGAACTCCCGCTGCCTCTCACCGACTCATGAACTCTCGCTGCCTCTCGCCGACTCATGAACTCTCGCTGCCTCTCGCCGACCCATGAATTCTCGCTGGCCTCTCGCCGACCCATGAACTCCCGCTGCCTCTCGCCGACCCATGAACTCCCGCTGCCTCTCGCCGACTCATGAACTCCCGCTGCCTCTCGCCGACTCATGAACTCCCGCTGCCTCTCGCCGACTCATGAACTCTCGCTGGCCTCTCGCCGACTCATGAACTCCCGCTGCCTCTCGCCGACTCATGAACTCCCGCTGCCTCTCGCCGACTCATGAACTCTCGCTGCCTCTCGCCGACTCATGAACTCCCGCTGCCTCTCACCGACTCATGAACTCTCGCTGCCTCTCGCCGACTCACGAACTCCCGCTGGCCTCTCGCCGACCCATGAACTCCCGCTGCCTCTCGCTGACTCATGAACTCCCGCTGCCTCTCGCCGACTCATGAACTCTCGCTGGCCTCTCGCCGACTCATGAACTCTCGCTGCCTCTCGCCGACTCATGAACTCCCGCTGCCTCTCGCTGACTCATGAACTCCCGCTGCCTCTCGCCGACTCATGAACTCTCGCTGGCCTCTCGCCGACTCATGAACTCTCGCTGCCTCTCGCCGACTCATGAACTCCCGCTGCCTCTCGCCGACTCATGAACTCCCGCTGCCTTTCACCGACTCATGAACTCTCGCTGCCTCTCGCCGACTCATGAACTCCCGCTGGCCTCTCGCCGACTCATGAACTCTCGCTGGCCTCTCGCCGACTCATGAACTCCCGCTGCCTCTCGCCGACTCATGAACTCCCGCTGCCTTTCACCGACTCATGAACTCTCGCTGCCTCTCGCCGACTCATGAACTCCCGCTGGCCTCTCGCCGACTCACGAACTCCCGCTGGCCTCTCGCCGACTCATGAACTCCCGCTGCCTCTCGCCGACCCATGAACTCTCGCTGCCTCTCGCCGACTCATGAACTCCCGCTGCCTCTCGCCGACTCATGAACTCCCGCTGGCCTCTCGCCGACTCATGAACTCCCGCTGCCTTTCACCGACTCACGAACTCCCGCTGCCTTTCACCAACTCACGAACTCCCGCTGCCTTTCACCGACTCATGAACTCTCGCTGCCTCTCGCCGACTCATGAACTCTCGCTGGCCTCTCGCCGACTCATGAACTCCCGCTGCCTCTCGCCGACTCATGAACTCTCGCTGCCTCTCGCCGACTCATGAACTCCCGCTGCCTCTCGCCGACTCATGAACTCTCGCTGGCCTCTCGCCGACTCATGAACTCCCGCTGCCTCTCGCCGACTCATGAACTCCCGCTGGCCTCTCGCCGACTCATGAACTCCCGCTGCCTCTCGCCGACTCATGAACTCCCGCTGCCTCTCGCCGACTCACGAACTCCCGCTGCCTCTCGCCGACTCATGAACTCCCGCTGGCCTCACGCTGACTCATGAACTCCCGCTGCCTTTCACCGACTCATGAACTCTCACTGCCTCTCGCCGACTCATGAACTCCCGCTGCCTCTCGCCGACTCATGAACTCCCGCTGCCTCTCGCTGACTCATGAACTCTCGCTGGCCTCTCGAAGACTCATGAACTCCCGCTGCCTCTCGCCGACTCATGAACTCCCGCTGCCTTTCACCGACTCATGAACTCCCGCTGCCTCTCGCCGACTCATGAACTCCCGCTGCCTCTCGCCGACTCATGAACTCCCGCTGCCTCTCACCGACTCATGAACTCTCGCTGCCTCTCGCCGACTCATGAACTCTCGCTGCCTCTCGCCGACTCATGAACTCCCGCTGGCCTCTCGCCGACTCATGAACTCCCGCTGCCTTTCACCGACTCATGAACTCCCGCTGGCCTCTCGCCGACTCATGAACTCCCGCTGGCCTCTCGCGGACTCATGAACTCTCGCTGGCCTCTCACCGACTCATGAACTCCCGCTGGCCTCTCGCGGACTCATGAACTCTCGCTGGCCTCTCACCGACTCATGAACTCCCGCTGGCCTCTCGCCGACTCATGAACTCTCGCTGCCTCTCGCCGACTCATGAACTCTCGCTGCCTCTCGCCGACTCATGAACTCTCGCTGCCTCTCGCCGACTCATGAACTCTCGCTGCCTCTCGCCGACTCATGAACTCTCGCTGCCTCTCGCCGACTCATGAACTCCCGCTGGCCTCTCGCCGACTCATGAACTCCCGCTGCCTCTCGCCGACTCATGAACTCCCGCTGCCTCTCACCGACTCATGAACTCTCGCTGCCTCTCGCCGACTCATGAACTCTCGCTGCCTCTCGCCGACCCATGAATTCTCGCTGGCCTCTCGCCGACCCATGAACTCCCGCTGCCTCTCGCCGACCCATGAACTCCCGCTGCCTCTCGCCGACTCATGAACTCCCGCTGCCTCTCGCCGACTCATGAACTCCCGCTGCCTCTCGCCGACTCATGAACTCTCGCTGGCCTCTCGCCGACTCATGAACTCCCGCTGCCTCTCGCCGACTCATGAACTCCCGCTGCCTCTCGCCGACTCATGAACTCTCGCTGCCTCTCGCCGACTCATGAACTCCCGCTGCCTCTCGCCGACTCACGAACTCTCGCTGCCTCTCACCGACTCATGAACTCTCGCTGCCTCTCGCCGACTCATGAACTCCCGCTGCCTCTCGCCGACTCATGAACTCCCGCTGCCTCTCGCCGACTCATGAACTCCCGCTGGCCTCTCACCGACTCATGAACTCCCGCTGCCTCTCGCCGACTCATGAACTCTCGCTGCCTCTCGCCGACTCATGAACTCTCGCTGCCTCTCGCCGACTCATGAACTCTCGCTGCCTCTCGCCGACTCATGAACTCCCGCTGGCCTCTCGCCGACTCATGAACTCCCGCTGCCTCTCGCCGACTCATGAACTCCCGCTGCCTCTCACTGACTCATGAACTCTCGCTGCCTCTCGCCGACTCATGAACTCTCGCTGCCTCTCGCCGACCCATGAATTCTCGCTGGCCTCTCGCCGACCCATGAACTCCCGCTGCCTCTCGCCGACCCATGAACTCCCGCTGCCTCTCGCCGACTCATGAACTCCCGCTGCCTCTCGCCGACTCATGAACTCCCGCTGCCTCTCGCCGACTCATGAACTCTCGCTGGCCTCTCGCCGACTCATGAACTCCCGCTGCCTCTCGCCGACTCATGAACTCCCGCTGCCTCTCGCCGACTCATGAACTCTCGCTGCCTCTCGCCGACTCATGAACTCCCGCTGCCTCTCGCCGACTCATGAACTCCCGCTGCCTCTCGCCGACTCATGAACTCCCGCTGCCTCTCGCCGACTCATGAACTCTCGCTGGCCTCTCGCCGACTCATGAACTCCCGCTGCCTTTCACCGACTCATGAACTCTCGCTGCCTCTCGCCGACTCATGAACTCCCGCTGCCTTTCACAGACTCATGAACTCCCGCTGCCTCTCGCCGACTCATGAACTCTCGCTGCCTCTCGCCGACTCATGAACTCCCGCTGCCTTTCACCGACTCATGAACCCCCGCTGCCTCTCGCTGACTCATGAACTCCCGCTGCCTCTCGCCGACTCACGAACTCCCGCTGCCTCTCGCTGACTCATGAACTCCCGCTGCCTCTCGCGGACTCATGAACTCCCGCTGCCTCTCGCCGACTCATGAACTCCCGCTGCCTCTCGCCGACTCATGAACTCCCGCTGCCTTTCACCGACTCATGAACTCCCGCTGCCTCTCGCTGACTCATGAACTCCCGCTGCCTCTCGCCGACTCATGAACTCTCGCTGCCTCTCGCCGACTCATGAACTCTCGCTGCCTCTCGCCGACTCATGAACTCCCGCTGCCTCTTGCCGACTCATGAACTCCCGCTGCCTCTCGCCGACTCATGAACTCCCGCTGCCTCTCGCCGACTCATGAACTCTCGCTGCCTCTCGCCGACTCATGAACTCCCGCCGGCCTCTCGCCGACTCATGAACTCCCGCTGCCTCTCGCCGACTCACGAACTCCCGCTGGCCTCTCGCCGACCCATGAACTCCCGCTGCCTCTCGCTGACTCATGAACTCCCGCTGCCTCTCGCCGACTCATGAACTCTCGCTGGCCTCTCGCCGACTCATGAAATCTCGCTGCCTCTCGCCGACTCATGAACTCCCGCTGCCTCTCGCCGACTCATGAACTCCCGCTGCCTTTCACCGACTCATGAACTCTCGCTGCCTCTCGCCGACTCATGAACTCCCGCTGGCCTCTCGCCGACTCATGAACTCTCGCTGGCCTCTCGCCGACTCATGAACTCCCGCTGCCTCTCGCCGACTCATGAACTCCCGCTGCCTTTCACCGAATCATGAACTCTCGCTGCCTCTCGCCGACTCATGAACTCCCGCTGGCCTCTCGCCGACTCACGAACTCCCGCTGGCCTCTCGCCGACTCATGAACTCCCGCAGCCTCTCGCCGACCCATGAACTCTCGCTGCCTCTCGCCGACTCATGAACTCCCGCTGCCTCTCGCCGACTCATGAACTCCCGCTGGCCTCTCGCCGACTCATGAACTCCCGCTGCCTTTCACCGACTCACGAACTCCCGCTGCCTTTCACCAACTCACGAACTCCCGCTGCCTTTCACCGACTCATGAACTCTCGCTGCCTCTCGCCGACTCATGAACTCTCGCTGGCTCTCGCCGACTCATGAACTCTCGCTGGCCTCTCGCCGACTCATGAACTCCCGCTGCCTCTCGCCGACTCATGAACTCTCGCTGCCTCTCGCCGACTCATGAACTCCCGCTGCCTCTCGCCGACTCATGAACTCTCGCTGGCCTCTCGCCGACTCATGAACTCCCGCTGCCTCTCGCCGACTCATGAACTCCCGCTGGCCTCTCGCCGACTCATGAACTCTCGCTGCCTCTCGCCGACTCATGAACTCCCGCTGCCTCTCGCCGACTCATGAACTCCCGCTGCCTCTCGCCGACTCACGAACTCCCGCTGCCTCTCGCCGACTCATGAACTCCCGCTGGCCTCTCGCTGACTCATGAACTCCCGCTGCCTTTCACCGACTCATGAACTCTCACTGCCTCTCGCCGACTCATGAACTCCCGCTGCCTCTCGCCGACTCATGAACTCCCGCTGCCTCTCGCTGACTCATGAACTCTCGCTGGCCTCTCGAAGACTCATGAACTCCCGCTGCCTCTCGCCGACTCATGAACTCCCGCTGCCTTTCACCGACTCATGAACTCCCGCTGCCTCTCGCCGACTCATGAACTCCCGCTGCCTCTCGCCGACTCATGAACTCCCGCTGCCTCTCGCCGACTCATGAACTCTCGCTGCCTCTCGCCGACTCATGAACTCTCGCTGCCTCTCGCCGACTCATGAACTCCCGCTGGCCTCTCGCCGACTCATGAACTCCCGCTGCCTTTCACCGACTCATGAACTCCCGCTGGCCTCTCGCCGACTCATGAACTCCCGCTGGCCTCTCGCGGACTCATGAACTCTCGCTGGCCTCTCACCGACTCATGAACTCCCGCTGGCCTCTCGCGGACTCATGAACTCTCGCTGGCCTCTCACCGACTCATGAACTCCCGCTGGCCTCTCGCCGACTCATGAACTCTCGCTGCCTCTCGCCGACTCATGAACTCTCGCTGCCTCTCGCCGACTCATGAACTCTCGCTGCCTCTCGCCGACTCATGAACTCTCGCTGCCTCTCGCCGACTCATGAACTCCCGCTGGCCTCTCGCCGACTCATGAACTCCCGCTGCCTCTCGCCGACTCATGAACTCCCGCTGCCTCTCACCGACTCATGAACTCTCGCTGCCTCTCGCCGACTCATGAACTCTCGCTGCCTCTCGCCGACCCATGAATTCTCGCTGGCCTCTCGCCGACCCATGAACTCCCGCTGCCTCTCGCCGACCCATGAACTCCCGCTGCCTCTCGCCGACTCATGAACTCCCGCTGCCTCTCGCCGACTCATGAACTCCCGCTGCCTCTCGCCGACTCATGAACTCTCGCTGGCCTCTCGCCGACTCATGAACTCCCGCTGCCTCTCGCCGACTCATGAACTCCCGCTGCCTCTCGCCGACTCATGAACTCTCGCTGCCTCTCGCCGACTCATGAACTCCCGCTGCCTCTCACCGACTCATGAACTCTCGCTGCCTCTCGCCGACTCACGAACTCCCGCTGGCCTCTCGCCGACCCATGAACTCCCGCTGCCTCTCGCTGACTCATGAACTCCCGCTGCCTCTCGCCGACTCATGAACTCTCGCTGGCCTCTCGCCGACTCATGAACTCTCGCTGCCTCTCGCCGACTCATGAACTCCCGCTGCCTCTCGCTGACTCATGAACTCCCGCTGCCTCTCGCCGACTCATGAACTCTCGCTGGCCTCTCGCCGACTCATGAACTCTCGCTGCCTCTCGCCGACTCATGAACTCCCGCTGCCTCTCGCCGACTCATGAACTCCCGCTGCCTTTCACCGACTCATGAACTCTCGCTGCCTCTCGCCGACTCATGAACTCCCGCTGGCCTCTCGCCGACTCATGAACTCTCGCTGGCCTCTCGCCGACTCATGAACTCCCGCTGCCTCTCGCCGACTCATGAACTCCCGCTGCCTTTCACCGACTCATGAACTCTCGCTGCCTCTCGCCGACTCATGAACTCCCGCTGGCCTCTCGCCGACTCACGAACTCCCGCTGGCCTCTCGCCGACTCATGAACTCCCGCTGCCTCTCGCCGACCCATGAACTCTCGCTGCCTCTCGCCGACTCATGAACTCCCGCTGCCTCTCGCCGACTCATGAACTCCCGCTGGCCTCTCGCCGACTCATGAACTCCCGCTGCCTTTCACCGACTCACGAACTCCCGCTGCCTTTCACCAACTCACGAACTCCCGCTGCCTTTCACCGACTCATGAACTCTCGCTGCCTCTCGCCGACTCATGAACTCCCGCTGCCTCTCGCCGACTCATGAACTCTCGCTGGCTCTCGCCGACTCATGAACTCTCGCTGGCCTCTCGCCGACTCATGAACTCCCGCTGCCTCTCGCCGACTCATGAACTCTCGCTGCCTCTCGCCGACTCATGAACTCCCGCTGCCTCTCGCCGACTCATGAACTCTCGCTGGCCTCTCGCCGACTCATGAACTCCCGCTGCCTCTCGCCGACTCATGAACTCCCGCTGGCCTCTCGCCGACTCATGAACTCCCGCTGCCTCTCGCCGACTCATGAACTCCCGCTGCCTCTCGCCGACTCACGAACTCCCGCTGCCTCTCGCCGACTCATGAACTCCCGCTGGCCTCTCGCTGACTCATGAACTCCCGCTGCCTTTCACCGACTCATGAACTCTCACTGCCTCTCGCCGACTCATGAACTCCCGCTGCCTCTCGCCGACTCATGAACTCCCGCTGCCTCTCGCTGACTCATGAACTCTCGCTGGCCTCTCGAAGACTCATGAACTCCCGCTGCCTCTCGCCGACTCATGAACTCCCGCTGCCTTTCACCGACTCATGAACTCCCGCTGCCTCTCGCCGACTCATGAACTCCCGCTGCCTCTCGCCGACTCATGAACTCCCGCTGCCTCTCGCCGACTCATGAACTCTCGCTGCCTCTCGCCGACTCATGAACTCTCGCTGCCTCTCGCCGACTCATGAACTCCCGCTGGCCTCTCGCCGACTCATGAACTCCCGCTGCCTTTCACCGACTCATGAACTCCCGCTGGCCTCTCGCCGACTCATGAACTCCCGCTGGCCTCTCGCGGACTCATGAACTCTCGCTGGCCTCTCACCGACTCATGAACTCCCGCTGGCCTCTCGCGGACTCATGAACTCTCGCTGGCCTCTCACCGACTCATGAACTCCCGCTGGCCTCTCGCCGACTCATGAACTCTCGCTGCCTCTCGCCGACTCATGAACTCTCGCTGCCTCTCGCCGACTCATGAACTCTCGCTGCCTCTCGCCGACTCATGAACTCTCGCTGCCTCTCGCCGACTCATGAACTCTCGCTGCCTCTCGCCGACTCATGAACTCCCGCTGGCCTCTCGCCGACTCATGAACTCCCGCTGCCTCTCGCCGACTCATGAACTCCCGCTGCCTCTCACCGACTCATGAACTCTCGCTGCCTCTCGCCGACTCATGAACTCTCGCTGCCTCTCGCCGACCCATGAATTCTCGCTGGCCTCTCGCCGACCCATGAACTCCCGCTGCCTCTCGCCGACCCATGAACTCCCGCTGCCTCTCGCCGACTCATGAACTCCCGCTGCCTCTCGCCGACTCATGAACTCCCGCTGCCTCTCGCCGACTCATGAACTCTCGCTGGCCTCTCGCCGACTCATGAACTCCCGCTGCCTCTCGCCGACTCATGAACTCCCGCTGCCTCTCGCCGACTCATGAACTCTCGCTGCCTCTCGCCGACTCATGAACTCCCGCTGCCTCTCGCCGACTCACGAACTCTCGCTGCCTCTCACCGACTCATGAACTCTCGCTGCCTCTCGCCGACTCATGAACTCCCGCTGCCTCTCGCCGACTCATGAACTCCCGCTGCCTCTCGCCGACTCATGAACTCCCGCTGGCCTCTCACCGACTCATGAACTCCCGCTGCCTCTCGCCGACTCATGAACTCTCGCTGGCCTCTCGCCGACTCATGAACTCCCGCTGCCTTTCACCGACTCATGAACTCTCGCTGCCTCTCGCCGACTCATGAACTCCCGCTGCCTTTCACAGACTCATGAACTCCCGCTGCCTCTCGCTGACTCATGAACTCTCGCTGCCTCTCGCCGACTCATGAACTCCCGCTGCCTTTCACCGACTCATGAACTCCCGCTGCCTCTCGCTGACTCACGAACTCCCGCTGCCTCTCGCCGACTCACGAACTCCCGCTGCCTCTCGCTGACTCATGAACTCCCGCTGCCTCTCGCTGACTCATGAACTCCCGCTGCCTCTCGCTGACTCATGAACTCCCGCTGCCTCTCGCCGACTCATGAACTCCCGCTGCCTTTCACCGACTCATGAACTCCCGCTGCCTCTCGCTGACTCATGAACTCCCGCTGCCTCTCGCCGACTCATGAACTCTCGCTGCCTCTCGCCGACTCATGAACTCTCGCTGCCTCTCGCCGACTCATGAACTCCCGCTGCCTCTCGCCGACTCATGAACTCCCGCTGCCTCTCACCGACTCATGAACTCTCGCTGGCCTCTCGCCGACTCATGAACTCTCGCTGCCTCTCGCCGACTCATGAACTCCCGCTGCCTCTCGCCGACTCATGAACTCCCGCTGCCTCTCGCCGACTCATGAACTCTCGCTGCCTCTCGCCGACTCAGGAACTCCCGCTGGCCTCTCGCCGACTCATGAACTCCCGCTGCCTCTCGCCGACTCACGAACTCCCGCTGGCCTCTCGCCGACCCATGAACTCCCGCTGCCTCTCGCTGACTCATGAACTCCCGCTGCCTCTCGCCGACTCATGAACTCTCGCTGGCCTCTCGCCGACTCATGAACTCTCGCTGCCTCTCGCCGACTCATGAACTCCCGCTGCCTCTCGCCGACTCATGAACTCCCGCTGCCTCTCGCTGACTCATGAACTCCCGCTGCCTCTCGCCGACTCATGAACTCCCGCTGGCCTCTCGCCGACTCATGAACTCCCGCTGCCTCTCGCCGACTCATGAACTCCCGCTGGCCTCTCGCCGACTCATGAACTCTCGCTGCCTCTCGCCGACTCATGAACTCTCGCTGCCTCTCGCCGACTCATGAACTCTCGCTGCCTCTCGCCGACTCATGAACTCTCGCTGCCTCTCGCCGACTCATGAACTCCCGCTGGCCTCTCGCTGACTCATGAACTCCCGCTGCCTCTCGCCGACTCATGAACTCCCGCTGGCCTCTCGCTGACTCATGAACTCCCGCTGCCTCTCGCCGACTCATGAACTCCCGCTGCCTTTCACCGACTCACGAACTCTCGCTGGCCTCTCGCCGACTCATGAACTCCCGCTGCCTCTCGCTGACTCATGAACTCTCGCTGCCTCTCGCCGACTCACGAACTCCCGCTGCCTCTCGCCGACTCATGAACTCTCGCTGCCTCTCTCCGACTCAAGAACTCTCGCTGCCTCTCGCCGACTCATGAACTCCCGCTGCCTCTCGCCGACTCATGAACTCCCGCTGCCTCTCGCTGACTCATGAACTCCCGCTGGCCTCTCGCCGACTCATGAACTCCCGCTGCCTCTCGCCGACTCATGAACTCCCGCTGGCCTCTCGCCGACTCATGAACTCTCGCTGCCTCTCGCCGACTCATGAACTCTCGCTGCCTCTCGCCGACTCATGAACTCCCGCTGGCCTCTCGCTGACTCATGAACTCCCGCTGCCTCTCGCCGACTCATGAATTCTCGCTGCCTCTCGCCGACTCATGAACTCCCGCTGGCCTCTCGCCGACTCATGAACTCCCGCTGCCTCTCGCCGACTCATGAACTCTCGCTGGCCTCTCGCCAACTCATGAACTCCCGCTGGCCTCTCGCCGACTCATGAACTCTCGCTGGCCTCTCGCCAACTCATGAACTCCCGCTGGCCTCTCGCCGACTCATGAACTCCCGCTGCCTCTCGCCGACTCATGAACTCTCGCTGGCCTCTCGCCAACTCATGAACTCCCGCTGGCCTCTCGCCGACTCATGAACTCCCACTGCCTCTCGCCGACTCATGAACTCTCGCTGCCTCTCGCCGACTCATGAACTCCCGCTGCCTCTCGCCGACTCATGAACTCTCGCTGGCCTCTCGCCAACTCATGAACTCTCGCTGCCTCTCGCTGACTCATGAACTCTCGCTGCCTCTCGCTGACTCATGAACTCCCGCTGCCTTTCACCGACTCACGAACTCTCGCTGGCCTCTCGCCGACTCATGAACTCCCGCTGCCTCTCGCTGACTCATGAACTCTCGCTGCCTCTCGCCGACTCATGAACTCCCGCTGCCTCTCGCTGACTCATGAACTCCCGCTGGCCTCTCGCCGACCCATGAACTCTCGCTGCCTCTCGCCGACTCATGAACTCCCGCTGCCTCTCGCCGACTCATGAACTCTCGCTGCCTCTCGCCGACTCATGAACTCTCGCTGCCTCTCGCCGACTCATGAACTCTCGCTGCCTCTCGCCGACCCATGAACTCTCGCTGCCTCTCGCCGACTCATGAACTCTCGCTGCCTCTCGCCGACTCATGAACTCCCGCTGCCTCTCGCCGACTCATGAACTCCCGCTGCCTCTCGCCGACCCATGAACTCTCGCTGCCTCTCGCCGCCTCATGAACTCCCGCTGCCTCTCGCCGACTCATGAACTCTCGCTGCCTCTCGCCGACTCATGAACTCCCGCTGCCTTTCGCCGACTCATGAACTCCCGCTGCCTCTCGCGGACTCATGAACTCTCGCTGCCTCTCGCCGACTCATGAACTCCCGCTGCCTCTCGCCGACTCATGAACTCTCGCTGCCTCTCGCCGACTCATGAACTCCCGCTGGCCTCTCGCCGACTCATGAACTCTCGCTGCCTCTCGCCGACTCATGAACTCTCGCTGCCTCTCGCCGACTCATGAACTCCCGCTGGCCTCTCGCTGACTCATGAACTCCCGCTGCCTCTCGCCGACTCATGAACTCTCGCTGCCTCTCGCCGACTCATGAACTCCCGCTGGCCTCTCGCCGACTCATGAACTCCCGCTGCCTCTCACCGACTCATGAACTCTCGCTGGCCTCTCGCCAACTCATGAACTCCCGCTGGCCTCTCGCCGACTCATGAACTCTCGCTGCCTCTCGCTGACTCATGAACTCTCGCTGGCCTCTCGCCAACTCATGAACTCCCGCTGGCCTCTCGCCGACTCATGAACTCCCGCTGCCTCTCGCCGACTCATGAACTCTCGCTGGCCTCTCGCCAACTCATGAACTCCCGCTGGCCTCTCGCCGACTCATGAACTCCCACTGCCTCTCGCCGACTCATGAACTCTCGCTGCCTCTCGCCGACTCATGAACTCCCGCTGCCTCTCGCCGACTCATGAACTCTCGCTGGCCTCTCGCCAACTCATGAACTCTCGCTGCCTCTCGCTGACTCATGAACTCTCGCTGCCTCTCGCTGACTCATGAACTCCCGCTGCCTTTCACCGACTCACGAACTCTCGCTGGCCTCTCGCCGACTCATGAACTCCCGCTGCCTCTCGCTGACTCATGAACTCTCGCTGCCTCTCGCCGACTCATGAACTCCCGCTGCCTCTCGCTGACTCATGAACTCCCGCTGGCCTCTCGCCGACCCATGAACTCTCGCTGCCTCTCGCCGACTCATGAACTCCCGCTGCCTCTCGCCGACTCATGAACTCTCGCTGCCTCTCGCCGACTCATGAACTCTCGCTGCCTCTCGCCGACTCATGAACTCTCGCTGCCTCTCGCCGACCCATGAACTCTCGCTGCCTCTCGCCGACTCATGAACTCCCGCTGCCTCTCGCCGACTCATGAACTCCCGCTGCCTCTCGCCGACTCATGAACTCCCGCTGCCTCTCGCCGACCCATGAACTCTCGCTGCCTCTCGCCGCCTCATGAACTCCCGCTGCCTCTCGCCGACTCATGAACTCTCGCTGCCTCTCGCCGACTCATGAACTCCCGCTGCCTTTCGCCGACTCATGAACTCCCGCTGCCTCTCGCGGACTCATGAACTCTCGCTGCCTCTCGCCGACTCACGAACTCCCGCTGCCTCTCGCCGACTCATGAACTCCCACTGCCTCTCGCCGACTCATGAACTCCCGCTGCCTCTCGCCGACTCATGAACTCCCGCTGCCTCTCGCCGACTCATGAACTCTCGCTGCCTCTCGCTGACTCATGAACTCCCGCTGCCTTTCACCGACTCATGAACTCTCGCTGCCTCTCGCCGACTCATGAACTCTCGCTGCCTCTCGCCGACTCATGAACTCCCGCTGCCTCTCGCCGACTCATGAACTCCCGCTGCCTCTCACCGACTCATGAACTCTCGCTGCCTCTCGCCGACTCATGAACTCTCGCTGCCTCTCGCCGACTCATGAACTCCCGCTGCCTCTCGCCGACTCATGAACTCCCGCTGCCTCTCGCCGACTCATGAACTCTCGCTGGCCTCTCGCCGACTCATGAACTCCCGCTGCCTCTCGCCGACTCATGAACTCCCGCTGGCCTCTCGCTGACTCATGAACTCTCGCTGGCCTCTCGCCGACTCATGAACTCCCGCTGCCTCTCGCCGACTCATGAACTCCCGCTGCCTCTCGCCGACTCACGAACTCCCGCTGCCTTTCACCGACTCACGAACTCCCGCTGCCTTTCACCGACTCACGAACTCCCGCTGCCTTTCACCGACTCATGAACTCCCGCTGCCTCTCGCCGACTCATGAACTCCCGCTGCCTCTCGCCGACTCATGAACTCCCGCTGCCTCTCGCCGACCCATGAACTCCCGCTGGCCTCTCGCCGACTCATGAACTCCCGCTGCCTCTCGCCGACCCATGAACTCCCGCTGGCCTCTCGCCGACTCATGAACTCCCGCTGGCCTCTCGCCGACACATGAACTCCCGCTGCCTCTCGCCGACTCATGAACTCCCGCTGCCTCTCGCCGACACATGAACTCCCGCTGCCTTTCACCGACTCATGAACTCTCGCTGCCTCTCGCCGACTCATGAACTCCCGCTGCCTCTCGCCGACACATGAACTCCCGCTGCCTCTCGCCGACTCATGAACTCTCGCTGCCTCTCGCCGACTCATGAACTCCCGCTGCCTCTCGCTGACTCATGAACTCCCGCTGCCTCTCGCTGACTCATGAACTCTCGCTGGCCTCTCGCTGACTCATGAACTCCCGCTGGCCTCTTGCTGACTCATGAACTCCCGCTGTCTCTCGCTGACTCATGAACTCCCGCTGCCTCTCGCTGACTCATGAACTCGCGCTGGCCTCTCGCTGACTCATGAACTCGCGCTGGCCTCTCGCCGACTCATGAACTCGCGCTGCCTCTCGCCGACTCATGAACTCCCGCTGCCTCTCGCTGACTCATGAACTCGCGCTGGCCTCTCGCCGACTCATGAACTCCCGCTGCCTCTCGCCGACTCATGAACTCTCGCTGGCCTCTCGCCGACTCATGAACTCTCGCTGGCCTCTCGCCGACTCATGAACTCTCGCTGCCTCTCGCCGACTCACCAACGCTGGGCCTTTTTATAGGCCTCCCCACGCTGCCTTTCATCGACTCACAAACTCCCGCTGCCTCTCAGGAGTTCCGAGAGTTCGGGAGGTCTGTGAGTTCGGGAGTTCCATGAGTTCGGGAGATCCGAGAGTTCGGGAGATCCGTGAGTTCAGGAAGCAAGAAAGGTCTGTGAGTTCAGGAGTTCCGAGAGTTTGGGAGGTCCATGAGTTCGGGAGGTCCATGAGTTCGGGAGGCGAGAGAGGTCCGTGAGTTCGGGAATTCCAAGAGTTCGGGAGGTCCATGAGATCAGAAGGTCCGTGAGTTCGGGAGTTCTGAGAGTTCGGGAGGTCCGTGAGTTCAGAAGGTCCATGAGTTTAGAAGGTCCGTGAGTTCGGGAGGTCTGAGGAACTGGAGGCCCGAAGGTCGGTGAGCAGTCCACTTATGGCGAGGAGCTCACAGCCCTCGTTCAGGCAGGTAAGTGGTTGGCTGTTTGATGGTGAGTATCTCTCTTTTTCTCTTTTTCTTTTAATCAGATTTTAAATTAGATCAGTTTAATTAGAGGGATGGCAGGACAGCCCAGTCCTGTGGCATTTGGGAACTCCTGGAGCTCTCGTGATCGGAGCTTCTATAGTTAGAGGAACAGAGAGGCATTTCTGCGGCTGCAGATATGACTTCAGAATGGTATGGTGCATCCCTGGTGCCAGAGTCAAGGATGTCAAAGAGCAGACGCAGGACATTCTGCGGGGAGAGGGGAAACAGCTAGAGGTCATGATCCATATCAGGACCAACGACATAGGTAGAAAGAGGGATGAGGTCCTACAGGCAGAATTTAGGGAGCTCGGAAGAAAATTAAAGGGTTGGACCTCAAAGGTAGTAATCTGCGGCTTACTACCGATGCTACGTGCTAATGAGTACAAAAATAGAAGGATAGAAAGGATGAACGCGTGGCTGGAGAGTTGATGTAGGAGCGGGGGCTTTAAAATTCTTGAGGCATTGGGACTGCTTCTGAGGGAGATGGGACCTGTACAAACCAGACGGGTTGCACCTCAACAGCGCTGGGACCAATATCCTCACGGGGAATTTTGCTAGTGCTGTTGGGGAGAGTTTAAACTAGCTTGGCAGGGGGATAGGAACCTGAAAACAAACTAAATAGGGAAGGAATGAATTCAAAAGGGAAGTAAAGCAGAAATTGGATAGCAAGAATTTAGAAAGCGAATCTGTAAGACAGAGGAAACAGGGTTTAGTAAGTAGTAATCAAGGAGGTCTTCCTGTGCTAAATGGTATATATTTTAATGCAAGGAGTATAGCGAATAAGGCGGATGAGCTAAGAGCACAGGTAGACACTTGGGAGGATAACATTATAGCCATTACAGAGACATGGCTGAAAGAGGGGCAGGTTTGGCAGCTCAATATTCCTGACTACAGGATTTTTAGACAAGACAGAGAGGGGGATAGAAAGGGAGGGGTCATGGTATTGATTAAAGAAACTATTACAGCGGTGAGGAGGCATGATATGTTAGAGGGATCATCAAATGAGGCCATATGGGTCGAATTGAAAAATAAAAAAGGGGCGATCACACTGCTGGGCATATATTATAGACCCCAAACAGTGGGAGGGAGATCGAGGAGCAAATATGTAGGCAAATTGCTGAGAAGTCCAAAAACTCACAGGCAGTAATAGCAGGGGATTTTAACTATCCTAATATTGGGTTCAATTTTCCCCAGTTATTTGTGCCATTTTTTTGGAGCAGGCTGCTTTTTTTTGCCCTAAGTTAAAAAATACAGTTTCCCCAATCAATTTGCATCAGTTAGTTACGATTTTTTTTATTTCAGCCAAAGGGCGCGCAACCTGCCACCGGCGCCAATTCTGGCCATTTAGGCAAGTTTGGCCAGCTGAGAGTTACTCCAGTTCTGCTTAGGCCAGGGTATGTGGCCTCTGCAGAAAAACCTTCTGGAGAGTTAAAGAAATCGGCGCAGGTAAGTGCAGCAGATGCCCCGACAGCATCAAAAGGAAAGGTAAGAGAGAGGGGGAGAGAGAGGTGGGGGGAGGGAGAGAGAGGTGGGGGGAGGGAGAGAGAGGTGGAGGGAGGGAGAGGGGGTGGGGGGAAGCATTTCGGGTGTAGTTAGATGCAGGGACTGGGAGGGAGGAGGCCATTCGGTCTGGGATAGGGGAAGGGGAGCGGACCGGGAGGCCCGGCGGCCCAGGCTAGGGGTGGGGAGCGGACTGGCTTTAATAATTGGAGGTAAGTTGCTGCAATATATTTTAATGTGTTTTTAAATTGATGCAATGTGTTTTAATGTGTTGGGAGTTGGCTTATGTTTCACTTTGCAGCCTCAGCTCGCATTGTGTCCCTGGTTACCGTGGCAACCCTATCTTTTTGGCGAAGATCAAGGCTTCATCCCCAAAACTAAACGACAGGTTTCACCACGCCAAAATGAAGAAATCCAATGGGGAAACTTAGAACATTTTTTTTTTGGTGTACTTGGAGCCCCCAAAAAATAGACGTAACTCTTCAAGTGCGCCAAAAAAAAGCTTTGGGGAAAATTAAGCCCAATCATTGGGACAAATATAGTATGAAAGGTATAAAGGGTGAGGAATTCTTAAAATGCATTCAAGAGAACTTTATTAGTCAGTCTGTAACAAGCCCAACACGAGAGGGAACGGTTTTGGATTTAGTTTTGGGGAATGAAGCTGGACATTGAAGGGGTATTAGTGGGAGAGCACTTGGGTGCCAGTGACCATAATTCAGTCAGATTCAAGTTAGTTATGGATAAGGACAAGGATAGACCAGGAATAAAAGTTCCAAATTGGGGAAAAGCTAACTTTGCTAAGTTAAGGAGTGATTTGGCCATGGTGGACTGGAAACAGCTATTTGTGGGTAAATCGGTGTCGGAACAGTGGGAGGCATTCAAGGAGGAGATCCGGAAGGCTCAGGCCAAACATGTGCCCTTAAAGAAAAAGGGTGGGAATAACAATTCTAGAGCTCCCTGGATGTCTAGGGATTTACAGGGGAGGATAAAGAAAAAAAGGGAAGCTTATGTCTTATATCGACGGCTAAATACTATAGAATCTTTGGAGGAATATAGAAAGTTAAGAGGTAAAATTAAAAAGGAGATTAGGAATGCAAAGAGAGAGCATGAAAAATTATTGGCTAGTAAAATTAAGGAAAACCCAAAGATGTTCTATAAATATATTAAAAGTAAGAGGATAACTAAAGAAAGAATAGAGCCTATTCGAGACCATGAGGATAATCTTTGTGTGGAGGCGGAAGATGTTGGTGTGGTTCTTAACTTTGCGTCTGTTGTCACAAAGGAAAGGGGCAATGCAGATACTGCTATCAAGGAGGAGTGTGAAATTCTGGATGAAATAAACATAGTGAAAGAGGAGGTGTTAAGCGATTTAGCAGCTTTGAAAGTAGATAATCCCCAGGCCCAAATGAAATGCATCCCAGGCTGTTCAGCAAAGTAAAAGAGGAAATAGCAGAGGCCTTGACCATCATTTTCCAGTTCTCTTTGGATTTGGGCATAGTGCCGGAGGACTGGAGGACTGCTAATGTGGTACCCTTCTTTAAGAAGGGAGAAAAGGGATAGGCCGAGTAATTACAGGCCTGTCAGCCTAACCTCAGTGGTGGGAAAATTATTGCAAAAATTCCTGAAAGACAGGATAAATCTACATTTGGAAAGGCAAGGATTAATTAGGGATAGTCAGCATGGATTTGTTAAGGGAAGATCGTGTTTGACTAACCTGATTGAATTAGGGGACATAGTTGATACTAGTTGGTTGTTGGAAGGTTCGGAGGGGATTTGAGGGGAGGCTTCTTCACACAGAGGGTTGTGGGGGTCTGGAACTCACTGCAGAAACCCTCACCACATTTAAAAGGTGCTTGGATGGGCACTTGAAATGCCATAACCTGCAGGGTTACGGACCGAGAGCTAGTAAGTGAGATTAGACTAGATAACCTTTTGTGGCTGGCGCAGATACGATGGTAACATAGAAACATAGAAACATAGAAAATAGGTGCAGGAGCAGGCCATTCAGCCCTTCTAGCCTGCACCGCCATTCAATGAGTTCATGGCTGAACATGAAACTTCAGTACCCCCTTCCTGCTTTCTCGCCATACCCCTTGATCCCCCGAGTAGTAAGGACTTCATCTAACTCCCTTTTGAACATATTTAGTGAATTGGCCCCAACCACTTTCTGTGGCAGAGAATTCCACAGGTTCACCACTATCTGGGTGAAGAAGTCTCTCCTCATCTCGGTCCTAAATGGCTTACCCCTTATCCTTAGACTGTGACCCCTGGTTCTGGACTTTCCCAACATTGGGAACATTCTTCCTGCATCTAACCTGTCTAAACCCGTCAGAATTTTAAACGTTTCTATGAGGTCCCCTCTCATTCTTCTGAACTCCAGTGAATACAAGCCCAGTTGATCCAGTCTTTCTTGATAGGTCAGTCCCACCATCCCGGGAATCAGTCTGATGAATCTTCGCTGCACTCCCTCAATAGCAAGAATGTCCTTCCTCAAGTTAGGAGACCAAAATTGTACACAATACTCCAGGTGTGGCCTCACCAAGGCCCTGTACAACTGCAGCAACACCTCCCTGCCCCTGTACTCAAATCCCCTTGCTATGAAGGCCAACATGCTATTTGCTTTCTTAACCGCCTGCTGTACCTGCATGCCAACCTTCAATGACTGATGTACCATGACACCCAGGTCTCGTTGCACCTTCCCTTTTCCTAATCTGTCACCATTCAGATAATAGTCTGTCTCTCTGTTTTTACCACCAAAGTGGATAACCTCACATTTATCCACATTATACTTCATCTGCCATGCATTTGCCCACTCACCTAACCTATCCAAGTCACTCTGCAGCCTCATAGCATCCTCCTCGCAGCTCACACTGCCACCCAACTTAGTGTCATCCGCAAATTTAGAGATACTACATTTAATCCCCTCGTCTAAATCATTAATGTACAATGAAAACAGCTGGGGCCCCAGCACAGAACCTTGCGGTACCCCACTAGTCACTGCCTGCCATTCTGAAAAGTACCCATTTACTCCTACTCTTTGCTTCCTGTCTGACAACCAGTTCTCAATCCACGTCAGCACACTACCCCCAATCCCATGTGCTTTAACTTTGCACATTAATCTCTTGTGTGGGACCTTGTCGAAAGCCTTCTGAAAGTCCAAATACACCACATCAACTGGTTCTCCCTTGTCCACTCTACTGGAAACATCCTCAAAAAATTCCAGAAGATTTGTCAAGCATGATTTCCCCTTCACAAATCCATGCTGACTTGGACCTATCATGTCACCATTTTCCAAATGTGTTGCTATGGCATCCTTATTAATTGATTCCATCATTTTACCCACTACCGATGTCAGGCTGACCGGTCTATAATTCCCTGTTTTCTCTCTCCCTCCTTTTTTAAAAAGTGGGGTTACATTGGCTACCCTCCACTCCATAGGAACTGATCCAGAGTCTCCATCGTAAGTACTCCAGGGAATCAAATAAGGCCAGCACGATCTCCTGGACTAGTTTCGATCGCCTGGATAGGTCGGAGATGAATTTTCCCAGATTTACCTCCTGCCGCCAGATGCCCATTCCCGCCCACCACTCAAGTAGTCAATCTGGCCAGGTGTCGGGCGGGCGGGTCTCTGCGGAGATTTATTCAAATGAGGCCATGCAGTTAAGATCGGCAGGACCTCCACGTCCCCGGCATCGCTGGGTTCGTTGCCTGTTACTTGGTTACCCCACACTCCTCCTACCTGTTAATGTCGAGGCCATTGTTTTCGCAGATTAGTTTTGAATTTATTTCCTTTGAAGCAGGCTGTATCCACTGGTTCTACACTGTTCTGGATACGGTGAAACAGCTTATCATGGTCTACATTATCTAGTCCCATCAAAATCCTAAAAACAGCCATTATATCAGCTCTCAACCTTCTCATTCCCAATGAGAACATGCAATATTTACATAATCGCTCTTCATAACCCAGTCCCTCCCCAACCCTTCAATCATTCTGGTCGCTCTCTTCTGCATCTTCCCAATAGCTGCAATTTCCTTTTTGTAATGCGGCGACCTGAACTGTACGCCGTATTCCAAGTGTGGTTGGACCAATGATTTATAAAGTGGCAGGATTACTTCGCTATTTTAGCTCAATATTGACCGTTTAATACATCCCAACATCTGATTTACTTCACTCACTATTACCAAGCGTTAATGCAATAGCTTCAATTTATTGTCAATCGAGATCCTGAGCTTTCTTTCATATTTCATGCACATTATTCTCTTTCCATTTAAATAATAGTCCCTTCCTCGATTTTTTTTGTCCCAATATGAAGCACTTTGCAGTTCTCTACATTGAATTTCATCTGCCACCTGTCTGTCCAATAGACAAGTATATTCAAATCATTCTGTAGCTTAACCTGTTTAGGTTTGGAGTCTACCACCTTCAAGGAGGTTGTGCGGTTCATTTATGGAATGCTGGTTTGTCCTTGACTGCTGTGTTGTGTCCAATTCTGGGTGCC
Organism: Pristiophorus japonicus; assembly: GCF_044704955.1. Lineage (NCBI taxonomy): Eukaryota > Metazoa > Chordata > Chondrichthyes > Pristiophoridae > Pristiophorus > Pristiophorus japonicus. The sequence goes on along the minus strand of NC_091977.1, from coordinate 278,988,049 downwards.
GCACGTTGGGAGGGATGTGGGGGCCTTGGAGAGGGTGAAGATGGGATTTACAGGAGTGGTTCCGGGGATGAGGGACTTCAATTGTGTGGATTAACTGTGAAGGCTGGGGTTGTTCTCCTTGGAGCGGGGGGAGGTGGGGTGGTTGAGAGGAGATTTGATGGGAGTGTTTGGAGTCATGATGGGTCTGGACAGAGTTGATGGAGAGGGGCTGTTCCCAATGGTGGTGCAGTCAGGGACCAGAGGATGCAAATTTGGGTAGGTTGGCGGAAGAACTAAGGGCAACATGAGGAAAAACTTTTCTGCTCAGAGAGTGGTTGGGATCTGGAATGCACTGCCTGAAAGGGTGGTAAAGGCTGATTCAGTTCTGGCTTTCAAAAGGGAATTGGATAAGTACCTGAAGAAAAAAAACTTGCAGGGCTACGGGGAAAGGACAGGGGAGTGGGACTAGCTGAAGTGCTCTTGCAGAGAGCCGGCATGGGCTCAAAGGGCCGAATGGCCTCCTTCTGTGCTGTAACCATTCTATGATTCTATGGAGCCAAGTGCTCCTTGTGGAATCCAAACTTAGAATCGGTGAGCAAGTTATCTCTGAGTAAGTGCCACTTGACAGAACCTCTCTGTGCTGTAACTATTCTATGATTTTATGATTAGCTTTATAACATCTGTAAATGTGCTCGTGACTCCTAGCTCCAGATTATTTATGAAGATACTAAACAAAAGTGCTCCAAAAACGGAGGCCTGTAACATTCACCCCGCTTGATGACAATCCCTGTACCACTACCCTCTGGGTCCTATCGGGCAAACAATAACGTATCCATTGTAAAATATTTCCATTGATTCCTACTTCCTTTATTTTCAGTACTTGTCTTTCCAAAGAAACTGTAATAAAGGCTGTATTGAAATCCAAGTACACCACAACCACTGCCTTACACCTATCAAATTCCTTTGGCATTCCCTCAAAGAAACCCGGTAAATTAGATTGACAAGACCTCCCCTTTGTTATGTATGTTAACTGGGTTTTACCTGTCACCGGAGAGCGCGACTGTCAGAGTCCTAATGGTCACAGGCAGACACGTGCAAGCCGTATATATAATGTTGGCAGCCATGTTGAATCCTCACTTTGAGAATAAATAAACTGGAGTAAGGTCATGACTGAGCTAGCTCACCGTACTTAGCCTCATGGAGTTATTCGATACTTAACAATTGGCGACGAGTTAAAAATACGAACTTTCACGCAACCATGTTTGTTGGCATTTTGGAGAGATTCGTGGAAGGGGAAGACTGGGAGGATTTCACTGATCGCCTTGATCAGTAGCCAACAGATTGGAAGGAACCAATAACGCAATTAAGCGCAGGGCGGTTCTCCTCACCGTTTGTGGGTCAAAAATTTATGGCCTTATCAAGAATCTACTCTCACCGACTCGACCAATGGATAAAACTTACGATGAATTGTGCACATTGGTTCGGAACCACTTTAAACCGAAGGAAAGCATCATCATGGTGAGATATCATTTCTATACGCACAAATGCTCCGAGGGCCAGGACGTGGCGGAATTTGTCACCGGCCTGAGATGTCTCGCTGGGCCATGCAGCTTCGGAGCTGCGTTGGAGGAAATTCTGCGGGACTTTTTCATGCTTGGCATTGGCCACGAGGTCATCCTTCGAAAGCTGTTGGCTGCTGAATCTCTACAACTGAGCAGGGCCATCACGATCGCCCAGGCATGCATGTCCACGGACAAAAACTCGAAACAGATATCTTCCCAGCATTGAAACTCACCGGCAAGTACCGTGCATAAAATAATATTGTCGGCAGGCAGAGCTGCACATGGCAGGGCCTACTCGTCCGCGTTCGTATGACCTGTAACTGCTTAAAGTCCGCCATCGGGGGTGAATCAAATCTCACCTTGTTGCCGTTGCGGGGGCTATCATTGGGCCCATCAACGCCGATTCAAGCAATATATGTGCAAAGGCTGTGCAACAATGGGGCACCTTCAGCGAATGTGTCCGCAATCGAGCAAGCGTGCTGCGATACACCACGTGGCTGAGGATGATCGATCCAGCGTGGATCAAGCGACACAGGCAACTCAACCCGAGATGCAGGATGAAGAAGTGTATGGAGTATATTCTTTTATCAGAAGTCTCCGATAATGCTGGAATTTAAATTAAATGGAGTTCCGGTATCCATGGAATTGAACACGGGTGCGAGTCAGTCAATAATGAGCCATAAGGTTTTCGAAAAGCTGTGGGACACTAAGGCAAAAGGACCCAAACTGAGCCCAATCAATGCAAAGCTGCGAACCTACACCAAAGAGCTCATACCAGTCATTGACAGCGCGGCAGTAAAGGTATTGTACGATGGAGCTGTGCATGATTTATCATTGTGGATTGTTCCAGGCAATGGCCCAACGCTGTTCGGCAGGAGTTGGCTTGAGAAAATTAAATGGAACTGGAACGATATTAAAGCCTTATCATCAGTTGATGATGTTTCGTGTGCTCAAGTGCTGAGCAAGTTTCCCTCGTTGTTTGAACCAGGCGTCGGCAACTTCACAGGAGCCAAGGTGCAGATCCACCTAGGCCCGGATGCAAGACCCATCCATCACAAGGCTCGGGCGGTTCCGAGGGAGGGAGAAGGTCGAGCTTGAACTGGACAGACTTCAACGGGAAGGAATCATATCACCAGTCGATTTCAGCAAATGGGCCAGTCCAATTGTCCGATGTTGAAAAGTGATGGCACGGTCAGAATCTGCGGCGACTACAAGGTAACAATCAACCGAGACTCAATACAGGATCAGTACCCATTACCCAAGGCTGACGACCTGTTTGCAACGCTAGCGGGAGGGAAGTCGTTCACCAAATTGGACCTGACCTCCGCTTACATGACACAGGAGCTGGTTGAATCTTCGAAAAAACTGATATGCATCAACAAGCACAAAGGACTGTTTATATACCACAGATGCCCTTTCGGAATTCACTCGGCAGCAGCCATATTTCAGAGAAACATGGAGAGTTTTGCTGAAGTCCATCCCGAGAACCGTCATGTTCCAAGATGACATCCTGATCACCGGTCGCAACGCCACCGAACACCTGCACAACCTGGAAGAGGTTCTACGTCGTCTGGACAGAGTGGGACTCAGGCTAAAACACTCCAAGTATGTTTTTATGGCATCAGAAGTCGAATTCCTGGGGAGAAAGATTGCAGCAGATGGCATCAGGCCTCCGGACTCGAAGACAGAGGCCATCAAGAATGCACCCAGACCCCAGAGTGTGATGGAGCTGCGTTCGTTCCTGGGTCTTCTCAACTATTTCGTTAACTTTCTACCTAGCTTGAGCATATTGCTAGAGCCCTTGCACATGTTGCTGAGAGAGGGTAACGACTGGATTTGGGGCAAATCTCAAGGCAGAGCCTTTGAGAAGGCCAAGAACCTGCTATGTTCCAATAAATTACTGGTACACTATGACCCAGGTAAGCGGTTAGTGCTGGCCTGCGACGCCTCATCATATGGGGTCAGTTGTGTGCTCCAGCAAGCCAATGTATCAGGCAAACTCCAACCAGTTGCATACACGACCAGCAGTCTGTCTAAGGCTGAAAGAGCCTATAGTATGGTAGAGAAAGAGGCTTTAGCATGCGTATATGGGGTTAGGAAAATGCACCAAAAGCTGTTTGGGCTTCAGTTTGAGATTGAAACAGACCACAAGCCGCTCATTTCATTGTTTTCTGAGAGCAAAGGTATAAACACCAATGCCTCGTGTTGCATCCAAAGATGGGCACTGACATTATCTGCTTATGATTATATCATCCACCACAGACAAGGCACTGAAAACTGTGCTGATGCGCTTAGCCGGCTACCATTGCCCACAACCGGGGTGGAAATGCCGCAGCCAGCAGACTTGCTGCTGGTCATGGATGTTATGTCTTCAAATGCTCTAACAATGACCCACAAGACAATGTGTTGTAGTCACCTTAGTCCATTTAATGTAACTCCAGAGTGAGGATCACACATGGTGGCCTGCCTTTTATACTAGGCCTGGCACACCGATACAGGTAACCTACAAGTCTCCCACTGCAGTGCCCTCTGGTGGCACACCTTGTAATAGTACAAGCAGTAACCATGTAGGATGCATGACAATGGATGCCTTTGAGAGTGAGGAGTCACCCATCATGGCTCGCCAGGATCCTGTACTGTCAAGCGTAAAAAGGTATGTCCTAAATGGAAATTGGTCTGCCATTCCCAGGGAAATGCAGGATGAAATTAAGCCTTATAGCCGCCACAAAAATGAATTGTCTATTCAGCCTGATTGTCTTTTATGGGGTAATCGTGTTGTTATGCCAAAAAAAGGCAGGGAAACTTTTGTGCGAGATTTACACAGTACCCACCCAGGCACTGTCATGATGAAGGCCATTGCCAGGTCTCATGTTTGGTGGCCCAGCATTGACTCGGACTTGGAGTCATGCGTGCATCTGCGCAACACTTGCATGCAACTGAGTAATGCACCTGTGGAGGCTCCGCTGAGTCTGGCCATCCAAACCATGGTCAAGGATCCACATAGACTTTGCCGGCCCCTTTCTGGGCAAAATGTAGTGGACGCTTACTCCAAATGGATTGAATGTGTAATCATGTCAACCAGCACGCCCATAGCCACTATTGAAAGCCTCTGGGCCATTTTCGCCACCCATGGCCTGCCTGACGTCCTTTCAGCGACAATGGATCGTGTTTCACCAATTCGAAGTTCCATGAGTTTATGACCCGTAATAGAAATATAGAAACATAGAAAATGGCATCAAGCATGTCAGGTCTGCCCCTTTCAAACCCACGTCTAACAGTCAAATGGAGCGGGCTGTCCAAACTATTAAGCAGAGCCTAAAACGCGTGACTCACGGCTCCCTACAGACCCGCTTGTCCTACACTCTGTTCAGTTACCGGACGAGACCCCACTCGCTCACCGGGGTCCCTCCTGTTGAGCTGTTAATGAAGAGAGGACTCAAAACCAGACTCTCCCTTATACACCCGGATCTCAAGGATAATGTCGAAACCAGAAGGAAACGGCAGCAATGGTACCACGATCGCGCGGCTGTATCATGTGACATTGCTGTTCATGACCCTGTGTGTCCTGAATTATGGTCATGATCCAAAGTGGGTTGCTGGCACGGTTTTGGCCAAGGAGGGGAACAGGGTGTTTATAGTCAAACTGTTAAATGGCCAAACATGCAAGAGTCACATCGACTAAACCAAACTGTGACTCACAGACAACCCAGAACAAATTGAAGATGACCAACCAACACACATTCAACCATCAGTTGACCCTTGTGTCACCCACGAAGACGAACCTACTATCCCCGACAGTCCTGTCAGACCGACTGCTCCGCAATGCAGCAATGGTCCTACTAACTCACCCAAGCTTGGGTTCGAACTGAGAAGATCAACCAGGGAGTGAAAGGCCCCGGATCGTCTCAACTTGTAAACACAACCTGTACCAAGGACTTTGGGGGGAATTTTGTTATGTATATTAACCGGGTTTTACCTGCCACCAGAGGGCGCGATTGTCGGAGCCCTAATAGTCACTGGCAGACATGTGCAAGCCATGTATATAATGTTGGCAGCCATGTTGAATTCTCACTTTGAGAATAAATAAACTAGAGTAAGGTCATGCCTGAACTAGCTCACCGTACTTAGCCTCATGGAGATATTCGATAATTAACACCCTATTAACTATTTGGTATGATTTTATTTCAATCAGATGCCCCATGACATTACATTTAATAAGAGTTTCCATACCTTTACCCACAATGGGCCTCAAACTCACTGGTCTAGAGTTTTCTGGGTCACTTGTGTAATCTTTTTTTTAAAGTAGGAACACTCAAAAACTCACTAAAAGAGAAGATATTGAGAGATACAATTTGCCCTAGTAGTAGCAGCAATGTAGTGCAATATACAGAAGCTCCAGTGAGCTGCACCACTGAATGGTAGGATGTAATTTGCATCCACACAATCCACAAGGTGATTTTTTTCAATGTTAGCCATACTATTGGACGGACGGCCAAATCAAGGACCAGATGTCTCCTTGTAGGGAAGGAGGAGAAAGCAGATGCCCAAACACCCTGACCCGCTGATACACATCTTCTACTGGACATTGGTTGATGGCCACCAACAGCAGAGGACTTCAGCCCACCTTCTCAATTTGAGAAAACAAATGGCAAAGTGCGATTTCTCAGAGTGGAAGGAAATCATTTCACAATTACACAATATTTAAGCAAAGTAACAAAAACTAACAGTGTGGCCAATTCAGACCTGCTCGAATGTTTATCACGTGTAATAAATTTGCTACAAGTATTGCATAATCTCAAATAATGGGACTTGGAGATGCAGCAATTAGGAGAAAACCATGAACATTACATAGGATATAAAGATGCCAATTCAGGTTTGTGGCTCTTATAGATAGGCAGTGTTATTAGTGCTAGGGTCTAACTAAGAAAATATTATTAGTTATTGTTAAGTTGATAGCGAGGAGAATCTTTGTTATTTTCAATGCCCAACAAGTACCATTTTTGAAGAATTGACTTGCCAATGGTTATGGGTGAGACATTGGCCTAGAAATTGGATAGGCGCAGAAGTCTCGCCCCTCGCATTAAATTGGGGTTACCGCCCCCGAAAGGAAGTGGAGGGCTAAATCAAGCGCTCCACTTCCTTCCTGGGGCGGGTGCGAGGTGCACAGTTCAGTAGCGCTATGCACTGGGCCACGTAGCGCTGTTATGTATGAGGGGCTCTTCTCTGAATTAAAGGGAAGGGCCCACGCTGCACACTTTGCATATTAGGAACACTCCTACCTGGACAACCGGGGAGTGGGGGGAGCCGCACGATCAGCTCAGGGCTCAAGCAAAGTGGCAGGCTGAGTGATCGCGGCACCGACCCCGCATCCAAAGCGGCACCGGAGCGGGAAATAAAATCGGTACGGTCCCCTGAAGTTGTGACTGTTATCGCCCGGCGCAGCTTCAGGGGGCAAAACCCAATTTAGGGATCGGGGCAATGCGCACTGCGATGACGTCAGGATCGCCGGGAGTAGGAGATCTGGGCACAATGCCATAGTGGCACCGCTAAACCCCTGGTGAATTTAGCAGGAGTCGTTGGTGGTGCCGCGCCCGGTCGCAAAGTCATTTGTGCCCCGGGGGCGCTAACGGTGAAGGCGCAAATGACCTTAATTTCTCCCCCATTGGTTGACAACTCCCGATAACTGCCCCCGAAGTGAATTACGATCAAATAATCCAGTCCACCCGTGGTGTTGTTGAAATGTTCATTGCAATGTTATAAATATTGTTCAAATTGTTATATCACTCAGGAAACTCACTACAATACACCTCTCAGAAGTACTGCCAATGATTCTTAGTACATTGTGTCCTTCTACAAAATAAAAAGGGAAAACAGCAGATGCTGGAAAACTGAAATAAAAACAGAAAATGCTGGAAATGCACAGCAGGTTATTCAGCATCTGTAAAGAGCACAGATAGATGTTATGATGTTTCAAATTCTGACAAAGGGTTTACACCCAAAGTGTGTCCTAAAGTGTCTGTTCCAAATTTTCAGCTTGCCTTAGATATTCAATGGTAATGGTGACTCCCATAAGCAGATTCTGCATTAATTACATCCGGGAGTTTGCCCATACAGCCATATCCCTAATAATACAATATCATAAGAACATAACATAAGAACATAAGAAATAGGAGCAGGAGTAAGCCATTTGGCCGCTTGAGCATGCTCCGCTATTCACTAAGATCATGGCTTTGGATGAGGGAACCAAATGTAATATTTCCAAGTTTGCTGATGACCCAAAACTAGGTGGGATTATGAGTTGTGAGGAGGATGCAAAGATGCTGCAAGGCGATTTTGATAGGTTGAATGAATGGGCAAACACATGGCAGATGCAGTATAATGTGGATAAATGTGAAGTTATCCACTTTGGTTGGAAAAACATAAAGACAAATTATTATTTAAATGGTGATAGCTTGGAAAATGTCGATGTACAGAGGGACCTGGGTGTCCTTGTACACCAGTCATTGAAAGGAAAAATGCAGGTGCAGCAAGCAGTTAGGAAGGCAAATGGTATGTTGGCCTTCATTGCAAGAGGATTTGAGTACAGGAGCAAGGGTATCTTACTACAGTTATACAGGGCCTTGGTGAGACCACACCTGGAGTATTGTGTACAGATTTGATCTCCTTACCTAAGAAAGGATATACTTGCCATAGAGGGAGTGCAGAGAAGGTTCACCAGACTGATTCCTAGGATGGCAGGACTGTCGTATGAGGAGAGATTGGGTGGACTAGGCCTGTATTCACTAGAGTTTAGAAGAATGAGAGGGGATCTCATTGAAATATATAAAATTCTGACGGGGTTGGACAGACTGGATGCGGGGAGGATGTGTCCCCTGGTTGGGAAGTCTACAACACGGAGTCACAGTCTCAGGATACGGGGTAGGAAATTTAGGACCGAGATGAGGAGAAATGTTTTCACTCAGCGGGTGGTGAATCTGTGGAATTTGCTACCACAGAAGGCTGTGGAGGCCAAGTCACTGAATATATTTAAGAAGGAGGTAGGTAGATTTCTAGACACAAAAGGCATCAAAGGGTATGGGGGAAAAGTTGGAATATGGTGTTGAGATAGAGGATCAGCCATGATCATATTGAATGGTGGTGCAGGCTTGAGGGACCGAATGGCCTGCTACTTACTACTCCTATTTTCTATGTTTCTATGTTGCTATGTTTCTATGGCGGATCTGATCTTGGCCTCAACTTCACTTCCCTGCCCGCTCCCCATAACCCTTGACTCCCTTATCACTCAAAAATCTGTCTATCTCCACTTTAAATATATTCAATTACCCAGCCTCCACAGCTCTCTGGGGTAGAGAATGCCAAAGATTCATGACCCTCTGAGAGAATAAATTCTTCCTCATTTCCGTTTTAAATGGGTGAACTCTTATTCTGAAACTATGCCCCCTAGTTCTAGATTCCCCCACGAGAGGAAACATCCTCTCTGCATCTACCCTGTCAAGCCCCCTCAGAATCTTATATATTTCAATAAGATCACCTCTCATTCTTCTAAACTCCAATGTGTATCGGCCCAACCTGCTCAACCTATCTTCATATGACAACCCCTTCATCTCAGGAATCAACCTTGTAAACCTTCTCTGAACTGCCTCCATCATAATATCATAACCTAGAAGGTCTAACCATGAGTCTCTCTTGTTATATGAACTGAATATTATGATCATTGAATGTGCCTCACACTTCTCTAGACTTCCAAAAGTCTTCAATTAATACTTCAGTTAGTAAATATACAGACTAACAGTTATAGAAAATCTCACTTTACTTCAACTTAACCATTATAAATTAAAAAAAATAAACAGCACCACCTCATCCCAGTTAATGGGCTGAGTAATACTCGGTTTTGGTCAGCCTTATCACTGAATCAGAGAAGGCTTGCTCTGGGACGGGTTAGCTTGCTGCTTAAAGTAGACCAGCCTAGGTCTTCTTACCTGCCTCTTTCAGGAAACCTTATCAACAGATCCTAAATATATGGGGCTTTGGTATTTTGCGGCCTCTCTGGATAAGAAGTTTGCCAGTTTGACACATAACTCCTTCCCTGTCCAAGAGTTGGCCAACAGAGCTGCAATTAAACCAGCTACCACCCTCCCAAGAGTGAATTCCTACCAGAAAGCCCATGCTATGCGCACAAGAACACATCACAATCACATGTGTGAATGCTTACTGGAAGTGTCTGAAATGAGATTAAAAATTAACAATTTCAATGGTTGGCTCATTTGCTCCCAGCTGAGCTCATTAACAGACCAAACCATTCGTTGTCTTGATGACGCCAGTCTGCCTTTCTCTGTCAAGATGATGAAAAGGATGCTGCACCCTTGGGAATTAACCCTGAGAAATCCTAGTCCTGAATTCAAGTCAGAAATATATTACAGGTTAAGCTGAAAACTTCGTCCATGTCAATTCGCCAGTAATTCCTAGTCATTACATTGTCTTTTCTCTTTACAGATGTTGAATGATCTATTGAAGTCTTTTAACAATATTGGTGCACACACAAGAAGATTTGTGGACCCTCCAAATGAAGGCTCCTCCTGGCTTTTACAGTCAGGTGGCAGTGATCCACCCCAATTGTTTTCCAGGCAAGAGAGCCAACTATGTACACAGAGAGTTAATTCAAATATGTATATTGCAAGATATGTGGTGTATTTCCATCTAATTCCTCCTGCTATGTGCATTCTGTATTGAAGTTATTCCTGTTCAGTTAAACTGTCACAAAGGTGTGCACTTTGCAGGTAGGTATTGTTCTCTACGCAATGCTGAGGAAGACTAAGATGAAATTAAATTGTACTAAATTCAATAAATTTAATGATGTACAAATCCTGCCGATCTACTGTCATGGCTGCCATTCCCCTTGATTTCTTGGATAAACCAGATGTTGGTATTTTGGGATAAGTCTGAGATGGAGAATTCAGAGAATGAGGGACCAAAACTGTAATAGCAGTGTGTTGATGCTGCAGTGAGTTGTGCCATGGTGCTGCCCTCTCACTCTGACTAACAGAATTACATGGCCTGGCCAGCTCAGTGCCTGCATGTTTGGCCGTGGTGCTTGCTTTGTCATCATGCAATGGATTACTTATTACAAAAGAATCAGTTTTGTTTTCTTAATACAGCCTGGATGATTTGGCATGATGTAGTCTTAAAACAAAACCTTTTATTTCACGGTTTTCTGCTTCTGATTTAACTGCCAGTTCAGGAGAGGGGGCTATTCACAAATATCAATTCACCAGCTCCATAGAGGCAGTATTTTGTTATGTATGTGTCCGTAGGCTTTTTTTAAGCGTTTTATTTACTCTTATATTCTGGTTTATAATGTCTAAGCCATATAATTTGAGGAGACAATTTTTGTTCACTATGATAAAGGGTTCAAATACAAAGGGACCTGCATGAGGAACTTAGGAGTAAGACAGGAAGTTTGGCAGAACTTCTCACCCAAAGACTATAGGGTTGTGAAGTCTGTAACTTTAAGTCACCAATCAAAACAATTGTTTTACCCAATGTTTAGATGAGCACTGATGTTAAAGACTTAAACCCATACTTTTACTTTGCATGAAGTAGATGTGGTGTCTTTTGATTATGATATCATGATTAAAAAATGTTAGCCAAATGCATAGATGTACACAAATGGAATACCGATGGCTGAGACAGTAAACTGTCAAGGGGGAAACTTTGGCAACAAGAAAAAAAATAGCAGACAAGTGGTTGCGGGTAGTACAAAAAAAATGACTATAAAGACTAGTTTTGAAGGTAAGAAGATCTGAGGTAATGCAGGAGAGAGTACATGGATATCAGACAACATGTCAAGGATAAATTAACCAGCGTCAAGGGCTCACTCAAGGTCACAGGAGGTGGCCCAACTTCCTCGGAATGACTGATGCTGGTGGAGGAGACAGCTGTCCAGCTCACCTCACTCCAGGTTGTTAATAAGCTGTAAAAGATTGAGGTCAGTTTTAAGGACATGGCTTCTAAGTCACATCTATCAAATTCTAATGTTCCTGTCATTTTTTTTTGGTTTCATATTGTAATTATGTAGTGTATGGATAAAGTATTGTGAGAAAGCAGAGAACTTATATACTACATATCCAAATACTGTACAATTCACACAGCAGCTTGATGCCTGTCATATGTTTCTTAGTTTATGAAACTACAGTACAGATTAATATGTTTCTCTCTGTTTCCCATGGCAGCTGGTAATTATTCTGCCATTCACACCTTATCTAGACTCATCTTTTGTTCCTAATTTGTGCCATTACCATTTCAATTTGGCCCATCATCCCTTTAGTCTCTCAAATCTCTTCTGCCTTGCACCCTGTCACAGACCTTCCCTTTTAGGACCCCAGCACTTCCTTAAGAATCTGTTACATTTCAAACTATTGCCAGTTCTGATGAAGGGTCATCAATCTGAAACGTTGGCCCTGAAATTCTGGTCGGAAGCTTCCTTCAGACGAACACTTCTGACCCAAAATTTTTTTGCGTAAGTATCTGGTGGTCCCGCAGGCCTTCTTTTCCCATGCATCGCAGCATGCCACCGTCTTCGAGGTACGGACGGAGAAGCTGGAGTCACGTGAGTCTGGACAACCAATCACGGTACAGTATTCTCATTGATAGTAATGGGAACTCCGATTTTATGAGTTCCCATTACTATCAATGAGAATAACCCCCTAAAACATCCAAACACAACATAAGAAATTAAAAAAACACCTCACATATTTTTAATTCATTGAAATTAAAGATTTAGAAAAAATATATTTTTGGATTTTTTTTAAATTGTGTTTTAATAGGATTTAAAATCAACTTACCTTAATAGACAGGGTTTTCACTCTAAAAATGTGTGTTTAAATTTAATTTTTATGCGCCTGCTGTTACCAGGCATAAAGGTTTGAAGGACATTCAATGGGCAAGAGATGAGCAAATAGCCCAATCTCGCTCACACGAATGTCCTTCTCCCAGGGCTGAGGAGGTCTGTCAAGAGAAATCTTGAGAGATCGGAAAAGCTGTTTTTAGACGCATGACCCCCCCTCCCCCCCGCAAAACCCAGCTTTTGCGAGGCCTCGCCGGGTCCGTGCGCACTTCATACTCACCCGATGAGGCCAGGATTTCACGCTCGTTAACTTTGTTTCTCTCCACAGATTCTGCTTGACCCCTGAGATTTCCAGCATTTTCTGTTTTTATTTCAGATTCCAGCATCCGCAGTATTTTGCTTCTGTGACAGATTAATCTGAAGTTGGAAAGATGGCTCTAATGTGATGGATTTGGACACAAGCAGATTACTGATGCCAATTCAAGTGTTCGACAGCATGATCTTTTATTCACAATGCAAAGTGTCCCACAATCTTAAGTTCATGTGAAATCTTTATCAACAACTTGACCTAAAGGTAAATTGATGTCCATATTTATGTTGGTTATTATAACAGTGGCTACACTCCAAAAGTACTTCATTAACTGTAAAGCGCTTTGAGACATCTGGTGGTTGTGAAAGGCGCTATACAAATGCAAGTCTTTCTTTCTTTTCTTTCTTTCTTGGTTTTACAAAAATGTAAACTAAAAAAGGAGAATTGCAAATGCTTGAAATCTGAAATAAAGACCAAAATAGACATCAAGTCAGTCAACATCTGTAAAGAGAAAAGGCAGGTTATGATGTTTTGGGTGTGTACCCTGTAAGAATAAAAATGTTTATTAATGATTAAAATTGATCCTGTGTATGTATAAATGTTAAAAGTGTAGATTATATGGAAAGGCCTGTTTATGTTGAAACAAAATGGAAGCCCACAGAGCTGCCACATGGGTTTTGTGTATTGGAAAGGCATTTAATTTAATCAAGAGATGGCTGAGCCAGGCCAGACAGCCACATGTGTGAGGAGAGCCAATAAGGAACTGCCCTCGAACCAAGGTCCAATTGTGAGGCTTTCAGAGGGACAATGGCTTTTGAGAGGTAAAAAGATCTCAGCCAAAGACTTTTTTCGCTCCCCTGAACCAGCCAGCTAAAGGGAAGTAACGTATATCACTCTTTATCAAGGCCTCAATGTATCTGTTGTAACTAAAGTGGATGTGCATGTGTGTGTGTTTTTTTTAAATAAACTGTTCCAATTGTTTTAGAACAATTGTCTCACTGTCAAATTTAATGCCAAAGATTTAGAAATCTTACAATTGGTGGAGAATGCGGGCACCTGGCGAGACAGCTTTTTGATGATTCTTTTGAACAATTGGAAATCTCGGGTGTTGCGATTCTAAACTGTGTTGCGAAGTATAACTTGAAAAGATTAAATGGATCGGGAGAAATGGTGTCTTAATGAGCGGTCGTCTCAATAGTTGTAACTGTTTAAGTGGGTTAGGTTGTAACTGTTTAAGTGGGTTGGGTTGTAACTGTTTAAGTGGGTTGGGTTGTAACTGTTTAAGTGAGTTGGGTTGTAACTGTTTAAGTGGGTTGGGTTGTAACTATTTAAGTGGGTTGGGTTGTAACTGTTTAAGTGGGTTGGGTTGTAACTGTTTAAGTGAGTTGGGTTGTAACTGTTTAAGTGGGGTGGGTTGTAACTGTTTAAGTGGGTTGGGTTGTAACTGTTTAAGTAGGTTGGGTTGTAACTGTTTAAGTGGGTTGGGTTGTAACTGTTTAAGTGGGGTGGGTTGTAACTGTTTAAGTGGGTTGGGTTGTAACTGTTTAAGTGGGGACCCACCAGCAGTTATATTCAAAAGACACAGGATGAAGGAATCGGTCATAGACAGAAAGCCAACAATAAAAACAAATGTTGAGCTAGTTTATCAGGAGCAATTGTCCAAAAAGTTCCTGATACAAGACATAGAGGAGTTAAATGCACAGGCACGGCACATCCACGAGGGTTAACCTGCCTCATTTGGGGAGATGGTGAAAGTTAGGCCAAAACGGGCAAATGGTCTTGTGGCCTTCAGTGCATTTTATTGTGCTTAGAGAGATGAGGAATTAATGAGACAGGACACCAAAGTGATACAAGATTTGAAAGAATTGCAAGTTAAAGAGATTCAACTAAAAGAAAGAGAGATTGAAAGTATAAAACAACAAAAGGAAGAAGGCCTCCAACTTGTGAAGCATTAAAAGAGGGAGAAATACAACATTTAAGACAAGACATTGGCCAATTAAACCACAGTATTAAGCAATTAGAAAGAGGGGCCGAACAGGCAGTTTCACTGTTACAACAACAAAGTCTCTCAAACTTAAATGCCACAGCAGCCGGAGTTGAAGCAAATGAAAACAAATTAGAGTTAAAAAAATATAAATTGGAAAACTTGAGGTTCCAGCAAGAGATAGAAGATGATAGGGGAGCATTAAGGGAAGTAATTAGGAAGCCACATAGGGAGGCAGATCACTCTCAGTGCCAACTAGAAATAGTGAGGCTAAAAAGTAAGTTGGGGAGCAGCAGGCCCTGGTATCCGCAGTAACACGGGGAGCCATAACAGAGACAGATTGGGAAGAGGAAGGAAGTCAGTATAATCCCCAGGAGAGTGGTGTAGAATGGGATACCTTGGAGACACAAGAGCCAACCGTAGCCGTAGTAACCACTTCTTTACGACGTAATACACATGGTCGCGTCACCAGTAACCATACCGACTCACGGCCCATATCTGGTGCTGACGCCACGGTGTGTAAATCATGAGCTGGGGCCCATTAATGATGGGGATGACCCACTGGAAGTTAATAGGAGGTGAGAAAATTTCAGGAGGGGTCACCCCGAGTTGGAAGAGAGAGACTTAACACGAGTCCTCTTCTTGACCTGTTCCACTTCCCTAAAAGATCATCTGCCAGATGCAGTCCTCCAGCCTGGCACAGTGGCCGATGCACTCTTGACTGAGATCCTAAACCACTTAGGGATCCAAAACTTGAACTTAATGGCTCTGCTTAATCAGACCAAGCAGCACCCAGAAGAGACCCCTAGAGCCTTCAGTAATGGCCTGTACGATATCGATCAACGTACTCAGAACCCGGCACCCGCAAATGCTACAGTAGGAAAGAATCAGGAACAATTTAAATGAATGTTCCTGACCCAACTCCACTTTTTAATTAAAATCACCCTGGCAATAGCCATGAGGCCCACCAATCAGTGGACAGATATAGAGACCAGTGCTCAAATAGCCTGGGAGATGGTAAAAGACCAATTAAAGGTGAAGTCACCACCCACTGCAAATAAACAAGTGTCAATGGTGGAGGGATCTCGAAACTACCCCTTTAAGGGACAATGCTTTAATTGTAAGAAGGTATGCCACCTAGCAAAAGACTGCAGCAGACCCAGACCAACACTGAATCATGTTGTAACGTTTAGATACCTCCCGAGGGACGAATCCAAGCCCTCTGGGACAGATCAAAGATTGGATAAATTGATAACCCTTATACGAACCCAAATTGCCACGGGGAGGATGCAAAATCATTTACCGGTGCACGCAGTCGCCGATGCACACTCATTAGAGACACCCATTCCAGGATCAACCCTATGACTGGGTTCGGCCCCCAAAGATTGGTCGGAAGTGGGGTTCTGACGTGATGGTAGTGGGAGACTAGTAGTCCTTGTTGTCTTAAAAGAGGGTAGACAGCAGATTATGTTTATCGATACTGGCTCAGCCATTACCATCATGCACACCCCATACCCTGAACGGCATGTAGCGGTGGGCAAGGGTTATATGATCCTTAAAGGGTTTAACAGTGATACAACCACTGCATATACAGGGAAGGCCACTGAACTTCAGTTGGGAGGCCTCACCTGTAAGGTCCCAGCACCTATGCTGATGACCACCCCCGACGGAAGGGGAATTTTAGGGACTGATGTGTTGGATCAGTATTGCACGGTGATCGATTATAATTAGGACTGTGTTTGGATGGGATTGAGAGATAAGACAGGAGTAATAGAAATTTCAGATGCTCAGTCAGTTTTTGCTATTAAAAAGCCATCTGAGTATGATGCTCCAGGGAGCGAAAATGAAGCTGTGGCAAAACTAATTCAGAAACACCTAGCGGTGTTTGCCACATGCAAGCATGATTGTGGAAAAATGGCAGGCAAGGAATCTATTTAGGGACCCCCCACTCATTCACTAAACAGTACCCCATCCCAAGGAAGAGTCATTCTTACATCCGAGACACCATAAAATTCCTAGTCAAGCAGGGTGTTCTTAGGACATGCACTTTCACGACCAATTCACCCACATGGCCAGTTAAAAAGCCTGATAGCAGCTGGTGACTGACTATTGATTACAGAAAGTTAAATTCTTTAACACCAGCTTGCTCACCGGTAGTAAGAGAAACTCCTACCATATTATCTCAAATTCCTGCTGGTTCCAAGGACTTCTCGACCCTCGACATCGCCAATGGATTCTGGAGTATCCCTGTTAAAGGGGAAGACCAGTACGAATTTGCGTTCACATTTGAGGACTAGAGCTACACCTGGACATGCTTGCCTCAGGGGTTCCACAATGCCCCCACGATATTCCACAAAAAAATGGCTGCAATTTTAAAAGACTTTTCCCTCCCTACCTGCTTGCTGCAATATGTAGACAACCAACTGTTGGCAATCGACAGCATGGAGGAGCATCCGTCCCTTTTGCACGAACCTTTGACAGTGTTGGCTCAGGCGGGACTAAAAGTGAATCCCCGCAAGGCTCAATTAGTAAAAGAATGGGTCACCTTTCAAGGAGTGTCCATTTCTCCAGAGGGATCAACCCCCGACTCTCACAAGGTGGAGATAATACAGCGACTTCCATTACCCACTTCCAAAACAGCCCTACGATCATTCTTGGGTTTGGTGGGGTACCAAAGGAACTTTATCCCAGGCTTTGGAGTGTGCAAAGCCCCTGTAAGATTTAATAAAACTGCAGGGTGATGCCATACGCCAGCATGGACTGATGCCCACACTCAGTCCGTGATTAAATTAAAAACTGCAGTGATACAGGCCGCATGTCTGATCCCTCCTGATCCCACGCAGCCCTTCCATTTGGAGATCGGGGCCACAGAGCAAAGCCTCATTGCGAGCTGATCGACTACAGCCCATTGCATATGCGTCTCGAATCCTGCAAGGGGCAGAAAAGACGTATACCGCATGCGAGCGCTACCTACTGGCCATCTTCTTTACTTTACTTTACTTTTATTACTGGGTTACAGGCTGCAATCCTGCACACCGGACACAGCACCTCTGAAGCTACTGATGAAACCTGGCGATTCGTTAGTTTCCTGGCAGTGCCTCAGCAAATGGACATTGGAATTCATGGAAAGAGACATTGATACCATTTCCAAACCCACCACCTTGCTGCCATAATTTCTGATCTATGAGGGGGACTCACATGAATGTCCATTACCACTGATTAATTTTGAGACCCATCCTGTGCAGAAAGAGCCCATACAGGGTGCCACAGATGTCTACATCAATGGGTCCTCACATCACATTGAAGGATCGCCTCACACCGGGTATGCTGTGGTATTGCCAGAAAGAACCATCCAGCGAAGATGCAACAGACAGTCTTCACAATATGCAGAAATCGCCGCATTTCTAACTGCTGTGAAGGAGACCTCAGATAGATCCGTGAATATTTGGTCTGATAGTGCCTATGCTAAAACACCATGCTCTCCCTGCCCCTATACCACAAAAATGACTATTGTACGATAGACGGTAAGGTCCTGGTCCATGGGCCCTGGTCATACCTTGAACCACAATCCCAGCCCTGCTTTATAGGAAAGGTAGCAGCCCATAGAAAAGGGGGTCCACATAGTGAGGGAAATTCCAGAGCAGACAGAGCAGCCAAGGATGCTGCGATTGATGGGGAGATAGAAGATATAGTTGTTGAGCCCAGCAATGCTGTTAGCAAGGCCTCCCCAACAGATCACCTAGATTTTAAATCCCTGCAGCAGCAATACTGGTCATATGCTGTTGTAAGCACCTAGCACAAGAAAGGCAGACCCCTTTTTCAACCAACAGTCTGGGCTCCCAATACCATACTAGCCACTGCCCCTGACTCAGATGAGCAGTTGCTGATGTTCAAAAGAAAGCCAAACGCCTGCCCGGTGGTGTGTGTTCCACCAGAGATGGGTCAGGAACTGCTCTCCCTCTTTCACTCCCACCCCACAGCAGGGCACTATTCGGCCCTGGTAGCCTTCTATAAGGTAGCATTCACAATTTGATGGCCTTCCATGAGGGAAACAATCAACCAATACGTGGCACGATGCCTACCGTGCTTGCAACACAATCCTCCCACATGCACTAACCGAGCCTTGCTTCAAAGCGCATCCCCACCTCCAGATAGACTTCTTTGGGCCACTTCCACAGGCGCAAGGAAATTTTCAGCATGCCCTAGTGGTGGTGGATCAATTTACTAAATGGATCGAAGCATTTCCCTGCTGCTCCAACACCACAGTCATAGCAGCCAAAACATTATTGAATTATGTGTTTTGTAGGTGGGGAGTACCAGTACAAGTGGACAGAGATCAAGGTTCACACTTTACTGGTAAAATTTTTACCCATCTGCAGGAAATGTTGGGGATAAAACACAAATTACATATTGCTCACCACCCCCAGTCATCCGGAGGGGTCTTAAGGGGGAACAGGACCCTCAAGTTAATGTTGAAAAACATTGTGCACGGACCCGCTCAAGGGGCCAACATGCTGCCAATGTGCTTAATGGCAATGAGATCCACACCTCATAGAACAACAGGGGTCTCCCCATAATCAGGCAGTGACAGGAGGCTCATGAGAACACCAGATCAACTAACACTAACAGGGGTGAGTCCCCTGACAATGAAATCATGTAGTTCTAAGTGGCTGGATCAAGTGGTTGATCACACCAATCAGATCAATCGATTTGTGGCCACCAAATTGGGGAAGTCAAGAGGACAAATTAAAAAGTTACTTTGACAAGAAAGTACGTCCCTTTGAATACGAGGTGGGAGACTCGGTAATGATTCCAAATTATGGGAAAAAGAAGCTGCCTTTGGGCCCAGGTGATGGGGACTGCATAACAGTATGGATCGATTGAACCCCGTGGTTTATTTGATTAAGTTACTGGGAAAAAAGGGTGTTAAGTATAAGTGATTTCACATTAATCATTTAAAAACTGCCAAAGAGTAAATACTGCACTGATCTTGTTTCCCACAGACCAAGTTACGGATCCTCACGATTGTCAGGACGACACTGGCCAAGACCGAAGCCGAGGGAAGATGGAGAAGTGGGAGCTGCAGCATGACTCACGAGCATCATCAATCATCAATGTGCTTCGAGAAGCAACGGTGCACTGAAGATACGGGAAGGGTAGGGTCTCCGGCTGGAGATGTGATTATACTATAGTAAATTCCCTACACCTTACGAGGTGGGGACCAAGTCAGGACATCCACTTTTCTCTCTCTCCCTCTCAATGTCTATGATATGTGATCCCTGAGAAGATAAACCATATGAGGGATCAATAAGGATATTTCTCCCTCAAGGTGGGGAGTTTGTAAGAATAAAAGTGTTTATTAATGATTAAAATTGATTCTGTGTGTGTATAAAGTTAAAAGTGTAGATTATACGGAAAGGCCTGTTCATGTTGAAACAAAATGGAAGTCCACAGAGATGCCGCATGGGTTTGGTGTATTGGAAAGGCATTTAATCTAATCAAGAGAGGGCAGAGCCAGGCCAGACAGCCACATGTGTAAAGAGAGCCAATAAGGAATGGCCCTGGAACTAAGATCCAATCATAGAAGCATAGAAACATAGAAAATAGGTGCAGGAGCAGGCCATTCGAAACTTCGAGCCTGCACCACTATTCAATATGATCATGGCTGATCATGCAACTTCAGTATCTCATTCCTGCTTTCTCTCCATACCCCTGGATCCCTTTAGTCGTAAGGGCCACATCTAACTCCCTTTTGAATATATATAATGAACCGGCCTCAACAACTTTCTGTGGTAGAGAATTCCACAGGTTCACAATTCTCTGAGTGAAGAAGTTTCTCCTCATCTCGGTCCTAAATGGTTTACCCCTTATCCTTAGACTGTGACCCCTGGTCCTGATGTGACCCCTGCACCTAGCCTGTCCAATCCCGTCAGAATTTTATATGATTCTATGAGATCCCCTCTCATCCTTCTAAATTCCGTGAATATACGCCTAGTCGATCCAGTCTTTCTTCATATGAGGGTCCTGCCATCCCGGGAATCAGTCTGGTGAACCTTCGCTGCACTCCCTCAATAGCAAGAATGTCCTTCCTCAGATTAGAAGACCAAAACTATAAACAATATTCAAGGTGTGGCCTCACCAAGGCTCTGTAAACTGCAATAAGACCTCCCTGCTCCTATACTCAAATCCTCTTGCTATGAAGGCCAACATTTGCCTTCTTTACCGCCTGCTGTACCTGCATGCCAACTTTCAATGACTGATGTACCATGACACCTAGGTCTCATTGCACCTCCCCTTTCTTAATCTGTCACCATTCAGATAATATTCTGTCTTCCTCTTTTTGCCACCTAAGTGGATAAACTCACACTTATCTACATTATACTGCATCTGCCATGCATTTGCCCACTCACCTAATCTGTCCAAGTCAACCTACAGCCTCTTAACATCCTCCTCACAGCTCACAGTGCCACCCAGCTTAGTGTCATCTGCAAACTTGGAGATATTACACTCAATTCCTTCGTCTAAATCATTAATGTGTATTGTAAATAGCTGGGGTCCCAGCACTGAACCTTGCGGTACCCCACTAGTCACTGCCTGCCATTCTGAAAAGGACCCGTTTATTCCTACTCTCTGCTTCCTGTCTACCAACCAATTCTCTATCCACATCAATACATTACCCCCAATATCATGTGCTTTAATTTTGCACAGCAATCTCTGGTGTGGGACCTTGTCAAAAGCCTTTTGAAAGTCCAAATACACCACATCCACTGGTTCTCCCTTGTCCACTCTACTAGTTACATCCTCAAAAAATTCTAGACGATTTGTCAAGCATGATTTCCCTTTCATAAATCCATGCTGACTTGAACCGATCATGTCACTGCTTTCCAAATGCGCTGCTATTACATTCTTAATAATTGATTACAACATTTTCCCCACTACCGATGTCAGGCTAACCGGCCTACAATTCCTGTTTTCTCTCTCCCTCCTTTTTTAAAAAGTGGGATTACATTAGCTACCCTCAATCCATAAGAACTGATCCAGAGTCGATAGAATGTTGGAAAATGACCACCAATGCATCCACTATTTCTAGGGTCACTTCCTTAAGTACTCTGGGATGCAGAATATCAGGCCCTGAGGATTTATCGGCTTTCAATCCCATCAATTTTGCTAACACAATTTCCTGACTAATAATGTTTTCCTTCAGTTCCTCCTTCTTGCTAGACCCTCGGTCCTCTCGTATTTCCGGAAGGTTACTTGTTCTTCCTCAGTGAAGACAGAACCAAAGTATTTGTTCAATTGGTCTGCCATTTCTTTGTTCCCCATTATAAAGTCACCGGATTCTGACTTCAAGGGACCTACATTTGTCTTCACTAATCTTTTTCTCTTCACATATCTATAGAAGCTTTTGCAGTCAGTTTTTAATGTTCCCTGCAAGCTTCCTCTCATACTCTATTTTCCCACTCCTAATTAAATCCTTTGTCCTTCTCTGCTGAATTTTACATTTATCCCAGTCCTTGGGTTTGCTGCTTTTTCTGGCCAATTTATTTGCCTCTTCCTTGGATTTAACACTATCCTTAATTTCCCTTGCTAGCCACCTTCCCCGTTTTATTTTTACTCCAGACAGGGATGTACAACTGTTGAAGTTCTCCATGTGATCTTTAAATGTCTGCCATTGCCTATCCACCGTCAACCCTTTAAGTATCAATCGCTAGTCTATCCTAGCCAATTCACGACTCATACCATCAAAGTTACCTTTCTTTAAGTTCAGGACCCTAGTCTCTGAATTAACTGTGTTACTCTCCATCTTAATGAAGAATTCTACCATATTATGGTCACTCTTCCCCAAGGGACCTCACACAACAAGATTGCTAATTAATCCTCTCTCATTACACAACACCCAGTCTAGGATGGCCATCCCTCTAGTTGGTTCCTCGATATATTGGTCTAGAAAACCATCTATTATATACTCCAGGAAATCCTCCTCCATAGTATTTCTACCAGTTTGGTTAGCCCAACCTATATGATAACTGCTGTACCTTTATTGCACGCATCCCTAATTTCCTGTTTGATGCCATCCCCAACCTCACTACTACTGTTTGGTGGTCTGTACACAACTCCCACTCGCAGCTCTACCCATACAGATTCCACATCATCCAAGCTAATGTCCTTCCTTACTATTGTGTTCATTTCCTCTTTAACCAGCAATGCTCCCCCACCTCCTTTTCCTTTCTGTCTATCCTTCCTGAATATTGAATACCCCTGGATGTTGAGTTCCCAGCCTTGGGCACCCTGGAGCCATGTCTCCATAATTCCAATTACATCATATCCGTTAACAGTTATCTGCGCAGTTAATTCATCCACCTTATTACGAATGCTCCTCGCATTGAGACACAGAGCCTTCAGACTTTTTTTTTAACACTCTTTGTCCTTTTAGAATTATGTTGTAATGTGGCCCTTTTAGATTTTTGCCTTTGATTTCTCTGCCCTCCACTTTTCCTTGTCTTCTTTCTAAATGTTGCTTCTGCCCCCATTTTACTTCCCTCTGTCTCCCTGCATAGATTCCCATCCCCCTGCCATATTAGTTTAAGCCCTCCCCAACAGCAGGAGCAAACACTTCCCCTAGGACATCGGTTCCAGTCCTGCCCAGGTGCAGACCATCCGGTTTATAATGATCCCACCTTCCCCAGAACCGGTTCCAATGTCCCAGGAATTTGAATCCCTCCCTCTTGCACCATTCCTGAAGCCACATATTCATCTTAACTATCCTGCTATTTCTACTCTGACTAGTACATGACTTGATGTCCTACTTTTTAATTTAACTCCTAGCTCCCTAATTTCAGCTCATAGATCCTCATTCCATTTTTTACCTATATTGTTTGTACCTATATGCACCACGACAACTGGCTGTTCACCCTCCCACTCCAGAATGCCCTGAAGCTGCTCTGAGACATCCTTGACCCTTGCACCAAGAAGGCAGCATACCATCCTGGAGTCTCGATTGCGGCCGCAGAAACGCCTATCTATTCCCCTTACAATAGAATCCCTTACCACTATAGCTCTCCCACTATTTTTCCTGCCCTCCTGTGCAGCAGGGCCACCCATGGTGCCATGAACTTGGCTGCTGCTACCTTCCCCTGATGAGCCATCTCCCCCAACAGTACCCAAAACACATATCTGTTTTGGAGGGAGATGACCGCAGGGGACCCCTGCACTACATTCCTTCCACTGCTCTTCCTGTTGGTCACCCATTCCCTATCTGCCTGTGTAACCTTTACCTGCAGTTTGACCAACTCACTAAATGTGCTATTCACGACATCCTCAGCATCGCAGATACTCCAAAGTGAATCCATACGTAGCTCCAGTGCCGCAATGCGGTCTGTCAGGAGCTGCAGCTGAACACACTTCCTGCATACATAGTAGTCAGGTACACTGGAAGCGTTCCTGATTTCCCACATAGCACAGGAGGAGCATGACACAGGTTTGGGCTCTGTTGCCATGACTTAACTCTTAAATTAACTTAATTTGGCAACAATGCCAAAGGATACCTACTGATAAGACAAGGAAAAGAAAAAGAAAAAAATAAAATACTCACCAATCCATCAGCCAATCACTTACCCGCTTGGCTGTGACATCACAATTCGATTTCTTTTTACTTCTTTGTTTACTTTCTGCCCCTGCTGTAGCTGGCCTCCCAAACTGCCACTGCTCCAAGTTGCTGCCGCCACCCTTTATCCTCCCGCGCCGCTCGTCTCTCGCGATGCTGGCCTCCCGATCTGCAATTGTGAGGATTTCGGAGGGACAATGGCTTTTGAGAGGTATAATGATCACAAGCCAAAGTCTTTTCTCGCTCTCCTGAACCACCCAGCCTCATTGTATCTGTTGTAACTAAGGTGCATGTGCATGTGTGTGTGTGTTTTTAATAAACTGTTCCAATTGTTTTAGAAGAATTGTCTCACTGTCAAATTTAATACCAGAGATTTAGAAATCTTACAATCCTTCATCAGAACATTGAGTGTGCATGTTTCAACAGATAACTTTAATGGGGTTTTGCTTTTGTGAAACATCAAATCACACTTCCCAGATCACTGGTACTCCCTAGGCCATGCACCATCTGCAATTGAGTAGGATAGCAGGGAATGTTCTCTTTAAGGTTTGCGCAGCCGACTCATCAGCTTTTAAATAGGAAAAACCGCGCATGCGCAGTATTTTCAGTGGGCTGTGCGCGGCACCTTCACCCAAAAAAAAATTAGAGGGAACATTGATAGCAGGCATACAACTGCCAGGGTTTCTATCCAGTGTCACTGACAATGAAGAAATTCTGGAAATGATACTCATTCCAATCTTTCCTCCTTTCTACAGGGAGCGGCTTGGTCTCTGCTCAGTGCTTCTCTGCAGTAGTGCCACTATGATTGACAATTCAGTGACATGGAGAATTGGAGCTGCACCTGTGTTGTTGTATTGCAGTGTGTTAACATTACAATGTACTGTGTAACCATGTTGACCTCATTTAATGATGGTTAAAAATAACATGTAGTTTGGATAAATTATGACAAACACAATCAACTTTTAAATGCCATAAATTATCCTTGTATTGGAGTCCAATAGAAGTGTTTTCAAACCACCTATCTATCCGTAATAAATTTGTATTCTGGGCAGCGGTCATTATGTAAGAAACTGCTATAATTCCTTTCAATACAACAAGAAATAATTTCCTTCTCTACAGATGTAATTCCTCCACCACATGAATCCAGTTTCTTTCACACAATACTCTATTACTGCTTATGTTTCAAATAACATAAGAATATAAGAATTAGGAGCAGGAGTAGGTCATTAGGCCCGTCGTATCTGCTCCGCCATTCAATAAGATCAAGGCTGATTTTCTACCTCAACTCCACTTTCCTGCACTAACTCCATATCCCTTGAATCCCTTAATATCCAAAAATCTATCGATCTCTGTCTTGAATATACTCAAAGACTGAGTCTCCACAGCCCTCTGGGTTAAAGAATTCCAAAGATTCACCACCCTCTGAGTGAAAAAATTGCTCCTCATCTCAATCCTAAATTCTAAGACCTGACCCCTGGTTCTGGACTCCTCAGCCAGGGGAAATATCCTCCCTGCATCTACCCTGTCAAGCCCTCTAAGAATTTTATATGGTTCAATGAGATAACCTCTTATTCTTCTAAACTCTAGAAACTATAGACCGGGTCTACTCAATCTCTCCTCATTGGACAATCCCCCATCCTAGAAATCAGTCTGGTGAACATTCTTAGCACTCCCTCAATGGCAGGTATATCAATCCTTAGGTAAGAAGACCAAAACTGTACACAATACTCCAGGCGCAGTCTCACAAGGGCCCTATATAATTGCCGTAAGATGTCTTTACTCTTTTACTCAAATCCTTTTTTAATAAAGGTATAAGCACCTGAAGTGCTTATGCTTGAAATAACATGCACCTAACTCGTACCAAGTCCCACTCACCCATCACCCCTGAGCTCGCTGACCAACATTGGCTCCCGGTTAAGCAACGCCTCAATTTCAAAATTCTTATGCTTGTTTTCTAATCCCTTCTTGGCCTCACCCCTCCCTATCTCTGTAATCTCCTCCAGCCCCACAACTCCCTGAGATATCTGCATTCTTCTAATTCTGCTCTCTTGAGCATCCCAGATTATAATTGCTCAACCTTTGGTGGCCGTGCTTTCTGTTGCCTAGGCCCGAAGCTCTGGAACTCCCTGCCTAAACCTCACCGCATCTCTACCTCTCTTTCCTCCTTTAAGACGCTCCTTAAAACCTACCTCTTTGATCAAGCTTTTGGTCATCTGCCCCAATTTCTCCTTATGTGGCTCGGTGTCAAAGACTTTGTCTCATAATACTCCTGTGAAGCACCTTGGGACGTTTCACTATGTTAAAGGTGCTATCTAAATACAAGTTGTTTATTATTGTTGTTGAAGCGGTTTCCACTGAGCATCCCAGGTCTATCTGTAGTTATGGCTTCTAGTAAAACTTCACTAGGGATATGAGTTGGATCCCAGTGCAGTGATGGGTGCTGTTGTGAATAGTGACATTATAGAGACAGATGAGAATGATGGCACTTCCCTTAATAATAATAGAAATGTGTGTGTTCTACACAGATTAGAAAAATTCCATCGTCGGCAGTTTTAGATACCTGGAAGGCACCCAAGTATTAGGGGCACTGTCCCTGATATGTTTGATAATCCACAAGTAGGCGTTTGCTACTAGGATGATTAAACAATGATATACATGAGTTACTGCAGGTTTTCGTCAATTTGATTGGGAAACTGAGGGACTTTCAGTTTGGTTGAATCGCTGCCTGATAAATGATCTGATATGTTGCTTATGGCACTGAGCAACTCAGTGTAGCCTGTCAAGCCTCACTACATGTGGTCGCTGAAACGTCTGGGAAACTATTCCATATGCCCACCCACTGCTTCACATATACGCAACTGAACAAACTTCACAAGTGGCATTAAACAATCAAATCAGATCCACAGCACCAATAAGAGCATTAACGATAAAAGAGGCCAGGCATGGGAAAAAATAATCAATCCCTTAAAAATAACCTCAATAATAACAAATGATACCAAATTTATATTAAAAAAAATAATCATGAGTATTAATGTAATAAACCGTCATGCAAATGCCCTTCCCTCTCCCAGTTATGTACCCACTGTTTAGGTGAATTTCTCACATAGCAGTCTGTAACATCTATTGCAAGTATGCACTGCCACTGTAAGAGAGGCTTCACAGTCAGATCTTTTTAAAGAATGAGTATTCAACATAAATCTCAGTGATTCAGGACCTCCAGCTCACCAACAGTGATTCTCAGCAGCAGTGTGATGATTTATTATTAGAACAAAAACTATCATAATTAGAATTTTATCTTATCGTAATTGACATTAAATAGGTTCTGTAATGGGGAGATTGGATTTTGGCGTAAAGTTCTTGTTGCATAGTTTCATTACATTCTTGCTAGAGATCCAAATATGGCAATTTTAGAATTTCATTTACGTTGTGAACCAACTGTACAATTGATTGCTATTTGCCTTGATTTATAGCCGCTGTGATTTAGAAAATTCGCACAAGCTACTGTTTACCATCAGTTCAGGGGAAAAAAAATAACATACTGATTGAGACTTGAAATACTGCCAAGAAGAGCTGATACAGATGTTGCTGACTTTTAGACTGTATATAACAGCAACAAAAAAACAATTAGCTGATGTAATTGCATAATAGCAATATCACAAAGTTAACTTTGGATAGTCAGCGCAAATCAGTATAAAGACACACTATATAGGACGAGGGCTATTACCCAGTTCACACTTCGATACTAGAATAAGTTGAGATCAATTGAATGCATTCATTCTATTTCTTAGGGCTAGAAATTTATTATCGCTCTGTTTGAGAGCGGTAACATCCGAGAGGCGAGACATTTTGCACCAGGCACGGAAGTCCCTAAATTCAGGTTACCGCCCCCGGAAGTAAGTGGAGCAGTAACGGGATGAACAGCTCAGCAGCGACACGCACTGGGCCGCACAGTGCTGCCGCGTACGAGAGGCTCTTCCCTCGATTAAAGGGGAGGGCCACGCTGCCGACTCTGCATATGAGGAACCCATCTGCCTGGACCACCGTGGAGCGAGGGTGCTGTGCAATCAGCCCAGCACTCAAGCAGAGCACTGAGTGATCACGGCACCAACCCAACCAACAAACCGAGTGGCAACGAAAATGGCACATTTCTTTTCACAGCAGCCGGCCATCTCCTCTTTAACTTTTGCTCCACGAGCGGCCGTCCATCTGGTACGTGTCCCCTGTAGCTGTAGCTGTTATTGCCCGGCGCAGCTACAGGGGGCAAATCCCAATTTAGGGGCCGGGGCGCTAACGGGGTGATGTGCACGGCAATGACATCACGATCTCCAGGCGCAGGAGATCGGGGCGCAACACCATAGCGCCGTCGCTAAACTCCCGCCGGATTTAGTGGGACTCGTTCGTGATGCCGTGCCCAATTGCAAAGACATTTGAGCCCTGTTAGTGCCTCCCAGGGGTGCTAACAGCTAGTGGGAGGCGCAAATGCACCCAATTTCTCCCCCTAAATATTTAAACAAACAAAGATTGACCTGATTTGTATAAAATATACGTTGTTGTTGACATCATTAATTAAATATCTGAATATCAACTAAATACGTGCAATGGCCTGAAGGTAAGAGTGGATAGAAAACAGAATGTTTAGAACAATATGATTTTAACTCAATTGCACAGGGAAGAGCATGCCTTCATACCAAATTGAGTCGATTTGAAATGTTTATAAGGCTTAACTTAATGATTAGCATCATTCCTGCTGATCCATATTCTCTGAGATGTAATGCATTGCTGCACAATTACTAAAACAACTAAGGCAGTTAGTAGGGTTTAAATCTGATTAAGATAAGCCAAGTTTCTATTCTATGCATTTCTATGTGCACAACCAAGAGCCCTATAAGCAACATTTGAAATAGGGTTGAATATATTTATTTAGTCTGTATATATATTTATCTAGAATATGAATCTGCTATTTGAGTCCATTAACATATACCATGATGCAATCAAGTGCCAGCTTGGATCGTTTGGTTACAATCTTGCCTCTGAGGTGTGAGTTTGAGCCTCATCTCAGGGCATGAGCACATAATCTAAACTGGCATCGCAGTGCGCCAATGAGACATGTTACCTTGTCAGAGGTGTGGATGAAATGTTAAACTGAGGTCCTACCTATTTGTTCTAGTGGTAGATTTTTAAGTTCCTATGCCACTACTTAAAAGAACAGGGAATTTGGTAATTGTCCTGGCCAATATTCCTCCCTCAGCCAACGCCATCAAAAATAGATCAACTGGTCATTCATAAGATCTGCTGCAACATGGTTGCTCCATTTGCTTGCATTAGAACAATCGCCGCATTTACAGTAATTAATTTTTTGTGAAACATTTTGAGAGGCATGATGAGGTGTTGTATAATTACATGTCTTTTTGTATGAAAAGGGTGTTAAAATCGGAGAGCAGTAAGAAATATGGCATAATAAAGATTTTATTCGACCCAGCTGTTTTTATGAATTATATGACTCCAAGCAGTCACCTTTGGCATGCATACATTAAGCAAGTGAGGATTTATAAGCTAAAGCTGTATTGCATCTGTTGCAAAATTCTAGAAACGGGAACAGTAAAATACAAAGTAAATGGCAGCCCATGGGACTAAAGAGGGAAGTGGCAGTGTGGATACGGAATTGGCTGGAGGGAAGTATACTGTGGTGTCCCCCAGGGGTTGGTATTAGGACCACTGCTCTTTTTGATATATACAGTATTAAAGACCTGGACTTGGTTATACAGGGAATAATTTCATAGTTTGCAGATGACACGATGCTTGGAAATGTAGTAAACAATGAGGAAGATAGTAACAGACTTCAAAAGGACATAGACACGCTGGTAAAATGGGAAGGTACATGGCAGATGAAGTGTGAAGTGATGCATTTTGGAAAGCAGAATGAGGAGAGGCACTATTAGCTAAATGGTACAATTTTACAGGAGGTGCAAGAACAGAGAGACCTGGGGGTTTACGTACACACATCTTTGAAGGTGGAAGGACAAGTTGATAAGGGTGTTGAAAAAGCATATTAAAAAAAATACCCTGCCTTTATATTTCGAGGCACAGAGTGCAAAAGCAAGGAGGTTATGCTAAACTTGCATCTACTGCATTACCCTTGTCTACTCTTTCAAAGAATTCAATAAGATTGGTCAAGCATGACCTTCCCTTAAATCCATGCTGGCTATTCTTTATTATATTTTCAGTTTCTAGATGTTTTTCTATTACATCTTTGAGTTATATTTCCCGTCACTGATGTTAAGCTAATTGGTCTCCACTTCCCTGGACTTATTCTATCTCTCTTTTTAAATATAGGAATCACATTAGCTGTCCACCAGTCCTCTGACACTAATCCGCTTACTAATGAATGTTTGTAAATATATAATAATGGCTCTGCTATCTCTTCCTTAATGTCTTTAAATATGCACTGATCCAAAGGTTTTATCATCTCTCATTTTGATTCGTTTATCAATGATCTCTCCCTTTTTATCTTAAATGTCTTTATATCTTTTTTGACCTCTTCTTCTAATGTCATGCCCAACTTGTTAGTCTCCCTGGTAAATACTGAGCCAAAGTAACTATTCAATATTTCTGCCATTTCACTGTCATTACTGGTGAGTTTATCTTGTGAAACCCTTAGTGGTCCTATTCCTATTCTAATTTTCCTTTTGTTATTTATGTGCCTTTAGAATATTTTACTATTTCATTTTATATTCCTTGATAATTTAATTTCATAGCTTCTCTTTGCTTTCCTAATTCCTTTTTTTGACTTCTTTCCTAACATCATCATGTTCCCTTTTGTCATCCTCTCCTTTATTTTTATGTACATCCTTTATTTTTTTAAAATCTTTATTCAATCTTTACATTTTATTTTATAACTGATTTTCCACTATTGCAAAAGTTAGCATAGCAATGACTGAGCCAATTTACTCAGCGAACCCTGACTGGCAATAGTGTATTCCAAGAATGTGAACCATTATACAGCTGGTGTAAAACAGTTTGTATAGTATTGATAACACTTTCAATGCTCTAAGCACTTGAAAAATGTCTTGTCTCAAAGTCTATAGAAATAGAATTAGGGGCTAATTTCTGATTTCCCTGATATGCCCTTTCTTGTTTCCTACATACCTCTTGTGCATGCCAGTTTGCCTCACTGGCAGCACTCTATACCCTGAGTAAGAAGGTTGTGGTCCCAAGTCCCAATGAAGGACTTAAGCACATAATCTAAGCTGGCACTTCAGTGCAGTACTGACAGAACTCTGAATTGTTGGAGACCTGCCTATTCAGGTGGATGTAAATGATCCCAACTGACACCACCAATATAGATTAATTGGCATTTGTCTCATTTCTGTTTGTCGAACTTTGCTCCACCGGTACGCTCGCGGCCTTCCGCGAGAGGTGGGTGCCGGAGGGACTGGAGTGCATCGTTACTCCCAGCAACCAAATTTTAATTTGATTTTATATGTTTTAAAGTTTAATTTGCTTTAATTGCCAGATTTTTAGTGTCCCCCTCCCCTTTTATAGGGGGCACTTGTAAAATATATGGTTTTAATGCCCCCCCCAAAAAAAAATCATGAAAAAAAAAGAAACAAAAAACATTTTTAAAAAAGGGGCAGTTAAGTGTCTGGAGTGTCCCCCAGATCGGGGGCACTTGATCTAATGTTTATTTTGTTCCACCAAAAGAGTTGTGGAACTTTTCTATGCACAAATTGGCTACTTTGTTTCCCTATGTAACAACAGAGGCTACACTTCAAAAGTAATTAATTGTCTGTGGAGCACTTTGGGACATACTGAGGAGATGAAAGGTACTATATAAATGCAAGTAAGTTAGTTTTTTTTTCCTACTTACTGAGCCCTCCTGTTGAGTTCTACCCTCTTGAGCATCCCTGATTATAAATGCTCAACCATTGGTGGTCGTGCCTTCTGTTGCCTAGGTCCTATGCCCTGGAACTCCCTGCCTAAACCTCTCTGCCTCTCTACCTCTCTTTCTTCCTTCAAGACGCTCCTTAAAATATACCTCTTTGACCGTCATCCGCCCTAATTTGTCCTTGTGTGACTCTGTGTCAAATCTTTTGTCTTATAATACTCCTGTGAAGCACCTTGGGAATTTTACTACGGGTACGGTAGCATAGTGATTATGTCACTGGACTAGTAATCCAGAGGCCTGGACTAATGATCCTGGACTAATGAGGTGTTAGTTCAAATCCCACCATCACAGTTAAATAAATAAATCTGGAAAAAACGCTAGTACATGTATCAGTAATGGCGACCATCAAACTATTAGATTGTTGTTACAAACCCAACTTGTTCACCAATGTCCTTTAGGGAAGGAAATCATCCGTCCTTACATAGTCTGGCCCATATGTGACTCCAGACCTGCAGCTAAACTGTCCTCTGAAATGGCCTAGAAGCCACTCAGCTGTGAAAGGTGACTCACCACCTCTTGGGCAATTAGGGATGGCAATAACTGCTGGCCTTGCCAACGACTCCCACATCCCGTGAATGAATAAATAATAAAAAAGATGCTATATAAATTCAAGTTGTTGTTGTTGATATCCTTCCACCTGTCTGAAGTTGGATATTTTATTCTACATTTTTTATTCTCTTTCTCCATATATTCTCCGCCTCTTCAAACATAATGATGGGGGGTCTTCTTCCAGTCATCCAGCCAAGGTTTGGAATATGAATTGATCACCTGTGCAGTTATGAGTGAAAGATTCAGAAACATATGCCTTTGAATGCAGAAAAGTAGGAATGGAATATGTATGCTTTGCAATATGCTGTGTAAAGCGATATTGCTATGATGTTAGCCTACATTATGTGTAATTGATATTTTATACAGTGATATAACATGATATAATTTATAATGTTACAGAAATAACCAACCAAAATCTGAGGGCCCAATGACTGTGGTCTCTTCCTTCATAAAGCTAAAAACTGGAGACACTTTCTGTTCTGCAACACTCAGTGTTTTTCTATGCTGACAGACTTCTATTCTTGGCTGCTCTTTTCAATCATTAATTATGGTTCACTTTAAGCATACTGTCCTTTTCAGATTATTCAGCCAAAATGTTTACATTCCTAGTCTTTGCATTTTGGACAATCTTAGGATTGATACCGTATAAGTTTCTAGTACAGTTAATCTTTTAATAAATTGTTTTACAAATCTGCGAAAATCTCTCTCTCAATTGTGGCTTCCATGTACATTTTGGATCCAGTTTTTGCTTTAAACCACACTTAACTAGTTGCTCATCTCTTATTGTTAAGGTGTTAAATTTACATTGTTGCATGTTACTTCCACAAAATGATTTAATTTGCCATTAACTATAAATTACCATATTCTTAAAAATACTTTATACCTATACATAGGACCCCAAGGAAATCTAGCACTGTATCAGTAATCTTGTCATGGTATCATAGAATTATGCGACACCGAAGGAGGCTATTCGGCCCATCATGTCTGTGCCGGCTCTTTGAAAGAGCCCCACATAGCCCCACTCCCCCTGCTCTTTCCCTATTGAGCTGCAAATTTCTCCTTTTCAAGTATTTTTCCAATTCCTTTTTAAAAGTTACTACTAAATCTGCTTCCACCACACCCTAAGCTACTGCAGCCCAGATCATAAAAACTCGCTGCAAAAATATTTATCCTAATTTCTCCACTGGATTTTTTTGGCAGTTACCTTAAACGTGTAACTTCTGGTTACTGATAGTGGAAGGAGTTTCTCCCTATCTAGTTTCAAAACCCCTCGTGATTTTGAACACCTCTATTACAGTTCCCCTGAATCTTCTCTGCTCCAAGAAGAAGAATCCCAGCTGCTCCGGTCTCTCCACATAACTGAAGTACCTCATCATTGTCAATTGGCATCCACTTGGAATGGGGAAAAATAGATTGCAGAGTTGTACACTTCATTGTACTTGAAAGCCACCAGCCAAATGGATTGTTGCACTCAAATGTTGACATTTACTTGAGATGGTAACAATTCACTTTGATTAGCTTTTTTCCTAAGGTAAGCCAGGCACTTATTATTTCTTAAATTTAGTGCACCATTTCACTGAATCAGATGTCAGATGCATAGCCACTACAACACCAATATTCGAGCTAATCTTAATGAACTGAACATTAAGTTACATAAAACTAAACACACATCCCCTTTAGGTTAACAATAACAACTTGTATTTATATAGCGCCTTTAATGTAGCAAAATATTTCATGGTGCTTCACAGGAACATTATCAAATAAAATTTGACACCAAGCCACATAAGTAGATATTAGGACAGGAGACCGCTTGGTCACAGAGGTAAGTTTTACGGAGCATCTTAAAGAAGGAAAGAGAGGCGGAGATGTTTAGGGAGGAAATTCCAGAACTTATAGAGCTGAAGGCACAGCCACCAATGGAGGAGCGATGAAAATCGGGCATGCTCAAGAGTCCAGTATTGGAAGAGCGCAGAGATCTCAGAGGGTTGTAGGGCTGGAGGAGGATACAGAGATAGGGAGGGGGCAAGGCCACGGAGGCATTTGAAAACAAGGATGAGAATTTTAAAATCAAGGTATTGCCAGACCAGGAGCCAATGTAGGTCAGCGAGCACAGGGTTGATGGGTGATTGGGACTTGTTGTGAGTTAAGACATGGGCAGTGGAGTTTTGGATTAGCTCAAGTTTATGGAGGATGGAAGATAGGAGGCTGGCCAGGAGAGAATTGGAATAATCATTTCTAGAGGTAACAAAGGCATGGGTAAGGGTGTCAGCAGATGTGCTAAGGCTGGGGTGGATGTAGGTGATGTTACTGAGTTGGAATTAAGTGGTCTTTGTGATGGCGCAGATGTGTGATCAGAAGCTCGTTACAGGGTCAAATATTACACCAAGGTCTGGTTCAGCCTCAGACAGCCACATAACTTTTAATTTCTTAAAGAGCCAGATATGGGAATTTCAAACTCCTTCATTGGCACACCTTTGTTCTGACATTTGTTCAAAATATTTATTTAAATATTATTTAAGTTGGAGATTTTGTTTTATATCATAAATTACAAAAATCGAAGGTTTTAAAAGATGGTTCACAATAGCTTAACCAAAATTCACCAATATTTATAAATTGGCCTTAATATCTGGTTAATTTTGTGTTGACATACAGATTGGCTACATAAATCTGAATTCTGATGTAGTAAAGAAGTAAGGTTCACATTTAGATTGAACATATCTACTTTCTTTATCAACAGAGTAATGCCTAATGTTGCTGGGTATTCAGCTATTGTTGAGGATCGTATTAGATTTATGTACAGTGGAAATACTTCTGTTTTGTAGTTATGTGCTTCAAACTGATATGGATGAAGTAAACAAATGTAATCCATTGCCATGGAGCTGAATTGATAACTTTTATTGCTGAACCTTCCTGTCCACAATATAGGCTGGTTAAACTTCTACTTTTTATCCAGTATAAGTCTAAATACATTCTGGGGATAATCTCAAAAGAAGCGAGAAGCTATGGGTTCTTAAAAATAGAGACATTTACAAAAAAATCTTGAATGTTGACTACAGTAACACAGGTATGTTTCTATTAGTGTTCAAAATTATTCTTTGAGAACTGTATACACAATCAATGGAACATTGATTTACATACTGTACAAATTCTTCAGGAAAGCAAATTTACTGATCTACAGTGCACAGTTCCCTGCTACTATTAAGCTAACTTGCCCTTAAGGAAATTGCGCAGTATACACAGCAAGGTGAAGTCTATTATGTCACCCATCTAAGTATGTTCTCTTTTGACATAATTTCCTACAATATTTAATCAGGTTGCGGTTGTCTCTTCTCAGAGATCAGGGAATAAGTGGAGGCTGTAGACCGATAACATTACAGTTGCTTTCACCTTGGGGCTAAAATGTAAGAAGTGTTAATAAAATGCTCAAAAAGACATTTAGTTTGTGACTACAAAGTCTACAACAAGTGAAAGTTATCTGCACTGTTAAGCTCAGTTTACGAGCAATACTGTAATGTTTTTTGGCTGAAACAGTATTTAGTGCTTAAATGTGCGAAAATATTGGGTAATTCTACCCACTAAATATTATATTAACTAATGGAAGAATATGCATCAGAAAAATAAAATACCCTAATTGACATTATTGGTGCTATAATTGTTACTATTCTGATCCTACCACCAATAATCTACTGGGTAACAATATATATAGTTAAATGCAAATGTCTGTCAGGATAAGCATTTAAAACAAATGGTAACTAAACATTCCCATTTGTGTTATCCCTGATTCGGTTTCCCAGGCAGGACAAAAAATTGTCGAAAGACAGGGTAAAGAAAGACAAGACCTTCTTCTTTTGATAAAGAAAGACTTGGATTTATATAACGCTTTTCATGACAACTGGACGTCTCAAAACACTTTACAGTCAATGGAGTACTTTTGTAGTGTAGTCATTGTTGTAATGTAGGAATCGAGGCAGCCAACTTTGTGCACAAGCAAGCTCCCACAAACAGTAATGTGATAATGATCAGATAATCTGTTTTTGTTATATTGATTGAGGGATAAATATTGGCTAGGTCACCAGGGATAACTCCCCTGCTCTTCTTCGAAATAGTGCCATGGGATCTTTTTACATCCACTTGAGAGAGCAGACGGGGCTTCGGTTTAATGTCTCATCTGAAAGACGGCACCTCTGACAGTGCAGCATTCCCTCAGTGCTGCACTGGAATGTCAGCTTAGATTTTTTGTGCTCAAGTCCCTGGAGTAGGACTTGAACCCACAACCTTCTGATTCAGAGGCGAGCGTGCTACCCACTGAGTCACAGCTGACAGCTAATACTCTCTTTCCTAATTATTTCAAAATATTGTTAAAATCTACAGATAAAAGATGTAGTGAGGTAGGAATGATGATTTGTTTGAAATCATACAGTTCAATTAAAAGCAGCAGAAACACAGATATTTTAAACTTGAAATGTGATAGTTAAGATATAATTTGGACATTCTCTGTTGGCCCAGAAAAAAAACATCAGCTAAGATTTTGCTGTGGCAGGGCATCCAACTGCGTCTGCTGTTAGTGAGACCTGCCCTTGCACATTGAAGTTTTTAAATCATTTGCATGGCAATTTGCTGAAAGTGTGACCTGATAATGTCATAGCGAGGGAAACAGAGTATCTGGGACCTATGTAAACAGGGCATCCAATCAGATTGAAGGATTGAGAAATTAACACAGGAAGAACTGAGAAGGAGGCTGAATTAGAGTGGGTGAATTCAATGTCAAATCAGGCCCAGAAAGAGAAATAAAGAGAGGGAAAGGAAGATTGGGTTAAGAGAGAGAAAAAGAGAAAGGGAAAAAAAAAAGTTTTTAAAATAATTTGACGTTTTTAAAATCTCCAACAACAATTTATGTCTCAAAGGAATGAGACTCCACACTTTTAATTTTAATTTAATTTTCAGTTCCGGAGAGGTTGATTGGCAGCAATTAACATGTATCACATCATTACAAAGGTATTTTGACTTGAAATGACAAGACTTAAATTTCTGTCGCATGTTTAGTTCGTATCTATTGCGCAAATGTAAAAAGACTTGCATTTATATAGCGCCTTTCATAACCACCGGACGCCCCAAATTGATTTACAGCCAATGAAATACTTTTGGAAGTGTAGTCACGGTTGTAATATAGGAAACGCCGCAGTCAATTTGTGCACAGCAAGATTCCACACACAGCAATGTGATAACAACCAGATAATCTGTTTTAGTGAGTTGACTGAGGGATAAATATTGGCCAGGACATAGTATCATGGAATCATTTACATCCACCAGGGATCTCACATGAAAGACGGTACCTCTGATAGTGCAGCACTCCCTCACCACTGCACTGGAGTATCCGTCTAGATATTTGTGCTCAAGTCTCTGGAGTGTGACTTTGAACCCAAAACCTTCTGACTCAGAGACAAGGGTGCTACCCACTGAGCCACAGCTGACTCCTAAATACAGCAACTTCACGCCATTCAATGCATTTCAATAGTGAGGCAGACAGCGAGATGCCGTTTACGTAATGCTAAGAACATAACAACATAAGCCCCTCAAGCCTGCTCCACCATTCAATGAGATCATGGCTGATATTCTACCTCAACACTTTCCTGCTCTATCCCCATCTCCCTTGATTCCCTTAATATTCAAAAATATATCGAACTCTGTCAAGAATATACTCAAAGACTGAGCCTCCGCAACCCTCTGGGGTAGAGAATTCCAAAAATTCACCACTCTCTGAGTGAAGAGGTTTCTCCTCATCTCAGTTCCAAATGGCTGACCCCTTATTCTGAGATTGTGACCGCTGGTTCTAGACTCCTCAGTCAGAGGAAACATCCTCTCTGCATCTACCCTGTCAAGCCCTGTAAGAATTCTGTATGTTTCAATGAGATCACCTCTCATTCTTCTAAACGCTAGGGAATATAGGCCTAGTATACTCAATTTCTTCTCATAGGACAATCCCCATATCTCAGGAATCAGTCTGGTGAACCAGAGCAATAGTGAGAAAAGATATTGGCTCAGAAAATCAAGATGTAGAATTAATCTGGGTGGAGCTAAGGAGCACCAAGGTGCAGAAAACATTGGTGGGAGTTGTCTATAGGCCTCCAAACAGTAGTGGTAGTGTAGGGGACAGCATCAAACAGGAAATTAGATATGCATGTAGCAAGCATACTACAGTAATTGTAGGTGACTATAATCGACATATAGACTGGCCAAACCAAATTAGTAATACTGTAATACAGTGGCAGATGAATTCCTGGAGTGTGTACGAGATGGGTTTTTAGACCAGCATGTTGAGGAGCCTACTAGGGAACAGACCAGCCTAGATTGGGTATTATGTAGTGAGAAGGGGTTAATTAACAGTCTTGTTGTGCAGGGTCCTTTAGGGAAGAGTGACCATAACACGATTGAATTCTTTATTAAGGTGGAAAGTGAAGTAATCCAATCCGAAACTAGGGTCCTAAATCTAAACAAAGGAAACTATGAAGGTATGAGGAATAAATTGGCTATGATAGATTGGGAAGCTTCATTAAAAGGCATGATGGTGGATAGGCAATGGCTAATATTTAAGGAATGAATGCATGAATTGCAACAGTTATACATTCCTTTCTGGCGTAAAAACACAAAAGGATTAATGGTCCAACAGTGGTTAACAAAAGAAATTAAGGATAGTATTAGATTCAAAGAGGAGTTATACAAAGTTGCCAGAAAAAGTAGCAAGCCTGAGGATTGGGAGCAGTTTAGAATTCAGCAAAAAAGGACCAAGAGATTGATTAAGAGAGGAAAAATAGAGTATGAGAATAAACTTGCAACGAACATAAAAACCGACTGCAAAAGTTTCTACAAGTACGTAAAAAGAAAAAGATTAGTGAAGACAAATGTAGGTCCATTACAGACAGAGACAGGAGAATTTGTAATGGGGAACATGGAAATGACAGAACAATTAAATAAATACTTTGGTTCTGTCTTCACGGAAGAGGACACAAATAACGTCCCAGAAATGCTAGGAAACCAAGGGTCTAGTGAGCAAGAGGAATGAAAGGAAATTAGTAAGAAAATAGTGCTGGAGGAACTAATGGGACCGAAGGTCGATAAATCCCCAGGGCCTGATGATCTGCATCCCAGAGTACTAAAAGCGGTATCCATGGAAATAGTAGATGCATTGGTTGTCATCTTCCAAAATTCTAAAGATTATGGAACAGTTCCTGCAGATTGGAGGGTGGCAAATGTAACCCCACTATTTAAAAAAGGAGGGAGAGAGAAAAGAGGGAACTACAGACTGGTTAGCCTAACATCAGTAGTAGGGAAAATGCTCGAGTCTATTATAAAGGATGTGATAATGGCACACTTAGATAATGTCAATGGGATTAAATAAAGTCAACATGGATTTACGAAAGGAAAATTGTGTTTGATAAACCTACAGGAGTTTTTTGAGGATGTAACTGGTAGAATAGATAAGGGAGAACCAG
Source organism: Pristiophorus japonicus (assembly GCF_044704955.1). Taxonomy (NCBI): domain Eukaryota; kingdom Metazoa; phylum Chordata; class Chondrichthyes; family Pristiophoridae; genus Pristiophorus; species Pristiophorus japonicus. The sequence goes on along the minus strand of NC_091977.1, from coordinate 278,947,783 downwards.
TGGATGCAGTGTAATTTGATTTTCAGAAGGCCTTTGATAAAGTCCCACATAAGAGGTTAGTGTGCAAAATTAAAGCACATAGGATTGGGGGTAATGCATTGGCATAGATTGAAACTTAGTTAACTGACAGGAAACAGAGAGTAGGAATAAACGGATCATTTTCGGGTTGGCGTGCAGTGACTAGTGGGGTACCACAGGGATCAGTGCTTGGGCCCAAGCTATTCACAATATATATAAATGATTTGGATGAGGGAACCAAATGTAATACTTCCAAGTTTGCTGATGACACAAAGCTAGGTGGGATTGTGAGTTGTGAGAAGGATGTAAATATTCTGCTAGGCAATTTAGATAGATTGAGTGAGTGGGCAAACACATGGCAGATGCAGTATAATGTGGATAAATGTGAAGTTTATCTACTTTGGAGGAAAAACATAAGGACAAAGTATTATTTAAATGGTGATGGCTTGGGAAGTGTCGATGTACAGAGGGACCTGGGTGTCCTTGTACACCAGTACTTGAAAGCAAACATGCAGGTACAGCAAGCAGTTAGGAAGGCAAATGGCATGTTGGCTTCATTGCAAGAGGATTTGAGTACAGGAGCAAGGATGTCGTACTACAGTTATACAGGGCCTTGGTGAGACCGCACCTGCAGTATTATGTGCAGTTTTGGTCTCCTTACCTAAGAAAAGATATACTTGCCATAGAGGGAATGCAGCGAAGGTTCACCAGACTATTTCCTGGGATGGCAGGACTGTCGTATGAGGTGACATTGGGCTGACTAGGCCTGTATTCACTGGAGTTTAGAAGAATGAGAGGGGATCTCATTGAAACGTATAACATTCTGATTGGGTTGGATAGACTGGATGCAGGGAGGATGTTTCCCCTGGCTGGGAAGTCTAGAACAAGGGGTCACAGTCTCAGGATATGGGGTAGGAAATTTAGGACCAAGATGAGGAGAATTTTTTTCACTCAGAGGGTGGAGAACTTGTGGAATTCTCTACCACAGAAGGCTATGGAGGTCAAGTCACTGAATATATTTAAGAGGGAGGTAGATAGATTTCTAGAAACAAAAGACATCAAGGGATATGGGGAAAAAACAGGAATATGGTGTTGAGATAGTGGATCAGCCATGATCATATTGAATGGCGGTGCAGACTCAAAGAGCTTAATGGCCTACTACTGCTCCTATTTTCTATGTTTCTATGTTTCTATGTTTGTTGCACTCCCTCAATGGCAAGTATACCCTTCCTTAGATAAGAAGACTAAACCTATACACAATACTCCAGCTGCAGTCTCACCAGGGCCCTATATAATTGCAATAAAACGTCTTTAATCTTATACTCAATTCCTCTTGCAATAAAGACCAACAGACCATTTGCTTTCTTAATTGATTGCTGTACCTGCATGTTAATTTTCAGTGATTCGTGTACAAGGACACCCAGGTCCCTCTGAACACCAACATTTCCCAATCTCTCACCTCTTAAAAAATGCTCTGCTTTTCTATTTTTCCTACCAAAGTGAATAACGTCATATTTCTCCACATTATATTCCATTTGCAATGTTCTTGTCCACTCTCTTAGCCTGTCTATATCCCCTTGGAGTCTCTTTGCATCCTCCTCACAACTTACATTCCCACCTAGCTTTGTATCATCATCAAACTTGGACATATTACATTTGATCCCCGTATCCAAATCATTGATCTAGATTGTGAATATCTGGGGCTAAAGCACCGATCCTTGTGGCACCCCACAGCCTGCCAACCTGAAAATGACCCGTTGATTCCTACTCTCTGTTTTCTGTCCATTAACCAATCCTCAATCCATGCTAATATATTACCCCCAATCCCATGAGCCCAAATCTTGTTCAATAACCTCTTGTGTGGCATCTTATTGAATGCTTTCTGAAAATCCAAATACACCACATCCACAGGTTCCCCCTTATCTATTCTGCGAGTTACAACCTCAAATAACTCTAACAAATTTGTCAGAAATGATTTCCCTTTCATTAATCGGTGTTGACTCTATTCAATCCTTTTATTATTTTCTAAGTGCCTTGTTACCGCATCCTTAATGGTGGAGTGGCACAATTTGGACAGCAACCTATGGATATTCACATTTAACCACGCATCTGACCCTTGCCTGAAGCTGCTGCACCATTTGCACATAATAATGATGAGCACCATTAGCCACACTGTTACTTTGAGAGCAAAATCTGGCCCCATTGTGTGGTGGTGCAGTGAGCCGTACAGACCAGGAGGATCAAGGCTACATACCGAGTCTGTGCTGATCTCAGCCAGGATACAGGTGCTATCATTGGTGTCCACACCTCTCAGATCAGCGTTGTGGCGGGGGACACAAAGATTTAGTTGCTGGTCAGTAAGCAGCTCTTCTTCTCTTCTTAGGCAACCCCCCGGAGTCGAGGATGACTTACTTCCACACTAATATGAGTTCTAAGGTGAGCAGTGTGACATTCAGGTTTGTCGCTGTTGGGGTTGTCCATAAGTGTCCTGACATTCCAGGTCCTGACCTTCATTTTAGAGGATGGAAGATACCTGTCCGTGAATTCGTTTAACATGGCCAATGGCAAGGGGATTCAAGACGATTGGAGACCAGGCTCTGCTGCATGTGCCTAGCACGCACACACACACACGCACACACACATAATCCCATTGACGCCCTTCCTCCCTCATGTCCTCTCACCCTGATTTAGGGATCGCAGTGTGGGTGAGCAAAAGTGCAACACTTACTTCCTACTATCGCTTCGCAACTTGCTTTCTCACCCATCTTTGTATCATCAGCAAATTTGGCTAGATTACATTCGGTCCCTTCATGCAACTCATTAATATAAATTCTAAATAGTTGAGGCCCCAGCACTGATCCCTGTAGCACCCCACTAGTTACAGTTTGACAACCTGAAAATTATCCATTTATCCTGACACTCTGTTTTATGTTCATTAGCCAATCCTCCAACACCTAGCCTGGCTGCAGAGTGTGCACATGTGAATGTCAGATGAACCAATGATCAGCCTTTGGTTCTTTATCTTAGCATGTGTCACCACCGTCAGAAGAGAGTGAAGAAAGGGAATTAGGAGAAATACCTAGCTGGCATATATGCAACGATCCTCAACTCTGAAGTGGAGGGAGGGGGCTTCTCCTTTGAATTACCCTTTGAAAATTGCCCATGCAGTTGCTTCAATGCAGGAATTCTGAGAATGGCGTATCCTTGTGGAACAAATATAAAATGTTATCGCAAAAGGCACGCACATATATGATGGCATAGCGCCCCGTTGCAAGGCTCCTGGTTAAATTCAGATTTCTAAATTACAGTAACTTCTGTTTTCCTTTTATGTCCTTTGCTCCCGCGAATGCCCCTGACTTTTAAACATTTGTGAAAATGAGCAGTCAGACATGGAGGCTTTTCACCGAGCTCATTTTATTCGTCACATTACTCTTCCAATTTCTAATGTACAGTATTGTAAAGCGGGGTTTTGCGGCTGAAATGGGCTTGTTTCCCCTTCTCAACTCCTATTCAATATGGCGAAGTGCTTCGAAGGCACTGACATCGATACGTTTCCAAGGCATTTAGACCGTACACAGGAAATGCGTGTACAGATCAATTTCCAATGTTTTATGGGCTGGAATACTGATCATCTGTCTGCCCACCTCAGAAACCCATGTATTTCTACACATGGAAAGAATCATATATCAGCATTTGTGCATGTTATCTGTTAGACTTCGCACAATTAACTGTCATTAATTGCCATTTCCTAATGGATGAAAGTGAAAGAGTGGCGGGGTGGGTCTTAAAGGGCCATTTAGATTTTCTTTTATTTATTGTTGATGACAAGACACTGTTTAGATCATTGCGAAGATAGCCTATGAGATAATTTACTGCGATCGCAGAAAGCAACGATTTTTAATTCATTTGAATATCTACAAGCGCTCTCAAAACACAAACTACTGGAAATACACGGTAGCAACTGTACAGAGAAGATAGACTAAACAACCGTTTCGGGGGTAAACCCTTGGTCATATTTCCCAGAACGTTCATCTGTCTTTTCTCTTTTCCAATGTTGCATATTTTTAGTATTTCCTGCCTTCCCTTCATATTTCTAACATTTGCAGCAAAGGTCTTATATTTTCTTTCATAGCCTTGGTGTAAATTGTGTAAATTCTGAGTAATTGTATCTTCATATGAACCACCTCACTGGTGTAACAAAATAATCCCTATATATATATACATATGGAAATAGTTACTTGTATGGCCCAACCCGTTTCCCAGCCTTTTGACGGCACTGTTAGTTTAATATATCACCGGCTAATCATTATAACCCAATAGCCTTTCAGTAAAAGGTTTTCGTTCCATTTCTCTGATTCAGTAAACTTATTTCTGACGACGAATATATGGTATGTGATACATATGTGTGTCTGTGTGATCTTGGCAGACTGTAGAATTTAAGGATTTCACTTGAACCGATTGTCAAGTCCTTGGGAAACTCCTTGAGCTTTTGAACAATTTTATGAGATGACTTCCTATCATGGGAGTTACTGTTGACTTGTGCAAGTCAGCGTAATTTATTCCTGCCCGTCTCTGAAATCGAGAGAAAATAATTCTGTACAGGCCTGTCAACATTTGAGCACTTAAAGCTCTTCCATTCCCTGTGCTGTCGGATCTTTTACATAGCCCCACATAAAAGTATACCAAGTTGTGGACTGTTACTGTCCAGTTAAAGCATTGTTGTTGTTATTTTTTTCTTCTGTTTTCGTAGCTGTGAATCCAAGTATGCACTCGCTCAAGTAAATGTTCTTCGTGAAGATGGTGACCCAGACAGTGAAAGGGATATTGAGGAAGTTGTCTGAAGTATTGTGTAGCGTGCAGCCACGCTAGTCGCTGTCCGAGGTCCTGTATTCGCAACCACATGCAAGGAAATCCAGTGATTTAAATATCCCACTTCCTGTATTTTAAAACTTACAAACAATTATCAACAATTTATTTGCTTATAGTTTAATAATGAAGAGCGTTTCTTTGAACCGATGTAATTTTACTTCATCCCTGGGATGGCAAATTTAAATTGTTCCTGGATAAATAAATTCGGTTACTCGTCACAACCCATGCGCGGTTCTAAATTGGGCCCCTGAAATGTAGGCATATTTTTTGGTGATTTAAAAGTATATGGCGTTTAATCCAAAGAAGAGTGGCGCAAAATGATAGACATGTCATCGGTAGAAAGCGAATAACCAGCTACCGCTGTAAAGTTAAATGCACCAAGTCTACTCTCATAGCGAGCAAAAGATAAAAGGATCTGTCCCTTAATGATAAAAAACGATGATTAATGTTCATGCTGCTGTGTGACTCAATAGTGGCTTCCAGAGTGGGAGAGAAATGCATGCATGCAAACAGATTTTTAATCCTGGCAGATAGAAGCGACCTTTTAATTAAATCTCATCATAACGATTCCGAGCGGAATGTGATTGCTGCCTGTGCTTGGGTGAGACAGGATGAGGAGGGCCGGTGCGGGAGCCGAGCCCAGGTCCCCGTTTGACAAGCGCTCCAGTTCCTGGTCGACAATCCGTTCCGGAGTTTGCGGGGAGTTGGCTGTCAATGAAAGCTCGCTTGGGCTCTCTCTCTTTCTCTCTGTCTCCCTCTTCCAGTCAATACACCCTTCTAGCTGTGTGTGTGTGTGTGTGTGTGTGTGCGCGCTACATCTCGGAACTAGACTCCTCCTCTTTGCTTTTTTTTAATTGAACTTTTATTTTTGTGTTGGGCAGGAGGGTGGGTGGGCTATTCTTTTGTATTTTTCTCCCCCCACCACCCTTAATTTTTTTTCTCTCTGCACAAGTGGAGGCTGGATGCAACTAAAAAAAATAAGGTGATGATGTTGGGTTAGCAGACAGCCAGAGAGAGAGAGAGAGATACTACAGGATACAATGCATCGCCCTCCTTAACTCACATAGGGTTTTTTTTGCGGATCCCCCCTCCTCTGCTGTAAAGTGCACATGCATAAATGGAGAGAGAGAATTATGAAGCGAATTGCAGCGAGCGCTGGAGATAATCTCGGTGTGACTGTGACTGGGCGCCTGCTCCAGCACCCGGGACTCCCTGGCCTGCCCTCCCCCCCCGCTCCTCTAATTATTACCGGGGATTTTTCCTCACCCACCCCCCACCACCTATATCATTATTATTGAAGATGTCGGCTCCTCTCGGGCCTCGGGGCCCTCGCCAGCCCGGCCCAGTCCCTCCTCAGCCTCATCCATCTCTCCTTGCTTCGGCGGCGGCTCCTCCTCCTCTTCCCCCAGCCCCAGCTCCTGCTCCCGCCGCCGCCGCAGACATGTCCCAAATGCCGGACCTCAGCCACCTCACCGAGGAGGAGAGGAAGATCATCCTGGCCGTCATGGACCGGCAACGCCAGGAGGAAGAGAAGGAACAGTCCATGCTCAGGTAAGGACAATTCTCAATCATAGTGTGTGTGGGTGTAGGGTGTGTGGGGTGTGGGTGTACAGGGGGATTCACAAATCCCATCAATTGCAACAAAAAAAGCCCAATGCAAATTTTAAAAACCATTGCAAATAATGACACCCACATACATGCAAGGGTTTTTCTTTTTATTTTCAATATTTGGCCTATAAGCCGCGGGTTGGGTTTTCCAGCCGCCATCTTCCGCCTGAAATTTCAGCAATAAAAGGTTCATTTTTTTTTTCCAAATGCTGAATTCCCAGTGGAGCTGTGCAAGTGTTTGGGTTTTTATTTTGTGCATTTTTTTGTCTTTGGAATGCAAGTGATTATAATGTCAGTCCTCTCCCTTGCTCTCTCTTCCTCCCTTCCTTTCTCTGGCCCTCCACCCTGTGCTCACCATCCCCTCCTGCTGAAGCCGAGCTAAAGCCGGAGCGCTGGGCGCAGCCAGCGGTCTCCAGTGTCAGTCAGCAGGCGGGCCTGGGAGGGGGACGGAGGGGGAGATTTCAGCACCACACGGCAGCGGACAGCGCCCAACCCTGCACCCTGCACCCAGCCCAGACTCGGGGCTACAATCACAACCAAAAGGCAGACACGTCTGAGCCACAGCCACAGCCACAGTCAGGCTCCGAGGCAGAATCAGAGCCCCCTCAGCCTTAACACAACCAGAGCTAAAAATTCCCGAGACTGAGCAACAGCCAGCACAGCTATGCCCAGAGAGAGAGAAAAAAGAGAGCAATGGAGAACTAAAGGCTACAAAGCATAGGCAGCCAGAACTGGGACAATTTACATTGTGCGTGTGTGTAAGAAAAGTGTGGGAGGGTTATCAAAAGTCATTTAACCGTTCATCAAGTTAAATGATTCTATTTCTGGTCATTTCATTATTATGGTAACCTGAACCTCAAAAAGATTACAAGGCAAAGTCACCAGCAGCAGCTGGGGCTAGTTGAAAGGTGTTGGTGTCATACTCCACTGAAGTGTTGCAGTGGTTATGCATTTTAAATTAATTTACTTACTCCAAAATGCTGCTGTCTTCCTATGAGTTATTCAGTCTCTTAATACATTTACATTTGCTCTGAAATCCATATCATCATTATCTCTTCATTGTGATAAGAGAGGATTGCTTGCTCCTGTAATGTTTTCTTTTAAAATTAAATTGATGGGTCCAGTGTCGTCTTTAATTATTTAGATTGTGGATTCAAAGAATGCAAGAAGAATATGAAGTATTAGTTACCTGCTGGTGAATCTGCCTCAGTTCAGTTTCATGGCTTTTTAATGGCACAGTTTGTTGTGTGATGCTACTTGTGTGATCCTTCGCTGTTTGGATTGCAGAATGATATTAAAAGTTGTACAATAAGTGTATGTTATTCAAAGTTCTGAAGTCATATTCACTCCCAGTGCGGTGCATGGTGGGGTGATAGTTTTAAGAATGTGATAACTTTTTGAGTTGGGGTCTTATACCTGAGTGTATGAAAATTTTCCATCTTAACACTAAGAAAAAAAATATTTTAAACTGAGCATTTTGACCGTTTCTCAAATGGATGTTAAACTTCTCTGTCTTGGTTGTCTGACTGTGTGCTTGAAATTTTGATTTTCCTATGTTACATCTGCTGTGCATGGTGCACATTAGTAGAATGCAATATAGGCGCGATATTTAACGAGTCATCAAGTAAGAAAAAAGGCAATGTACAACAATATATAGTTTATGCTTTCCTGGAAATTGCACATTTTAAACCCGGATATAGGTTTGTGAAAGTGGAAAGATTATCCAGAAATTTTCAGTTTAATGCATGAAAGAGAAAAAAATAATCTGGACAAGTACATCCACGTCAATGTGTATGTGTTGAGAACTACTTCTCCATATGGTCAGATAAAACTGGTATGAGATCTATTTATGGGAACTAGTGTTCTATGGAGTAGTCACACAGACATCAAACTATCTCAACTGATGCCACAGTCGGGGATTTTACAACATTGTATGCTTCATGTTCCCCCTTTAAAAATTATATAAAAGTCCACGATGGAAGTCATGGTGTATGAAAAATACACTATTGAACAATGTTCGGCCTATTAACTCTTCAGCGCCACAGGCAGATTGACTTGTAGGGTTAATTTCATGAGTGGTGTATTTGTCATTCCAGGATTGTGTCAACTGCTTATAATCCACAATACCTATTACAAAAAGTAGATTAAAATAAGTTCACATTTTTATTTATGTACTGATTCCAAATGTATGTGTGTGTGTGTGTGTTGTTTTGGCATTCTGAACACAGTCTCTTTTTTTTGTTGTTGAGGCCATATGATGTGGAAGTTGATTGCTATGGCCTGCATCCTAATTACTGCTGTTTGAGAAGTTCAAACAAGTGAGCAACAGTTAAATCTCTACCCAGACCACAGAGAAAAAGGAGGCATATATATATAGTTTAAATATATAAGGGCAATGATTTATTCATTTGCGCCCATTTACATTAACTTTTTGTTTGATCAAATTAGCACTACGGGCTAAGATGCACTGACATACTAACAGGCCAACGGCCTGACAGAACAGAATGTGATGGCTCAGACATAGTTTGGACAGAAGCTAATGCCATTTTTATACCTTACACAGTACGCCATAACCTTTCATACATGTAATGTAAAAGTTTGTATACTGACTGTTACTCCCAAGTAATCAAGTGGAGATTATATTTTGATAATTTTGCAGTGGTGATGTCCCAATTATTAATCCTTCATTGCCAATATTTGTGTGGATCAATGATGTAGAACTCATTGGCTTTTGCCATCTGTCATGGCACTTGCAGTTATTGCTAAAAAAAAACTCAACAAAATAACTCCACACATTTTAATTTATATATTAAAAAGAACAAAAAAGATACATGAGGGTGACTTCAAGGCTGTAATTTCATCTCTGGGTTTAGATGGCTATTATAAACTGCTCATGCCTCATTCTCATAGGTTATACTGTCACCTGAACCACTTGATGAGATTACTGCCTTGTAATCACTCTGGGTATCTATTATTCTGTATATAGTTTTTGCCAATAATGTAAGTTCCTTTGCCCATGTAGAATGTATTTCAATGGTCTTGATCCATTTTCTGTTTCATTGAGGGTTATGGCTATCATATTTCACATATCCTGCTATATCTATTTACAGAATACCAATATCACAATAGTCAAACAACAGTGATAATGTAAAGAACTTTTAATAAACCCCCTACAATAGGCAGACAACATTTTCACTTGTGCATTTTCTTTCCCTTTTCCTACTGTATCCGTATTTTCCCTTACACTCCTCATTTCGTGAAGGAATTGACACCTTTCCTGGTACCGTGTGACAGTCAGTGGTGGAGGATTCTTTTAAAAAAAAAGCAAAGGATAGCAAATCGGAAGTTCTGAAAATGGGACGTAAACATATAGCTGTTAATGCATATTTATAATCAAAAATTATTCGATAAAGGAAACAATATGAATTACAAGGAGGGCAATTGCAGTTCAGTAGAAAGGATGTTTCTTTGAAAATATCGATATTAATTCTACACACAAGAATTATCAGAAAAGATTGACCTCTGATCTCTTTTTTCACTATTTTTATAAATTGCTCCTAATTATGGATTTGAACAATGAGATTATCCAATGATTAGCTGAGCCATAAAGACTAGGAAGATCATAGGTTCAATCCCAAGTCTGTGCTGAGTTAGCTGACCTCAGGCAGGCTGGTGTTAGGGGTGATACTGTTGATCTTTGTGTCCTTCTGATAGGAAGATGAAAACTAGACAAGAATTCCCACTCCAGATCACTAGCCAGCCCCTTCTACCAGAAGTGCACATATGCAAATGTCAGGTGAGGACCGGATTGGGATACATTCTGATGCCTGTGGTTCAATCGCTTGCTCATGTTCTAACCCAAAGCTCACATGTGCATATCTCATACTTGGGTGAGGTGTTGGGTACAGGGTACTGGAGGAGGGAAGCATAGAATCTTAAACAAAATGGAATAATGAACAGGGTGGTACAATGGGTTAGAACACTCACATCTGAGTCATGGAAGTGTCTGTAGTATAGATGGGTGAGCCATAAGTCTCCTCCCTCTGCTAACTATAAGGATGAATCCACAACACAAAACTTCCCATAATGGCCCAGTTTTTGCTGTGAAAGTTATGGTGAGGCTAACAGTGCTCACTGTTACTCGTGTGTAAATTGGGCAGCAACCTCTGACAACCACACATGTGCAGTTAAATGTGGAATTCTGGAAGTTGCTGTCCGAGAGGCCCTGTTCCTCCAAATGCTTCCCATAAACTGTATCTTGCTGTCTGACTCAACATTCAAATCCATTGAACGACATGAAGTTGCTGTGCTTACCTCAAAGATAGAGACTAAACTCGCCAGAAAAAGTTAGGACTTGTCCATTCCATTGTTCCATTGTAAGTACACTTTTAACGGCGTGGTAAGTCTTAATTATTGCCAATTAATTATTATTTGGCACAGAAAATGGACCTTTACAAGTGTGAAGTCTCATTCCTTCAGATTTCAATTATTGTGGGGAATTTAAATAAAATGTAAATAACTTTTTTTTGTTTTACTTTTTCATTCTGTCTCTTTTATCTCTCTCAATCAAATCTTTCTTTCCCTCTATTGTGTTTTCTGTACCTGATTTTAACAATTAATTCACTATTGCAGCTGACACTTCCTGGTTCAGACTCTGCGCTGCTCAGTAACGATTCTTCAATCTGATTGGTTAAGGAGATGCACTGTTGCTTTCTTTGTTCACACAGGTCCCAGATGCCCTGTAGAGGGTGCTGCACTTTTTGGATGGTTAGCTGACAGGAATTTCCGGTACAAAAGCCCACAGAAAGTCTATGGGCAAGTGCAAATCTAATGAACGGCTAGCGCCGTTGATCGCCTCTCAGAGCAAAATCCGTCCCCAATATGACGCTAATTAGCAGTCCTCACTCAGAGCAGCCATGATGAATATGATGAATAACAAAGACTGCAGTTGGGACTGTTCGCTAGTTGTGGTTTTCAAGCACTGTTGGTCTGTGTATGCTGTCATTATTTGGGAGTGTTTGATGCTGCGTTAGGTGGGTAAAGTGGAAGAACATTCTCTCACCCCAACACTGACATGCTTCATCATAACTAGCACCAAAATGACCAAAAATAAAAGTAAACCATTAAATTATTGATTCTGTTTTAAACCTAATTATTTGCACCTGTCGGTAATTTATATTATTCAGTTAACACTGCACCAAGTGTCACATTTTCAAGTTCAATCTTGCACACTGGCCCAAAGTGAACCACATTAAAATGGAAACGAACTCTTTGGGCAGAATAGACCTCCTTTATCCTTCTACCACCTCATTGAGAGGTATCATTTGGTGTGCAGTTTGAACTCATTCATGCTCATAATTGGATTAGACACACGTTGGTTACTGGAGATTGCATGCCTGCTCCTTATAAATGATGAATTGTGTCATGAGTCAGTTTTCAATTTAGTGAGTACCTCATCCAGTTAGCAACTCTTACTCTTATTGAGTTGGAATAGAAGGAGAGCATGAAATTCTCTTCTGTCAGTAGAGCTATTTAGTCAGTTGCTGTGGCTCACATTAAGTCAGAGCAACATTTGATTCTGGTTTCTGTAGTCAAAAAGAAGCAGTGACCTCTGTTGGAGTACTTATTCTTCAATGGGTGAGGGGAAGGCATTTCTTCCAGAATATCCTAAGTAATAACATCTCATATTAAATGGAGCAAGACACTTTTTTGATACTAATAACATTGAAAGGGATAACTGAAATAGTCCAAGACCCTCAATGTTTTATTTGGTTGACTAAAATTACTATGCAGATTAATAATTCTATATTATATATATAAAAAAAACACTATCTTAACTTTTTGATGTTTTTTTTAAAGTGTCAATTTTACTGCTGCTATAGAGACCCTGGGGCAGGTTATGACTGTGCATCTGGAGCTGCTCCATTGTAAATAGCAGATATCCAGAGTCAACATTAAACATGTTCAGGCCAGCTACAGCAATGGATTATATGTGGTGCAAAGGTCCTGCTACTCTGCCTCAACAATTGGTAGTATTATTAATCCCAGAGAATCTTTCTTGCAATGCACCTTCTCACAACAGCTACATTTGTGGCTTCTGAGTAAGATTACTACTTCATAATAAAGTATGACGGGGATTCCCCATCATACTTTATTATGAAGTAATAATCTTACCTACCAAGAGCTTAGGTTAAGACTGTGTAAACATAGGAAATTGAGTGATTCAATAAGTTAGCATACAATCCTCGCCTTGCAGACACCTGGGTTTAGATCCAGTCCAAACTATGTGATAAAGTATGCTTAACAGCCCCCAGGCCTGTTCCTGATAGCTGTGAGTCCACACTATAATACTGCCCCTCATTTGGTATTATGTTATTTTAAATTAGCAATATCACTTTGAAAGGTCTTAAGGATGACTGGTACAGGAAATTAAGAAATCACATTACTGCACCAGGAAGTGCTTACAGCACACTTTTGTGCAGATTAGGTAAAGTTTAACTCTACTTCTGACACCTGATCTGAACGTACTTGATGTGAACATTTGGTACTGTAGGGAAGTATTTTCACTGACTTTCTTCACTTTAATTAGCACAACATTTCATCAAAGGTATCAAGGACTTTCCAAATTCATTTCATGTGGGGCCCTTACAGTCATTAGGTGGTGGGGGTGGAGGAAGTTATTGAAGATTTTTATTCCATCTGTCTAAACAATATTCAAATCCGGGGCTAAGAGGAAAAAGAAGTAATTGAACCATCCAGTCAGTCAATAAGCTTAACAATTTTTGTCTATTTCTCCTAAGTTTTTAAAAAATGTGGCTGAGCTTGATAGTAAAGAGAGAACACATTTCTGAAGCTCATAATTAGCAAAAGTAAGCCATGAATGGCGTTGTATTCTTGAGTAATATGAACTATGACCTGAGTAGTTTCCATAAAATACCAGTTTTCAGTTTGTATTCTATTAATGGAGGGCCATTAATGTATAAAAAGTGCACTATATTCATCTTGAGAGTCTCTGCAATCTTATTATTTAACTGCGTATGTTAACTCAGTTGGAAATAGTAGCTACCTCAGACCCAATTCCTTTAATGATGTTGGTACTGCTTAAAGAAAAATATTCAACAAATCTACAGAAACGGGGAAGCAAAAACTACAAGATGTTAAAATTCATGACAATACATTGTGACAAACCATACATCTCTATCACTATCTGTCTCTCTCTTTTTTTTAGATAATTGCCGGTGAGACTCTTTCTTGAATTGCTCGGGATAATTGTTTTGGTGCGGGATGAACATGCTTCCACCTTCTGATAGGCACTCATAGGGTTCTGAAAAAGATGAGTTTTTTTAATGTTCTTCTCTTAATAACTTTGAATGGTAGCAGTTCACTGTTTAAATAAAAACTTACAAATTCATAGAATCTTGCAGCAGAGAAGGAGGCCATTCAGCCCATCGAGCCCGTGCCGGCTCTTTGAAAGAGCTATCCAGTTCGGCCCTCTACTCTGCTTTTCTTTCCCCTTCTAGTATTTAACCAATTCTCTTTTGAAAGTTACTATTGAATCTGGCTGTGCATTCCAGATCATCACAACTCGCTGCGTAAAATAAATTCTTCTCATCTCCCCTCGAGTTCTTTTGCCAATCTGTGTCCTTTGCTTACCATCCCAACCCGCCCGCCACTGGAAACAGTTTCTCCATATCTACTCTATCAAAACTCCTCAATTTTGAACACCTCTAGTAAATCGCCTTTTAACCTTCTCTGTTCTAAGGAGAACAACCCGAACTTCTCCAGTCTCTCAACATAACTGAAGTCCACCCATGTAAGTGAATCTCCTCTGCACCTTCTCGAGAGCCTTGACATCCTTCCTAAAATGCGGTGCCCAGAATTGGGACACAATACTCCCACTGAGGAAATTCAGTTCATATAATTGCTATAATTTCCAAGGAACCTTTATGATTTTTTCAGTAGTTTGTTGCTTTATTCATGAGACTGAACTATGCGAATCGAGCGTTCATGATGAGGATCTATTGGATATAATTTATATTGCACTAGTAGGCTGATCTGGTAAGTCATAAGCAACAAAGCCAAGTGTGAGTTACGGTGAGTGCCATAAATGGGATATAAATTATATCCCGTGGCTCCTCATCCTGTATTCTTGATAACACCACGAGTTAAGTAAGTAATTATAGTGATGATAGTTGGTGTAAATTATCATTTAAAATCAAAACTGAAATACTGTATGGACTGTGGAAGAGTTGGGTGAGGTTACTGAAGCTTCAAACAGTACTGCCTAATCTCTGATATAATGCTATTTCCATGAAATACAAAAAGTACCTTTCATGGAGATGACTTACCTAAACAGAAGATAGTTTTGATTAGAATTTTTGAGACTTGGTAGAACATGCTTATGGAGGACAATAAATGTAATTATACAATGACACTGTATCAGATAGGCTTATAGTAAAGCACTAATGGTCCATTTATATTGGATGCTGCTGAGCAGCACCGTGTTCATACTGCCTGGCTTAAACTGCAATTCTGTCACCATGGAGAGAGAACTTTGGGCTGGATTTTTATTTAGATTGCGCCTCTGTTAGCACCCTGGAGCAGCTGTAATGGTCGTGAAATGCTTAACGCGGGCAGCCAGCTTCCTGCGCCCCGCCGGGAAATTTGGTTCCGGTTTTGCGGCAGCACTGAGCAGTACCGTCTGGGAGTGTCGCGCCGGTGTGCAACGTCCCCAGCATCGTCCCGATCTCGAAATTTGTTTCACGCTGATTCCGTAGTGCCCCGTAGTGAGACCGCATGGGAAAGCTGGTGGTCAGAACTGTCCTAGGGTGCTAAGGGAAGGAATGATTGAAAAAGGTAAGTGAAATTGATATCTCTTTGGAGTTTTTTTTGCAAATCACCTTTATTGGGGAGGGAGGGGGGGGAGGCAGAAAGTACATTATCGGGAATGTTGTTTGTGTTTTTTGTCCTGATTTTTTTGTTTTTTTGCAGGGAGGCCTCCCGTAGGGCACTCCGAGTCTGGCTCTTTAACAACGTGATTTTCAGTTGCTCAGCCGGCCTAACGCCCTTAGAGAGATGTGGAACGCCTCTCTTAGCGCACCACCTACACTCAGGGCGCAGCAATCGAATTTTTTGGCTGCTGTCGCAAACCATTTTCCGGCGCATAATTTACCAACCCCCCTCCAACTAAAAATCTAGCCCTTAGTGTCTGCATGCACACCTGCCTGTACAGAGCTCCTCTTCCAGTGCTTAAAATGTAAAGGTTTAGAGAATCTGGTCAGGAGTGCCCCAATTCTCTAAACATTTGAATCAATTCTAGGTAGGTACCACGGAGTATTTTTTAAACCTGGTTTATACTCCATGTTGGAGGGTGGTCACACCAATTTGGTGTGAGACTACGTCTGCCAGGGGGCGTTACATCACTTCTCTTCGGGATCAGACCAAGGCCCCGACTCTGGATTTATGCTGCAATTTTAGCATTGCTGAGACGTGGAAGCTACTTGACAGCAATGCTGCACGTGGTATAAGCATCCTCACTGCTGCCCCTCAATTCACAAGATCTCAGAATCTATATCGACCCAGCTTTGGCGCTTGTAATGACAGAAAAACTGTCAGCGTCTCCGTCATTTCCCTGTGCAACTGACAGCAACGCCTGGCGTTTGCCCGTGCGCAGTTAAATGCGGAAATACAGAAGTTGCTGTCAGTGATTCCCTGCTTCTCCACAGACCCCGCAAACGGCAATCTTTGAGAGATCACTGAACTGACGAGAACTTCCCCGTTTATGCTGTAATATCGCTGTTAAACTCTTCGCCCCCCCCCCCCCCTGAAAAAGTCAAGCCTTGTTCAATGAGGTGTAACTGGGTTTTTAATGGCATACTAAGCAATGTTCCCTGGAATTTTGTTTGGGGTGCACGGGAACTATAACTGGCTGCCCATTGAATTTTTTCGCACATGCGTGGTTATTTCCCTTGTGAAGCCGGTGACTTGCACGGAAACTCCAGACCGCTGCACGACCGCGTGGCTACAGCTTAAGGGGAACATTGGTACTAAATCATAATTACTGTTGTACAACCTCTCTGGCCCTGATAATCCAATTTTATATTTGTGAAATGCCAAATTTTTCCATTATGATAAAAATGCCATTTTTTTACAATATAATAAAAATAACATTTTTTAAATATGTGTTTATGATATTTCAGCTTCTACCTTAATCCCGTGAGGATGTACCAATCTTTATGTCGCTCTCTGTAAAATTGATAAAAAGTGAAGGTTAATCAGTGCATTTTACTTTCTGGTTTGCTGTCTCTGAGAATTCTTCAATGTGTTTGGCTGCTTAGCCAGCTTGATGGCATTGTTGTTGCTGGGCACTTGAGATCCCCTATACATGGCACCAGAATCAAATTAATGTCGGGAAAGGTGAAATCCACGGTGCAGAGATAGCGAGACCTTTGTGTGCAGCTTTCCTTGAGGTCAGCAGTGAGCACCGCCACTTTCTCTGCTGACCGCAAAATCCGGGCCATAATGTTTATATCTTTTCGTTTTAATTTTTTTCCCCATATAATAGACATATATTATCGATAGTGACTGCCATTAGATTCTTAGTTGTTTTGACAGATGGTTACTTTATATATAAAACAACATTTTTTGAAGCCAACTTTTATTCTTAGAATCATAGAAATTTATGGCACAGAAGGAGGTCATTTTGGCCCATTGTATCTGTGCTGGTCCAAAAAGAGCTATCCAGCCTAATCCCATTTTTCAGCTCTTGGTTCGTAGCCCTTCAGGTTATGGCGCTTCAAATGCACATCCAAGTACTTTTTAAATGTTGTGAGGGTTTCTACCTCTACTACAGTTTCAAGCAGTGAGTTCCAGAACCCCACCACCGTCTGGGTGAAGAAATTGCCCCTCAAATCCCCTCTAATCCTTCTATCAGTTATGTTAAATCTATGCCCCCTGGTTATTGACGCCTCTGCTAAGGGAAATAGGACCTTCCTATCCACTCTGTCCAGGCCCTTCATAATTTTATATAGCTCAATTAAACCTTCCCTCTTCCAAAGAAAACAACCCCAGCCTATCCAATCTTACATCATAGGTAAAATTCTCGAGTCCTGAAAACATCCTCGTAAATCTCCTGTGTACCCTCTATAGTGTAATCTCATCTTTCCTGTAATGTGGTGACCAGAACAGTACGCAGTACTCTAGCTGTGGCCAAACTAGTGTTTTATACTGTTCAAGCTCTTATATTCTATGCCTCGGCTAAAATAGGCAAGTTTTCCATATGCCTTCTTAACCATCTTATCTACCTGTCCTGCTACCTTCAGGGATCTGTGGACATGCACTCCAAGGTCCCTCTGTTCCTCTACTTTTCTCACTATTCTACCATTTATAGTGTATTCTCTTATCTTGTAGTCTGACAATTTAGAGACTGTGGTGGGGTCGAGAGAAATGGTCGTGAGGTAGAGCTGGGTGCCATCAGCGTACATGTGGAAACTGACGCTGTATTTTCAGATGATGTCGCCAAAGGGCAACATGTAGATGAGAAATAGGAGGGGACCAAGGATCTATCCTTGGGGACACCAGAGGCAACGGTGCTGGGGCAGGAAGGGAAGCCATTGCAGGTGATCCTCTGGCCAGGCAAGTGCAGTCCCATCCAGCTGGATGACGGTGGAGAGGCGTTGGAGAAGGATAGAGTGGTCAACCATGTCAAAGGCTGCAGACGAGTCAAGAAGGATGAGGAGGGATAGTTTGCCTTTGTCACAGTCACAAAGGATGTCATTTGTGACTTTGATGAGAGCTGTTTCAGTATTGTGGCAGACGCGGAAACCGGATTGGAGGGATTCAAACGTGGAATTGCGGGAAAGATGGGCACGGATTTGGGAGGCGGCAACACATTCAAGGACTTTGGAGAGGAAAGGGAGGTTGGAGATGGGGCGGTAGTTTGCAAGGACGGATGGATCGAGGGTTGTTTTTTTGAGGAGAGGTGTGATGACTGTAGATTTGAGGGGGACAGTACCTGAGGAGAGCGAACCGTTAACAATGTCAGCTAACATGGGAGCCAGAAAAGGAAGTTGGATGGTCAGCGGTTTGGTGGGAATAGGAGAGCAGGAAGTGGGTCTGATGGACTGGATGAGCTCGGAAAGGTCATGAGCGGAGATTGGAGAGAAATATGTGCGGCTAGGGCAGGGAGGATCCTTAGAGGAGTTTGGCCTGGTGGGCTCGGAGAAGGAAGGGAAGAGGCACAGGCAACCGAATGGATGATCACATACTTAGAGACAAAGAAGTCCATAAGCTCCTCACACTTATTGTTGGAGATGAGGGTGGAGACTGGGGAGAGGGGTTTAAAAAGATAGTTAGCAGTGGAGAAATAAAGAAAATCAGAGAGAGCCTGAAACAGGACAGCACAAGAGAAAGGGCAAAAAGAGAAAACAAACAATGGAAAGAGAGAAAAGGTGCAAGAAATTTTTTTAAAAAGGAAAGTAAACGCAAAGAAGAATGGGAAAGAAAAAGGATGTGAAACGATGCTTCAGGTATAGGGGTGACACCTGAATGGAAATCGTATACCAAAAATTTGCCTGATGTTGACAGCTCTGGTCAACCTCCTTGTGACATTTTTGTAGGAAATATACCAGGTATACTCAAAGAGAAAACATACTTTTAGTGTAACGGAGGGCAGTTATCTATTGTGCGGTGCTCTGCTTTTAGTAATGATTAAACTAGGAGATTGTTGTCTTGGAAGTTGGAGGTGGCACACCCAAAGGGACTGAAAGTCAAGCCCACCAGAAACCTGGCACAATTACCATTTTTTAACTGTTTTCACCACTGGGTAGGATGAGGTCGACTCTTGATTGATAGCCAGCTCTTTGTCTTTTTATTTTAAGCGGCCAGGAAGTTGGCCATAATGGGGGGGCGGACGTGTGGCGGTAAGTGCTGGTGATTGGGCGGAAGTGGAGGCGGGACGGATTTTCCATCGCTGTCACTCAGCGGCGGAGAGGTGGTGACATCATTGCGTGTCTGCGTCACCACGTATCTTGCTTCCATTAAAACGGGAGAGAATCGGCAATTATTTAGGATCGGCCACTGGGCCACCAGGGAGGGTTTTGGCCGGGCCAGCGGCCTGGCACCCAAGAGGGGGTGCCAGGCTGCCTGTTGGCAGCCCGGTCGAACTCAGGGGCACAATAGTCCGGCCCAGATGGAAATCGGCTGCCAAAAAAGATAAAATGGCCGCCGCGGCATTGGGCCCTTGCCTTTAATGGCTGCCATGCAGCCAGGGCTGACAGAGGGAATGAAAGGTGCATCGACAGAAAAAGCTGTCGGGGGCACCGCTCGGCGGACATAAAATTTTTTGGGCTGAATTTCGAGGGAGGTGGGGTGTCCCGGCACTGATGATGCGCGCACGGCCTGTCGGCAGCAGTGGGGCAGAAGTGGGGACTGCCAGAAAATCCCCCTGCTGAATTTAGCTTGTGGCAGCCATTCGACCATAATCGACGGCCACTCGACTCCATCGCATGGCTGCCGCAATCCGGCAGTAACGGGCCTTATTCGGGAACTGAATTTCAGTTCCAAAGAGTACAACAGATGTTTTGCAGCATTAGCTATAGTAGAACAAGTGAGTTTTCCCTCAGATTTTCTTTAGACAGAGTACAGTGCACTAAAGTCAAAATGTATGCCCTATCTGCACACACTATTACATGTGTTACGTTTGAATTATGTATGTGCGGGGAGCGCTAGATTGCTAAGTTCTCTAAAAGCAAACTAATTTTCTGTGTAATTAAAATGATGCTTCATTAACTTATATCTTGTCATAAATTTGTAGTTAAAATAGTTTAATAGTAATAGTGTTTTTTAAATTTGGGATTAGAATGTGTATGTGGTTAAAAAAGAATACTGATACAAGAAATAAAGCTAAGAGTATTCTATACTTGTTACCTGATTTTAATAACATCATGAAGGAATGCAAATACTGCACCTGTCGAAGATGTTTCTAGATTATGCAATTTCCATTTCTGCTACAAGTGTAGTATTTTTGTCCATCAACCTTTCTCAAAGTAAAGAACGAAAGACTTGCGTTTATATAGCGCCTTTCACGACCACCGGATGTCTCAAAGCGCTTTACAGCCAATGAAATACTTTTGAAGTGTAGTCACTGTTATAATGTGGGAAATGCGGCAGCCAACTTGCGCACAGCAAACTCCCACAAACAGTGATGTGATAATGACCAGATGACCTGTTTTTGTTATGTTGATTGGGGGATACATATTGGCCAGGTCATCAAGGATAACTCTCCTGCTCTTCTTCAGAATAGTGCCATGGGATTTTTTACGTCCACTTGAGAGAGTAGACGGGGCCTCAGTTTGACGTCTCATCAGCAAGACGGCACCTCCGACAGTGCAGCACTCCCTCAGCACAGCAGTGGACTAATGGCTGTATATCCATTCAGAGGAGTTGAACTCATACTGTAAGATCCAGTGCAGTACTGAGGATCTCCTACATTGCTGGAGGTGCATTGCTTTGAATTCCCATTTGCTCGTTCAAGTGGATCCTGGGCCATCGAAGAGCATGTTCGAAGACCAGGACCTCAAATCTGGCACCAAGCTCAGGACAGTAGTGATACCCGCCCTCCTATATGGCTCAGAGATGTGGACTATATGCAGCAGACACATCAAAGCACTGGAGAAGTACCACCAATGCTGCCTCCGCAAGATCCTGCAAACCATTGGAAGGACAGACGCACCAATGTCAGTGTTCTCGCTCAGGCCAACATCCCCAGCATCGAAGCATTGACCACGCTTGATCAGCTCCGTTGGGTGGACCACAGCATCTGCATGCCCGACACGAGACTCCCAAAGCAAATGCTCTACGTGGAGCTTCGACACAGCAAGCGAGCCCCAGGTGGGCAGAGGAAATGCTTCAAGGACACCCTCAAAGCCTCCTTGACAAAGTGCAACATCCCCACCAACTCCTGGGAATCCCTAGCCCATGACCACCCAAAGTGGAGGAAGAGCATCCGGGAGGGCGCTGAGCACCTCGAGTCCAATCGCCGAGAGCAAGCAGAAACCAAGCGAAGACAGCATCAACACAGGCTCCCCGACCACCCTTTCCTTCAACCACTGTCTGCCTCACCTGCGGCAGAGACTGTAGTTCCCGCATTGGACTCCTCAGCCACCTGAGAACTCACTTTTACAGTGGAAGCAAGTCATCCTCGACTCCGAGGGACTGCCTATGATGATGATGATGATGATTGAGCAGGAATGCCATGTTCCATTAATGATATCGGGCTGCAAGAGGATGGACGTGCCAGATGTCCGCAGCCCCACGGGAGATCTTGGAGTTAATGTAACTGGATCCCACCTCCATTTCTGCTGCTGCCAGCCTGGGATGCATCTCAAATTCACTTGTAACTACGTGGAATTTCAAGGCCTGTTTCATCTTGGGCTTGCTCCCAATCGACTTGAATGACATAGATCCAGAAATTCGGGCATGCCGTTTTTAACTGCGCAGGGGGATGCAAGGTACATGCCCAGTGCCTGAATGGTGAGACCCACGTCTTCCCAGATATTGGACCTTGTGTAATAAATCTGACATCCTTCTGGACTGTCTGTTCAATGGATCGAAGATGACTCCATATTGATAACAGATAAGATTTTTATTTAAGCGTAAGTGAGACTTAATACATTACAGTATTCGAGCAGCAGTTTACAGAGTATAAGTGAGAATTATATTACTCCATTACTCACACACGCATCTATACCTGTCTGGTGTCCTCCTTGGGCCTTCTAGACTGAGAATGACATAGGATATACCCCCAAAACAGAAAAAGCCATCCAATCATAGGCCAGGAACAAGCCTTGGGCATCTGCTTTTAGTCTTAGCACAAACTCTTTCTGTTTCCACAGTTTCTGACACAACCCAGGACCTTGAAGACAACAAGAGTTCTAACTGTATAGAAATCCTAACTTAGACAGCATTCTCTTTACTAATCCTAATGAAAGAGAAATAAAACTGCATGCTAGCAAACCTAGTCTACAATCTAGCAAAACTTACTACTGAATAATAGTGAAAGGAGATTATATTGGATTATATTTCAACAAATTACAAAAGTTTACGCATTCCCACGGACAGGAGGTATAAGAAATAATGCTGTAGACACTGTTTTTCCCTCTCTTTTAACTGTTATGTATGTTTTTACTAGTGTATAACACCTGCCACCAGGGGGTGCACCTGTGGGAGACCCAAGGGTCACCTGCACACCCCAGGCAAGCAGGTATAAAAGGCAGTCTACCATGCTGCTTCCTCACTCTGGAGTTACATTAAAGAGACCAAGGTCACAACAGTTTGAGCTTACAATATACAGTCTTGTGGAGTTATTCTGAACATAACAATTGGCGATGAGTAACAGATCACGAACGTTCACGCGGTTATGGCTGTCGTTGGTATTCTTGACAGATTTGTTGAGGGTGATGATTGTGAAGCCTTCATTGAGCGTCTTGACCAGTACATCATGGCCAATGAGCTGGATATAAAAGAGACCGCGGTCAAGCGCAGGGCGATTGTCCTCACTGTTTGTGGTCCACAATATATTTTTCTCATCAAAAATCTGCTAGCACCAACAAAACCAATGGAGAAGACATATGTAGAGTTGTGCACACTGGTTCGGGAACACCTCAAGCCGAAGGAGAGCATCTTAATGGCCAGATATCACTTTTACACGCACCATCGCTCCGAGGGCCAGAACGTGGCGAGCTATGTCGCCGACCTAAGATGCCTTGCGGGACTTTGCGTATTTGCTGGATTTTGGGGGGAAATGTTGCTGGACTTTTTCGTGCTTGGAATTGGCCACGAGATCATTCTTCACAAACTGCCGAATCCTTAGATCTGAGCAAGGCCATCACGATAGCCCAGGCTTTCATGTCCACGAACGATAACACTAAACAGATATCTTTGCAGCATCGAAGCTCACCGGCAAGTAATGTGCATAAAATAATACCTTCAGCAGGCAGAACTGTACATGGCAGGGCCTACACACCTGCAGAGGCCAGACCTAGGATAACTCAGAGTCCGCTGCGGAGCGTGAATGCGAATCCATTAACATCATGTTGGCGCTGCGGGGGTAATCATCAGGCCCATCAATGTCGATTCAAGCACTACATGTGCAAAGGCTGTGGAACAATGGAGCACCTCCAGCGAATGTGCAAACATGCTGCGACTCACCATGTGGCAGAGTCGGCAGAAGATGACAGATCTGGCGCGGATCATGCTGAACGAGCAGGAGAGGCAACTCAATCCAAGGCTAAAGAGGAAGTGTATGGGGTACACACCTTCACCACCAAAAGCCCTCCGATAATGTTGACAGTCAAAGTAAACGGCATTCCAGTTTCCATGGAATTGGACACGGGGAGAGTCAGTCAATTGTGAGCCAGAAGGTTTTTGAGAAATTGTGGGGCAACAAGGCACAAAGGCCAAAACTAAGCCCGATTCACACTAAGCTGCACACTGACACCAAAGAGCTCATACCAGCCATTGGCAGTGTGACAGTGACGGTATCGTATGATGGAACTGTGCTTGATTTATCACTATGGATTATACCAGACGATGGCCCAAAGCTGTTCGGCAGGAGCTGGCTAGGAAAGATCCGATGGAACTGGGACGACATCAAAGCACTGTCTTCGGTGGATGACGCCTCGTGCGCTCAAGTGCTAAACAAATTCTCGTCATTATTTGAGCCAGACATTGGCGACTTCACAGGCGCCAAAGTGCAGATCCATCTAGTCCCTGATGCACGACCCGTTCATCACAAGGCCTGAGCAGTTCCATATATGATGTGAGAGAAAGTCGAGATCGAGCTGGACAGACTGCAACGAGAGGGGATCAGTCAAGTTCAACGAGTGGGCCAGTTCAATTGTTCCGGTGTTGAAAAGTGATGGGACAGTCAGAATCTGCGGGGACTACAAGGTAACGATCAACTGAGTCTCGTGACAGGACCAGTACCCACTAGCCAAAGTGGATGACCTGTTTGCAACGCTAGCAGGGGGGAAGTCGTTCACCAAGCTGGATCTAACCTCTGCTTACATGACACAGGAGCTGGCTGAACCTTCGAAAACATTGACGTGCATCAACACGCACAAAGGACTGTTCATATACCACAGCTGCCCCTTTGAGATTCGTTTGGCGGTGGCCATTTTCCAGAGGAACATGGAGAGTCTGCTGAAATCGGTTCCGAGCATCATGGTGTTTCAAGACGACACCCTGATTGGTTGTAACACTACCGAACACTTGTGCAACCTGGAAGAGGCTCCAAGTCGACTAGACAGAGTGGGACTCAGGCTGAAACACGCCAAGTGTGTTTTCCTGGCACCAGTGGTCGAATTTTTGGGGAGAAAGATTGCGGCGACGGCATCAGACCCACGGAATCCAAGATGGAGGCCATCAAGAATGCACCCAGACCGCAGAATGTGACAGAGCTGCATTCGTTCCTGAGACTCCTCAACTATTTTGGTAACTTTCTACCGGGGTTGAGCACTTTGCTGGAACCCTTGCATTTATTGCTACGCAAGGGTGACGACTGGGTTTGAGGTAAATCTCAAGAGACAGCTTTTAATAAGGCCAGAAACCTGCTATGTTCTAACAAGTTACTTGTATTGTATGACCCGTGTAAACATTTAGTGCTAGCTTGTGATGCATCTTCGTACAGGGTCGGTTGTGTGTTACAGCAAGCCAATGTGTCAGGCAAACTACAACCAGTTGCATATGTGCCCAGAAGTTTATCTAAGGCTGAAAGAGCCTACAGTATGGTTGAGAAAGAAGCATTAGCATGCGTATATGGGGTTAAGAAAATGCACCAATACCTATTTGGACTCCGGTTAGAGCTCGAAACTGACCACAAGCCGCTCATTTCGCTGTTCTCAGAAAGCAATGGTATTACCACCAATGCTTCGTCCCGCATCCAAAGATGGGCACTAACATTATCTGCGTATGACTATGTAATCCGCCACAGACCAAGCACTGAGAACTGTGTTGATGCCCTCAGTCGGCTACCATTGCCCGCCACCAGGGTGGAAATGGCGCAACCCTCAGACTTGCTCCTTGTAATGGATGTTTTTGAGAGCGAGGGGTCACCCGTCATGGCTCACCAGATCAGGACCTGGACTAGCCAGGACCCTGTGCTATCACTAGCAAAAAGCTGCGTCCTTAATGAGAGCTGATCGGCTGTTCCCGGGGAAATGCAAGACGAAATTAAGCCGTTTTACCAACGCAAGGATGAAATGTCCATCCATTCGGATTGTCTCCTATGGGGGAATAGTGTAGTTTTGGCTAAAAGAGGCAGGGAAACGTTTATACGTAACCTACACAGTACTCACCCAGGCATAGTCATGATGAAGGCTATCGCCAGGTCACATGTTTGGTGGCCCGGCATAGACTCGGAATTGGAGTCATGCGTACACCAATACAACACTTGCTCAGAGTTGAGCAATGCACCAAGGGAGGCCCCACTGAGTCTGTGGTCATGGCCCTCCAAACCGTGGTCCAGGATCCACGTAGGTTTCGCTGGCCTCTTTCTAGGAAAGATGTTCCTAGTAGCAGTGGATGCTTACTCTAAATGGATTGAATGTATAATAATGTCATCATGTACGTCCACTGCCACGATTGAAAGCCTCCGGGCCATGTTCGCCACCCATGGTTTGCCCGACGTCCTTGTTAGTGACAATGGACCATGTTTCATCAGCTCAGAATTCAACGAGTTCATAGAAACATAGAAACATAGAAAATAGGTGCAGGAGTAGGCCATTCAGCTCTTTGAGCCTGCACCACTATTCAATATGATCATGGCTGACCATGCAATTCAGTACCCTATTCCTGCTTTCTCTCCATATCCCTTGATCCCTTTAGCCGTAAGGGCCATATCTAACTCCCTTTTGAATATATCTAACAAACTGGCCTCAACAACTTTGTGTGGTAGAGAATTCCACATGCTCACCACTCTCTGGGTGAAGAAGTTTCTCCTCATCTCGGTCCTAAATGGCTTACCCCTTATCCTTAGACTGTGACTCATGGTTCTAGACTTCCCCCACATCGGGAACATTCTTCCTGCATTTAACCTGTCCAATCCCATCAGAATTTTATATGTTTCTATGAAGTCCTCTCACATTCTTCTAAATTCCATTGAATATAAGCCTAGTCGGTCCAGTCTTGCTTCATATGTCAGTCCTGTCATCACGGGAATCAGTCTGGTGAACCTTCGCTGCACTCCCTCAATAGCAAGAATGTCCTTCCTCAGATTAGGAGACCAAAACTGTACACAATATTCAACATGTGGCCTCACCAAGGCCCTGTACAACCCACAATGAACCGCAATGGCATCAAGCATGTCAGCTCTGCCCCGTTTAAGCCCGCATCCAATGGTCAAGCGAAACGGGCAGTTCCAAACTATCAAGCAGAGCTTGAAACGCATAACGGACGGTTCCCTGCAGACCTAGTTATCTCGGGTTCTGCTCAGCCACTGGACGCGACCTTACTCGCTGACTGGTGGTCCCCCTGCAGAATTGTTAATTAAGAGAGCACTCAAAACCAGGCTCTCCTTAGTCCACTCGGATCTCAATGATCATGTAGAAACCCGGCGTCACCGACATAACGTGTACCACGATCACGCGGCTGCATCGCGTGACATTGAAGTTAATGACCCTGGGGTGTTTGCACTTAATTACGGTCATGGTCCCAAATGGGTTGCTGGCACTGTTTTAGTCAAGGAGGGGAATAGAGTGTTTGTTGTCAAATTTTAGAATGGACATACATGCAGAAAGCATTTGGATCAGACCAAACTGCGATTCACTGACAACCAAGAACAGTTTGAAGAGGATATTACCATCATTGATCCACCAGCACACACCCAACCAGCAATCGACCTCGAGGTCAACCACAAGGATGAACCCATCATGCCCAACAGTGCAATCCGATGAGCCGTGCTGCAGTGCAGCAATGATCCGATCAACTAACCCATGCCAAGACTTCAACTCAGGCAATCAACCCGGGAACACAGAGTGCCTGATCGCCTCAACTTGTAAATAACTTGTATCTAAGACTTTGGGGATGGGGGGTGGCGGGGGGGGGTGCGGGGGTTGGTGGGGAGTGATGTTATGTATGTAAACTATATTAGTGTGTAAGACTTGCCACCAGGGGGCGCACCTGTTGGAGACCCAAGGGTCACCTGCACACCCTGGGCAAGCAAGTATAAAAGGCAGTCTACCAAGCTGCTTCCTCACCTTGGAGTTACATTAAAGAGACCAAGGTCTCAACAGTTTGAGCTTACAGTATACAGTCTTGTGGAGTAAGTCTGAACATAACACTAAGAATAACAATTGGTTTTTGCAATAACAAGGACACCTGTGATCCTACATCATCCTAGAGTCCAAAAGCCGTGGATTTTGACAGAATAGCAGTTCTAACAAAAAGTTTTGGGTCATTTATCTCTTGCAATGCCTAATCCCTCTAAATACCCTCACAAGCCCATATGTTTACACTTGTGCCTCGTTATAAAGAAACCAGCACGGCATCGAAGCTCATTGGCGAAAAGCAGTGAGATATCGGGCTGCTGCAACACCCTCAGGTCAGTAGGTCTGGGGATTGGGATTTGGGGCAGAGACTGGGGGTCTGGGGTAGGGGTCAGGAGAGGAGGCTGGGGGCCCAGGAGAGGGATCCTGAAGAGGAGGCTGGGTGGGGAGGATCGGGGGCAGGGGGGCGGGTTAAATGTGGGGTTGAGAGGAGCAGCTCTGCTTCGCCAGGCTCCAGATTCCAAATGTAAAAGACTTACCTTGTAGGTTGCAGGCGACCCCAATGTCTGGTTTGCCAATCTTGCAGAGGGGGCCTCAAACAGGCGTTCGACACGTTATTTGCATATGCAAAGGGATTAATATCCAATATGGTGGATAGCGTATTTCCAGTCAGTTATGTGCACGTGCTTCCTGCCCGATGTATTAGTAGGCCAGTTAGCACCAAAACCCAGGTGCAGCATGGCCGAATTTATGGGTCATGGATTCTACAGCACAGAAACTGGCCTTTCAGGTCAACTGGTCTATATATTCTACACAAGCCTGCACAAATCTACCCCCCAAAAAAACTTAATGGTCCATATGGGGATTGAACCCAGGATTATGGCATTAGTAGCATTATACTCCAACCAACAGAGCAAACTGGCCCCATGCTAAATAAAGGTAAAAACGGCTTTCATAAGGACGTCCGTTTTTCTTAAGAACTGAAAGATTACCTTATACCTGCAGTGAATGGGATGTAGCCTGCCTCGGGACTAACAATCATCCCTTTTCCCACTGAATTATATAGGAAATAGTCTGGGATGCTACTGATTACTACTGAACATTCCAAGATGTAGAAAAACAGCATGCTGACAGACAATACATTTTAGGGGAACCATGAATTGGTTATGCAAAAGAGATATACACGGTAGCAAGTTAAACAGCAGATACAGTACAAATCCAGTACCTATGTAACCATTTTCTGAGATCAACCGTTTTGAGATTCTTCTTCGAAAGAAAAACTTATATAGCACCTTTCACGACCACCAAGCATCTCAAAGTGTTTTACAGCCAATGAAGTACTTTTGGAGCGTAGTCATTGTTGTAATGTGGGAAATGCGACAGCCAATTTGCACACAGCAAGCTCCCACAAACAGCAATGCAATAATGACCAGATAATCTGGTTTTTGTTATGTTGATTGAGGGATAAATATTGGCCAGGACACCAGGATATACTCCTCTTTGAAATAGTGCCATGGGATCTTGTATGTCCACTTGAGAGAGAAAACAGGACCTCGGTTTAACATTTTATCCGAAAGACAGCACCTCCCCAACAGGACAGCACTCCCTCAGTACTGCGCTGGGAGTGTCAGTCTAGATTTTTGTGCTTAAGTCCCATGGAGTGGGACATAAACCCACAACCTTCTGACTCAGAGACGAGAGTGCTACCCACTGAGCCACAGCTGACACTGGCTTAGGAATAAGGTTTGCGCCGGCCTGCCAACATGATGTGGGCGCATGATTGACTCGGGACCATACTAATGGTCTCGGGCCGGAAATACCAGCACTCTGGGCCTGTACTTCAGAGTAATTCTTTGTATCGGAAGTGTTTTGGGAAATTTCTGAGAAATTTTGGGCCCAAGATTCCACACACACCTAGAACGGCGCAGTCCGACCTGGACGCCCGTTTTTCGCGCCACAAAGTGCGCCTAAAAAAATCCTCCATATTCTCCACCTCCCTGCAGGTCCTCTGGCCCTTGGCGCAGTGCAGCACGAGCTGTGGGGGGTGCGGAGCCAGGTCCCTGCGCTGAAAACTGTGCCGGGACCTCTGCACATGCGCGCTACAGTGGGCACGCAAGTGCAGTAGCTCCAGGCGCCCGAAGCACGCAGCCCCTAGCCCTGGCCGAATGGCTTCACTGGGGCTGCGTGAATAAGGCTCCTCCCAGCTCCTGCTCCCCCCCCCCCCCCGACCAGACCCGACCCGACACCCGCTCCCCCCCACCCCCCCTGCCTCCGGACCGGACCCGACACCCGCGCCCCCCCCCCCCCGACTGGACCCGACCCGACCCGACCCCCCCCCCCCCCCCGATGGACCCGACCCGACCTGACCCGACCCCCCGACTGGACCCGACCCGACCCCCCCCCGACTGGACCCGACCCGACCCGCGCTCCTACTCCCGCTCCCCCCCCCCCACCCCCGACTCGACCCGACCCGACCCGACCCGACCCCCGCTCCCCCCCCCCCGCCCCCGGACTGGATCCGACTTGACCTCCCCCTCCCCGATCTGACCTCCCCCTCCCCGACCTGACCTCCCCCTCCCTCTCTCTCCCTCCCCCTCCCTCTCTCTCCCTCCCCCTCCCTCTCTCTCCCTCCCCCCTCCCTCTCTCTCCCTCCCTCCCCCTCTCTCCCTCCCTCCCCCTCTCCCTCTCCCTCCCTCTCTCTCCCTCCCTCCCCCCTCCCTCTCTCTCCCTCCCTCCCCCCTCCCTCTCTCTCCCTCCCTCCCCCCTCCCTCGCTCTCCCTCCCTCCCCCCCTCCCTCTCTCTCCCTCTCTCCCCCCCTCCCTCCCCCTGACCCGAACCGAACCTCCCCGACCTGACCCGACCCAACGCCACCTACCTGTAAATCTGGTGCTGGGGACGGGCCTTGCCTGAAGTCTTGGGCCGGCCCGTTCAGCCTTCGGTCCCGAAAGGCCTGCCTGAAGCACTTTCACACTGGTAGGAAGATGGTTTATTTAATCTTTTCTTTGCTTATAAATGTTTATTCAGGTTGGATTTATTTGTATAATATTTGTAGAAGTATAAGTAAGGATTTATTATAGAATTTAATGACTTCCCTTCCCCCCCCTCCCCCCCCACCTTGTTCTGGACGCCTAATTTGTAACCTGCGCCTGATTTTTTAATGTGTAGAACAGGTTTTTTCAGTTCTACAAAAATCTTCACTTGCTCCATTCTAAGTTAGTTTGGAGTACGTTTTCACTGTGGAAACTTTCAAATCAGGCGTCAGTGGCCGGACACGCCCCCTTTTGAAGAAAAAATTCTGTTCCAAAGTGGAACTGTTCTACCTGACTAGAACTGCAGAAAAAAAAATGTGGAGA
Source organism: Pristiophorus japonicus (assembly GCF_044704955.1). NCBI lineage: Eukaryota > Metazoa > Chordata > Chondrichthyes > Pristiophoridae > Pristiophorus > Pristiophorus japonicus. The sequence goes on along the minus strand of NC_091977.1, from coordinate 278,916,672 downwards.
ATTGCGATTTCTAAGATAGTCCGTTCTCCACCAGTTGCTCCTAAAAATCAGGCGCAAATCATGTGGAAACTTGGGCCCAATAAGTCCATTTTTAAATACAAGTCTTTCTTTTCCTCTGCAGCGGCTTACTTATCTATTGGAAAGCTCGAACACTCCTGATACGTTGAATTTACTGAGCACTATAGTGAACATTAGTAGTTATCTACTTGACATTTTGATCTTCTTATCCCTCCTGAGTTGCTGTGATAGGTTAGTTACAGATACAATTCCCGTGCCTCCCAGACCAGTTCAATTTGATTCAGTGGAAGCTGGCCCTTGCACCAACCTGGAGGTTGATTCAGAAATGTCGGATTCTGGGGAAAGGTACGACCAGCCGAGAATTGAGCAGCACCCCGCCTGCAGTGACCTTTCCTGGTTTAGGTAGCTGGAGGTCAACCACCAGGTACCAGCTCCCATTGAACTACTGCAGGAGGCATGTAGCCTGCATTAGCGCAGCAACTCTAGAGGGGACCAGAAACTAGAGGTGCAGAACCATCCACATTGGATAAGTTCTTGGGCCTAGAAATTCATAGTGGCGCAATCTGGATCAATTGCCCCTTAGCGACTCAAACAGCTGATTGGTAAACAGAGGTTGCACAGTTCAAAATGGCCAAACACCATCCGAGACAAATTTCTAGGCCGTGGTGTGCGATTTTCAGTCAGTTGCTGGATACCTGAGGCATCTACTTGTACCAAAAGCACAAATGTGGCTACGGTGGCAGACTTCCGTTATAAAGGACTTTCACAACTACTCTGAATGTTGGTGTTTGCCAGCATAGCCAACCTGCGTGATTGCCTGATTCCGAGGTGGGAATACAGGAGTGCTGGTGGGTCTGTTCACTAAAATGGCTGCTCTGGAAAATTGGAGATGATAGTATCCTCTGATAGGTCAGAGGTGCATGGGAAGGGGTCGGGATTCGTACTTTGTGCAGAAGGAAGTCCTTTAATTATGTCATTCATTCCTGGGACGTGTCCATCCTTATTTGCCACTCCAGTTTTGTACCTCTCTAATCAACTTGCTTCTTTTCTATAAAATTTACTTTCCTTTTCTCATTACTTTATTTCACTTGTTTTCTTCCCGCTGCATTCAATTTCCAAGTCGGTTCATTAATCTGACTTTCTACAACATGCATCTCCTCCATTTTCCATATTGTTTCTCTTTATAGCTGCCTTGAACAGTAAGTTGTTTTTGCTCTGTAAATACTGACTGGGCTCTTTCTTTTCTGCCTGCCCAAAGCTTGCCCCGCTTTGTTTCATGTGCACGCTCTCCTCGAGCACCTATCGGACTGAAACTCTTGAAATACTTCAGCTTCCCCATGACGAGCAAAATCTCAACTCAAAAGAGTCCCACTCACTTGTGGAGAATAGCAGAAGTGGATGCCAGTTCATTGGATATATTCAAGAGGGAGTTAGATATGGCCCTTATGGCTAAAGGGATCAAGGGGTATGGAGAGAAAGCAGAAAAGGGGTACTGAGGTGAATGATCAGCCATGATCTTATTGAATGGTGGTGCAGGCTCGAAGGGCCGAATGGCCTAATCCTGCACCTATTTTCTATGTTTCTATGTTACTATTTCCCGGTGTCAATTATTCCTGCATGTACGTCCGTGCGTGTTTTATGACAGATGTGTGCATAGTGACGCCGTGAAATGACACTCAATGCTGAGGTCTAAGTCAGTAACCACTTGTTGATCGATCAAACAATGAACTAATCAGGAAAGGAACATAAAGTTTACTTTAATATATTATAAATTCTTGAGAGCCCTAATGTATATAAATACATAAAGCCACAAATTAGCTATAAAACTAGGTAGTTGGGAAACATGGGAGACGACAGTCCATATTGGCCAACATTTAATTACAATATAAATAATTAGACAAGAGCTTGAGTGTGCATGTTAATTACACTGTAGGCAGCTTTGAAAACAGGAATTGCATATCCTGTGAAGTGACCAGTGTCAGCCCTGGAGACTGAAATAAACGGTTGCATTTTTCTCACTTTAACCGTTAATAGTTCAGGAAATGAGGTAGTAAGGCTGGAAAAGCTGCCATAGAATCATAGAAATTTACAGCATGGAAGGGGGCCATTTCGGCCCATCATGTCTGCACTGACCGACCAAGAGCTATCCAGCCTAATCCCACTTTCCAGCTCTTGGTCTGTAGCCCTGTAGGTTACGGCATTTCAAGTGCACATCCAAGTATTTTTTAAATGTGGTGAGGTTTTCAGGCAGTGAATTCCAGACGCCCACTATCCTCTGGGTGAAAAACATTCCCCTCAAATCCCCTCTAAACCTCCTAGCAATTACTTTAAATCTATGCCCCCTGGTTGTTGACCCCTCTGCTAAGGGAAACAGGTCCTTTCTATCCACTCTATCCAGGCCCCTCATAATTTTATACAGTTCATGGGCAGATGCTTGGGAAGTCTGATTTGAGGTAAAGTTTGGAGTTACTGTTGCCATCAAGATTTTTTCAACTCAGTTGCAATATATTATAATCGTCTGATAAGTAATATATCCTGATGCAGGTAGAGTGGAATTTGGTTGTATTGAATGAACTGGACAGGTCCCCAATAATCACTGTAACTGAATGATTACCAAATCTGAAGGTGGCATCTGAGTAGTGCTGGGAGCTGCGGATTTCGTTACAGTTAGACTGAGCCTTTGGCATTCTTTTAATATTAACTTTTAAAATCTGTTCAGTGGAATTTAATGAAATGAAGTTGAACCTTTTCACAGGAGGCATCACGCTGGTGTATGGACAGTTTGAATGGCCAGCTTGAGCAACACCTTAGTGACTTAAACAGCTGCTGCACTGTTCATAATGTCCATACACCATCCAAAGTGTCTTCCACGACAAAGATCACTGAAGGAATCTTAAAAATTAAAGGAATGTCTAAAATGTAATGGGATTGCCTGTTCTGTAGTTTTTTTATGATCCCATATTTTCTCGCTTCCCTTTCTGAAAATCTGACACCTTGCTGGCATCTGGCTCTCTGCATGCTGGCCAGGCCACCCTCCAATACCTCACCCAAATGGCCATTATTGATGTGTGAGCCTTGGCAGTGAGTGCTGGCAATCTGTTCAACTGTGGAGGGCAGCACAACCTAGTCCCATTGTGACCTCACTCAACGTCCACAAACATGCACCATCCGGGAGGAATCATTAGATTCTGATCAAGACTGCGAATCTTGCTTGAGTTCACCACTGCCAGGGAAGGTGTGAATTTAACTGTCCCGCTTTATCAGATGCCTTAGCTTGGAATAAAAATTGAACTGCGTACTGGGTTAAACCTATGACATTCTGATCCTGTATGCTTTGTAGAATACAGGGTTTATTCCAAGCTATTGTTGTTGTTTCGTATGATGGGAAAAGCTTATAATAGGACATCAAGTTTGGATCTCCATTCGACGGCCTCCTGAGATGCCGAGTGGAGAAATGAGGTGCCTCCCGCAATAGATCTTAGTGAGCAGGTTGATGTGACGTGTTCCATGGTCTGGGACTCATGGTCACAGTCACACTTCGGGTCGTCCCTCACCTTCCACCTGTGGAGCAGGTGACTGCATCGTCCGTGCCTTGTGCGGATTGGCTGGAGTGCTGTTCACTGTCTTCCAGGGAGGTCAAAGCCAGGGACCTCTGCTGTTGGGTCAGTGATGAGGTGTTGGTTCTTTATACAAAAGCAAAATACTGCGGATGCTGGAATCTTGAATAAAAAGAGAAAATGCTGGAAATCTCAGCGGGTCAGGCAGCATCTGTGGAGAGAAAGCAGAGTGAACGTTCTGACGAAGGGTCATTGACCTGCTGAGATTTCCAGCATTTTCTCTTTTTATTGTTGGTTCTTTATGTTGTATGCATCTGATGAATCCGTCCATCTGGATAGTGAGTCGATACCAGTTGCGTCAATGTTAGCTGCTGTTTCCCAGAAATGGCCGGCGCGATTTTAAGCGCTTTTGCGGTGTGTTTTTTACGCTTTTGTGAATGGGAAGTTGGTGTTGCTCATGATTTTTCCATCTCACGGAGCACGGTGGCATCGTGGCGAATGGCAGGCTGGGCATTGTGGGACAGCACCAGAGACACACCGCTGGAATGGACTTGAGCACGGTAGAAGTTTGGATCTCTCTTTCACAAATGACAATTGATGCCAGATCAGTTGTTCATTTTAAATCTGAAATTGATAACTTTTTGTTAACCAAAGATATTAAGGGATATGGGTCAAAGGCGGATGGGTATATGGAGATAGGTCACAGATCAGCCATGATCTCACTGAATGGCGGAACAGGCTTGAGGGATTGAATGGCCTACTCCTGCTCCTATGTCCCTGACACTGTCCTCATGGTGGCATTTATCTGCATGTCCATGATCTTTGTGTGGCAGCTGCAGGATCATGAGGCAAAGCAGTATTCTGCAGCTGAGTAGACTGCGTCCACTGTTGCAGTGCGAAGTGCTCTGGCTGTGATCCGCCAAGACACTCCAGTGAGTTTCTGAGCCTCGATTAGCTGTTGTGTGCTGATACTTCTAATTTAGTTTCAGTAGACTACGTCAACTTCAGATAACTGGATATTGATTAGAACTGAACCCTGGTTGACAAATAACTGTACTCTGAACCTAATCACATTAGTGGTTATAAATGTTTATGGCTTTTACCCGATAAACAGGAACCAGAATTATTTCTGACGACCATAGTTTGATCAAAAATGTTATCAGTATTCAGTGAAATCATAGATAAGGGATTACTTCACAGCAGTTGGAACCAGTAGTATTTCAGTAAAAATCAAAGTTGGCACTTCCTTTATTACCCACATTCATAAATTTTGAATTCAAAGGTTTTAAATGATGTGGTGCACCCACAAAGGATGGCATTGGGCAAACATTACACCATGAGCAGTTAGTTCATATTCTGAAGGGAATCCAGAATTATAACACTTTACATAACACCTGCATGGCCAAATCATCATCATCATAGGCAGTCCCTCGAAATTGAGGAAAATTTGCTTCCACTATAAAAGTGAGTTTTCAGGTGACTGTATAGTCCAATACGGGAGTTACAGTCTCTGTCACAGGTGGGACAGACAGTGGTAGAAGCAAAGGGTGGGTGGAGAGTCTGGTTTTCCGCACGCTGCTTCCGCTGCCTGCGCTTGATTTCTGCATGCTCTCGGCGACGAGACTCGAGGTGCTCAGCGCCCTCCCGGATGCTCTTCCTCCACTTAGAACGGTCTTGGGCCAGGGATTCTCAGGTGCCAGTGGGGATGTTGCACTTTATCAAGGAGGCTTTGAGGGTGTCCTTGAAACGTTTCCCCTGCCCACCTGGGGCTCGCTTGTCGTGTAGGAGTTCCGAGTAGAACGCTTGCTTTGGCCAAATGCTACTGTGCATACTGTATTAAACCTCCTGTAATACCATTATGTTTTTTCCATCACAAACTGTTTCCCATTATGCCTGTCTATCATAGTTTTTAGCTATTTGGAACCTTACAGCCATTACTCAGTGGGTAGCACCCTTGTCTTGGAGTCAGAAGGTTGTGGGTTCAGGTCCCACTCCAGGGACTTGAGCACATAAATCTAGGCTGACACTCCAATGCAATGCTGAGGGAGTGTTGCACTGTTGGAGGTGCTGTCTTTCGGATGAGACTTCTGCTTTCTCAGGTGGATGTAAAACATCCTGTGCCACTATTTCGAAGAAGAACAGTGGAGTTATCCCCAGTGTCCTGGCCAATATTTATCCCTCAATCAACATCAGAATAACAGATTATCTGGTCATTATCACATTGCTGTTGCTGGGAGCTTGCTATATGCAAATTGGTTGCTGCGTTTCCCACATTACAACAGTGACTACACTCCAAAAGTACTTCATTGGCTGTAAAGCGCTTTGAGACGTCCGGTGGTCGTGAAAGGTGCTATATAAATGTAGGTCTTTCTTTCTTACTGGGATGCCCACCCTACCATTGTAGCAGAGTGGCTCTCCCAGTTGCCGATGGAACTTGTTGTAGATCGCATCCCATATCGCAGATATAGGGTCATTAATATACTCGAGGTGGGTTGCTGGCACCTGTAAAGATGCGTCAGCGGTGCACACCCTGATGGAAGCTCAAGTTGGAGCACAGGAAACTCAATGCTGCCTCTCCCAAAGGAGATGTTGGGAGGTAATTGAAACCTTTCGGGATAAATGACCTATTCCCTCTTGGGTTTTTGCCTTTGGAAGGTACATAATGGAACCTAAGTTGGCTCTCTAATCTAATTTCTTAAACTTATCTCTGATAAGAACATAAGAAATAGGAGCAGGAGTAGGCTATACGGCCCCGCAAGCCTGCTCTGCCACTCAATAAGATCATGGCTAATCTGATCTTGGCCTCAACTCCACTTCCCTGCCCGCTCCCCATAACCCTTGACTCCCCTATAGCTCATTCTTCCCATGTGACTCAATGCTAACCCCTGGTCCGCCCAGCTCCCAAGTTGTAACACTCGGCTGCCTGAGTCAATCTTGCAGCCTGCAAGCATTACACTTTTTGCCTGACCTGAACTGCTGCTACTTCTCTCTGTTACCTGCTCTGATCACTGCCTGGTTTCTGGCACATAGCCAGGTGCCTGGTGAGATGGCAGATGACAACAAAGGAAAAAGGCTTTCCAAAACTTAAAGATTGACCCTGTGGAATTCAAAATGGGGAATGTTGTAAAACGAGCTGCTGATTCGCGATCTCCCGTTTTACATTATCACACAAAGTGAAAATGTACCAACTACATCTCCTGAAGCCTGTGGAAATAAACATCGGGACATACTAAAAAGGTCTGCCGATTTGCTATCACACTAATAGTCTAAAGCAATTTCTGTGTCAAAGTGTATAAAGAAACAACAGAGTTATTTGGAACGTACGCATGCTCGAGCAACAGAAAATACTCAAACCACAGTATCTGCAGCCTTTTAATTCATAGAATCAACAACAACTGTATTTATATAGCGCCTTTAATCTAATAAAATGTCCCAAGGCACTTCAGAGCAGTGTTACAAGACAATTGATAAATTTGACACCGAGACACAAAAGAGTTAGGTTTTAAGGAGCGTCTTAAAGGAGGAAAGAGAGATAGAGAGGTGGAGAGGTTTAGGGAAGGAGTTCCAGAGTTTAGAGCCCAGGCAGCTGAAGGCACAGTTACCGATGGTTGAGCAGTTATAATCAGGGATGCTCAAGAGGGCAGAATTTCTTGTGGGGTTGTGAGGCTGAAAAAAATTACAGAGATAGGGAGGGGCGAGGCCATGGAGGGATTTGTAAACAAGGATGAGAATTTTGAAATCGAGGCATTGCTTAACTGGGAGCCAATAGAATCATAGAATAGTACAGCACAGAAAGAGGCCATTTGGCCGATTGAGCCTGCGCCGGCTCTTTCGAAGAGCAATCCAGTTAATCCCCACCCTGCCGCTCTTTTCCCATATCCCTGCAATTTTTTCTCCTTCAAGTATTTATCCAATTCCCTTTTGAAGGCTATTATTGAATCTGTATCCACCACCCTATCAGGCAGTGCATTCCAAATCCTAGCCACTCATTGTGCCCCCTTGTTAACCCCTTAGCCGTTGGAAACAGGTTCTCTTTATTCACCCTATCTAAACCCTTCATGGTTTTAAACACCTACTTTCTAGCCCCCCCCCCCCCCCACTCCTGCTCCCAACCAATGCTCCCTTTCTGGCAGTCCCGTGCAGCCAGTGAGACGGCTTTTAAATAGAAAAAACGCGCATGTGCGTAATTGTGAATAGGCCGCATAGCCCGTTAAAGGGGCCACGCAGCCCCCCAAAAAATTAGAGGGAAGATTGCTCCCAACCTGCCTACAAATTTCAATTCCAGCCATTTATGCATTTGTGGTGTTTATTTACGAAGACTGACAAGCTGGGTAGGGCAGCGGGTCTGGCACTGACCCTTCACCTCTGGGAACTGGGTTCAAATCCAACCCACGATTGAAGGGAGGAACGTTTCCTGTCTTCTAGCTCTATGGTCCCACGCGGAATTAGTTTGGGCAATCTCAATCTTAATGGGCATTAGCCGCTTTCATAGATCTGACCCTAATTCAGCACCAATTAGTTGTCTCATTCACCAGGGGCACACAACAGCTGCTATGGGAAATTGTGAAGAAAATGTTGTACTGGTGCAGTCGGTAGATCTTTCTGAGATAGACACCATTCCTCTATTTTCATGTTTAGTAATCACCTAACAGCATAACTTCTGATTCACTGTGAACAACACCACGAGATCTGCTCGTAATATATTGAAAGCATTGCTTCTGGTGTGCATTTTGTCTGTCACACTTTGGCATTTCACTTTGGTGGAATGCCAAATAAATAAGTCTTTCAGTGTCACACTTGAACTTGACTAAAATGCGAGATTTAAGAAAGAGCAGAGGTAGGGATTATGCAAATGGAATGTGAGGAGATGCTAAGAACACTTAAAAACAACCAGTCAAGCTTGAGCAATCGCAAAATCTACCAATATAGGACACGAGAAGTTGAACCAATCAAATTGCACCAAGTATTTTTCGAAAAATCCTTTCATCTGCCATCACTTTCTAATGTCAGAAATAAGGCTCTTAACATAATAATTGTATAACAAATTACCTTTTTCACAATAATATTATTAAACTAATCTTTAACAGTGTATTTTGTGTCTTTGAGTGCCTTCATTAATTCCTTTACTTAGAAGCTTGTTTGTAACTGAGTATCCCTGAGTGCACTAGAGGTACCTTTCATGGCTTTGTAATCTATTTTATTTTGCTTTCTGCCATGGCCTATTGTATATGAATAGTTTCAACAGTTTGTGTATGTGTAATCATGCTGTGTTTTGCCATTTTCAGTTTATCTTTGAGTCCTATGATTGCTATGCGTTATTACTTTCCCTTTTTAATAATGGTAGAACCTGGATCTTTATTCTCGAGGGTGGGATCATGCATGTGCAGCTGCCAATTGTACCATATGTAGATCTGACACTATTTAATTGTGAGGGTGCTTTGATTCAAAGAGGCAATTTCCGTTTGCTTTCCACCCTATACACGCTGAAATACTGGGCTATGGGCAGACATCTTTTAAAAAAAACTACTACCCACTGGATGCCCAAGGCCTGCCCGACTCGATTTTTGAGATGGCCTCAGAATGGGCAGCCAGTGCTCGCGCCTGAAACTGGTGCAGGCCTTATTACAATATTTAAATCAGGGTCCTACATTGGCTGTAGGAACCCAATGCAGTTTTCAGGTACAAATGGGCGGAGTGTACACTGCACTTGCTTACACATGAGGGAGAAAGGTGAAGAAGGATGTGTAATGGGATGAGATGAAGTAAGGTGTGAGGAGGCTCGTGTGGAGCATAAACACCAGCATGTTGGGCTGAATGGCCTGTTTCTGTGTGTAAATACTTTGCAATACTTTTGTAATGCCTTATAACTTAAAGGGAGTTCAACTCGAGGCCATAAATGTAAGATAGTCCCCAGTTACTCCAATAGTGAATTCAGGAGTAACTTCTTTACCCAGAGAGTGGTGAGAATGTTGAGCTTGCTCAAGGGAGTGGTTGAAAAAAAAGACTTGCATTTATATAGCGCCTTTCACGACTACCGGTTGTCTCAAATCGCTTTACAGCCAATGAAATACTTTTGGAGTGTAGTCACTGTTGTAATGTAGGAAACACAATTTGCATACAAGCAAGCTCCCACAAACAGCAATGTGATAATGAGCAGATCATCTGTTTTAATTATTTTGATTGATGGAATAAATATTGGCACAGGATACCAGGGATAACTCCCTGCTCTTCTTCGAAATAGAGCCATGGGGTCTTTTACATCCACCTGAAAGAGAGAGAGAGAGCAGAGTTCGGTTTAACATCTCATCTGAAAGACAGCACCTCTGACAGTGCAACATTCCCTCAGCACTGCACTGGAGTGTCAGCTTAGATTTACATCTGACTCAGAGGTGACTGTGCTACCCACTGAACAACAACTGACACTATGTTGAGGTGAATAGGATAAATGCATTTAAGGGGGAGGCTAGATAAGTACATGAGGGAGAAAGGAATGGAAGGATATGCTGATAATAAGATGAAGAAAGATGGGAGGAGGCTCGTGTGGAGCATAAACATCGGCACGGACCTGTTGGGTCGAAAGGCCCGTTTCTGTGCTTGAAGCTCTATGTAATGGGTACTTAATGTAGAGCAACCATTGGCATTGATTTTTGCTCAGGCAAGGAGGAACATGATCGCTTTTCCTGTTCCCACTAAAATATTCCCAGCCACTATCAGTGCCCAGTGATCCCTGCCTTCCCGATTATCTCCCTCTCCTTTAAAATTTAACTTCCGGCTCTACTCCGTGGAGGAGCTGTTCCACTTCAAATGGGAATGGTTTGGGCTTCTTGCAAGTGTGATCGGGTGGATGGGGCCATCTGCCACCGACCGCCCAATGTCCACTGCAATTGAAAATCGGCTCCATAGCGGCAGTTTAATTTTTCCAGAGCAGAATTGCACGCGTGCAGCATTAGATGAATACCCAGTGTAAGATTTTCAGTACCACTGAGCTGCCATTTTCACGTGTGACTGTGGCCAAGTTAAAAAAGGCTGCTCGAATAAAAGCAAACCAAGCACTAGTTTTTATTTCTAGAGGGACAGAATTGAAAAGTAGGGAAGTTATGCTAAACCTGTATGGAACCTTAGTTAGACCACACTTAGAGCACTGCATACAGTTCTGGTCGCCATATTATAAAAAGGATATAGTGGCACTGGAGAGGGTGCAGAGAAGATTAACAAGGATGATACCAGAAATGCGAGGGTATACATATCAGGAAAGGATGAACAGGCTGGGTCTCTTTTCTCTTGAAAAAAGAAGGCTGAGGGGTGACCTAGTCGAGGTCTTTAAAATTGTGAAAGGTTTTGATAGAGTGGATAAAGAGAGAATGTTTCCACTTGTGGGGAAGGGTTTAAATAGAGGCCATCAATATAAGATAGTCACCAAGAAATCCAAAAGGGAATTCAGAAGAAAATTCTTTACCAAAGAGCGGTGAGAATCTGGAACTCGCCACCACAGGGAGTAATTGAAGCGAATAGTATAGAAGCATTTAAGGGGAGGCTAAATAAGCATATGAGGGAGAAGGGAATAGACAGTTATGCTGATAGATTTAGATGACGAAGGATGGGAGGAGGCTCGAGTGGAGCATAAATGAAGCATAGACTGGCTGGCTGAATGGCCTGTTTCTGTGCCTTATATCCTATGTCATCACTATAGGCAGTCCCTCGAAGCAAGGATGAATTACTTCCACGCCACAAACGGATGAGTTCACAGGTGTTTTGATGAAGGACCGAATATTCCAGATCCCGAAGTACATCTTGAAGGGTGGAAGATGCCTGTGCGTGGATTTTTTTAACGTGTGGTGGCCGTTGCACACCAGCCACCACATGGGCTTGACAGAGCTAGGTCTTGGTCCAGTGGCAAGGATTACCCAAGACGACTGGAGACCAGCTCTGCTGCACGGACCTAGTGCACACACACATAGTGTGGGCTGGCCCGTGCTGCTCCTGGGTCCTCGCCTCTTCTGTGCCCTAAACTCACACCACTCCTGGGGCCTGGTCACTTCCATCTACAAACTCTTGCCGCTCCTTCACCCCTCCTGCTGTGCCTGCCCGCACTGCAATCAGTGACCTGGCTTCACAGCCGTTGCCCTCCTGCAGCAGCACGCGCTGCTCCCTGCAGTGGTATGCCGCCGCACACTGCTCCCGCCAATGGTCCGGCCTGATGATGGTCTTGCAGGCTGGGACCGTGTCGGGCTGCCGCACGCTGCTCCCTCCAATGGCCCCTCTTCTTTAAATTAGAAGGCTGCTGAGAAAAATGTTGTCTACTTGCATATTTATTCGTTTAGATTTGATTTGATTTGAAGGCCTGGTCTTCAGACACTCTTTTCCTCAGACGGCCGAAGGCTGCACTGGCGCACTGGAGGTGATGTTAAATCTCCGCATCAATGTCTGCCTTTGTTGATAAGAGGCTCCCGAGATATGGGAATTGACAGGCCCTCAAATCTATCACCAAACTCAAGGTCTACAGGGCTTTAGTAATACCCGCCCTCCTATATGGATCTGAGGCATGGACGATGTATAGAAGGCACTGGAGATATATCACCAACGATGTCTCTGCAAGATCCTGCAAATCCCCTGGGAGGACAGGCATACCAACATCAGTGTCCTCGTCCAGGCCATCACCCCCAGTATTGAAGCGCTGACCACACCTAATCAGCTTTGCTGGGCAGGCTACATAGTTCACATGCCAGATACGAGACTCCCTAAGCAAATGCTTTATGCGGAACTCCTTCATGGTAAATGAGCCAAAGGTGGATAGCGGAAACGTTACAAAGCCTCCCTGGTAAAGTGCGACATCACCACTGACACTTGGGAGACCCTGGCCGAAGACCGCCCGAGATGGAGAAAGTTCATCCGAGAGAGTGTTGAGCTCTTCGAGTCTCAACGCAAAGAGCGTGAAGAGGTCAAGCGCAAGCAGCGGAAGGAACGCGCTGCAAACCAGCCCCCCGCCCCCTTCCCTCGACGAATGTCTGTCCCACCTGTGACAGGGTCTGTGGCTCTTGTATCGGACTGTTCAGCCATCAGAGAACTCACTTTGGGAGTGGAAGCAAGTCTTCCTCGATTCCGAGGGACTGCCTATGATGATGATAATTATTCAAGTTGAGCAGAAAGACAGGTTTCACTGGTTTGTTCCACTTCGGAGTTGAGAGCTTTGCTTAGTGAGGATCACTGACTCACTCTGTCATTCAGACAAATATTAGCCGAGCATTGAAACCTTCGCACAGCATGATTAACATGAACTGCTTCCTGTTTGTTAACAGACCAGGTCATGTGGCGCTCCTGTCAGGTTGCATACTCACATGCTCGTGTACACAGTGTTCTAAAACTGAGAAATCAATGATATGGTTACCTTGGTGACACATTAACCAGTCAAAACATAGAAGGTTGCCATCTTCTATTATCACTAAATTGTTAGTAGTGTCTGGGTCTGTTATTTGTTGTGGGTAATCACTATTTTACTTGCAATTGAAGCTTTTTAAAATAAAACTATGTTACTAAATCTGTGGATTTGCTGATGTAGGCAGCAAAATTGTCTAATTAAAAATGTTTCAGTTGCAAAGTGTATTACTTTCAGATGAAATTTGTCTTTAGCTATGACTTACTCTGGCTTAATTCTGAATCATATTGTTTCTGGCAATGGAGCCTAAAAATAGTAATGAGCAAACTTTTTGTGTTGCTGTTTATGTTTTTTTCCCTTTCTGTCTGCACAGCTGGAGTGTTATAGCAGCTTTGTACAACTCCATATAAATAGCTTTGCAAAGACACCCTCAGGTTTTCCTTTCTTCTGTTTACCAGAGATAACCCGGGCTTGTGTTCAGGAGGTGAGATTTGAGTGGGAAAGTTTGAAAGTTGAATATTCGACGTGTTATATCATTCCAGTGTGGTTCTACTTTCTCTTGCCGACGAGCTGTATTTCAGCTGCAAACGCTCACTGTTTTTCCCGTACGGGAGCAATCCCTTGGACTTTACAAAGGAAAGAAAAGTAACAAGTAATCAGGAAGGCAAATGGAATGAATGGAATATAAAAGTAGGGAAGTCCTGCTCCAACTGTACAGGGTAATTGTGAGACCACACCTGGAGTACGCGTACAGTTTTGGTCTCCTTATTTAAGGAGTCAAGGCCCCTATTTTCCACTTGCTGGATTTTTGGCGGCCGCGCATGTTAATGTATGATTTTTTTGTGTATGTTTGCACCAGAAAAAAAAAATCGGGACTTTCGCCAAAGAAATATTTGAATTTGAAGCAGCACTCTCCGAAGTTAGTCTGGGGGCGGAGCTTCAAGTCTGCGCTAAAAACTGTCTGGGCATGCGTGAAAAGCTGAAGTTGCCAGGGCAACCAGAGACGCTGAAGCAAGCTCTCCAAAAAGGACTGCTACCCCACCGCTAACGAAAGGGCCACAAAATACCTCTCTCCCCGCTGGATCCTCTGCCACCGCTTAGCAGATGGGGTTTTTTTGGCGGTGCTTTTGGCCAGTGTGCTGAGAAAAATCGTGGATGGCCAAAATCGCCGTGGAAATCAGTTTTCAACCAGACCTGCGCCAAAAAATCTTCCGGACAAAAAACCAGGGCTGACAGTCACCGCCGGCATACAAACTTTGAACAAAATTGCAAAATCATAATTGCTCAAAAAATAGCAGCAGACGCAAAAAAACCGGCGCCCAATGGTGGCAAAAATAGAGCCCGATATACTTGCATTGGAGGCAGTTCAGAGAAGATTCACGAGATTGATTCCTGAGATGAAGGGACTGTCTTATGAAGAAAGGTTGAGCAGGTTGAACCTATACTCAGTGGAGTTTAGAAGAATGAGAGGTGATCTTATTGAAACATACAAGATACTGAGGGGGCTCGACAAGTGAGATGCAGAGAGGATGTTTCCACTCTTGGGGGAATCTGGAACTAGGGGGCATATTTTAAGAATAAAGAGTCACCCATTTAGAACTGAGATGAAGAGGAATTTCTTCTCTCAGAGGGTTGTAAATCTATGGAATCCTCTGCCCCCGAGAGCTGTGCTGGTTGGGTCATTGAATATATTTAAGGTGGAGATAGACAGATTTTTGAATGATAAGGGAGTGAAGGGTTATCGGGCGCGGGCAGGAAATTGGAGCTGAGCCCAAGATCAGATCAGCCATGATCTTATAGAATGGCGGAGCATGCTCGAGGGGCAGAATGGCCTACTCCTGCTCCTATTTATTATGTTCTTCTGTTCCTAAAATAGTAAAATGAATTTGTGTCCTGATGATGGCGAACTGGCAGCGTTCGCCATCCTTCCGCCTTTGAAAACGACCGCAACTTCGGGATTTGGTGCATGTGCAGGTGTATGCGGAAATTTTAAAGTTGCCGTTTGTCATTCACTGCACTGACACAGGCTGCTCCCCACCCCCACCCCCCCACAGAGCCATCAATCAGTTAAATCTCTCAAATCCGAGAAACTACTGAAAACTTCAGCTCTTCCGTAGTAATTGTGCTATTAAATTCCCCACTAAAGATTAGACCCAAAGGGGTTAAGTGTAACTGGGGCTTTAACAATCTATTGTCTGCTAAACAAAGGTTATGGGCCTGGAATACTAATTTTGTGCAGTGTCAAATTTTTCCATTTTAAGAAACATTAAAAAAAATGTTGTTAAAAAGTTTGTCCATCTTTATTTCAGGTTTGCCTTTTCCCCATCTGAGCGTTTTAAGAGCTTACTCACTTTCTTGTTCTCTGTCTGTGAGAATTCTGCCTTTTGATTGGCTGCTTAGACAGTCTGTTGACGTCAAAGTAGTTCACACTAGGGGATCCCCATTATAGTCTGTTGAATTAAATTGAAGGTCGGAAAATCTGAATTTCTCGACACAGCGATCTTTGTACGAAGCTTACTTTGGGGGCCAGCGGCGAACGCCTTAGTTTCCCTGCTGATCGCAAACTCCAGGCCTTAGCTTACAGTGAATTTCATAGGCTGGAATTTTCTTTGGAGCTGCTCCCACTTTATTGCCATAACTTTGCCAAAATGTGGCAGAATTCCCAAGGATATCATTCACAAAGATAGATTTAATGCACACAAAAAACCACCTCCATATCTGCAGAACAAATTTTTATTGTAACACATAGACACACAAACACACACAGTCATACATCAAAGGGTTGAGATGATATAAGCTATCAATGCAAAGCTTGATGTATATATTTGGTTTGGAAAATGTTTCAGAGTCTGATAGTCAAAGGAGTAATATAGATGATGATTTTCCTGTTTACCTACCCTTTCCATATCTCTACATACCTATATTTTTGTGGATTGCACTATGTATGTGGGATTGTGACAAAACAAGACCATGTTGTATGGATTTTAATAGAGTGCTTTTCTTTGATGGCAATGTTGCAAGGTTCCAGAGTTGTGACTCATTCATTTGATATTATCTTGCATGATTATGTCATGCATCAGCAAATGTGGTTCAAGACTGTGGTAAAGTGAATAAAACTACTTGTGGGTAGCACTGCTGAGGCCACAGTTATTGCCCAGAGGAGGTGGGGGTGGGCCTTTTCCTTGAACCAATGCAGTCCCTGTAGTGATGATTCATCTACAATCGTTGTTGGGGAATTCTAGGAATTTAACCCACAATGATAAAGGGATGGCAATAAAATCCAAGTCAAGATTGTATGTGATTTGAAGGGGAAACTGATAGTGTTCTATGAACTTGCTGCTCTTGTCCTTCTCAATAGTAGGGGATGCAGCCCTGAAAGGTGCTGTCAAAGTAGGCTTGATAAATTGTTGCAGTTCATACTGCAGCCACAGTGTGCTGGTGATAGACGGAGTGGATATTGAGTCCAGTAACTGGGGTAGTTGTCAAGCAGAATGCTTTGTTCTGGATGGTGTTGAGCTTCTTCAGTGTGGTGGCTCAGTGGGTAGCACACTCACCTCTCATTCACAAACTTGTGGTTCCAGGGACTTGAACACAAAAAAAAATTAGGCTGACACTCAAGTGCAGTCCTGAGGGAGAGCTGCACTGTCAAAGATCCCACAGCACTATTCGTGGCACTATTTCGAAGAAGAGCAGGGGAGTTATCCCCGGTGTCCTGGCTAATATTTATCCCTCAATCAACATAACAAAAAAACAGATTATCTGGTCATTATCATATTGCTGTTGGTGGGAGCTTGCTTTGCGCAAATTGGCAGTGCATTTCCCACATTACAACAGTGACTACACTGCAAAAAGTATTTCATTGGCTGTAAAATGCTTTTGAGACATCCGATGGTTGTGAAGGCGCTACATAAATGCAAGTCTTTCTTAGTTGCAGCTGCACTCATGCGGGCAAGTGGTGAGTATTCCATCACATTCTTGAGTTGAGCCTTATAGACAGTGGAAAGGCTTTGAAGGTTCATGAAGTGAGTCACAGCATACCCAGCCCCTGCCGTGCTCGTGTAGCCATGCTAGATATGATTGGTCCGTCTAAAGTTATGATCTATGGTGATGCCCACGCTGTTGATTCTGGAGTACTCTGTGATGATGGTGCCTTTGAAGGTCAAGGGAGGTGGTTGGGCCATTTTCTGCAGGGACTGCAATGATTAGCCTGCAAAAAAAAATGGCCATCTCTTTTTGGTAAGCATGCTTGGCAGGGATTGCAGAATGTAAATTTGAACAGCTCTCACTGCATACATTAAGAACTATGGTACAACACATTCCCACCACAATCACTTGATCAAACTATCCATCTTTTGTTTTAAATGAGAAGGTCAGTGTAGCACAGAGCATTTTCAGTTTGAGTTAATCCCAGAGCTTGCAAATCGTAGGTATGGGATTCTCATTCACGAGCTTTTTTTCTGAAGTGTCACCTTGCACCAAATGCAGAAACCTGGTTAAAAGTGACCAGCTTTCTCTTGTTTGAACATAAGAACATAAGAAATAGGAGCAGGAGTAGGCCATTTGGGCCCACGAGCCTGCTCCACCATTCAATAAGATCACAGCTGATCTGATCATGGACTTAGCTCCACTTCCCTCTCCCCATAACCCTTTACTCCCTTATCACTCAAAAATCTGTCTATCTCAGCCTTTAATATATTCAGTGACCCAGCCTCCACAGCTCTCTGGGGCAGAGAATTCCATAGATTTACAACCCTCTGAGAGAAGAAATTCCTCCTCATTTCCATTTTAAATGGGTGGCCCCTTATTCTGAGACTGTGTCCCCTAGTTTTAGTTTCCCCTATGAGTGGAAATATCCTCTCTGCATCCACCTTGTTGAGCCCCCTCATTATCTTATATGTTTCAATAAGATTACTTCTCATTCTTCTGAACTCCAATGAATATAGACCCAATCCACTCAAGCTATCTTCATAAATCATCTCTGGAATCAACCTAGTAAACCTTTCTGAACAGCTTTCAATGCAAGTATATCCTTCCTTAAATACAGAGACCAAAACTATACGCAGTACTCTAGGTGTAGCCTCACCAATACCCTGTACATTTCTCTGCTTTTATACTCTCTCCCCTTTGCAATAAAGGCCAACATTCCATTTGCCTTCCTGATTACTTGCTGTACTGCATACTCAGGTCCCACCAGGTCTCTCTGTACTGCAGCACTTGGCAGTTTTTCTCCATTTAAATTATAATTTGCTTTTCTATGCTTTCTGCCAAAGTGGATAACCTCACATTTTCCCACATTATACTCCATCAAAACATTTTTTGCCCACACACTTGGCCTGTCTATATCCCTCTGCAGATTTTTTGTGTCCTCCTCACAATTTGCTTTCCCACCCATCTTTGTATCATCAGCAAACTTGGCTACATTACATTCGGTTCATTCTGTAAGTGGTTTTGCCCTTGGTGGTTTTGAATCACCCCCCCTTACAACAGTTCTGGACACCGGATTTATAGTGGTGAACAGAAATACTCAGTTATAGCCAGATCTTTCGGTGTCAACCGTCACAATGCTTTTATTCCAGTTAAAGCACACACTTGCACCCAGTAAAACACACCCTGGTGGTGTAAAACAAACAAACATAGTACTACACACAACCTGGGCCCATCTGAACAGGCCCCTAATGCGAAGTACCCATGTCTAAAACGCCCCTGCTCGGATTCAAAAGTGCACCACCGAATCTGTCCAACAGAATTGTGCGTACGCTTACGATCAGTGCAGAAAACCTCCCCACTAAACCCCTAAGACTTAGTTGGGACACACGACACCCCTTCACACTATGCGGTGGTCTTAAAGATGTGTGGGCTGGGATAAATGCTCACCAATTACCCCTCTGGCTTACTCGCTGCTTCTTCCGATGAGGCATATCTTCTGGTTCTGTACCAATCTGTGGTATTAAAGTCCAGTCTCAAGGGCAGCTTCCCAGTCGAAATAGCGAGGCTCCCTTTGCTCATAGATGGTGTTTCTTCTCTCCGTCCCAGATGGAGTGCTCAGTCCTTGTGCGTTGAACGAAGCGAGTAAGCATCAAAGAGGAGAGAGAGAGAGAGTTAGCAGCCGAAACTGTCTCTCTTATACCTGCAAATTGCTTTGGAATTTTACGCGCCAAAAGTTCAACTGTCCTTCGCCTGAGGCAGTACAACTGAAAGAGCAAAATCATGTCTTCAGCCTGTTCCTTTGTTACTGGGCTGTTTCCTCGATAAGGCTCCAACAGGTCTGGGTGGCTGAAAAGCTTCCTTTGTGTCTTGAGCACCGATCAATCTTTTTGATCTCTCACTGATTACATGACAAAGGGCCCATCTATCAACCATCTTCCTGCTATTTCAGCCATTGATTCCTGCCCACCTGATGTGTATTTCTGTGGGACATGTTTGGAACTGTCTCACATCAGGCTGTCTGCCCTTGTGCAGTAGCAGCCAAATTAAAGCAATGTCCAAAAGTATAAGTCCAAAAGTTTATGCTTTTGCTGTCGATGTTTTCACGGAATTCTTACACTTCATCCAAGACATTAATATAGATTGTAAATAGTTGAGGACCCAGCACCGATCCCTGTGGTATCCTACTAATTACTTTTTACCAACCGGAAAAAGACGCATTTATCCTAACTCTCTGTTTTCTCTTAGTTAACCAATCCTCTATCCTTGCTAATATATTACCCCAACCCCATGAACTTTCTGTTTATGTGGCACCTTATCGAATGCCTTCCAGAAATCCAAATACACCACATCCACTGGTTCCCCATTATCCACACTGTTCATTACATCCTCAAAGAACTCCAGCGAATTTGTCAAACATGATTCCCCTCTCATAAAATCATGCTGACTCTGCTTGATTGAATTATGCTTTTCCAAATGTCCTGCTACTGCTTCCTTAATAATGGATTCCAGCATTTTCCCAACGACAGATGTTAGGCTAAATGGTCTGTAACAGAAGATAAGAGTCGATGATTGAGGCAGAACTCTCCCAGAGTTCATATTACTTGCAAAAACCCTCTATGAATTGTTATAATAGTCCCAGCTCCACAGCAATTCTTTTCCTTTTACTTGCTCTTCAGTGAGAGAAAAAAAATGAGAAAAGTTGGGATTACTGTCATAATTCACATATACCACACTTGTGGGAGATTAAAAAGAACTGAAGCAGAAGATTAGAAGGAGGTAATCAAGTGTTAATATTATTTTCCTTCCACCATGGAAATTAAGCATTCTGGACGTGCATAGTTATCGGCCAGATTCTCACGTGAGCTGAAACCTCAGCACAGTGAGTGATTCCTTGAGCAGCAATGCTAATTGTCATTTGTCCTGGTCCTGGTCACTGATGAAATATCTGAGCTGGTAACCTTCAGTCCTGACCAAGTGTACAGCAGAACTCTCTATGGAGCAGCATCTATTTCACAATGGAATTTGCAGCTGATATCAGTTGATTGGCTCCTTGATATGGTGGGAAAGAAGGGAAAGTAACATTAAATATCTTCTAAATGGGGCTGGGGGAATGAAACTTTATGACAACCTTTTGGGTTAACCTCCGCCTGCCCAGTAGTTGTACCTCTGACTCTATTTCAAACTCTGGAGGTGGCTTATTTACATAGACACCCGCGAGGAGTTTTGCTAGTGCTGTTGGGGAGAGTTTAAACTAACTTGGCAGGGGGATGGGAACTTGAGAACAAATTCAAAAGGGAAGGAAATAAAGCAGAAGTTGGATAGCAAGAATCTAAAAAGCGAATCTGTAAGACAGAGGAAACAGGGCTTAGTATGTAGTAAGCAAGGAGGGCTTCCTGTGCTGAATGATAAATACTTTAATGCAAGGAGTATAGCGAATAAGGTGGATGAGCTAAGAGCACAGGTAGGCACTTGGGAGTATGACATTATAGCCATTACAGAAATATGGCTGAAAGAGGGGCAGGTTTGGCAGATTAATATTCCTGGCTAGAGGATGTTTAGACAAGAGAGAGAGGGGGGTAAAAGGGGTGGAGAGAGAGTTGCGGTACTAATTAAAGAAACTATTACAGCAGTGAGGAGGGATGATATGTTAGAGGGATCATTAACTAAGGCCATATGGGTCGAATTGAAAAATAAAAAAGGGGCGATCACACTGCTGGGAGTGTATTATAGACCCCCCAAACAGTGGGAGAGAAAGAGGAACAAATATGTAGGCAAATTGTGGTGAAGTCTAAAAACCATAGGGTAGTAATAGTAGGGGATTTTAACTATCCTAATATTGATTGGGACAAATTTAGTGTGAAGGGTATAGAGAATGCGGAATTCTTGAAATGCATTCAAGAGAACTTTTTTAGTCAGTATGTAGCAACCCAACACGAGAGGGGACGGTCTTGGATTTAGTTTTGGAGAATGAAGTTGGGCAAGTTGAAGGGGTATTAGTGGGGGAGCATTTGGGTGCCAGTGACCATAATTCAGTCAGATTCAAGTTGGTTATGGAAAAGGACAAGAATAGGCCTGGATTAAAAGTTTCGAATTGGGGAAAACATAGAAACATAGAAAATAGGTGCAGGAGCGGGCCATTCGGCCCTTCGAG
Source organism: Pristiophorus japonicus (assembly GCF_044704955.1). Classification (NCBI taxonomy): domain Eukaryota; kingdom Metazoa; phylum Chordata; class Chondrichthyes; family Pristiophoridae; genus Pristiophorus; species Pristiophorus japonicus. The sequence goes on along the minus strand of NC_091977.1, from coordinate 278,895,146 downwards.
CCTGCACCGCCATTCAATATGATCATGGCTGATCATTCAACCTCAGTACCCCACCCCAGCCTTCGCTCCATACCCCCTGATCCCTTTAGCCGCAAGGGCCACATCTAACTCTCTTTTGAATATGTCCAACAAACTGGACTCAACAACTTTCTGTGGCAGAGAATTCCACAGGTTCACAACTCTCTGGGTGAAAAAGTTTCTCCTCATCTTGGTCCTATATGGCTTACCCCTTGTCCTTAGACTGTGTCCCCTGGTTCTGGACTTCTTCAACATTGGGAACATTCTTCCTGCATCTAATCTGTCCAGTCCCGTCAGAATTTTATACGTTTCTATGAGATCCCCTCTCATTCTTCTAAATTCCAGTGAATATAAGCCTAGCCGATCCAGTCTTTCCTCATATGTCAGTCCTGCCATCCCTCAACAGCAAACATGTCCTTCCTCAGATTAGGAGACCAAAACTGCACACAATACTCAAGGTGTGGTCTCACCAAGGCCTTGTACAACTGCAGCAAGACCTCCCTGTTCCTATACTCAAATCCCCTCGCTATGAAGACCAGCACGTCATTTGCTTTCTTTACTGCCTATTGTACCTGCATGCCTACCTTCAATGACTGATGTACCATGACACCCAGGTCTCGTTGTATCTCCCCTTTTACTAATCTGTCACCATTCAGATAATAATCTGCCTTCCTGTTTTTGCTACGAAAACTAATTTTGCTAAGTTAAGGAGTGATTTGGCCATGGTGGACTGGAAACAGCTACTTGTGGGTAAATCAGTGTAGGAACAGTGGGAGGCATTCAAGGAGGAGATCCGAAAGGTTCAGGCCAAACATGTGCCCTTAAAGAAAAAAGCTGGGGAAAATAATTCTAGAGCCCTCTGGATGTCCAGGGACTTACAGGAGAGGATTAAGAAAAAAACGGACGCTTATGTCACCTATCAACGGCTAAATACTTTAGAATCTTTAGAGGAATATAGAAAGTTAAGAGGTAAAATTAAAATGGATATTAGGAATGCTAAGAGAGAACACGAGAAATTCTTGGCCAGTAAAATGAAGGAAAACCTTAAGATGTTCTATAAATATATTAAGAGTAAGAGGGTAACTAAGGAAAGAGTAGGGCCTATTAGAGACCATGAGGGTAATCTTTGTGAGGAGGCGGAAGATGTTGATAGGGTTCTTAACGAATACTTTGCATTTGTTTTCACAACGGAAAGAGGTAATGCAGATACTGCTATGGAGGAGGCGTGTGATATTCTGGATGAAATAAATATAGTGAGAGAGGAAGTATTAATGGGTTTAGCAGCTTTGAAAGTAGATAAGTCCCCAGGCCCAGATGAAATGCATCCCAGGTTGTTGAGCGGAGTAAAAGAGGAAATAGCAGAGGCCTTGACCATCATTTTCCAGTCCTCTCTGGATCTGGGCATGATGCCGGAGGATTGGAGGACTGATAATGTAGTACCCTTGTTTAAGAAGGGAAAAAGGGATAGGCCGAGGAATTACAGGCCTGTCAGCCTAACGTCAGTGGTGGGAAAATTATTGGAAAAAAATCCTGAAAGACAGGATAAATCTGCATTTGGATAGGCAAGGATTAATTAGGGACAGTCAGCACAGATTTGTTCAGGGAAGATTGTGTTTCACTAACCTGATTGAATTTTTTGAGGAGATAACCAAGAGGCTCGATGAGGGTAGTGCGTACAATGTAGTATATATGGACTTTAGCGAGGCTTTTGATAAGGTCTCGCATGGTAGACTGGTCAAGAAGGTTAAAGCCCATGGGATCCAGGGCAAAGTGGCAAGTTGGATCCAAAATTGGCTTGGAGGTAGGAAGCAAAGGGTAATGATTGATGGATGTTTTTGTGACTGGAAGGATGTTTCCAGTGAGGTTCTGCAAGGCTCAGTACTGGGTCCCTTGCTTTTTGTGGTATATATCCATGATTTAGATTTGAATATAGGAAGTATGATTAAGAAGTTTGCAGACGACACTAAAATTGGCTGTGTGGTTGATAATGAAGAGGAAAGTCATGGGCTGCAGGAGGATATCAATCTACTGGTCAGGTGGACACAGCAGTGGCAAATGGAATTTAATTCAAAGAAATGTGAGGTGATGCACTTTGGGAGGGCTAATAAGGAAAGGTAGACCACTTAATAGTGTAGATGAACAAAGCGACCTTGGAGTGCTTGTCCACAGATCCCTGAAAGTAGCAGGCCAGGTGGATAAGGTGGTTAAGAAGGCATACGGAATGCTTGCCTTTATTGGCCGAGGCATAGAATATAAGAGCAGGGAAGTTATGCTTAAATTGTATAATATTTTGGTTAGGCCGCAGCTGAAGTACTGCTGCAGTTCTGGTCGCCGTATTATAGAAAGGACGTGAGTGATTGCACTGGAGAGGGTGCAGAGGAGATTTACTAGGATGCTGCCTGGAATGGAGAATCTTAGTTATGAGGACAGATTGGATAGGCTGGGTTTGTTCTCATTGGAGGTTGAGAGGAGACCTCATTGAGTTGTACAAAATATTGAGGGGCCTGGACATAGTGGATAGTAAGGGTCTATTTCCATTGGTGGAGGGGGCTATTACGAGGAGGCATAGTTTTAAGGTGGTTGGTGGAAGATTTAGAGGGGATTTGAGCGGCGGCTTTTTTTACACAGAGTGTTTTGGGAATCTGGAACTTGCTGCCTGGAAGAGTGGTGGATGCAGAAACCCTCACCACTTTTAAGAGATGGTTGGATGGGCACTTAAAGTGCCATAACCTGCCGGGTTACGGACCTAGAGCTGGTAATTGGGATTAGACTAGACGACCTTTTGTGGGTCGGCGCAGATATAATGGTAAGTACTGCAGGGAATAGAATACGGCCAAGGTGATCTCCTGGACTAGTTTTGATCGCCTGGATGGGTCGGAGAGGAATTTTCCCAGATTTTTTCTCCCTAAATTGGCCTGGATTTTTATCTGATTTTTGCATCTCCCAGAAGATCACATGGTTCCAGTTGGGTTGGATTGTAGAATGTTTTAGTATAAGGGGTGTCGCAGTTGTGTGAGGCGGACTGGTTGGGCTGGGTGCTCTTTGCCTTTCCGTCATTGTTCATAGCTTTGTAAGTTACCTTTAGGGTTACTGACGAAGGGCCATGCGGCTCTTTGTTGACCGGGGGACACGATGGGCCGTTGTTTATTGAAAACAATGGCCTCTTTCTGCGCTGTAAATTTCTATGTTTCTATGTTTCGATGTTTCAAACATTAACAGTGCAACTGGGGAGTTCACAACAGGTAAGAGGGTGAAGAACCTCGCAACAGGCTTTCACCAGCAACATAAAGGTGTCAGACAAAGATACTTAATGAAAACAATTGCCCTTTATTTTTGATAGGCCAATTTCTATATTGGAATCAATTGTTCGGTGATTGATTGCAGTCGGAAAATGCAGGCCTATTGAATTTTATCATGGAATCTTACTATTGTGTTCCTAACACAGATGATATTGCACACAGGGAGGTTAAAGTAAAGTGACCTCAGTCTTTATTAAGACACTCCAGAGTGAGGAACAGGCTTTAGGGGCAGGCTTATATATAGTGCTCCCAAGGGATGCTGGGATCCCTTGGGACTTCAGGGGATGCGTTCCCTGGTGGCGGAACATGGGAGTGCATGCTTTACAGATACACAACATCACTCCCCCCCAAAGTCAAAGTGAAAACTATTTACAAGGTGAGGCAGTCGGGAGCCTTTCTTTCCCTGGTGGACTGCCTCGGTACAAATGTCTGTTCTGGTGTATTGGCTGTGTCCTCGCTGAGCTGGTGTGTTGTTGGCCCTGTAGGACTGCTGGGTGAGCCTGGCCTTGCTGGGCTGTTGGGCGTGATGGGCTCGATTTCCTGGTCCGGGGTGGTGTCGTTGATCCTTTGGGTGTGTGTTGTGGGCTCGAAAAAGGTGGTGTCTGCTGTGGGTTGTTCAGGTCAGTCTGTGAACCGCAGCCTTGTTTGGTCCAGGTGCTTTCTGCAAATTTGTCCATTGTCTAGTTTGATTACAAACACCCTACTCCCTTCTTTAGCTATCACCGTGCCCGCAATCCACTTGGGACCATGTCCACAGTTTAGCGCATACACAGGGTCATTCAGATCAATTTCCCGTGACACAGTGGCGCGACCATCATTTACATTTTCTTGCTGCCGCCTGCTCTCTACCTGATCATGCAGGTTGGGGTGAACCAGCGAGAGTCTGGTTTTAAGTGTTCTTTTCATGAGTAGCTCAGCTGGGGGCACCCCTGTGAGCGAGTGGGGTCTCGTGTGGTAGCTGAGCAGTACTCGTGACAGGCGGGTTTGGAGTAAGCCTTCTGGGACTCGTTTGAGGCTCTGTTTGATTGTTTGTACTGCCCGCTCTGCCTGCCCATTGGAGGGTGGTTTAAATGGGGCCGAGGTGACATGTTTGATCCCATTGCGGATCATGAATTCTTTAAATTCGGTACTGGTGAAACATGGCCCGTTGTCACTGACCAGTATGGCAGGCAGGCCGTGGGTGGCAAACATGGCCCTCAGGCTTTCAATGGTGGCGGTGGCGGTGCTTCCCAACATTATTTCACATTTAATCCATTTTGAAAAAGCATCCACCACCACCACCAGGAACATTTTACCGAGAAACGGGCCCCCATAGTCAGCATGGATCCTCGACCATGGTCTGGAGGGCCAGGACCACAAACTTAGTGGTGCCTCTCTGGGCGCGTTGCTCAACTGAGCACACATGCTGCATTGCCGTACACAGGACTCTTAAGTCAGAGTCGATACCGGGCCACCACACGTGGGATCTGGCTATCGCTTTCATCATTACTATACCCGGGTGTGTGCTGTGGAGATCCGAAATGAACGTCTCCCTGCTCTTTTTGGGTGGCACTACACGGTTACCCCACAACAGGCAGTCTGCCTGAATGGACAGCTTGTCCTTTCACCGCTGGAACGGCTTGATTAGCTCTTGCATTTCAATGGGAATGCTGGCCCAGCTCCCATGCAGTACACAGTTTTTTTACTCGGGACAGCAGAGGATCTTGGCTGGTCCAAGTCCTAATCTGGCGGACCGTGACAGGTGATGTATCATTTTCAAGTGCTTCCATAACCATCAACAAGTCTGCGGGCTGCGCCACCATCAACAAGTTTGCAGGCTGCGCCATTTCCACCCCTGTGGTGGGCAATGGTAGCCGACTGAGAGCATCCACACCGTTCTCGGTGCCTGGCCTGTGGCGGATGGTATTGTTATATGCTGATAGCGCGAGTGCCTACCTTTGTATGCGGGCTGAGGCATTAGTATTTATCCCCTTGTTTTCAGCGAACAGGGATATGAGGGGCTTGTGATCGGTTTCCAGCTCAAATTTGAGGCCAAACAGGTACTGATGCATTTTCTTTCTTTACCCCGAACACACATGCTAATGCCTCTTTTTCAATCATGCTGGAGGCCCTCTTGGCCTTCGACAAGCTCCTGGAAGCATAGGCGACAGGTTGCAACTTCCCCGCAATGTTAGCTTGTTGTAATACACACCCGACTCCGTACGACGACGCATCACATGCTAGCACAAGTGTTTTACATGAGTTATACAATACAAGCAGCTTGTTGGAGCATAAAATGTTTCTAGCTTTCTCAAAAGCAATTACTTGTTTTTTTCCCCCATACCCAGTTCTCACCTTTACGCAATAACACATGTAGGGGCTCTAAGAGGGTGCTTAACCCCGGTAGGAAGTTACCAAAATAGTTGAGGAGTCCCAGGAATGACCTCAGCTCTGTGACGTTCTGTGGCCTGGGCGCGTTCCCAATAGCCTCTGTCTTGGCGTCTGTGGGCCAAATGTCGTCCGCCGCGATCTTTATCCCCAAAAACTCCTCTTCTATTGCCGTGAAGACGCATTTCGACCTCTTCAGCCGCAGCCCTATGCGATCCAGTCGCTGGAGGACCTCCTCCAGGTTTTGTAGGTGCTCGACGGTGTCCCGACCCGTGACCAATATGTCGTCCTGAAAAACCACCGTTCGTGATACTGACTTGAGGCTCTCACGTTTCTCTGGAAGATCGCTGCAGCCGACCGAATTCCAAACGGGCATCTGTTGTACATGAACAGTCCCTTGTGCGTGTTGATGCAGGTGAGGCCCTTCGAAGACTCCTCCAGCTCCTGCGTCATGTAGGCCGAAGTCAGGTTGAGCTTGGTGAACGTCTTGCCTCCTGCCAGCGTCGCAAATAGATCGTCTGCCTTAGGTAGCGGGTATTGGTCCTGTAGCGAGAAACGATTAATAGTTATTTTATAATCGCCGCAAATCCTGACCGTGCCATCACTTTTGAGTACTGGAACAATTGGGCTGGCCCACTCGCTGAATTCCACTGGGGAGATGATGCCCTTGCGTTGCAGCCTATCCAGCTCAATTTCCACTCTCTGCCTCTTCATGTGAGGTACTGCTCGCACCTTGTGGTTAATGGGTCGTGCCTCTGGGACCAAGTGGATCCGCACCTTCGCCCCGGAAAAGTTTCCAATGCCTGGCTCAAAAAGGGAAGGAAATTTGTTAAGAACCTGGGTACATGAGGCCTCATCGACATGTGATAGCGCTCGGATGTCATCCCAGTTCCAGCGGATTTTGCCCAGCCAGCTCCTTCCAAGCAGTGCGGGGCCATCGCCTGGAAGAATCCAGAGTGGCAGTTCATGCACCATGCCCTCGTAGGTGACCTATACCATGGCGCAGTGCAGGACAGTGATAAGCTCTTTGGTGTACGTTCTCAGTTTCGTGTGGATGAGGCTCAGGGCTGGTCTGAGTGCCTTGTTGCACCACAGTCTCTCAAACATCTTTTTACTCATGATGGATTGGCTAGCGCCAGTGTCCAGTTCCATGGCTACAGGTAAGTCATTCAATTTTACATTTAGCATTATAGGTGGACATTTCGTCGAAAATGTGTGCACTCCATACACTTTAGCATCTGCCTCTTCTCTCTGAGGCTCGAAATTGCTTTGATCCACCATGGATCGATGTTCCTCAGCCACGTGGTGGTTAGCAGGTTTTGCAGAGCTTGCAGCTCGTCTGCAAGCTCAATGGAGGTGCCCCATTGTTCCATAGCTCTTGCAAACATACCCTTTGAAGCAGCATGAATAGGCTGAATGGAAGCCTCCACAACGCCAACAAGGTGTGAATTGCCTTGCATTCATCCTTTGTTGCGGACTCTAAGTCATCTGGCTCACCTGAGGCCTGCTGGCAGTTGCAGACTCATGGTTTCTACCCTGTACATTTCTGCTCACAAACACAGTTCCAGTTAATTTATGAACATTGCTCGTACTTGTGTGCTGAGAGATTTGTTTGGCGTTATCACTGGTGGACATAAACGCTTGTGCTATCGCAATGGCCTTGCCGAGAGTCGGTGTCTCTATCGTCAAAAGTTTTCGTAGGATGGTTTTGTGGCCAATGCCCAGTACCAAAAAGACTCTGAGCATTTGCTCCAGGTAGCCATCAAACTCACATTGTCCTGCAAGTCACCTCAGCTCAGCGATGTAGTTCGCCACTTCCTGACCTTCAGATCGTTGGCACGTGTAGAACCGATACCTCGCCATCAGCACTCTCTCCCTCGGGTTTAGATGCTCCCGAACCAGTGTACACAGCTCCTCATATGATTTATCTGTGGGTTTCACCGGAGCCAGAAGATTCTTCATGAGGCTGTAGGTCGGTGCCCCGCAGACCGTGAGGAGGACCGCTCTCCTTTTTGCAGCGCTTCCTTCTCTGTCCAGCTCGTTGGCTACAAAGTACTGGTCTAGCCGTTCGACATAGGCTTCCCAGTCCTCACCCTCCGAGAACTTCTCCATGATGCCCACAGTTTGCTGTATCTTTGCATTGGATTCGTATACTCAGCGCTAGTTATTGTGTTCCTAACACAGATGAGACTGCACACAGGCAGGTTAAAGTAACAGTGACCTCAGTCTTTATTAAGACACTCCAGAGTGAGGAATAGGCCTTAGGGGCCGGCTTATATACAGTGCTCCCAAGGGATACTGGGATCCCTTGGGACTTCAGGGGATGCGCTCCCTGGTGGCGGAACAGGGGAGTGCATGCTTTACTGCCTACACTTACAGCCTAGAAGGAGGCCAGTCGACCCATTGTGCCTGTGCTGACTGTTTGAAAGAGCTATCCAATTTGTCCCACTCCTTTGCTCTTTCCCCATAGCCCTGCAAATTTTTCTGTTTCAAATATTTATCTTGCCAATTATCTTCTGGTTATCGACACTTCTGGCAGTGGAAACAGTTTCTCCCTATCTAGTAGATCAAAACCTTCAGGTTTTTTTTGAACACCTCTATTAAATCTCCCCTTAATCTTCTCAGCTCTCAGGAGAACAATCCCAGCTTCTCCAGTCTCTCCACATTAATGAAGTCCTGGGATCTGCCCCTCCCCCGACGGCCTGTAAGCCACCCGATATTGCAGTGGCCCAGAGCCGGTGAGCTGCCCCAGAGTGCTCGATTTCCACCTGCAGTCAACTGGCCTGATATCAATGAGGCCCGAGCCTGAAAATGCGCTGGTGCTGCCGTCGCCACTCTGGAACAGCCAGCCCGCAGACTCTGCAGTGATAGCACTTATTGTATTTGATGCTCGAAAATCCCGTCACAAATGGATCTACTTGCATTTATGAAATGAGTGGGAGTAATTTTAACTTTAATTGCCGTGTGAAAAATGGGTGATAGTGAATTGCCTGTCCATTTTACACACCGCCAATGTTCCCTCTAATTTATTTTTTGGCTCGCACGACACAGCTTAAAGGAAACGTTGCACACTGCACAATTTTCTTTTCCAATAAAGAATACCAGGCACGATGTTACAGGGTGACCACTTCACTCTCGCCTGTTATGTGCCCAGTGATAAAAGTTCAAATGATCCCTGAACTTGTTCAAGTTCTTTGATCAACCAAATAAAGACCCTTTGAAGCTGGTTTTCGAACAGCCAGTCACCATTTTCTTCACTTTGTGTCAGTTAATCCAAAATGGATGCGAGGACACGGATGAAAATTAAGGACAATATTTTAAACTTGGCTTGTCAGAAAAAAGGGTTTTGAATAGATAGACTAGCATGTGTGTCAGGTGGAAATAAAGTAAAGGCCATATTAATAAAATTGGAAGAGAGAATAGACAATGGGGAAGAAGAACGAATGAGAAAAAGAACCAGCAGAAGTAAAATGTTTAGAACTTTTAATTTGGTTAATGCTGTTTTGTAAGTGTTTCTTTTAGTTGCGGATTACTTAGTATTGCACTAATGAAGCCACTCCTTATATATGAATAGCTTTATTACTATAACATCACAGTTTGTTTTAGTGTAACTCTCGGAGACCTGAAAATGTAACACAATGCTCAGCCCAGGGTTACTGGAATTTCCTCGAACCTGTCAACAGGTACTTCCAACAGTCTAAGGGTTAATGTACAAAGCCAAAGCATCCTCATCATCATCATTAAGGTCCACCTATAAGTTATTCTTATCTGTATGTTTTCTTTGAGATTACCCACTAATAACAGATACTGCTAGCGGTGAAGTGTTATTCACCCTAACATCAATGCTGCCAGTAACGATTTACCCTGAATGGGTGGGTCGGATAATTCAAGTTATTGCCCTATTTCATGATTTTTCCATTTTTAAATTGGCAATACAGATGAAGGCAGGTAGGCCTTTACTTCTCACCCGCAAATTTATTAAACAGCCTCTTTCCTCATGGAAATGGCTAGAGTTCGTCTGTCCAAGATTGCAATATTGGCCCAAAAGTTGCGGTCGGAGGCTTCCTGTGGGCGGATGCCACCAATCGCAAAAATTTCTACAAAAGTACCTGGTAGTCCTGGAGATTCGGCGACTTGTGGTCCTGGGGCTCTACGCAAAGGCCTTCTAGAGGCCCACATATCCCAGCAGTGTATTGGCTTCGTACGCTTTGCTGAGATCATGTGGGTCGGCCCAACCTATCAGAGTAGGGGGATCCCCATTCATACTTATGAGGATTCCATATATATGGAATCACAATAAGTATGAATGGGAATACCCGCAAAAACACAGAAACACTGAAAATAACTTTTAAAAAAGCACACATTTCAAGTTAATAAAAATGGAATTTAATTATTATTTAAAGCAAAAATTAAACTTTTTGAAAAATAAATGTACATATTTTAAAGGGTCCAAAAATAAACTTGCCTTATAATAAAAATAAACAGGTTTTTAAATGTAAAAAAAAATATTTTTCCGTCTTGAAAAATCTTACGCTGTCTCTGCCTTTAACATTCGCAAGAATTTGACGGACATTTGCCGGGCAGGAGTTGGGCAAAACTCTCCACCCGGGGAGGCCCTTTACTTCCGGATGCAGGGATCCCACGGGCATGTGCTCACATCGTACATGCCCATAGGCGCTGCAAGTTCAGAGCCAATATGTTCAAACAATGTTGATCCATTCCCTGTCCCTATTTACCTTTTCAGTCAAATTTTCTATCCTCTTCTTAATCAATATAATGTTGTATTAAACAAAAATGTCTATGCACTTAAATCTGCAAGTTCAGGAAAGTGACGTACCGGGTAAGTTGAAGGACTGATAATGTACTTTCAGAGCAGAATCTGCACCTATATCTCCACCGATGTCTGTTCAACTCCCTCACAGTGTTAGGCTCAGTAACTTCTCAGTGCCAGTTTCCCCAATCGCGTACCATCAACTGAACAAAAAAGACTGGAAAGCAGAATTAAACCAAAGTAATAATTTTCATAACTCTTTGTTGAAGTTTAAACTCAGGCAATTGTTTTATTAAACATCGGCTTTATTTCAACTTGTCTATAATTGAGTACCTTAAGTTCTCAAACAGAAACTATTGATGATAATTTTATCACCAGGGCAGATTTAATGGTGGAAAGTCTCCATCTACGTGCCTACGATTTTCTGAGTTGCATTCGCTGCAAGTGCCACTTACTGCTGATTGTGGAATTACCTATAAAATATATTGAAATTAATGATTTAAAACCTGAAGCTTTCACAGCTTGCAGAATAGCTGCGTATCAGCAGAACCACTGCGATGGTTAGACTGTCAGGGGTTAAATGGTCTTTTATGAATGCAGTGTATCAGCACAATTTACATGGCATATTAGCTTAAGGAAATATTTCTCTCTATAAGCAATTAAGCTAATGGTTGTGGGTTTAAATACATTTTAAAAAGCTATATTGCAGGATTTAACTAGTACAAAACATTTATTTTTGTAGTTTGTTTTTGGTGAACTAAAAGTTTTCTTTTTACCCGTTCTTGTTGAATTTTAGTTGCAGACATTAGGGGCCTGAAATTCAATACTGCTAAAAAGCTGGGGCTCCCCCCACCTTTTTGTGGCCATTAGCGGCAAAAGATTTTCGTGGCTAGGCCACGCCATATTCAGCTCCAAAAGTGAACAAATGGGTTCCAGTGCTAATTAACCCTTCCAAAGTGAATATTTCAGTAGTGTGGCTGTCTTAATCACCACTAAGAAATTCAGTATGCGGGTAAGGGTTTCTTTTTAAAGGCCAGGGTTTGCAGCAAGGCCCTGAGGAGGGGAAGGAGTTTGGAAGGATGGCTGGTGTAAGAGGAGCAAGGAGAGCCAACAGGTTCACCGATATGGAGCTGGAGACACTGATGGACGGTGTGGAGGACAGAAGAAGAATACTGTTTCCTGACATGGGGAGACCTGGCAGACCGCCAGTACATAATGCATGGAGGGAGATTGCAGGGGAGGTGTCAGGCACCTCCATATATATGTGAGGACACACCCTCCCAGGAGAGTGCTGGCCAGTCTGCACCCGGCCCTTCCAGGGTGGCGATGGGTCAACGTCTCCTAGCTCTGGGGCGACAGGGATCCACCTCCTCCTCCTCCTCCTCCTGCGCCTCCTCCTCCTGCACCTCCTCAGGTGGTACTGCTGGCTCGACCTCCAGCAGCTGTCCCTTTACGATGGCCAGGTTGTGCAGCATGCAGCAGACCATGACGAATATGGAGACCTGTTGAGAAGAGTACTGCAAGGTGCCACCAGAGTGGTCCAGGCACCGGAACCTCTGCTAAAGGATGCCTATGCACTACTTGATGATGCACCTGGTGGCACAATGAGCGTCATTGTATGCATGCTCTAGTGCTGTCCTGGGGTTCCGCAGAGGAGTAAGTAGCCAAGTGGACAGGGGATATCCCTTGTCCCCAAGCAACCAACTGCACTCCTGATTCGGGCCGGTGAAGACAGCGGGCACACTGGTCTGGCGCATAATGAACGAATCATGGCTGCTGCCTCCCTTGCCCGCTGCCTGTCTGCACGGTGCTGACAGTGACACCTTCTCCTGCGTGCCACCCTGCTTCTGACCAGGTGTACCAGGTGTCGCCCTCCCAACACTCCTCCCATCCTCAGGGTGAACCCTGCCAAGCCGGTCTCTGCAGCCCACAGGACTCCACTAAAGAGTCAAACCTGAAAGTTGTACAAAAGTATGTGCAAATCTCTGAGCTGCACTCAGCAGGTTGAATGGAGCCAAAACAATTAATAAAACTATTAAAAGATAAATACAGTGGATAGAAACATAGAAACATAGAAAATAGGTGCAGGAGTAGGCCATTCGGCCCTTCTAGCCTGCACCGCCATTCAATGAGTTCATGGCTGAACATGCAACTTCAGTACCCCATTCCTGCTTTCTCACCATACCCCTTGATTCCCCTAGTAGTAAGGACTTCATCTAACTCCTTTTTGAATATATTTAGTGAATTGGCCTCAACAACTTTCTGTGGTAGAGAATTCCACAGGTTCACCACTCTCTGGGTGAAGAAATTCCTCCTCATCTCGGTCCTAAATGGCTTCCCCCTTATCCTTAGACTGTGTCCCCTGGTTCTGGACTTCCCCAACATTGGGAACATTCTTCCTGCATCTAACCTGTCTAACCCCGTCAGAATTTTAAACGTTTCTATGAGGTCCCCTCTCATTCTTCTGAACTCCAGTGAATACAAGCCCAGTTGATCCAGTCTTTCTTGATAGGTCAGTCCCGCCATCCCGGGAATCAGGCTGGTGAACCTTCGCTGCACTCCCTCAATAGCAAGAATGTCCTTCCTCAGGTTAGGAGACCAAAACTGTACACAATACTCCAGGTGTGGCCTCACCAAGGCCCTGTACAATTGTAGCAACACCTCCCTGCCCTTGTACTCAAATCCCCTCGCTATGAAGGCCAACATGCCATTTGCTTTCTTAACCGCCTGCTGTACCTGCATGCCAACCTTCAATGACTGATGTACCATGACACCCAGGTCTCTTTGCACCTGCCCTTTTCCTAATCTGTCACCATTCAGATAATAGTCTGTCTCTCTGTTTTTACCACCAAAGTGGATAACCTCACATTTATCCACATTATACTTCATCTGCCATGCATTTGCCCACTCACCTAACCTATCCAAGTCGCTCTGCAGCCTCATAGAATCCTCCTTGCAGCTCACACTGCCACCCAACTTAGTGTCATCCGCAAATTTGGAGATACTACATTTAACCCCCTCGTCTAAATCATTAATGTACAGTGTAAACAGCTGGGGCCCCAGCACAGAACCTTGCGGTACCCCACTAGTCACTGCCTGCCATTCTGAAAAGTCCCCATTTACTCCTTCTCTTTGCTTCCTGTCTGACAACCAGTTCTCAATCCATGTCAGCACACTACCCCCAATCCCATGTGCTTTAACTTTGCACATTAATCTCTTGTGTGGGACCTTGTCGAAAGCCTTCTGAAAGTCCAAATATACCACATCAACTGGTTCTCCCTTGTCCACTCTACTGGAAACATCCTCAAAAAATTCCAGAAGATTTGTCAAGCATGATTTCCCTTTCACAAATCCATGCTGACTTGGACCTATCATATTACCTCTTTCCAAATGCACTGCGATGACATCCTTAATAATTGATTCCATCATTTTACCCACTACCGATGTCAGGCTGACCGGTCTGTAATTCCCTGTTTTCTCTCTCCCTCCTTTTTTAAAAAGTGGGGTTACATTGGCTACCCTCCACTCCATAGGAACTGATCCAGAGTCAATGGAATGTTGGAAAATGACTGTCAATGCATCCACTATTTCCAAGGCCACCTCCTTAAGTACTCTGGGATGCAGTCCATCAGGCCCTGGGGATTTATCGGCCTTCAATCCCATCAATTTCCCCAACACAATTTCCCGACTAATAAGGATTTCCCTCAGTTCCTCCTCCTTACTAGACCCTCCGACCCCTTTTATATCCGGAAGGTTGTTTGTGTCCTCCTCGGTGAATACCGAACCAAAGTACTTGTTCAATTGGTCCGCCATTTCTTTGTTCCCCGTTATGACTTCCCCTGATTCTGACTGCAGGGGACCTACGTTTGTCTTTACTAACCTTTTTCTCTTTACATATCTATAGAAACTTTTGCAATCCGTCTTAATGTTCCCTGCAAGCTTCTTCTCGTACTCCATTTTCCCTGCCCTAATCAAACCCTTTGTCCTCCTCTGCTGAGTTCTAAATTTCTCCCAGTCCCCGGGTTCGCTACTATTTCTGGCCAGTTTGTATGCCACTTCCTTGGCTTTAATGCTATCCCTGATTTCCCTTGATAGCCACGGTTGAGCCACCTTCCCTTTTTTATTTTTACGCCAGACAGGAATGTACAATTGTTGTAGTTCATCCATGCGGTCTCTAAATGTCTGCCATTGCCCATCCACAGTCAACCCCTTCAGTATCATTCGCCAATCTATCCTAGCCAATTCACGCCTCATACCTTCAAAGTTACCCTTCTTTAAGTTCTGGACCATGGTCTCTGAATTAACTGTTTCATTCTCCATCCTAATGCAGAATTCCACCATATTATGGTCACTCTTCCCCAAGGGGCCTCGCACAACGAGATTGCTAATTAATCCTCTCTCATTACGCAACACCCAGTCTAAGATGGCCTCCCCCCTAGTTGGTTCCTCAACATATTGGTCTAAAAAACCATCCCTTATACACTCCAGGAAATCCTCCTCTACCGTATTGCTTCCAGTTTGGTTAACCCAATCTATGTGCATATTAAAGTCACCCATTATAACTGCTGCACCTTTATTGCACGCACCCCTAATTTCATGTTTGATGCCCTCCCCAACATCACTACTACTGTTTGGAGGTCTGTAATCTTAAATAAAAATACTAAAAGTAATAGAACTATTTCCCTACCAAAGGGCCCTGATTGCTGCAACACTCCAGCGGTGTCCCGTTCGAGCACCGACTCGGATACCTCGCGAGGGCACTGCTGGGAAAAGTCTTACCCTTTTTGCAGCTGAAAATCCCGGTCCTTGCCGCATTCCAGCGGCCCGCACGCTGCAGAGCTCACCGCTGGAATCTCACCTTTACAGCAGCTTCACCGCGCCGTTTCCGGCGGAAGTGAACACCGCTCAAATCCCCCCCCCTCCCCGCCCCACCCCCCGAGCTGAGGGAAGGCTCGGGGAGGGAAAATCATGAATTTTGGCCTCTAGGCATCTAGAAATGAAAGCAAAGTGCTGAAAATACACAATTGTCATCTGAAATGTGAAAAAAAGATATTTTGGATAGAACCATAGAATCGTAGAAATTTACAGTACGGAAGTGGGCCATTTTGGCCCATTGTGTCCGTGCCGGCCAACAAAGAGCTCCAGCTTAATCCCACTTTCCAGCTCTTGGTCCATAGTCCTGTAGGTTACGGCACTTCAAGTGCACATCCAAGCACTTGTTAAATGTGGTGAGGTTTCTGCCTCTACTGCCCTTTCAGGCTGTGAGTTCCAGACCCCCACCACCCTCTGGGTGAATACATTTCCCCTCAAACCTAAACCTTTTACCAATTACTTTAAATCTATACCTCTTGGTTGTTGACCCCTCTGCTAAGGGAAATAGGTCTGTCCTATCCACCCTATCTAATCACCTCATAATTTTATATACCTCAATAAGGTCTCCCCTCAGCCTCCTCTGTTCCAAAGAGAACAACTCCAGCCGATCCATTCTTTCCCCATTTCATGATGTGGACCATTCATGAATCCTGAAATGTAAATCGACCTTTTCTCTTTTTAGATGTTGACAAACTTGTGCAATCCAAATATTTTCTCTTTTATTTAGATTTCCATAGATTTGTATTTTGTTTCTTTTTCTTTTGCATCGACAGAAATTGTCATCCACCTTAATGATCTCTGTGCACTTTAGCTAAAGAGATAGCGTAACTCCTTTTATAGTGCTACAAGCATTTATAAAGATAATGAAAATGATTTTGTGCTGGATGATTTTGAATGATATAAATAAATAACCTCACTTGTACACAAATTTCTTCCTTGTTGGAAATAATTTAGCCAGTTATCCTCAGGTAACTTGATAGTATGTAAATCTTTTAGCGACGAGCATACAGGCTACTGATTTCACTGACCACGGTTTAGTGTACTTTGTCAGTTCTCAGCCAGACTGCCTCACTGTACATGGAAGTGAGGTGTCCTGTCTCAATAGCTAGTAGAGAGGGGAAGGAGCGGTTCAAACTCTGTAACTTTCCTAACTGAGAAGCAGACCTGTGCCAGGTGATTATGTTTCATTGACAGCTGTGCTACTGCAGCCCAGACATTAATCACTCTCCTAACTAAAGGACACAATATGTGGTAATGAACAACTTAAAACGAGGAACAATTTGCATCTGGAAGAAAGGGGAATTATGTAATTAAGAATTTTCCCTTTCGTCTTCCATTATGCATGGGAACACCATCACCTCCAGGTTCCCCTCCAAGTCACACACCATCCTGATTTGGAAATATATCGCCATTCCTTCATCGTCGCTGGATCAAAATCCAGCAACTCTCTCCCTAACAGCACTGTGGGAGTGCCTTCACCACAACTGCAACAGTTCAAAAAGGCAGTTCACCACTACTTGCTCAAGGTCAATTAGGGATGGGCAATAAATGCCGGCCTTACCACTGATGTCCACATCCCGAGAATAAATAGATTTTTAAAAATATTGTATTTTAGGAAACCTCCTGTGGTGCTGCTCAGTGTATGTTCGAGGGTATGTTTTTTGTCGCTCAATGTACTATTCTGCTGCTAAAATGCAGCTGTGTGTAACTGAAGTGTATGTGTGTGTCTCCTTTGGGCCTGATTATATATTAACAAATCTCCCATAGCATTGCTAATGGGCAGTCTGGAGCACAGTTGTATTGTTTAGTTGCCTTGGACTCTCCCTTTATGGTTACTGTTCAAGTTCTCACCTTTTGGAAATTAGTATGAATAGATAATTGCTGTAGGTGTTGCTGAAGTCATTCAGAGGGAAATTATTAGCTGTTTATAGAGGTCAGGCAAGAGGTCAGTGACAAGCTTTCTGTTTTTTTCAAGCTCGTGCTAAGCCTTTACCAAAGTGTGAAGTTGTGATGGATGCACATGATGATCTAAGTTTTCTAGAGTTATTTAATAAAAATGACACTTAATTAATTCAGAGAAAATAATTGTGTCAAACATTACAACTGTTGACGCATTACCAAATATGATCACGTATTATTTGCTCTTAACCTCTGTAGTTATGTAGCAATTTGTAATCACGGCTGCGATTTTTCCGACTTCTGGTGCGGATTGGAGCCCCGCTCCTGTCATCATCTGGTTCGCTCCAAATGATTTTACCTTGATTGGGCTTGTTAAGCCCGCTCTGCGAGGTTCCCGGCCAATTAAAAGGAAGCGGGTCTGATGTTGTAATTTGATGACACATCATCAGCCGATTTCCTTAAAGGGACCATGTCCACATTGATTTTTGACAGTTGTGCTGTCAGTGTTCTGCAGCATTGAGGTGCTGCAAACACTGACAAGCACAGCAGAGAGGTGCAAGGCTGCATCCAGGCTCTCCCATCACTCCCCCCAGGTGCTTATGGAGGGAGTCACAACATGCAGGGAGGTTCTCTTCCCTTCCAATGGGCGGAAGAGACCTCCCCAGGACACCAACGCAGCCTGGTTGCACATTGCACAGGAGGGCACAAGCAGGGATTTCGTCAGGAGGACCCGGCTGCAGTGGCACAAACCCATCAATGATCTCAGTGGATCACGAAACGTTACTGCAAAGCCACACTCGACCTCATCCTGCTGTGCTAATCATCACATCCCCATCACTCTGTCTTCCCTACCCTACTCCTGCACATCCTTACTCACACCAACTTATCTTGCATCTCCATCCATCCCTCTTTCTCTCTCTACATTATCACTTCCCTATCTCAGTAGCCATCCCTTAAGCTCACCCTCATCCTTTTCCAATCATAGCAACTAACAACACACAAGTGTAGCCACTTGTTTTAGCCAAAGTTCATGTAGAGTTTCGGCTAATGTGTTGTCAAACATTGAAATCTTTATTTTCAACACTTTGCATTCTTGGACAGATTTGTGTGCACATTTGGAAGTAGCTTAGTGAGTTGTAGTGAATGGTCAGACATAAAGGTACCCCCCGCAATGGTGATGAGTGTAAAATGACTGGCTTGGGCGCTGCAGGGATGCTTTATGGTACTGGGTGTGGTACTAGTGTGGGGTGGTGACAACCTGGTGCATCATGTGGCAGCCAGGGTGCACAGCTTTTAAGTGAAGTAAATCTGGCCATGGTGAAACCATCCCTGGCCTCCCGGGCAGCAATGTAGTTGGGTGCTGATGCCTTGTGTCCTGTGCAGCATCAGGTGATTTGGAGAAGGTTGGTATTGTTGTTGGTGATGCTGGTGTGCCTGGTGCTGCTGGTGTTGGGGCTGATCATTGTGGGATTCTGAGGATCAGGTGAGATTTTTTCAAGGGCTCCAATGCTGATGGAATAGATGGCAGCTGAAGTTGTGATGACAGAAGTGATCTGTTAGTGGTGAGAGAGGTTGCGCCAAGGCGGTGACACCTGATAGAGGGACCAAAATTGCCCCCTCCTTAAGTCCCATTACCGAGTGGATAGGCCTCACCAACCAGGGGCAGACAGATGGGCCGACCCGCCTGAAATTTCCCCCAGGCCAGGAGCAGAGAAAAAGCTTCAAAAACGGTGAGTACGCCTTCTCTTAATCGGGGGGCAAATTTGGCCCCAGAAGGTTCACTGCAAACCCTGCCAAACTACATAAAGCTGAAAAGTGTACTGCAAAGTCTGAAGGCTCCAGCCTCTAAGATTGGAAATTGAACAGCTGTGAAATGGTAGTTTTTACACCATTTTTGCAGCTGTCAACTATTCACAGTATTGGAGAGTCATTGAGAAGCCAGCACACTTACCTGACGTGATCCCCAAGTGCCGAGAACCTCGTGAAAAAGTTGGAAAAATCATTAGGACTTGTGGTTGGGAAAATGTTGGAGTCCATTATTCCATTATTAAAGAATCAGTAGCAGGATATTTGGAAAAGCATAATTCAGACAGGCAGAGTCAGCATGGATTTATGAAGGGGAAGTCATGTTTGACAAATTTGCTGGAATTCTTTGAGGATGTAACGAACAGGGTGGATAAAGGGGAACCAGTGGATGTGGTGTATTTGGACTTCGAGAAGGCATTTGACAAGGTGCCACATAAAAGGTTACTGCACAAGATAAAAGTTCACGGGGTTGGGGGTAATATATTAGCATGGATAGAGGATTGGCTAACTAACAGAAACCAGAGAGTCGGGATAAAGGGTTCATTCTCGGGTTGGCAATCAGTAACTAGTGGGGTGCCGCAGGGATCAGTGCTGGGACCACAACTATTAACAATCTATATTAATGATTTGGAAGAAGGGACCGAGTATAACATAGCCAAGTTTGCAGACGATACAAAGATGGGAGGAAAAGCAAATTGTGAGGAGGTCACAAAAAATCTTCAAAAGGACATAGACATGCAAAAATTTGGCAGATGGAGTATAATGTTGGAAAATGTGAGGTCATGCACTTTGGCAGAAAAAAATTGCAGAGCAAGTTATTATTTAAATAGAGAAAAATTGCAAAGTGCTGCAGTACAGCGGGACCTGGGGGTACTTGTGCATGAAACACAAAAGTTTAGTATCCAGGTACAGCAAGTGATCAGGAAGGCTAATGGAATCTTGGCCTTTATTGCAAAGGGGATGGAGTATAAAAGCAGGGAAGTCTTGCTACAGTTATACAGGGTAACAAGATGATCGCCGGGGTGGGAGCTCCCCTACTAAACAACCTTATCCTCGCCATCTGCTTCCATCCAACAGCTTTTCATCCCCACTCTCCCCTCTTCCACTGTTTAAACTTCCCCTGGCTTTAATAGGCTCTAATAGGTGGTGCATTTCTTTCCCTAAAACCCTAAATCCCACAAATCTCACAAATTTGGGCATACCTCAGATGTGAACCTTCCCTCCGAACCTCCGTCCATCGGCGACCACCAGACTACCCTCCAACCTGCAGACACCGAGCCTCCTGCAGCGTCCGAGCCTCTTCCCTTCAGCGGCGACCTGGACCGCTTCTCCTACGGCGACTAGACCTCCTCTCCTTCAGTGGCATTTGGACCTCTTCCCCCCATGCTCCTCACAGGCTTTCCTCGCGCTCCCGACTGAACATGGCTGACTCTGCTGCCCCACCCGATGCCCGACGTCGCTCGGTGAGCGCCGACCACAAGTTTGGGCCTATCTCAAACTCCCCACTAGACGTGGCCGTCTTAGCTGCTCCTTCAATGGCGATCGGGCCTCCTCCCCTTTAGTGACGACTGGGCCTCTCCTTCTCCACTGACAACCTTACCTCTTCTCCTCCAACACGTGGTGAGCACAATGGCTGTGACCACCCTGACCTCCTTCCATTCTGAACACCAGTGGACCACTCATCCTCCCAATGCCTGGCCCCAGGCAAACCTCGGATCACCTACCCTCTCAGCGAAGGGCACTACTCGGCGCCAAGCTTGTGGCCAACATCTCGCCGTAGGCAACTAGGCTCATACAGCAGTGCCTGGTCTCCGGTCGTATTGGACCCCCTTGCCACTGGACCAAGACCTTACTCAGCTAAGCCCGTGTGGTAGCCGGTGTGCAGCGGCCACCCCACGTTTAAAAGAACTCACGCACAGGCATCTTCCACTCATTTAACAAGAAGTTCGGAACCTGGAACGTCAGGACCCTCATGGACAACTCCAACAGCGACAGGTAGGAACGCTGCACTGCCATAGTTGCCCAGGAACTTAGACGCTTCGATGTCGACATCACCGCCCGAAGCGAGACCCGGCGGGTAGGGACAAGCTCATGGAACAAGGTGGAGGTTACGCCTTCTTCTGGAAAAGAAAACCAGAGGAAGAATGCCGCCTCCACGGAGTCGGTTTCACTATCAAAAATGAGCTGATTGACTGTCTCAAAGATTCCCCCTGCGGGATTAACGAACGTCTCATGATTCTCCGACTCACCCTATCCCAGAATCAATGCACCACAGTCATCAGTGCGTATGCCCCAACACTCAATGTGACAGATGAGACCAAAGAGGGTTTTTACTCCAGTCTTGAAAAATCACTGTCCCACGTCCCTGCGGACGACAAACTGATCCTCCTCGGTGACTTCAACAGCAGGGTTGGCAAGGACACAGCCCTCTGGGGAGGCGTGATCGGCAGAGAGCGGGTAGAGAAAACCAACTCCAGCGGTATCTTGCTCCTGACAAAATGTCTAGGACATGACCTTGTCATCACCAACACCTTGGTTCCACCAGAGGGACAAGTACAAGGCATCGTGGCAACACACTCGTTCCAAACACTGGCACTTGCTCGACTATGTCAACGTCCGAGCCAGGGATCGCAAGGATGTGCACATCACCCGCGCCATGACAGGAGTTGACGACTGCTGGACGGATCACTGCCTAATCCGTTCCATCATTGACATCAGCAGAAGCAGTGCCGCAAAAAGTCAATGCCGGACCCAGCTAAGAGAGCCCTATACAGTTTCTTAAACGATAAGGGAATAAGGGGCTATGGAGAGTAGGCAGGGAAGTGGACCTGAGTCCATGATCGGATCAGCCATGATCGTGTTGAATGGTGGAGCAGGCTCGAGGGGCCGTATGGCCTACTCCTGCTCCTATTTCTTATGTTCTAATACAGTCAACACCTCACAGCTAATCTGGCGTGCCTTGATGACCCCAAGACACAGAATGCCCACAGCACGTGGTCTGCCCTCCAGGGCTCCATAACCAGTGCCTGCGAAGAGATGCTTGGAAACACCAGGATTGGTTTGATGAGAATGACCAGGAGATCCAAGAGCTAATAGATCGCAAGTGCAGGGCATTTCTGAGCTTTAAGCAACAACCCAACTCGGAAGCAGCAAAGCAGCATTACAGGCAGCTTAAGGCCGAGGTCCAACAAAAAACTCGGGACCTAAAGAACAGATGATGGATGGAGAAAGCACAGGAGATACAGCAGCTGGCCGACAGCCATGATGTGCGAGGATTCTTCACCGCAGTCAAGGCCACTTATGGCCCAAGTACCCAAGGCCCCACCCCACGTCTGGCCAAGACCGGGGAAACACTCATCGAGGACACCGAGGCAGTCAGGTCCCATTGGAAGAAGCACTTTGAAGATCTCCTCAACGGAGACTCTGCCTTTGACTCGAGTGTCCTTGACTCCATCCCGCAGCATGCTACCAGCCATCACCTTAGTGAGACCCCAACACTGCATGAGGTAGAAAAAGCCATAAGACAGCTAAAAAACAACAAGGCTACGGGAGCAGGTGGAATCACCGTTGAGGTACTGAAGTATGGCGGAGAGGCACTTTTGGCGCAAATGCATGATCTCATCTCTCTCATCTGGAGGGAGGAGAGCATGCCAGGAAATCTCAGTGATGCAGTGATCGTGACCATCTTTAAAAAAGGGGACAAGTCCGACTGCGGCAACTACAAAGGAATTTCCCTGTTATCAGCCCCTGGGAAAGTCGTCACTAGAGTGCTCATCAACCGTCTTCTCCCTGCGGCTGAGGAGCTCCTCCCGGAGTCACAGTGCGGATTTCGTCCTCTACGAGGTATAACAGACCTGATTATTACAATGCGACAGCTGCAAGAAAAATGCAGGGAGCAGCACCGACCCTTGTATAGGGCCTTCTTTGACTTTACAAAGGCATTTGACACTGTCAACCGCGAGGGTCTATGGAGAGTCCTCCTCCGTTTCGGCTGCCCCCAAAAGTTCGTCACCATCCTCCGCCTGCTCCACGATGACATGCAGGCCGTGATCCTTACCAACGGATTCATTACAGACCCAATCCACATCCGGTCAAACAGGGTTGCGTCATCGCCCCAACCCTCTTCTCAATCTTCCTCGCTGCCATGCTCCACCTCACACTCAACAAGCTCCCCGCTGGAGTGGAACTAAACTACAGAACCAGTGGGAACCTGTTCAACCGTCGTTGTCTACAGGCCAGATGCAAGACCACCCCAATCTCTGTCATCAATTTACAGCACACAGACGACGCCTGCGTCTGCGCACACACAGAGGCTGAATTCTAAGTCATAGTTAATATATTCACTGAGGTGCACGAAAGCATGGGCCTTACACTAAACATCCGTAAGACAAAGGTCCTCCACCATCCTGTCCCGCCACACAGCACTGTCCCCCAGTCATCAAGATCCACGGTGCGGCCCTGGACAACGTGGACCATTTCCCATACCTCGGGAGCCTCTTATCAATAAGAGCAGACGTTGACGACGAGATGTAACACCGCCTCCAGTGCGCCAGTGCAGCCTTCGGCCGCCTGAAGAAAAGATTGTTTGAAGACCAGGCCCTCAAATGTATCACCAAGCTTATGGTCCACAGGACTGTAGTAATATCCGCCCTACTGTATAGTACAGTACTGTATGGACCATGTACAGTAGACACCTCAAGTCGCTGGAGAAATACCACCAACGATGTCTCTGCAAGATCCTACAAATCCCCTGGGAGGACAGACGCACCAACATCAGCGTCCTCGACCAGGCCAACATCCCCAGCATTGAAGCACTGAGCACATTTGATCAGCTCCGCTGGGCAGGCCACATTGTCCACATGCCTGACACGAGACTCCCAAAGCAAGCGCTCTATTCGGAACTCATATTGGACTGTTCAGTCGCCTAAGAACTCATTTTTAGAGTGGAAGCAAGTCTTTCTTGATTCCGAGAGACTGCCTATGATGATGATGATGCAGGGTATTGGTGAGGCCACACCTGGAATACTGCGTACAGTTTTGATTTCCATATTTAAGAAAGGATATACATGCTTTCGCGGCAGTTCAGAGAAGGTTCACTAGGTTGATTCCGGAGATGAGGGGGTTGACTTATGAGGAAAAGTTGAGTAGGTTGGGCCTCTATTCTTTGGAATTCAGAAGAATGAAAAGTGATCTTATCGAAACGTATACGATTATGAGGGAGCTTGACAAGGTGGATGCAGAGAGGATGTTTCCACTGATGGGGGAGACTAGAACTAGGGGGCATAATCTTAAAATAAGGGGCCGCCCATTTAAAACTGAGATGAGGAGGAATTTCTTCTCTCAGAGGGTTGTAAATTTGTGGAATTTGCTGCCTCAGAGAGTTGTGGAAGCTGGGACATAGAATAAATTTAAGACCGAGATAGACAGTTTCTTAACCGATAAGGGAATAAGGCGTTATGGGGAGCGGGAAGGGAAGTGGACCTGAGTCCATGATCGGATTAGCCATGATCGTATTAAATGGTGGAGCAGGCTCGAGGGGCCGTATGGCCTACTCCTGCTCCTATTTCTTATGTTCTTCTGTTCTTTAAGCAGCTTCTTAACTATCTCAATTGCCTGACCCGCTGCTTGGTGCCAGGTCTGCAAACCGCAAGCGGAGCTGGCACTTGGGAAATTAACAAGGAGGCGGGTTCACAGCGGGATACTGCTCCGCTGTCAATATTTTAGATTTTGACAGCGGACCCGCCTCCAAACCCGCCCTCGGAGCGCCGGCAAGATTCCGACCCCGATGACATATTTACATGTATTTTATTTCTGAGATTTGTTAGTATTAATACCAAACTCATCAATGATACAATCCCAGTGATGTACTTGTGCTTGATATTATGACTGGTTCTTTGTTAGGGGAGGATGCTGTTCTACTGGCCTTGATCCGTGCCCTCCTGGCACAACCTTGTTGCCCACAGCTGGAATTAATGACAGGGGAAGCTTTGAAAAGATTCAGTTTAAAGACAAGGGAAAGCTTCAACGCTGGAAGGGAAATAATTATAGCCTGACTTACCACATCGTAGAGAAAATCGTCAAGACTCAGTGAGCTATTTTCTGGGAGAAATGGTTAAACACTGAAATTTTGCATAACTCCTGTCATTTTTAAGACATATTATAAATCACAAGGCATGTCAGCA
Organism: Pristiophorus japonicus; assembly: GCF_044704955.1. Classification (NCBI taxonomy): domain Eukaryota; kingdom Metazoa; phylum Chordata; class Chondrichthyes; family Pristiophoridae; genus Pristiophorus; species Pristiophorus japonicus. The sequence continues at coordinate 278,869,932 of NC_091977.1, read as the reverse complement.
AAAAAGAGGAAGTTTTGTCAAAATATTGTTTTAAATCCAATTATGCCAATTATTATTTTGCAAAATAAAATAGAGTGGTTTGGATGTTTATTCTACAGTTTAATTCTGAAATTATATCACTTAGCTTTCTTGCTTTTGTTTGCAAATAAGGGGGAAAATAATTCTTATCTTTTTGGATAAAAGTCAACTACAGACACCTGCTGTGACTAGAATTTTAAAGGAGCATTATTTTCTCAGGAAAGTGTTTGGAAAACCTTCACATTTGAAGAGGGGAAAGTGCCACGTGCCATCCTGGCATTACTTACATGAGAGATCTCGAGGCACTGTTTACATCATTGTCTTTTGTAAATAAACAAAAAAGATATCTGCCACTTATTCAGAAAGGCACACCACCTCATCACCTAAGCATATACAGAGAAATGAGTAATCATTTCACTGATATTTAAATTAGAAAATCTCAACAAGTATTGTGCAACCCTAAAGTGTTTTCTTCAGCAACACCATGGGAGATCCAGCAGTTACAGGAAAAGAAAAATTGCCAGGAATGTTGCATCTATTTTTCACAGTACAGAAATTTGTCTCGTCTCACCATGATATAATTAACTAATTTTATGCATTTTGATGGCAAACTTTATTTTTATGTTTTATTTTGCGAGCACGTGTCATTTTAATTCCTTCCCGGATTATTGTAAAGCCAATGGTAACCACCATTATTAAAATAACATTGACTGGAAAATCTAGGATATTATGTTACAAACTGTCTTTGGCTGGGAAGGGACTGGATACTTTTCCTGAGCACCTAACACTCTCACTGTATTAATGGTTCCGAGGAGGAATCTGAGGTGAGGCTGCCTTTAATGTCCTTTCATTCTTTGTGAAGAAGCACTTTGCCTCCACTTGGCACCTTTACCCGACAAGCCTGCCTAGACTGGGAACCCAATATGTGAGGAAAAATGGGTATGAACTTGATCTAATCATGACAACAGCAACAACTTCTATTTATATAGTGCCTTTAATGTGGTGAAACGTCCCAAGGTGCTTCACAAGAGTATTGAGAGATAAAACAATTTGACACTGAGTAGCATAAGTAGAAATTAGGGCAGGTGTCCAAAAGCTTGGTCAAAGACGTAGGTTTTAAGGAGCGTCTTGAAGGAGGAAAGAGAGATAGAGAGGCGGAGAGGTTTAGGGAGGGAGTTCCAGAGCTTGGGGCCTAGGCAACAGAAGGCACAGCCACCAATGGTTGAGCGATTATAATCAGGGATGCTCAGGAGCGCAGAATTAGAGGAGCGCAGACATCTCGGGGAGTGTGGGGCTGGAGGAGATTAGACTGATAGGGAGGGGCGAGGCCATGGAGGGATTTGAAAATAAGGATGAGAATTTTGAAAATGAGGCGTTACATAACCAGAAGCCAATGTAGGCCAGCAAGCAGAGGGGTGATGGGTGAGCGGGACTTGGTGTGAGTCAGGACATAGGCAGCCGAGTTTTGGATCACCTCTAGTTTACATAGGGTAGAATGTGGGAGGCCAGCCAGGAGTGCGTTGGAATAGTCAAGTCTAGAGGTAACAAAGGCATGGATGAGGGCTTCAGCAGAAGATGAGCTGAGGCAAGGGCAGAGACGGGCGATGTTACAGAAATAGGCGGTCTTAGTTATGCTGCGGATATGTGGTCGGAAGTTCATTTCAGGGTCAAATATGACACCAAGGTTGCGAACAATCTGGTTCAGCCTCACATAAAAGTTGGAGAGAGGGATGGAGTCAGCGGCTAGGGAGCGGAGTTTGTGGTGGGGACTGAAAACAATGGCTTCTGTCTTCCCAATATCCAATTGGAGAAAGTTTCTGCTCATGTCATGAAGTAACACATGGAGCTCCAACTCCCCTAACTGCCTAACATGTGCCCATTTCTTAAAAGTAAGAGAATATTTACACTGGAGTATTTTCAGGATGGCAAGATTCTTGGAAGACCATTATAATCTGCTTCAGAAACTTTGCTTAGTGGCACTTCACATTGGCTAATGAGAGAATTTTATACAGTGGTAGACTGTATATCTGCTGCAATGAAGATATTTTGCTGAGGTAATGTTTCCTTCAGATCACACTCGTGATAAACACATGGTAGGGACAGATGTGATCAGTGACGTCATTACTTTATTGTGCCATCGCGAGCAGCAACCTGGTTCATCCTCATAGCCATATTCAGGAATGCAGCTCTGAGCATTTGCAGACACATGCTTCTGGTGGTGACACCACCCCTGTTTACACAGGCATAATGGTGAAGAGAAGTGTTGCCTGCTTTCCAACATCTTTTGTTTTTCTGCCAATTTAATCATTCTTAACCTGAATCAGTCTCCCGATAATTTTAAAATCAGAAAAGATGGAGAAAGAAAGAAAGACTTGGATTTATATAGTGCCTTTCACGACCACTGGACATCTCAAAGCGCTTTACAGCCATTGAAGTACTTTTGGAGCGTAGTCACTGTTGTAATGTAGGAAAGGAAAATGTATTCTTCCTTTAAATCTGGGCGTGCACCAAAATGTTCCACGTGAGATTGGAACAGCCATAAGAAAAGGTGTATTTCAGGTAAGAGTGGTTAGCACCTGATATTAGGGGGGGACAGGGGGGAATGTGGTCTTGTGGTGCTTGTGATACTTTGCTACTACGAAGTCAATATTTGCAGCCTTTTAGTATTATAACAGTATATATAGTATTATAGCAGAAAACACACCAAAAAGGTCTGGTGGCCAAACTTTACTTCATCTATAGCAACAAATAGGAGCCAAGTTTATTTTTAAATTACGAACTTGGGTTCTGCTCATCACCATATAAAAAATAACAGACACTTCACTAAAAAAACAAAAGCCTTTTATAAAACCTAGCCTTTGTAGTTCTGAATTGTATTTACTTTCTATTCATTGGCAATAATGTGCAATGTGTAGCAGTGCATCCAAGCACTGATTCACCTGTTTTGTTCAGTGGCCTGAAGTGCTGTGTACTGTTTTGCATCAGCGAATAATTAATAATAAGGATACTTTGAATGTGTTTCTGGTGTTCTTTCATATTGGAATTTCATCAGGTCGTCATGGTGAAAATGGCCTCTTATGGTGCAAATATATAGGGTAGACTATGTCTAACTTGGAGCAAATTTCTCATTTCAAAACAATATAATAGAGAAAGAAAGAAAGACTTACATTTATATAGCGCCTTTCATGACCACCGAACGTCTCAAAGCACTTCACAGCCAATGAAGTACTTTTTGGAGTGTAGTCACTGTTGTAATGTGGGAAACATGGCAGCCAATTTGCACACAGCAACTCCCACAAACAGCAATGTGATAATGACCAGAAAAACTGTTTTTTGTTATGTTGATTGAGGGATAGACATAGCAAAGAAAGAACATGTTAAGCACTAGTACAATAATAACTCCCTTGCTCTTCTTCGAATATTGTCATGGGATCTTTTACGTCCACCTGATAGGGCAGACGGGGCCTCGGTTTGACGTCTCATCTGAAAGATAGCACCTCCGACAGTGCAGCACTCCCTCAGCACTGCACTGGAGTGTCAGCCTAGATTTATGTGCTCAAGTCCCTGGAGTGGGATTTGAACAGATAAATAATGACACTAAGATTGTTGTGAACACTTGAACAATTGTGAACCAACTACACAGACGCCATAGTGAAGAATAAATATAATTTAGTTTGCAGGCTATATGAAGGAGAAAATGTATATAATGGACTGAATCTATGGCCCCAAGTTTCGCCATGATTTGCTCCTGATTTTTAGGAGCAACTGGTGTAGAACGGAGTATCTTAGAAATCGGAATTCTCGCCATTTAGTTTGCTCCAGTTCTCGTCAGTGAGAACAGTTTCACTTTGGAACAGAATTTTCTTTTCAAAAGGGGGCGTGTCCGGCCATTTACGCCTGTTTTCAAAGTTCGTCAGTGAAAACTTACTCCAAACTAACTTAGAATGGAGTAAGTGAAGATTTTTGTTCGCTCGAAAAAACCTTGTCTACACTTTAGAAAACCAGGCGTAGGTTACAAATCAGGTGTAAGGAATGGGTGGGGGGGGGTGTTTAAAGGGAAGTTTACAAACATTAAACAATTCAGTTTTACAAATAAAGAGCCATCATCAATAATAAATGATAAAAACATCAATAAATCAACCAATAAATCAATCAAAAAAAATTAATAAGAAATAATTTTTTTTTAAATCAATAAATAAAACATTTTCTACTTACCGACTGCAGCACCGGGAGCCCTCCAACAGCGTGCTGGGATGCCCCCCAGTGTGTCTCTGTCAGTGTCTCTATCTCTCTGTCCGTCTGTCTATGTGTGTCTCTCATTCTCTGTCTGTCAGTGTCTGTGTTTCTGACAGCGAGGGGAGGGGGAGGAGGGGGTAGAGGGAGAGAGGGGGGGAGCAGAGGGAGGGAAGGGGGAGGGATGGGGAGAAGGGGGAGAAGGGGGAGGGGGGAGAAGGGGGAGGGGGGAGAAGGGGGAGGGGAGGAGGAGAAGGAGGAAGGGGAGGATGAGGAGAAGGGGGAAGGGGGGAGGAGAAAAAGGGGGGAAAGAAAACGGGGGGGAAAGGAGAAGGGGAGAAGGAGATGGGGGGGAGGAGATGGGGGAGGGAAAGAGATGGGGGGGTGGGGAAGGAGAAGGGGGAGGGAGGCTGAACGGGCCGGGCCCGGCCGGGCCCGAGACTTCGGGCAGGGCCCAAGACTTCGGGCAGGGCCCGTCCCCAGAACTAGATTTACAGGTAGGTGGCATTGGGTCAGGTCGGGATCGCCGATCGGGTCGGGGGGAGTGCGGTCGGGGTCGGGAGCGCGGGTCGGGGGGGTGGTGGGAGGGAGGTCCGTATAGGTTCGGGTCGGGGGGAGGGAGGGAGAGTGAGGTCAAGTCGGGGGGGAGGGAGGTCAGGTCGGGTCCAGTCGGGGGGGGGAAGCGGGAGTCGGGTCGGTGTCGGTGTCGGGTCCGGTCTGGAGGCAGTGGGCGGGAGGGGGGGGGGAAGCGGAGTCGGGTCGGGTCCAGTCCGGGTGGTCGGGTCGGGTCCGGGGGCGGGGGGGTGGGGGGAAGCGGAGTCTGGTCGGGTCCAGTCCGGGTGGTCGGGTCGGGTCGGGTCCGGGGGCGGGGGGGTGGGGGGAAGCAGGAGTCGGGTCGGTGTCGGGGTCCGGTCCGGTCCAGGGGCGGGGGGAGGGGGGGGGAAGCGGGAGTCGGGTCGGTGTCGGGGTCCGGTCCGGAGGCGGGGGGCGGGAAGCGGGAGTCGAGTCGGGTCCGGAGGAAGCAGGAGCTGGCCGTGGGAGGAGTCTTATTCACGCAGCCCCAGTGAGGCCATTCGGCCAGGGCTAGGGGCTGCGTGCTTCAGCCCCTCCCACACAGTTTTGGCCGCCTGGAGCTACGGGCGCGCATGTGCAGAGGTCCCGGCACTGTTTTCAGCGCAGGGACCTGGCTCCGCCCCCTACAGCTCGTGCTGCGCTGCGCCGAGCTGCAAACGACCTGCAGGGAGCTGGAGAATCTGGAAGTTTTTTTAGGCGCACTTTGTGGCGTGAAAAACGGCGTCCAGGTCGGGACTGCGCCGTTCTAGGCGCGGCTCGAAACTTGGGCCCTATGTAACCTAGAAATTACTGATGTTGATATAATTGTACTAGTGGGTAACATGTTCATATAAAATGTCTTTCTTCGCTATCTTAATGGAGGTATGAACTCACCTTAAATACATTGCCACTTTAAATAGTGGAGGGGGAGGGGGATATGGTACAAGCGTATCACTCACTGTAAATTGTTAAATCTAGTGTATTTTTTGCTTTGCAAAACATTATCCAAGATATTTGATTTTATAGCTCTGATATTTTTACTGCTGGTCTTAAAGGTATAAAGTCGTGAAATCATACAGTACAGAAGGAGGCCATTCAGCCCATCATGCCTGCGCTGGCTATTTGAAAGAGCTATCCAGTTATCCCCACTGTCCTACTCTTTTCCCCCATCGCACTGCAAATGTTTCCTTTTCAAGTCTATTATCTATTTGCCTTTTGAATGTTACTGCTTCCACCGCCCTTTCAAGCAGTGCAGTGATCACAACAACTCGATTGAGGTGAGGGATTTGGGTAGAATTAGAGGCCACCCAATTAAATTGAAGAAGCAGGAATGAGGTAGGACGTGCAGAATGCTAATGTTTTGCAGAGGGTGATTGAGAATTCCGGGGGTGGAGGTGAGGGCAGGCTTCCTGCAGTCCTTCAAGAAGGCTTTCGACTCATTTTTGGAAAACTGCAAGATCATCGCAGAAAGAATTAAGGGCCTGTAATTTGCAATCAGCAGCGAAGCGACGGCAATCGCGCTGACCTCAAAGAAAGATGCCCACAAGGATCTCGTGATCTTCATGGAAAGAACCTTAGCTTCCTCAATGTGAAATTGATTGTAGCGCTGTCAATAGAGGAACACTAGCACCGAGCAGCAGGGATGTCATCAAGCTGTCTAAGCAGCCAATCACATCGAAAAATTCTCACAAACATCAAGCCAGGAAATAAAAAGCACTGATTATCTGCACTTTAAATCAATGCTACGGAAAGCAAAATAAAGATTGGGACTTACACATAGGGTTAAGGTAGAAGCTGAAATGCCATGAACAAACCTTTTCTTTTAAATCTAGTAATTTTTATCAAAATGAAGAAATTTGACATTCCACAAATATAATATTCGTTTTTCAGGACCAGAATGGTTGTTTAGCAGTCAATACACTGTTAAAACCCCAGTTTTACCTATTCTAACAAGGCTTAATATTTAATGGGGTGTTTAACAGCGAGATTAGGGTGGAAGAGCTTAACTTTTTGTCAGTTCCTGATTGCCAGCTATGGCTGGGGTCCATGGTGCAGCCGGTGTTGGAGCAGTGAATGACTGACCACAACTTCAGGATTTCTGCGTTTAGCTGCGTGCACGCAAAATCCTGAAGTAATGGTCAGTTTCAGATGGGTAATGATGACAGCTTGCCGACAAATCAAGCACCGCACCCACCCGTCCCTCCAACCACCTTCTGCCTCACCTGTGACAGAGACTGTAGATCCCGCATTGATCTCATCAGTCACCTTAGAACTCATTCTAGTGAAGAAGCAAGTCATCCTCGATCCGGGGGATTGCCAAAGAAGTAAAAGATTATTCACCGCAAAATACGGGCCAATGTTATGAATACTATACCCAAGTCTAGGTCGTTTATATATAACAAGAAAACAATGATCCGAATACCAACACCTGTGGGACCTCACTGCATACCTTCTCTCCAGTCAGGAAAACATCCGTTCACCATGCTCTCTGCCTCCTATCCCAGAGCTAATTATGTAATCAAGTTACCACCGTCCATTTAATGCCATGTGATTCTATTTTACAAATAAATCTGTTATGTGGTACTTTACAAATGCCTTTTGAATGTCCATATATACCACATCTACTGCACTATCTTCATCAACCCTCTCTGTTACCTCATCAAATAATTCAATCAGGTTAGTCAGACACAATTTGCCTTTAACAAATCTGAGCTGGCTGATCCTTATTAACCCATGCTACTCCAAGAGAGAATTAATGTTGTCCTTAATAATGATCTCTAGTAGTTTTACCACCACTGACATTTGACTGATGGCCTATAGTTACCCGATTTATCCTTTTCCTCCTTTTTGAAAGGGTGTAACATTTGCAATCCTTACTCTGCTGGCACCACTCCTGTATCCAAGGAGGATTGAAAGATTGTGGTCAGAGCTGCTGCTATCCCCACCCTAGCTTCCCTCAGCAATCTAGGATGCATCCCATTTGGACTGGGTGACTTGTTAACTTTGAGTGAAGCCAACATATTTAACACCTCCTTACAATCTATTTTTATCCTATCTAATATCTCAAGTCCCCCTTCCTCCTCTACAACATTAACTTCATTCTCTTTTGTGAAGAAAGATGCAAAGTACTCGGGTTGGATTTTCTTGGGTCTTTGTTGAATGGGTTCTTTGCTTAAGAATTCATAGCAACACATTGCTATTAAGAACTGGTTGGTTTATTAGCAAAAGGTTTAACAATCACACTACACATTACCGGTTCATCCAGCAGGCTGACAACTGCATACCTCAGCGTGGATCCCCTGAACCCAACTGGCTGGGGTTTTATTGAGTCTTGTGAACATCACGTGACTGGCTTGGCCACTCCCAACTCAACAGCTCTACAAACCTGTGAGCATCTTCACGGGTGCGTACATTACAGCAGGTCCCACCCATATGGGACGGGGGGGTCCCGTGAGCTGGTGGGAAAGCCAGAAGTTGGGGTTTCCCGGTACGCTGTGTGGTTTTAAATCCACAGGTGCGTGCGATGGAAAAGGTGGGTTCCCCGGCCGGAAGGCAGCCTGATTGAGAGGCTAGCTTCCATTCGTGTGGGGAATTCAGACAAGGACACCACAGGACCAGGTAAATGCTGGGCCCCGGATGGTTGGTGGGGGTGGGTGGAGTCCCACCCCCGTGGAGGGTCTGATCCCCCGTGTGGAGGAGGTATGTTCCCCAGCCCCACAGGGGGGCTCGCCGGGGGGTGGGGGAGGCAGGGTTGGTCCGATCCCTAGGGGGTCGGTTCCCCGACCCTGGGGAAGGGCAGGCTGATGGTGGGGGAGCTTCAGGGGCAGGGAGCAAGCACTCTGGCTCCTCCTGGCCCACAAGGATTGCTCCCCGAGGCTGTCTTATTGCAGCCACCGGGAATCCCGAGCCCCGGGGACCCTGGTTGCCTGCAGTAAAACCTGCAGAGCAGGTTAAAGTGGAGGCTTCAGGCCTCTTTATAATATTTAACCAGTGCAGTGCTGAGGGAGTGCTTTTGCCAATAAACCAACCAGTTCTTAATAGCAATGTCGAAGATGCCATCTTTTGGATGAGACTTTAAACCGAGGCCCTGTCTGCTCTCTCAGGTGGACGTAAAAGATCCCACGGCACTATTTCGAAGAAGAGCAGGGGAGTTATCCCCGGTGTCCTGGCCAATATTTATCCCTCAATCAACATCACAAAAACAGATTATCTGGTCATCATCACATTGCTGTTTGTGGGAGCTTGCTGTATGCAAATTGGCTGACGCATTTCCCACATTACAACAGTGACCACACTGCAAAAAGTACTTCGTTGGTTGTAAAGCGCTTTGCGATGTCCGGTGGTCGTGAAAGGCGCTATATAAATCCAAGTCTTTGTTTTCGTTAACACAGGTCGCTCGTCCGTGTTGGTGTTAATCTTCCACATGAGCAGCAGTACTAACTCCATGTGCTTGCCCTGTTCCCATATTTCTTTATTCACTTTCCTTCAAACACCTATCTAAGCTGTTTTTAAATGTTGACACGAGAGCTGATTGTAACCCTGTCCACACAGCGGAGACCACGCAGGTATGGCAATTAAAGGCAACCGTTGGATTCTCCCGCTGATGTCCTGCAGGCGTCTGTTCTAACCTGCTCTTCTGAGCATGTGAAATGGACACCCGGTGAGATCTTCCTTTAAAATTACAGATTATGCTCCATTGACATCATTAGGCCACAACTGCTATTTTAACCACGAGCCTGAGCACTGGAGCGGTTGTGGCTTTCCTTCCAGGCCAATCGAGTGGGAAGAGGTGCAGGGGCAAGAAGAGACCGAAAGAGGTAAGATTTTAAACTCGTTTGTGCTTTCATTGCGAGGCAGAAATGCTTCTTCAGGCACCACAAAGAAATTTTGACAACTCCTACCCCCGCTCCTCCCCTCCCCCTGCTCTGCCCTGCCTCCACTGCTCCCCACGCCTCCCCCCGCTCCAACCCCTTTCCCCGCTCGCTCCCCCCCCCACTCCACCCCTGCCCTGATCCCCCTCCCCCCGCTCCCAAACCTTCCCCTGCTCCCCCAACTCCCCCCTCCCCACCTCCCCCACCCCTTCCTCTGCTCACTCCCCCCTCCCACACCTACCCCCACTTCCCCCAGCTCCCCACTTCCCCCCACTCCCCCTGCTCTCACCCCTTCCTCTACTCACTCTCTCCCTCCCCCCGGCTCCCCACCCCTCCCCCCGCTACCCCCTTCCCCCACTCCCACTCTTTCCCCGGCTCACTCCCCCCTTCCCCAGTTCTCCCCTTCTCCTGCTCCCTACCCCTTCCCCTCGCTCCCACCCCTTCCCCCACTCCCACTCCTTCCCCCACTCCCCCGGCCACCCCTGGGTTGCGAGGCCCCTCATGATAACCCCACCCCATGATTTATCTGAGTGCTTCAGTCACTAATTCTGGGAGTATGTTTCACAGCCTCACAAATCTCTGTGCAAACACTTGTGCCTGCTCTCTGTCTTAAATATCTTGTATTGAATCTTAGATGTTCCCTCATTCTAAACCCCTCAATGTTGAATAGGCTGTTTATAACTACCCCATCTCATCCCTTCATAAATTTAAACACCTCTATCAAATCACTCCAAATCTCCTCTGTCTAAGGAAAGCACCCCAATTTTTCAAACCTTTCTTTGTATTTTTTCTGCGCGTTCCTTCTAAGTTGCCGGAATATCCTACCTATATAGTGTGGAGCCTTAAACTGCACACGGTCCTCCAACTATGGCCTTATTAAGGTTTTATATAAATTCACCATTGCATCTGAACTTTTATATTCTACACTTCTTGCTATAAAACCTAGTATTCCTTTGTTTTTTTTATGGCCATATCCACTTGAGGTGCTGCTTTTAATATCTTGTGAACCACAGCCCAACATTGATCCACTCTTCCATACCATCCCGCTTTCCCCCATCCATAGTATAATTGTTACTTTTATTAAATGTATCACCTCAAATTACCTGCCGTGAATTCCACCCGACACTTTTTTGCCCAATCCACCATCTTCAGTACCCCTTGCCGTTCCTTTTGATCCTCAGAATTATTTACGATGCCTTCCATTTTGATATTGACTGTTGATTAGGACACTAATCCCTCTTGGCTTAAATCCAAATCAATGATATACATAATGAACAGAGGCAGCCCCAGAACAAAACCCTGTGGATACCACTTCCCACTTCAAGCATTGTGAGAAAATGCCCTTAATCCCTCATTCCGTTTCCTCCCTTCTAACTAGTTTTTCAGCCAATTTGCTACCCATCTCCTAATACCATGCCCCTTAATCTGCTCCAATAATTTCCTGTGTAGTATCTTGTCAGAGGCTTCCTGAAAGTTCATGTACACTATATCTGTCACCTCTCAACGAACTCTATCAGATTTATCAAGTGACTTTATCCATTACCAGGGTGGACAACAAATCAATTGTTTGACTATACAGAGTCACCACAAACTGAAAAATCACACTAGAAATAGGGCCACAATACATGGTTAGCTATAGAGCATCCGCGAGGGCATTGAGCACCTTGAGTCTCGTCGTCGAGAACATGCAAAAACCAAGCGCAGACAGTGGAAGGAGCGTGCGGCAAACCAGGCTCCCCACCCACCCTTTCCTTCAAGCACTTTCTGCCCCACCTGTTACAGAGACTGTAATTCCTGCATTGGACTGTACAGCCACCTGAGAACTCACTTTTAGAGTGGAAGCAAGTCTTCCTCGATTTCGAGGGACTGCTTATGATAATGATAGTGCAACCTAGTATTAGTTTGTACCTGACATCACTGGGGCTATGGTGCAACCTAGTTTGGTTTGAACTGAAATAATGGCCTTTCAGGTGGATAATTTTAGAAATGTTTGCTAAATTTTTGCTCAATATTTTCCTGCAATTTTTGAAGCTGTTATTACACAGGTTAAAGAATTAGTGAGAGCTGTGGACATTTCTGTCTGAACGTTGGACCATCAGAAATGCACAGTAAGCTAGTTATTGATGATTCTAAAAAACGTTATGACTAAAATGAAGGTGGCCAACACAGATTAAGGTCAGCGACAGAAGTGTTAGAAGCATGCAGTGCTGCCTACATCACTGCATTCATCTAGAAAGTTGGGAAAATGTAATTTGTCTTTGAATTGATTCTTTGAGATAAAATGAAACAAATCTTGCAGGGACCCAGAGAAAAGCTAGGTCCATACACCTGACAGAGTATTGAGCCATTTTCTTAACAGCACCATTGGAAGTGGATTCCACAGCTCTCCACTGTTCAAAATCTTCAGTGGCAATGAGATCCCATCTGCTCAGACGAATGCCTTCCTGTCCATATAGTCTTCATTCTTTCTTCATCGCTGTAAGAGTTGAGATCATGATGGCACCAATTTTCCGTTTAATTTTCAACATGGGTGCACGGTCCCTTTAACGGACAGCGCGGCCCATTCAAAGTTTTGTGCACACACAAGATTTCGCATTGAAAAAGCCAACTGCACGGGACCAGCAGACAGCTACACGACTGCGAAGCTTAGCGGGAACGTTGGATGACACCCCTGTGTTTGCTGACCTACATTGGCTTCCGGTTAAACAACGTCTCGATTTTAAAATTCCCACCCTTATTTTCAAATCCCTCCTTGGCCTCACCTCTCCCCATCTTTAATCTCTTCCAGCCTCACAACAACTGCCTCCCCCGCCCACCCATCCTGAGATCTCTGCACTCCTACAATTCTGGCCTCTTGAGCATCCCCGATTTTAATCGCTCCACCATTGGCAGCTTTACCTTCAGGTGCCAAGGGCCCAAGCTCGGGAATTCCGATCCTAAACATCGCTGTCTCTCTACCCCTCTTTCCACCGTTAATCGCTCCTTAAAACCTACCTCATTTGCTCTAATATCTCCTTATGTGGCTCGGTGTCAAAGTTTGTTTGATAAGGCTCCTGTGAAGTGCCTTAGGACGTTTTACTATGAAAAGCGCTATATAAATTCGAGTTGTTGTTGTTGAGTGGATAGATTTCTCACAAGCTGAGCTGGTGACTGAAAACAGGGATGTTGAAATTTAGTTAAATGGCAGCACTATTTATATCACTGTTGTGTGTTGTTGGGTATGTGGACTCTGCTGTTGGACATTTCTTCATCAGCAATGTTCAGCTGGTGACTCAGTTTGCTCTTTTTAAAACCAAAAGAGTAAAAGTGAAAATATATTAAAAAAAAACAATTATTTTCTTTAATGCAATAAGTGAAATAGCTATAAAATCTGGAAGATTTGTGGGAAAGTCATGGCTATCTGCCTGATGTTGCTGGAATTTCTAGGCCTGGAAATCAACATGAAGGGTAATAGCAAAGAGATTTAGAAAAATAAGAGGAAAAGGGTGGGAAAAATGAGACTATTCAAGTTGTGAAAGGGTTTGAGAGGATAAATAGTGAGAGATTATTTTCACTGGTAAGTGAATCAATAACAAGGTGAAAAAATAATTAGGATCAGTACCAGATGCAAAAAAGGAAGCGTGGAAAAAATGTTTTCAGACAAGATGATATTAGAATGTGGAACAATGTCTTCTATTAGGCTGTCCCTCGCATCGAGGATGACTTGCTTCCACATTAAAAAGGATGAGTTCACAGGTGTTTCAATGAAGGACCTGACATTCCTGGTCCCGAACTACATGTTGAAAGGTGGATGATGTCGGTGCGTGGATTTTTTAACATATGGTGGCCGTTGCACACCAGCCACTACACGGTCTTGACAGAGCTAGGTCTTGTTCCAGTGGCAAGGATTAACCAAGAAGACTGGAGACCAGCTCTGCTGCACGGACCTAGTGCGCACATATATCACAGTGTGGGCTGGCCCGTGCTGCCCCTGGGCCCTCGCCTCTTCTGGGCCCCAAACTCACGCCTCTCCTGGGCCCCGATCACGTCGCTCTACAATCTCTCGCCGCTCCTTCGCCCCGACCTCGCCGCTCCTCTGCTGCTTGCCGCCTCTCCTGCTGTACCTGCCCACGTTCGAATCAGCGACCTTGATTTTGGTGATGTTCAATCCAGTCGCCCTTCTCCAATAACTGTGGCCTAACCATCTATATACACCGAAAACAAAAGTGGACCAAGCACTGACCCCAACAGCGATGTAACATTAAACAGTACTCAAAGCTCATACAATAGCAGCAGCATTTTTGAAACCATAATTTCAAAAAATATATATATAACAAACTAAAATGGACTGCAACACAAAATTTATATATATATCAAGAAAAGCAATGGTCCTAGAACCGATCTCTGGAGAATACCACTGTAGACCTTCCCTTTATGTCTTTCAGATAAGACGTTAAACCGAGGCTCCCTCTGCCCTCTCCCGTGGACGTTAAAGATCCCATGGCACTATTTCGAAGAAAAGCAGGGGAGTTATCCCGGTGTCCTGGCAAATATTTATCCCTCAATCAACATAACAAACAGATTATCTGGTAATTATCACATTGCTGTTTGTGGGAGCTTGCTGTGCGCAAATTGGCTGGCTCATGTACCACAGCTGACTCAATCACAACATTTAAGAGGAAGCTGGATACAAATATTAGAGGAAGAAAGAAAGACTTGCATTTATATAGCACCTTTCACGACCACCGGAGGTCTCAAAGCGCTTTACAGCCAATAAAGTACTTTTGGAGTATAGTCACTGTTGCAATGAAGGAAACGCACCAACCAATTTGCACACAGCAAGCTCCCACAAACAGCAATGTGATAATTACCAGATAATCTGTTTTGTTATGTTGCTTGAGAGATGAATATTGGTTAACTCCCCTGCTCTTCTTCGAGCTTTTACATCCACGTGAAAGATCAGACAAGGCTTCAAATTAACGTTTCATCCGAAAGACGTAAAGGGAAGGTACAGTGGTGTTCCCAGGGGTCGGTTCTCGGACTGCTTTTCTTAATATATATCAATGACTTGAATGTGGGTGTTCAGGGCACAATTTGCAAGGGACACAAAACTTGGAAGTATAGTGAACAGTGAGGAGGAAAGAGATAGACTTCAAGAGGACATATACAGGCTAGTAGGGTGGAGATGTGGCAGATGAAATTTAATGCAGAAAAGTGTGAAATAATACATTTTGGTAGAAAGAATGGGAGAGGCAATATAAAATAAAAGGTACAATCCTAAAGAGGGGTGCACAAACTGAGAGACCTAGGGGTATGTGTGCATAAATCATTGAAGGTGGCCAGGCAGGTTGAGAAAGCAGTTAAAAAAGCACAAGCGATCCTGGGCTTCATGAATAGAGGTATAGAGTACAAAAGCGTGAAAATTATGATGAACCTGTATAAAACATTGGTTCGGCCTCAACTGGAGTATTGTGCACAATTCTAGGCACTGCACTTTAGGAAGGATGTGAAGGCCTTAGAGAGGGTGCAGAAAAGATTTGCAAGAGCATAGTTTCTGAATAAGGGACCGCCCATTTAAAACTGAGATGAGGAAGAATTTCTTCTCTCAGATGGTTGTAAATCTGTGGAATTCTCTGCCTCAGAGAGCTGTGGAGGCTGGGTCATTGAATATATTTAAGGCGGAGATAGACAGATTTTTGAACCAGAAGAGAGTAAAGGGTTATGGGGAGTGGGCAGGGAAGTGGAGCGGAGCCCATGATCAGATCAGCCATGATCTTATTAAATGGTGGAGCAGGCTCAAAGGGCCAAATGGCCTACTCCTGCTCCTATTTCTTATGTTATTATGCTCTTATTCCAGGGATGATGGACCTCTGTTACGTGGATAGACTGGAGAAGCTGGGGTTGTTCTCCTTAGAGCAGAGAAGGTTGGGAGGAGATTTGATCGAGGTGTTCAAAATCATGAGGGTTTGGACAGAGTAGATAGAAACTGTTCCCATTGGCAGAAGGGTTGAGAACCAGAGGACACAGATTTAAGGTGATTGGCAAAAGAACCAAAGGCGACATAAGAAAAAAGCCTTTTTACGCAGCGAGTGGTGAGGATCTGGAATGCACTGGCTGAAAGGGTGGTGGAGGCAGACTCAATCATGGCTTTCAAAAGAGAGTTGAATAAGTTCCAGAAAGAAAAAAAAATTGCAGGGCTACGGGGAAAGTACGAGGGAGTGGGACTAGCTGAAGTGCAGTTGCAGAGAGCCGGCATAAGCTCGACGGGCTGAATGAGCTTTCGTGCTAAAACCATTCTATGAATCCATGATTCTATTCTGATAAAAAGGAGAGAAATGTGAATGGAGCAAATAGCCCGAGTGTTAAGAGAGCCTGAAATGGCCTCCTACTGTGCTTGAGTATATTTGATTCTATGATAAGTCACATAAGTAAGTGAAGGGGGAAAAAAACTCAACTTTGATTTAAAAATCAGGCTGTTGGTGTCTAGTTTACAGTTTAAATATATCCAGATAGTATATTGAAAAATATATCTATTCTACAACTGGAGCAGTAGCAATCTTAGATAGGACCAAACTGAAACACAAAACCTAGGCCGATTTTCTCCTTTACAGATGATGGCACAATATTTGATTACACTTAGACATTAGACTGAAAAGTGAGAGGGTGCTTCTCATTCGCCTAATATGTTATAGGCATACAGTGACAAACTGCATCTACTCCCCCACCCAGCGAAGAAAAACTAATTATTGTAATGCACTTCAATCTGTGGCTGACTGCACATACAGGAAAGGACGTATGTCATTCATAACAAAGATTACTAAATGGCTTGAGGAGGACTAATTTCATTGATATAAATTACTCTAAGAAAAAACACACTGAAAAACTGGAAATGTGATTTGCAGGTAGCTTAGTAAAAAGTGATATATATATATATATATTGTGTTGTTAAGACATGATCTGGCATTTTCACCAACTCTGAGACTTCCAATGCAACTCAGGCACAACTTGCACTAAGTATAGGATAGATACGAGTTTGTGGGATTTGTTGCAGGATGTCACAGCCTCCTGATGCACTGCTTCTCGAATAGATCCGAGAAAGTGACTTTTGGTAGGAACATACAGGAGTAGTCTGTTCAGTCCCTTGAGCCTGTTCTGCCATTCAATTAGATCATTGTTGATCTGTATCTTAACTCAATTTATCTGTTTTTGTTCCACATCGCTCAATATCCTTACCTCACAAAAAATCGATCAATCTCAGATTTCAAATTTTCAATTGACCGAGCCTCAATAGCTTATTGGGAGGAAGTGAGTTCCAGATTTCCACTACCCTTTGTGTAAAGAAGTGCTTCCTGATATCACCCCTGAACAGTCCGGCTCCGCTTTTAAGGTTATGCCCCTTTGTTCTGGTCTCCTCCACCAGAGCAAATAGTTTATCTCTAACTAACCTTTCAAATCCTTTTAATCATCTTAAACACCTCAATTACATCACACTTTAATCTTCTATACCCAAGGGAATAGAAACCTAGTCTGTGCAACCTCTCTCCATAATTTAACCCTTTTAGCCCCGATATCATTCTGGTGAATCTGTACTGCACCCCCTCCAAGGACAGTATATCCTTCCTGAGGTGGAGTGCCCAGAACTGAATGAAGTTCTCCAGATGTACAGCTGTAACATCACTTTCACCCCTCTGTATTCCAGCCCCCTTCGAAGAAAGCTAATATTCCATTAGCTTTTTTAATTGTTTTTTGTACCTGTCCACTAGTTTTTGTGATTTTGGTAATCGGAGCCCTAAATCTCTCATTTCCTCCACAGTTCCTAGCTTCTCGCCATTTGAAAACATACTCTGTTCTATCTTTCTTGGGTCCAAAGTGAACTCCATCTGCCACAGTTTTGCCCATTCATTTAATCTATCAATGGCCCTTTGCAACTTTCTATTCCCAGCTATACTACTTACTGTGCCTCCTAACTTAGTGTCATAAACAAACTTGAATATATGGCTCTCTGGCCTGGATTCTCGGCTTTTAAGATTTTGAGGCGTTAATGGCGACGGGGCAGTCTTGATACTGCCTGGAAAAAGTTTACTCAGTCAGCAAAATTGGGCAGCTGGGCCCTGAGTCTGGGGCGGAGTGGTAAGGGAGGCGTTGTACACTAGGGCGCTAGGCCTGTTTAGCATGCAAAAATCCCGAGCTAAATAGCCGGTCTCGGAGTGCTGCAAGAGAGGCCTGGGGAGAAAAGAAAAACCTGAAAAAAACGCACCAAAAACATTCCCCAAAAATACCTCACACCACCACTACATAAATCGCAAAAAAAAAACAATCGCACTTACTTGAGGTGGACATTACTTACCTCACTGCGGCCGCTACAGCTCAGAGCGACCGCTTTCACAGGCGGTCCCAGCACGGCGCCCTATGCCGTGCTATGGGTCGGGCGGGTGACAAAAATCGATCCGGTGTCACAACCAGGGGAGTTGCACACTGGCTCGCCTCCTCTGGGCGGTAATGCTCTCCCCACCGAAACCGGCCCCGAAAACCCCGGCGGGGCACTAGAAACTGGCCGCCTGCCCAGAAGAGCTCACCGCCGTCATTACTGCCCCTTCAGGGAGAAAACAAAGGCAGCCAGGAGTGGAAAATCCAGTCCTCTATTCCTTAATCTAAGTCATTGATAAGCAATGTTCCCATTAATTTTGGGGGGGTGTGGGCCCCTTCGAGTCACTGCACAGCAAGGTTTTTCCTATTTCAAAGCTGGTGAGCCAGCTGCGTGAGAGCTGCCGAGTGCTGTGCGACCACATAGCTTAAAGGAAACCTTGCTGATTTAGTGAGGAGGTGAGGCCTCAGTACAGATCCCAAAGGATCGGTACTTGGGCCTCACACCACTCGTCACATCCTGCCAATTAGAGTACATATACATGACCTCTACTCTCTGTCTCCTACCTACCAACCAATTCCCCATCCATGTCAAAAACTTTCCTCCAATTTCATGTGCTTCCATTTTTCCTAACAGTATCTTGTGTGGAACCTTATGAAATGCCTTCTGGAAGTCTATATAAACAACATTCATCGACACTCCCCTATCTACCATGTTAGAGACATGACTTACCCTTTACAAATCCATGATGGCTCTCTCTGATCAGTTCATGTTTGTCCAAATGCTCAGTCACTTTGTCCCTAATAACAGATTCTAATAACTTCCCCCCAACTGACGTTAGACTAATGGATCTATAATTTCCTGGTTTATCTCTATCACCCTTGTTAAATAATGGAGTGTCATTGCCATTTTTTCAATCTATGGAGAGAATTCTTAAATCAAGAGAGTTTTGGAAGATCATGACTAAAACATCTACATTAGTTTCCTCACAATACTTTTTTCAATAACCTGTGGTAGAAACCATCAGGTCTTCGAGATTTGTCAATCTTAAGTCTCATTATAACCATTACCATTTTTTTACTGATATTAAGTCTAGTTAGTTGTTCCTGTTGGTTTATTTTAATATTTCCTCCTATCTCTGGTACTTTATCCTCCTCTACTGTGAAGACCGATTCAAAGTAATTATTTAGCATGTCTGCCATTTCTTTATTTTCAATTACAATATCACCTTCGTCTGACTTTAAGGGACCCACCTTACCTTCAGCCACCCTCTTTTAATATACATAAAAATTCTGTGTCATTGTTGGTATCCCTCGCAAGATTTGTTTCTCGTGTTCCCTTTTTACAGCCCTTACTACTATCTTTGTATCTCTTTGTTGTTCTTTATATCTCTCCCAGTCTGTGGGATCGCCATTATTCTTTGCATTGAGGTGGTGTCAGTCATGGCTCAGTGGGTAGTACCCTTGCCTCGGAGTCAGAAGGTTGTGGGTTTGAGTCTCACTCCAGAAACTTGAGCACATAAATCAAGGTTGACAGTCCAGTGCATTGCTGAGGGAGTGCTGCACTGTTGGAGGTGCCATCTTTGGGATGAGACGTTAAACTGAGACCCCGTCTGCCCTCTCAGGTGGATGTAAAAGATCCCATGGCATTATTTCAAAGAAGAACAGGGGAGCTATCCCCGGTGCCCTGGCCAATATTTAGTTATCAACATCACTAAAACAGATTATCTTGTCAGTGCAACGTGGGTGCCATCAATTCCACCTTGGATCTCGGTGCAGCCACCAATCTCGCAAAACTGGATGGCCCTCACTGCTGGCTTGCTGTGATGCTAAAGTCGATAAATTCCCTTGCTATCTTGTGAAGTGCGTCAGTTGCCTGCTGAATGCATTCCCATACGGCAGCCTGACTGATATAACAGACATCGCTTGTGGCTGTCTGAAATGAATCAGTACAACAAAAGTTGAGTGTGGTCATCATAATCACAAAGGGAGTAGTATGGGCAGGTGCTCATGCAGTACGTGGTAGAGCTCTCCTATTGCAGTTTGGATGAAGTGTGATCTCCTTGTACACATGTGCCTATGAAAGATGCTGTTATATTCTTTGGGAGAATTATTTAGTGGGGTGCATCCTCCTGGAGTGCTGCCTCACATATCTTTCCTCCATCCTCTGCTTCTACAGCCATTGCTATTTGTGGGAGCTTGCTGTGCGCAAATTGGCTGCTGCAGTTTTTACATTACAACAGTGACTACACTTCAAAAGTACTTCATTGGCTGTAAAGCCCTTTGGGATGTCCTGAGGTCATAAAAGGCACTATATAAATGCAAGTCTTTATATTTTTATTATTTGTATCAGCCCTTCCTTTTGGTTTTATACGATCTCTCCCATCTCTTGTTGATCAAGGTTGTTTAATTACACGAGTAGAGCTCTTGCCCTTTAGGTCGTGTATTGTACCAAATACTTCTTTGAACATTTCCCAATGTTCATCTGTAGTTTTATCCATTAACAGTTCTGCCCAGTCCACTGTGGTCAATTTCTGCCTGATCCCTCGCACTTCTCTCTCTCAAACCTAATACAGAATTCTATCATGTTATGGTTACTGCTAGCTGGGTGTTACCTTACCGTTAGATTATTGACTAATTCAGGCTCCTTACTCATTACTAAATCTAAGATGGCCTGTTTCCCACATTACAACAGTGACGATACTTACTACGTTTCAAAAAGTATTTAATTGGCTGTAAAACACTTTGAGACGTCCGGTGTTTGTGAAAGGCACTATGTAAATGCAACTCTCTCTCTCTCTGGTTCAAAATGTTCCAGAAAGCTGTCCTGAAGTTCACTGCCTTTGTGACAGGAGCTATTCTGCTTCACCCAGTCTATGTGAAAAATCTGGAGGTCCCCCACCAAAGTCTTGCATATTTTTTTTATTCCTCAATTCTACCCATTATATTTCTACTCCCTGCTCATTCTTACTGATATCCCTTCTTTCCAATGCTGTAATAGTGTCCTCTCTCAGTATCGCTACTCCTCCTCCTTTTCCACTTTCCCTGACCTTTCTAAAGACCTTATAATCTGGATTATTAAGGTCGGTCAGGCCCAGCTTGTAGCCAGGTCTTCGTGATGGCCACTGTAATGTGTGCATCTGTGACTTTGCTCACAGGCTGGTAGAGCTTAGCCAGTCACGTGATGTTCATAAAACTCAATAAAACCCCAGCCAGTTGGGTTCAGGGTGTCCACGATGAGGTATGCAGTTGTGAGCCTGGTGCATGAACTGGTAATGTAGTGTGATTGTTAATAAACCAACTAGTTCTTAATAGCAATCACCTCTCACCAGTTTTCCACTTGGGATTCCACCTTAGCACAGAATCATCAGCTGGTCTGATGAAAACTGGAACTGGCCATGTGAAAAAGGAATGGCAGTAATCATGGGGGATTTTAACCTACATATCGATTGGTCAAATTAACTCGCACGGGGTAGCCTGGAGGAGGAATTCATAGAATGCATACGGGATTGTTTCTTAGAACAGTATGTTACAGAACCTACAAGGGAGCAAGCTATCTTAGATCTGGTCCTCTGCAATGAGACAGGAATAATAAACGATCTCCTAGTAAAAGATCCTCTCGGAATGAGTGATCGCAGTATGGTTGAATTTGTAATACAGATTGAGGGTGAGGAAGTAGTGTCTCAAACGAGCATACTATGCTTAAACAAAGGGGACTACAGTGGGATGAGGGCAGAGTTGGCTAAAGTAGACTGGAAACACAGACTAAATGATGGCACAATTGAGGAACAGTAGAGGACATTTAAGGAGCTCTTTCATAGTGCTCAACAAAAATATATTCCAATGAAAAAGAAGGGCGGTAAGAGAAGGGATAACTAGCCGTGGATAACCAGGGAAATTAAGGAGAGTATCAAATTAAAAACCAATGCGTATAAGGTGGCCAAGGTTAGTGGGAAAATAGAAGATTGGGAACATTTTAAACGACAGCAAAGAATGACTAAGAAAGCAATAAAGAAAGGAAAGATAGATTACGAAGGTAAACTTGCGCAAAACATAAAAACGGATAGTAAAAGCTTTTACAGATATATAAAACGGAAAAGAGTGACTAAAGTAAATGTTGGTCCCTTAGAAGATGAGAAGGGGGATTTAATAATGGGAAATGTGGAAATGGCTGAGACCCTAAACAATTATTTTGCTTCGGTCTTCACTGTGGAAGACACAGAAAACATGCCAGAAATTGCTGGTCACAGGAATGTGGGAAGGGAGGACCTCGAGACAATCACTATCACTAGGGAGATAGTGCTGGACAGGCTAATGGGACTCAAGGTAGACAAGTCCCCTGGTCCTGATGAAATGCATCCCAGGGTATTAAAAGAGATGGCGGAAGTTATAGCAGATGCATTCGTTATAATCTACCAAAATTCTCTGGACTCTGGGGAGGTACCAGCGGATTGGAAAGCAGCTAATGTAACGCCTCTGTTTAAAAAAGGGGGCAGACAAAAGGCAGGTAACGATAGGCCGGTTAGTTTAACATCTGTAGTGGGGAAAATGCTTGAAGCTATCATTAAGGAAGAAATAGCAGGACATCTAGATAGGAATAGTGCAATCAAGCAGACGCAGCATGGATTCATGAAGGGGAAATCATGTTTAACTAAATTACTGGAATTCTTTGAGGATATAACGAGCATGGTGGATAGAGATGTACCGATGGATGTGGTGTATTTAGATTTTCAAAAGGCATTCGATAAGGTGCCACACAAAAGGTTACTGCAGAAGATAAAGTTTTGCGGGGTCAGTGGAAATGTATTAGCATGGATAGAGAATTGGCTGGCGAACAGAAAGCAGAGAGTCGGGATAAATGGGTCCTTTTCGGGTTGGAAATCGGTGGTTAGTGGTGTGCCACAGGGATCAGTGCTGGGACCACAACTGTTTACAATATACATAGATGACATGGAAGAGGGGACAGAGTGTAGTGTAACAAAATTTGCAGATGACACAAAGATTAGTGGGAAAGCGAGTTGTGTAGAGGACACAGAGAGGCTGCAAAGAGATTTAGATAGGTTAAGCGAATGGGCTAAGGTTTGGCAGATGGAATACAATGTCGGAAAGTGTGAGGTCATCCACCTTGGGGAAAAAAACAGTAGAAGGGAATACTATATGAATGGGGAGAAATTACAACATGCTGCGGTGCAGAGGGACCTGGGGGTCCTTGTGCATGAATCCCAAAAGGTTAGTTTGCAGGTGCAGCAGGTAATCAGGAAGGCGAATGGAATGTTGGCCTTCATTGCAAGAGGGATGGAGTACGAAAGCAGGGAGGTCCTTCTGCAACTGTATAGTATTGGTGAGGCCTCACCTGGAGTACTGCTTAAGGAAGGATATACTGGCTTTGGAGGGGGTACAGAGACGATTCACTAGGCTGATTCCAGAGATGAGGGGGTTACCTTATGATGATAGATTGAGTAGACTGGGTCTTTACTCGTTGGAGTTCAGAAGGATGAGGGATGATCTTATAGAAACATTTAAAATAATGAAAGGGATAGACAAGATAGAGGCAGAGAGGTTGTTTCCACTGGTCGGGGAGACTAGAACTAGGGGGCACAGCCTCAAAATACGGGGGAGCCAATTTAAAACTGAGTTGAGAAGGAATTTCTTCTCCCAGAGGGTTGTGAATCTGTGGAATTCTCTGCCCAAGGAAGCAGTTGAGGCTAGCTCATTATCTGTGACTTGAATACATTCAGATAGATTTTTAACTAATAAGGGAATTAAGGGTTATGGGGAGCGGGCGGGTAAGTGGAGCTGATTCCACGGCCAGATCAGACATGATCTTGTTGAATGGCGGAGCAGGCTCGAGGGGCTAGATGACCTACTCCTGTTCCTAATTTTTATGTTCTTATGTTCTTATGTGGGGAATCACAGACACAAACCCATGTCGTAGCATTCCAAGGTGCACTATGTCTGCACCACTCAATTCAACCCAATAATCCTTCTTAAATACATCAATGCCGTATTAGAAAGAATCTTTTATTTAAATTAGTTCGCAAGCTATAAGCGAAAAATGTTTTAACATTTTTCTGGTCTCTGGGAGAGAGACATACACAGAAACCCGTGACAATGTTTGAGGATTTACAAGCTACTGAGAATTTCTTGCGAGTAGATTTTCTCTTGCATCTTACATAGTGCACATTTACTGTGTCGAGAGACACCTGGCTTACCCAAGTCCAGAGAGCTTAGGCATAGGTTGGCAAGTACCAAAGCTTAGGACCTCTGCTGGAGGTTAAGGAGTTGAGCCTTGCAGCCTCCAACACCAAGCAGTGGTCAACCTCCCACTGCCTGTCCAGTCAGGACCTACCCTGCCCATTCGGCTATTGGCTTTCAGGGTTTTTTGAATCCAAATGAGAAGAATTCCAGCTTCCAGTGACCTTCCATGTCCCATTAAAGATTCACGCTGCTTGAACAATCATTCCTGAAATAATGCAGACCTGTCTGCCCCAGGTTTCGAAATCTAACATATATTTGGAAAAACAAGACCAAGATATAATGGAAGTGCCAAACCATTATATGTTTCACTGATTATCCATAAAATCCAATTATTAATTTTATTGTGGAATGCCATTTTTTTTGTGGGGGGGGCGCGGGTTGGGGAAGGCAGGAACAAGTAATATGTGTCTTGGACCCCCAATATGATTGGAAATTCAATTTCCAGACACATGCGTCCATTACAGCTGGGAGACCTTGCTGTTATGATGTCCACAGTTAATTTAGGAAATATACGAATACATATTGCAATTTACTTGTGCATGAAACACAAAAGATTAGTATGCAGGTACAGCAAGTGATGAGGAAGGCCAGTGGAATCTTGGCCTTTATTGCAAAGCAGGGAAGTCTTGTTTCAGCTAGACAAGGTGTGAGGCCACACCTGGATTACTGCGTGCAGTTTTGGTTTCCATATTAAGAAAGGATATGCATGCTATCGAGGCAGTTCAGAGCAGGTTCACTAGGTTGATTCTGGAGATGAGGGGGTTGACTTATGAGGAAAGATTGAGTAGGTTGGGCCTCTACTCATTGGAATTCAGAAGAATGAGAGGTGATCTTATCGAAACGTATAAGGTTATGAGGGGGCTTGACAAAGTGGATGCAGAGAGGATGTTTCCACTGATAGGGGAGACTAGAACTAGAGAGCATGATCTTAGAATAAGGGGCCACCCATTTAAAACTGAGATGAGGAGAAATTTCTTCTATCAGTGGAATTCGCTGCCTCAGAGAGCTGTGGAAGCTGGGACATTGAATAAATTTAAGATAGAAATAGACAGTTTCTTAAATGATAAGGGGATAAGGGGTTATGGGGAGTGGGCGGGGAAGTGGAGCTGAGTCCATGATCGGATCAGCCATAATCTTATTAAATGGCGGAGCAGACTCGAGGGGCCGTATGGCCTACTCCTGTTCCTATTTCTTATGTTCTTATGAGAGAGAGAGAGAGAGAGAGAGAGAGAGAGCGCGCGCGAGAGCGAGCGCCTGGGGGGAAAGAGAGAGCTTGGGGGTTGGGGGTGGGGGGATTGCGGGGGGAGGGGAGAGAGACACAGGTGGAAGTGGGGGTTGAATCGGAGGGGAGAGAGGGAACCCAGAGAAGACGGATCACATTCATCCATCCCCCTTGGTGCGTGCAAACTCGGTGTGTGCGTTACAAGGTACATCGTTGGGGTGGATGAAATCCAGAAGTCACAACATTGTCACTATTCACTTCATACCCAACAAACCGCTTAACGTTTCGCACATAATGCCACATCTATGGGGGGGTAAGGTCTTGCGCTTAGGAAAGGGAATTCGGCTGGGGGAGGGTTGCTCTTACACTGGGGTAATGGATTTCAGCTGGGGGAAGGATGCATTTGCGCTGTGGTAATGAACTTCTGCTGGAACTTGGTGGCTTTTGGGGAGATCTATCCTCTGTGACTTCTGAAGTCAAAATGGATCGAATTACAAATTGGAAAGTCACTCAGAACTTGGGTTGGTCGGTTCCAGTTACACATTCCAGAGGATCTTCGGGGTGTGGCTTATTCGCCAAGGGGACCAATCAGCAATAGGTCATGTGAAAATGGAGAGCCAATCAGACAAACGGCTGCCATTCAGTTAGTACAAATAGACGCAGCCTTGAGAAATACAGACATCACAAAAACAATCAAGCAGTGAAGTGCTATGAAAGGGTAAAAAGTTAGTTCACAGTGTAGAGAGAGGAGTTGGTGCTCTGGGCTGCAGGAAAGAATATAAAAATGATAAGTGAGACAACCCATTAAAATGGAATAGTACAATGTGTTCATTATTTTTACATCAAGCAAAATTCATAACAGATGGTTATGTGTGTGATCATCATGAACATAAAATAATTTTGTTTTCGAACTTAATCTTAGCTGGATTCAGCATTAAGTCTCAAGGACAGTACTAGACAGTAATAGTGTCAGCTGTGGCTCAGTGGGTAGTATACCTGCCTCTAAGTCAGAAGGTTGTGGGTTCAAGTTCCACTCCAGGAACTTAAGCACAAATCTAGGCTGACACTCCAGTGCAGTGCTGAGGGAGTGCTGCACCGTAGGAGGTGCTGTCTTTTGGATGAGACGTTAAACGTCTGCCCTTTCAAATGGATGTAAAAGATCCCATGGCACTATTTCGAAGAAGAGCAGGCGAGTTATCTCTGGTGTCCTGGCCAATATTTATTCCTCCATCAACATAACAAAAACAGATTATCTGGCTATTAACACATTGCTGTTTGTGGGGGTTAACTGTGTGCAAGTTGGCTGCCATGTTTCCCACATTACAACAGTGACTACATTCCAAAAGTACTTCATTGGCTGTGATGCGCTTTGAGACACCCGGTGGTCATAAAAGGCGCTATATAAATGCAAGTCTTTCTTTCTTCTTTCGAGATGTGAGCTTAGATCAAAGATCAGGCTACAACACTGCAGCCCTGAATCTATGCTCGCATGCTTTATAATGAAGTTTCCTTTACCAGCAAAGTCTTAGGCTTCACGGTACCAGTGTTAAATACTAGGGCCTAGAAATTCGGGAGGACCCATTTTTGTGCGCCCATAGAAAAAACAATTAGGAAAGCAAAGGGGAACTATAAAATTAAACTTTTAAGGAATATGAAAAATTAGTCGTAAAGTTGTTACTCAGACCGGGAGAAGGTGGGAAATAGTGTTCAAATCATAGAATCATAGAATGGTTACAGCACAGAAGAAGAAACCCATGCTGACTCTGAATTGGTCCCACTCCCCCGCCCTTTCCCTGCAATTTTGTTTCCTTCAGATTCCCTTTTGAAAGATAAAATTGAGTCTGCCTCCACCACCCAGTACAGTCCGGATCTTAACCACTCTCTGCGTAAAAAAGTTTTTTCTTATGTCCCTTTTGCCAATCACCTTAAATGTGTGTCCTCTAGTACTCTACACTTCTGCCAATGGAAACAGTTTCTCTCTATCTACTCTGTCCAAACCACTCATGATTTTGAACACCTCTATCAAATCTCCTCTCAACCTTCTCTGCTCCAAGGAGAATAACCCCAGCTTCCCCAGTCTATCAACATAACAGAAGTCCCTGGAATCGTTCTTATAAATCTTTTCTGCACCTTCTCTAAGGCCTTCACATCCTTCCTCAAATGTGGTGCCCAGAATTGGACACAGTACTCTAATTGGAACTGAACCAGTGTTTTATACAGGTTCATCATAATTTCTGATAATGAAGCACAGGATCCCGTAAGCCTTTTTAACTGCTTTCTCCACCGGTCCTGTCACCTTCAATGATTTGTGCACACATACCCCCAGGTCTCTTTGTTCATGCACCCAATTTAACATTATATCCTTTAGTTTGTATATCCTCTCCTCATTCTTTCTACCAAAATGCACCATTTCATATTTTTCTGCTTTAAATTTAATCTGCCATATGTCCGCACATTTCACCAGCCTGTCTATGTCTTCCTGAAGTCTATCACTCTCCTCCTCTATATTTCCAAGTTTTGTGTCATCTGCAAATTTTGAAATTGTGCCCTGTACACCCATTTCCAAATCATTAATATATATTAAGAAAAGCAGTGGTCCTAGAACCAAACCATGGGGAACCCCACTGTATACCTTCCTCCAGTCTGAAAAATAACCGTTCACCACTACTCTCTGTTTCCTGTCACTTAGACAATTTCGTACCCATGCTGCCACTGTCCTTTTTATTCCATGGGCTTCAACTTTGCTGGCAAGCCTATTATGTGGCACTTCGTTGAATGCCTTTTGGAAATCCATGCACACTGTCAACCGCCTTACCCTCAGCAACCCTCTGTTACCTCATCAAAAAAACTCAAATCAAACAGGTTAAACACGATTTGCCTTTAACAAATCCGTGCTGGCTTTCCTTAATTAATCCACTCCTATCCAAGTGACTGTTAATTTTGTCCTTGATTACTGTTTCTAAAAGCATCTCCACTACTGAGGTTAAACTGTAGTTGCTAGGTTCATCTTTACACCCTTTTTTGAAAAATGCTGTAACATTTCCAATTCTCAAGGTTAGACAGGGATCAGTGCTGGGACCACTATTGTTCACAGTATACATAAACAATTTGGAATTGGAAGTATTAATTTCAAACCTTTTGGGAGGCATTGGGTGGGGGTGTGAGTGGGGTGGGGGGGGGGGGGGGAAGGAGGGTGCGGTATAGTTAACACTGAGGAGACTGTGACAAAATACAAGAAGATGTTAATGAACTTGCAGAATATAGTTTAAGTGTGTGGTGCATTTTGACAGGAGGAATAAAGAGGTCACTTTGTCATTGGAAAATAAGAGTCTAGATTGGGTAGAGGAACCAAGGAGTACAGATACACAAATCATTAAAAGTATCAACAAGGCCATAAAAATGCAAACAAAGCATTGGGGTTCATTCCTAGAGCAACAGACTTAAAAGCAGAGAAGTTATAAGCACCTGTCGGTAGAGGTATGAAAGGACCTAGTGGTATCTCCATCTTTTCTGTCCTTACCTTCCTTTCTCATTCACTCTTTCATCCTCTCTCTATACTTTCCTACTCAACACATTTCTCCACCTCTGCGTTCAGTTGTTCCATAACATACTTGCAGATAACTGAGCCTCTGCAAACTGAAGCAGCCCCGTGTCATTTGTGGTGTTGATCCTTGCCCATTTGCTTTCTAGAGATGAAGGATTTTCTCGAAATTAAATCCAACATAAAACATTACGACAATCAGAAAATAGTCTGCTCTCTGCCTGTGACTTTTACCCACTACACAGTGTGAACAATACATTGTAAATGTGTTACTGCTGGGATTGATTACATAGGATTACATTGGATATATGGCGCAGAAACAGGCCATTCGGCCCAACTAATCCAGGCTGACTTTCGCTCCGGGGCAGAAACGGGTCGCTGTGCACAGTGATGACATTGTCATCGCCAGCTCAGATCTTTCAGAAGCTGAAATCACTACTGGCTTTGAAGGGGATCTGTAACATCTGATTCAGAGTAGCAAGTACAGGTTGGATGTTTCTCTTCCCCTTAAAAAGTCTTTGAGGTAGATTGTCAACTTACCGCCCCAGCGTAAAACTGGCGGCCATTATTAAAACCGCTCGATTTTCATTCCGTTGAAATCAATCACAATAAAAATTGGGCATTTCTATAAGGGGCAGCCAATCCGCAGCACAGGTTTTCTGCCTAGGAGGCAAGTTGAAAACCCATCCTTTTGTCCCCAAGTTTCGGAAACGTACATGGCTGAAGGTGTTTTTTCTCTCCCCTTCCTGCCCTACACTATCTATTTACTGTTAAAATTTGGCTTATATAATGATCATGGAAAGAATAATCAACATCACTAAACCAGTCTATCTGGTCGTTATCACATTGCTGTTTGTGGGAGCTTGCTGTGCATAAATAACTACCACATTTCCTACATTACAACAGTAACTACACTCCAAAAAGTACTTCATTGGCTGTAAAGTGCTTTGAGATGTCCAGTGATCTGCAGATTAACTTCTGCACCAATGGCAGGACAGTTTCAGAATTGAGCTGCGATTGATGTGATTATTACCCAGAATCTTGTATGATTTGGGTTGGACCCATCACTGACCAGGGCCTGTATTTATTGACCCCTTCACACATATGGATATGCCGGAGGAGACTTGTCTTTGCCCCTTCCACTTCATGAGAAAGAAGACTACAAAGTTCTGCCATCTGCTGTAAGGTGACCTTCAGATGACATCTGAAACAGGATGGCTTTTTATGTAGAAGCGAATGTAATAATGTTATGAAACATTTGTGCTGTCAGATCCTTCCAAGCCATTTCAGGAGACATCTGCCGCATCTAGCAGTCTTAACTCCAAACATCATGGAAGTGGCAAACATTATCTTCTAAATTCTCATCCTTATTTTCAAATCCCTCCATGGCCTCACCCCTCCCTATCTCTGTAATCTCCTCCATCCCCACAACCACGCTCCCCCCCACCCCCCCCGAGATGTCTGCGCTCCTCTAATTCTGCCTTCTTGAGAATCCCTGATTATAATCGCTCAACCATTGGTGGCCGTGCCTTCTGTTGCCTAGGCCCCAAACTCTGGAACTCCCTGCCCAAACCTCTCACTCTCTCTACTTCTCTTTCCTCCTTCAAGATGCTCCTTAAAACCTACCTCTTTGACCAAGCTTTTGGTCATCTGTCCTAATATCTCCTTATGTGGCTCAGTGTTAGATTTTTAAAATCTCATAATACTCTTGTGAAGTGCCTTGGGACATTTCACTACATTAACGGCGCTATATAAATACAAGCTGTTGTTGTTGTTTGCAAAGATTAACATCTTCAATCACCTTTATTGTGGAAAGGAAGATCTGCTGCATAAGATGCCCAGCTTTCACTAGGTGGCAGGGTTTCTCGGAGTGCAACGTGTTGAAGATGTACCCGTCTGGGCATCAGTTTCTTCATATCAACCCAATGACCATGAATGAACAGAGGTTTTTCTACACAATTACTTCAGGTGGTTGTTATTCAGGAAGCAGCCACGATGCCCTCATGGTGCAGCATTCCATGGTGTCTGCGTTATTTGAAGGAGAAGAAACACTGCTTAGATGGTTCTGAGGAAAATGGGGCTGTCCACTGATTCCATGGCTATTGGACCTACTGTGGGACTGACCAACACCCATAGAGCACCTTGTCCTGGACAATGGCTAAGCTGCATTTATTGCTCGACCACAGTTGCCCTGAGATGATGGTGGTGGGCCTTCAGCTTGCAGCCTGTGACAGCGGTGCCCCATAAGACAATTCCAGGAAATTGACTTGGCGACAATGAAGATTCAGTGATATATGCCTCAGTCAGGATGTTGATAACTAGGAGGGGAACTTGGAGGTGATGGTGTTCCCATGTCATTGCTACTGCTGTCCTTCTTGGTGATGGAGTTCTCAGGGAAGGGAGCAGCTGTTGAAATAACTTTGGTGAGTTGCTGCAGTACATCCTGTAATTATTGCACACTGCAGCCATGGTGCCCAGGTGGTGGAGGAGATGGATATCGAGTCTGCTGGCGCAGGCACTGATCAAGCAAATTACTCTGTCCTGGATGTGTTGGTGTGCCTGCATCTACCCAGGGTACAGCCGCAACAACAGTTACCATTATCCTCCCAATAGCAGCAAATGTCTTCTTTCTCATTTGGAGCCAAGTACAAGGGAAAGAGATGGCCGCATCAACTTAGTCAGTGACCTCCCTTCATGTAGCTCGAACCTGTGATTTAGGTTCATCCTCCTTTGGTTACTCTCCTGCAGCAGGACCTCCATACCTCAGAATCAAATGTAACAATGTTGCCCGCATGTCTCTGTTGTACAATTGTGTACAATTAGTCAACTTTTCTGCCATCACTACCACCATTCTCTTTTAACAGCGTACTGCAGCCCTTTAAGAGCTGCTGCTTTGTTGGATTTTCTCTTCCCCAGCCTCTCTGGGCAAACTTTTTACATGACTATTATATATTTTGTTTGTTCTTTGCTGTACTACTGTAACGAAGTGTACAGGCATTGCAATTGTACAGGCATCCCACCTTGGGATGGGTGGCAGCAGTCTGGGCTGGCTGGCTGACAGGCAACAGCAAGGGCACTGGTGGAGTGGCAGTGGATGATCCTGAGAGAGGACAGCAGGTTCTTGCTCCATGGAATCAGTGCCACTCCCACAAGGGAGCATCTCAGCATAGATTGCTGGAAAGCTGTGAGACCCTGCAAGCCCCTTTCCACAGTTGGAAACCCAGTCTGAGCTTGCGAGGTAGCAAATTGAGCTTACATGAGAGCAGTCTGAGTTTCCAGTGTAGCACTCAGTTGTTGGATCGCTTCTGCCTGTGCTGCAATGGAAGCTGCGACATCGCCCATCACACCCAGCATCGTGATTGGGTCCACAAGTGTCCGAATGGAATTGCTCATCACTTCCATCCTGGAAATCATGGTCTCCAAGCTCCACGCAAAGTCCCGTGCAATGTTGGACCTGGACTCCTCCATGCTCCTTAACACTGACAAGTGATGGGGGTGTGGTGCATTGAGCAGTGTATGAAACTGGCAGTGCAGTTGGTGGGATATGGCATTTGAAGATGCATTCACTGCCATTGACCATTCGTGTGAGGTCATTGAACTTCTTGCGGCACTGGATCCAGGTCCTGGGTGTAACACATGTGGTACCGATGGCTTCTGCTATCTCTTTCCACTGCCTCCATATGACTGGAGGACCGGTTTTCTTCTGTGCACCCTCAGTGCTGCATCTGAGAACCTCCTTTCTCTCTCTCTGCCCTGTTGAGTCATGGCTCCAGAGTGACAATGACGTGCTTCTGCAACAAAGCTACAAGATTACATGGGGTTACGTAGGATATATATCACAGAAACAGGCCATTCGGCCCAACCAGTCCATGCAGGCGCTTATGCTCCACTCGAGCTTCCTCCCATCTTTCCTCACCTAAATCTATCAGCATAACCCTCTATTCACTTCTCCCTCATATGCTTGTCTAGTCTCCCCTTCAATGCATCGATACTATTTGCTTCAACCACTCCCTGTGGTAGCGAGTTCCACATTCTCACCACTCTCTGGGTGAAGAAGTATCTTCTGAATTCCCTATCGGATTTGTTGGTGACTATCTTATATTGATGGCCTCTAGTTATGCCCTTCCCCGCAAGTGGAAACATTCTTTCTGTATCCACTCTATCAAAACCTATCTTAATTTTAAAGACCTCAATTCGGTCACCCCTCAGCCTTCTTTTTTCAAGAGAAGAGAGACCCAGCCTATTCATCCTTT
Source organism: Pristiophorus japonicus (assembly GCF_044704955.1). Lineage (NCBI taxonomy): Eukaryota > Metazoa > Chordata > Chondrichthyes > Pristiophoridae > Pristiophorus > Pristiophorus japonicus. Next base: position 278,836,641 of record NC_091977.1, on the reverse strand, counting down.
CCTAATATGTAAAATTTCACATTTCTAGTATCATCCTTGTAAATCTTCTCTGCACCCTCTCCAATGTCACTATATCCTTTTTATAATATGGCGACCAGAACTGCAGTACTCTAATTGTGGTCTAACCAAGGTTCGATACAGGTTCATTTCTATGCCTCTAGAAATAAACCCTACTGCTTGGTTTGCTTTTTTTGTGGCCTTGCTAACCTGTGTCGCAACTTTTAGTGATTTGTGTATTTGTACTCCGAGATCCCTTTGTTAGCATGGATCGAGAATTGGCTGGCTAACAGAAAGCAGAGAGTCGGGATAAATCGGTCCTTTTCGGGTTGAAAATCGGTGGTTAGTGGTGTGCCACAGGGATCAGTGCTGGGACCACAACTGTTTACAATATACATAGATGACCTGGAAGAGGGGACAGAGTGTAGTGTAACAAAATTTGCAGATGACACAAAGATTAGTGGGAAAGCGGGTTATGTAGAGGACACAGAGAGGCTGCAAAGAGATTTAGATAGGTTAAGCGAATGGGCTAAGGTTTGGCAGATGGAATACAATGTCGGAAAATGTGAAGTCATCCACCTTGGAAAAAAAAACAGCAAAAGGGAATATTATTTGAATGGGGAGAAATTACAACATGCTGCGGTGCAGAGGGACCTGGGGGTCCTTGTGCATGAAACTCTTTTAGAGTCTACCTGCAAAATATAAAACATTAAACCGTGCCACCCGACCTGGGTGACACACCAGACATTTACAAGGCCCTTTTTTCCTTTTTTTTTGTGTTTTTCATTTTTTTTTTGTTTTTTTTTTGGGTGCTAAAATCACAATTTTCCAGTGCCCCCTATAAAAGGGAAAGGGACACTAAAAGCACCGGCAATTAAAACAAATTAAACTTTAAAACGTAAAATCAAATTAAAATTTGGTTGCCGGGCGTGATGATGCACTCCAGTCCCTCCGGTGCCCACCTCTCGCGGAAGGCCGCGAGCGTACCGGTGGACACCGCGTGCTCCATCTCCAAGGACACCCTGGACCGGATGTAAGAGCGGAAGAGAGGCAGGCAGTCAGGTTGAATGACCCCCTCGACCGCCCGCTGCCTGGACCGGCTGATGGCACCCTTGGCCGTGCCCAGGAGCAGTCCTACGAGGAGGCCTTCGGACCTACCCACTCCCCTCCGCACAGGGTGCCCAAAGATCAGGAGAGTGGGACTGAAGTGCAGCCAGAATTTCAGGAGCATCCACTTCAAATAATGGAACAGGGGCTGCAACCTCGTGCACTCAATAAAAACATGGAACACGGACTCCTCCAGACCGCAGAAATTGCAGGCGGCCTGGGAGTCCATGAACCAGCTTAAAAATTTGTTGCACGGCACTGCTCCGTGCACCACCCTCCAGGCCAAGTCCCCGACGAATAGTGGGAGGACCCCTGCGTAGAGTGCCCTCCATCGGGGACCCCCGCCTCCTCCGGACGGCAAGGTGGTACGCCATGGCGTGTCCGGACGGCAGGCGAGGATGGCAAAGTTGAGAGTGTGCAGGAGCAGCCCGTACAAGAAACCCCTCCGCGCGGAACTGAAAGGCACGGAGGGGATTTCCCCGAGGCGGCTCAAGTGTGAGGCGCCGGCCCCCGAGGGAGGTTCCGGGGTTTGGCGCCAATGAGGAATTCCGTTCGGACGGGGGTCAGTTCGGACGGGATCTCCCCACGTGCTTGAGCCTCCTCGATGCACCTAATGGAGTCAGGGCCCAGAGCTGTTTTTAGCGACTCGATGGCATCGGCCGCGTGGCGGACGTTGGCAGAATTTAGGCGCCCGCCAGCATGTCTGGCACCATCCAGCCCGCTCCTCCACCATCGAGCAGGTCCCTGACCCTGGTCACCTCTCCAGCCACAGCCCTCTCTTCCGACCGCCACATAAAACCTCGGTCGTGGAGGTACGGATTCCTGAGCAGCGGCTCCTGCAGGACCGCCGCCACTCCAGCCGGCGGAGAGCTGCGCTTGGTGGAGACTTTGTTCCAGACCCTGATGAGTTCCTTGTAAAAGACAGGCAGCTCCCGGAGGGCGATCCTGACACCCCCCAAGTTCACAAACAGGAGCTGCGTGTCATAATTGAGGTCGCGCTGCTGGCGGAAGAAATACGTCGCCAGAGCACACCACCTAGGAGGGGGCTCGACGTAAAGGTATCTCTGCAGGGTCTGAAGACGGAAAGTCGCGAGCTGGGCGCTGACGCACACCAACGACTGACCGCCCTCCTCAAGCGGGAGACTCAAGACCGCAGCAGAGACCCAGTGCTTCCTGTTGTTCCAGAAGAAGTCCACCAGCTTCTTCTGTATCTTGGCGACAAACGCAGGGGGAGGGGTCAAAGTGACCAGCCGGTACCACAACATTGCGGCCACCAGCTGGTTTATGACTAGCGCTCGACCCCTGTAGGACAGCACTCGGAGCAGTCCTGTCCAGCGCCCTAGGCGAGCGGCGACCTTGGCCTCCAGCTCCTGCCAGTTCGCCGGCCAGGCTCCCTCGTCGGGGCTAAGGTAGACTCCCAGATAGAGGAGATGGGTCGTGCTCCAGGCAAAAGGCCTGAGCTCCTCCGGCAGGGAGTCCACCCGCCACTGACCCACCAGGAGTCCGGAACATTTCTCCCAGTTGATCCTGGCGGAGGACGCGGCCGAGTAAGTCTCCTGGCACTCACGCATCCTCCGCAGGTCAGCGGGATCCTCTACCGCGAGGAGCACGTCATCGGCGTAAGCCGAGAGGATGACCTCCACGCCCGGCCCTTGCAGAGCCAGTCCCGTCAACCTCGTCCGCAAGAGGCGCAGGAAAGGCTCCACGCAAACGGCGTATAACTGGCTGGACATGGGGCATCCCTGGCGCACCCCTCTCCTAAAGCGAAGGGGCGCCGTCAAGGACCCGTTAACCTTAATCAGACACTCCGCGGCGGCGTACAAAAGTCGGATCCGGGCGACGAAATGCGTCCCGAACCCGAAAGCGCGCAGAGTTCCGAGCAGATAGTCGTGATCCACCCTGTCGAACGCCTTCTCTTGGTCGAGGGATAGGAAGGCGACCGACAGACCAGCCTCCTGGGAACAATGGATGAGGTCCCGGACCAGATGGATGTTGTCGTGGATTGTCCGGCCCGGGACCGTGTAGGACTGGTCGGGGTGGATCATGTGGTCCAGCACGGCACCAAGGCGAGCAGACATCGCCCTGGCGAAGATTTTGTAGTCCGTGCTGAGGAGGGAGACCGGGCGCCAGTTCTTAAGGAGGCGGAGATCGCCCTTCTTAGGCAGCAGGACGATGACTGCCCTGCGCCAAGAGAGGGGCATCTCCCCGGTCGCCAGACTTTCCCCCAGGACCCGCGCGTAGTCGCCCCCCAGGACGTCCCAGAACACCCTGTGGAACTCCACGGTCAGCCCGTCCATCCCCGGGGATTTTCCCCTCGAGAGCCGGGCGAGGGCACCGGTCAGCTCCGCCAGGCTTAGCGGAGCTTCCAGATTTTCGGCGCCCTCCGGGCTGACCTTCGGCAGGTCCTCCCACAAAACTCTACGCTCTTCCTCGCTGGACGGATCCGGAGAGAACAGAGCCTCGTAATATTCACTGGCCCTGTTGTTGACGCCCTCCGGATCCGAGACGAGAGAGCCGTCGTCGGCCAGCAGCGTCAAGAGCTGCTTACGGACACTCTGCCTTTTTTCCAGCGAGTAGAAGAAGGGGGAGCCGCGGTCCAGATCCCGCAGGAACCGGATCCGCGACCTCACGAACGCGCCTCGGGACCCGATGAGCTGCAGGTCCTTCAGCGCGGCCTTCTTCGCTTCGTACACCGTCCGCAGGGCCGGGTCCTGGACGACTTGACCGAGACGGGCTTCCAGGTCGAGCACCTCTTTTTCTAGGCGCCCGACTCTGGCCGCCCGCCTCTTGGTCGACCCCCTCGCGTACTCTTGACAGAAGACGCGGACGTGAGCCTTGCCCACGTCCCACCATAGCCTCAAGGAGGGGAAGCCCCCCTGCTTCCTTCTCCAGTCGGACCAGAATCGACGGAACGAGCCCGGGAACCGCACGTCCTCCAGCAGCCGGTTGTTAAAGTGCCAGTACGCGGACCCCGTCCTCGCGCGGAGCGAAGCGAGCTCCGCCCACACCAGGTGGTGGTCCGAACACGGCACCGGCCGCATGGAGGCCGCCGGGACGCAGGAAACGTACGCCCGAGACACGTAAAGGCGGTCGACTCTGGACCATCCTACTCCAGGCCTCACCCAAGTAAAGGCGCTGGAGTCGGGGTGGAGATTTCGCCAGACGTCCACCAAGTCGAAGGACCCGACCAGGTCCCTCAACTTCTCCATCGCCGTCATGCACTGCGGGGCACCGGAGCGGTCCCTCGCCTCGAGGGTGCAGTTAAAATCCCCCCCGAGGACAATGCAGTCGCCGACGTCGACGGAGCCAAGAAGAGTGGACACCTCTTCAAAGAAGCGCGTTTGCTGTGGGCCGGGCTGAGGGGCGTACACGTTCACGAGATGGAGCGGCACGTCCCCCAGGCGAACCGTTACGTGCAGCAAGCGGCCTGGCACGGGCTCCTCGACCCCCAAGATCTCCGGCTGAAAATGCGGGCCCAGCAAGATGGCCACCCCACTAGAAATGGCGGTGAGCTGGCTCATGCGGACCCCTCCTTGCCATTCCAGGAGCCACGTGGCTTCGTCTCCCGGAATGGTGTGGGTTTCTTGCAGGAAGCACACCGCATATTTCCCCTCCCGCAGGAGCGAAAAATTGTCAAATCTACGGCGTGCCCCTCTGCCGCCGTTGATGTTGAGGCTGGCTATGGTTATCTTCATGGCAAAAGCATAGTGCAACCTCTACCTTAACCTATTGTGGGGGAGGGAGCGGAGTCTTTTGTTGAACTCCGCTCCCTCCGCAGCCCAGCGAGGAGTCCCTCGAGCTCGCGCAGCTCAAGGTGTTGCTCCTTTGTCAAGGGCCCGCCCGCGGCCAAGGTTTTAACGGCGGCGCGGACGGACCCCTTGATCAGCTCTGGCTCGGACCATTTTTCCAGGGCCAGTCGGGCTTGGTCGCAGCGACCCCGGCTCTGGGCCAAAAAGTCCCGGAGTTCCTTTGCAGGCATGAGGAGGGCCTCAGCGGCAGCCGCGAGCAGATCCACCGCCTCCCTGGCGGTGGTCTCTAGTTCTTCTCCCGCGTCCCCCACCGAGTCCCCGTCCTCCTCCGGGAGGTGGCCGCCAGCAGCCGGCCCATCGACCGCACAAGGTACGGCAAATGACCCGGCCGCTCCAACCGGCCCTGGCACTGCCCCGATCCCACCCCCAGGATCGTCGGCAGAGGAGTCCCCACTGGGCTCATTTAAAAATGGTGCTGGGTCGGGAAACGACAGTGGAAGGGGTTCCCCCTCCGCCCCAGGAACCGGGGAACAAGGAGAGACCCGGCCATAGGAAATCCCCAGGCTCCCCAAGTGCTCCAGCTCCAAAGTAAGGGGCGGGGGTGGGTGTTCCTCCCCCTCCCCGCTGCCACCCCCCGGCCCAGCATTTACAGTGTCATTAAATCTCTTGATTTCGGTTTCTGCCGGGTCGAGCAAATCCCGGGGGAAGTTGGGTATTGGCTGGGCGGGCTCAGGTTCGGCCTTTTCGGCCCCGCCCGCCTCAGTCCCCGGGACGCCCGGCCCGGCGGCAATGCATTCCTCCGCGATCCCCACGCCCCCCACGACAGGCAGATCCTCCACGCCATCCCCGGGAGACAGAGGCTGGGCAGCCTCGACTGTCTCACCCTCCCCGGGGACAGACTCCTCCCGCCTACGGCGCTGCTTGGGGGCGCTGGTGGGGGACGCGGGACACGCGGCGGGCACCGACTCCTCCGCGGAGGGATGTTGTTCCCCCTCCGCCTCATCGGAGCGGCGCCTCCTTTTGTTCCTGGGGGCGCGCGGAGTCAGGGAGACCTCCATGTCTGCCGAGGCCTCCCGCTCCGCACCACCCTTTTCCTTTTCTTGCCCTCGCCCGAGCCCCTCTGCGGTATTGGTCAAGGGCTCGGGCACGGGCTCAGGGCACCCCGCGCTCGCCGGTGACTGGGTTGGGCTGAGCGCGGTGGTCAATCTTTCCGGCGCACTGAGGGGACCCGCCTCTAGATGTTTCACCTTGTTCCGCGCCTTCTTTCCGGTCGGACGCTCTCCCTCCCCCCCCGCCGGAGGCCGTGAAAACAAAGGCCCCTGATGATGCCCGCGTACCTTCGGCTCCCGGCACGCGGACGCAACTAGGGGGAGGGGTGGCGGCGGCGCCAGCCTTGGCCGCCTTCGGTGGTTTGGCGGCCTTGGAGGCGGGGCAGTTCTTACGAACGTGCCCCACCTCCCTACAGGCATGGCACCGCACGCCGTCCGACGTCCAGAAGACGCGGTAGGCAGTCCCCTCGTGCACCACATTAAAGTGCCCTTCCGTCGTGTCCTCCCGCGCCAGCCAGACAAAGAGCTGGCGGCGGAAGGAGAACACGTGGCGCAGGCTGTTCTCCCTGAGGCCGAGCGGTATGGGGTTGATCCCCGACCTTACCTCCCCTAGTTGGTGTAGGTGAGGGAGGAGGAGCTCAGCGGGAACAAAGGGCAGGACGTTTGACACGATGACCCTCTGCGCGGTGGCCTCGAGAGGGTCCACCGGCAGGAACGTCCCGCCCACCGTGAGCCCCTTTTCGAGGGCCAGGGACACCGCCCGCTCCAACCCCAGGAAGAACACGGCCTTCCCAGACATCTTGGAGGCTGCGACAATGGCCGAGGGGCTGACTACCCCAGCCATCGCCCGCATGCACTCCTCGATGGTCATTGTGGGGTGAGTGTAGCTCTTGACCCCGTGTTTTTTTGTGATGAGTTGAAAAGGTGGCAGGGCAGCGGGTGGCGCAGGAGGTGCCGTGGATGTGGACACCGCCTGCGCAGATGTCCTCGCTGGCCCCGCCACCGGCGTGGATGGGGTCGCCATCACGGGGTCCCTTTAAGGGCTACACCCACCCCAAAGTCACAGGCCTCAAAGGTCTTAATTGGCCTCGTTTGATTAGACTGAGCAGAGGAGCTCTTAACGAGGCACACCTCTCCCCTAGTTGACAATTGGGGAGGGGCCTTGCTCCCTCTGCTCAGTTGTCTTAATTGTTTTATATATTTTTTTTAAATTAGGAGGAAGGGGTCTCAGAGAGAGAGGGGAGAAACAGAGAGTAACAGAGAAAGAGAGAGGGGGGTGGGAAGGGGGGGGAACTGCGAGGGCAGGTCTCTCCTCGCAGCTGTGGGTGGGTGCAATGCCCAAATGGCAAAACACAAATAGTCTTTGGGGTGGTCTTCGGGTGAGGGGAGAAGATGTCTTCACCTGGGGCAGCTTGAGCCACCAGGCACACACTCCTAACGATGTTTAAATAGTTGGTAAATATTCTTGAGCCTGGTAGCTCCAGCTATCCCAGGCTAGGCAATGGGGGGGGTCAATTGTGTGTGGGGCCTAGCTGTAGGCAAGACCCCCACACACACTTCCACACACACACACCCCCCGCGATGTTCCGGCCCTCAGTGGTATTCTTTCCTCCCCCCACCGATACAACAAAGTCTATTGGGGACTGCACCAATACACCCACCTGTAGAAATGGTAGAGTCTCCCTCCTTCCACACTGGATGTTGTTGTTGGTCTTTCCCCCTCTCTCCAACTCTTTGTAGAAATGGTAAAATGTTCAAAGTTTTCTGCTTTTTCCTCCTCTCCCTCTGGGTGAAAGTTGGTGGTGAAGCCCCTTCCTTCCTTCTCTTCCTGGGCTGTTCTCAGGGCTCTCCAGGCCTTCCAGGCAAGAGCAAAAGTTGGTAGCTGCTCCTCTCACTGCAGCAGGGCTCCAACTGTGCAGGACACGCCTCCACTGCTCCACAATTGGTCCTTGTGCATGAAACTCTTTTAGAGTCGATATACAAAACATAAAACATTAAACCGTGCCACCCGACCTGGGTGACACACCAGACATTTACAAGGCCCTTTTTTTTCCTTTTTTGTGTTTTTTTTTGTGTTTTTCTTTTTTTTGGTTTTTTTTTTGTGCGCTAAAATCACATTTTTCCAAGTGCCCCCTATAAAAGGGGAGGGAAACACTAAAAGCACCGGCAATTAAAATTTAAAACGTAAAATCAACTTAAAATTTGGTTGCCGGGCGTGATGATGCACTCCAGTCCCTCCGGTGCCCACCTCTCGCGGAAGGCCGCGAGCGTACCGGTGGACAACGCGTGCTCCATCTCCAAGGACACCCTGGACCGGATGTAAGAGCGGAAGAGAGGCAGGCAGTCAGGTTGAACGACCCCCTCGACCGCCCGTTGCCTGGACTGGCTGATGGCACCCTTGGCCGTGCCCAGGAGCAGTCCTACGAGGAGGCCTTCGGACTACCCGCTCACCTCCGCACAGGGTGCCCAAAGATCAGGAGAGTGGGACTGAAGTGCAGCCAGAATTTCAGGAGCAGCCCCTTCAAATAATGGAACAGGGGCTGCAACCTTGTGCATTCCATAAAAACATGGAACACGGACTCCTCCAGACCGCAGAAATTGCAGGCGGCCTGGGAGTCCGTGAACCGGCTTAAAAATTTGTTGCACGGCACTGCTCCGTGCACCAGCCTCCAGGCCAAGTTCCGGACGAATAGTGGGAGGACCCCTGCGTAGAGTGCCCTCCATCGGGGACCCCCGCCTCCTCCGGACGGCAGGATGGTACGCCATGGCGTGTCCGGACGGCAGGCGAGGATGGCAAAGTTGAGAGTGTGCAGGAGCAGCCCGTACAGGAAACCCCTCCGCGCGGAACTGAAAGGCACGGAGGGGATTTCCCCGAGGCGGCTCAAGTTGTGAGGCGCTGGCCCCCGAGGGAGGTTCCGGGGTTTGGCGCCAATGAGGAATTCCGTCCGGATGGGGGTCAGTTCGGACGGGATCTCCCCACGTGCTTGAGCCTCCTCGATGCACCTAATGGAGATAGGGCCCAGAGCTGTTTTTAGCGACTCGATGGCATCGGCCGCGTGGCGGACGTTGGCAGAATTTAGGCGCCGCGCCAGCGTGTCTGGCGCCATCCAGCCCGCACCTCCGCCATCGAGCAGGTCCCTGACCCTGGTCACCTCACCAGCCACAGCCCTCTCTTCCGACCGCCACATAAAACCTCGGCCGTGGAGGTACGGATTCCCGAGCAGCGACTCCTGCAGGACGGCCGCCACTCCAGCCGGCGGAGAGCTGCGCTTGGTGGAGACTTTGTTCCAGACCCTGATGAGGTCCTTGTAAAAGACAGGCAGCTCCCGGAGGGCGGTCCTGACATCCCCCAAGTTCACAAACAGGAGCTGCGTGTCGTAATTGAGGTCGCGCTGCTGGCGGAAGAAATACGTCGCCAGAGCACACCACCTAGGAGGGGGCTTGACGTAAAGGTATCTCTGCAGGGTCTGAAGACGGAAAGTCGCGAGCTGGGCGCTGACGCACACCAACGACTGACCGCCCTCCTCAAGCGGGAGACTCAAGACCGCAGCAGAGACCCAGTGCTTCCTGTTGTTCCAGAAGAAGTCCACCAGCTTCTTCTGTATCTTGGCGACAAACGCAGGGGGAGGGGTCAAAGTGACCAGCCGGTACCACAACATTGCGGCCACCAGCTGGTTTATGACTAGCGCTCGGCCCCTGTAGGACAGCACTCGGAGCAGTCCTGTCCAGCGCCCTAGGCGAGCGGCGACCTTGGCCTCCAGCTGCTGCCAGTTCGCCGGCCAGGCTCCCTCGTCGGGGCTAAGGTAGACTCCCAGATAGAGGAGATGGGTCGTGCTCCAGGCAAAAGGCCTGAGCTCCTCCGGCAGGGAGTCCACCCACCACTGACCCACCAGGAGTCCGGAACATTTCTCCCAGTTGATCCTGGCGGAGGACGCGGCCGAGTAAATCTCCTGGCACTCACGCATCCTCCGCAGGTCAGCGGGATCCTCTACCGCGAGGAGCACGTCATCGGCGTAAGCCGAGAGGACGACCTCCACGCCCGGCCCTTGCAGAGCCAGTCCCGTCAACCTCGTCCGCAAGAGGCGCAGGAAAGGCTCCACGCAAACGGCGTATAACTGGCCGGACATGGGGCATCCCTGGCGCACCCCTCTCCTAAAGCGAAGGGGCGCAGTCAAGGACCCGTTAACCTTAATCAGACACTCCGCGGCGGCGTACAAAAGTCGGATCCGAGCAACGAAATGCGTCCCGAACCCGAAAGCGCGCAGAGTTCCGAGCAGATAGTCGTGATCCACCCTGTCGAACGCCTTCTCTTGGTCGAGGGATAGGAAGGCGACCGACAGACCAGCCTCCTGGGAACAATGGATGAGGTCCCGGACCAGATGGATGTTGTCGTGGATTGTCCGGCCCGGGACCGTGTAGGACTGGTCGGGGTGGATCATGTGGTCCAGCACGGCACCAAGGCGAGCAGACATCGCCCTGGCGAAGATTTTGTAGTCCGTGCTGAGGAGGGAGACCGGGCGCCAGTTCTTAAGGAGGCGGAGATCGCCCTTCTTAGGCAGCAGGACGATGACTGCCCTGCGCCAAGAGAGGGGCATCTCCCCGGTCGCCAGACTTTCCCCCAGGACCCGCGCGTAGTCGCCCCCCAGGACGTCCCAGAACGCCCTGTGGAACTCCACGGTCAGCCCGTCCAGCCCCGGGGATTTTCCCCTCGAGAGCTGGTCGAGGCCACGGGTCAGCTCCGCCAGCCTTAGCGGAGCTTCCAAATTTTCGGCGCCCTCCGGGCTGACCTTCGGCAGGTCCTCCCACAAAACTCTACGCGCTTCCTCGCTGGACGGATCCGGAGAGAACAGAGCCCCGTAATATTCACGGGTCCTGTTGTTGACGCCCTCCGGATCCGAGACGAGAGAGCCGTCGTCGGCCAGCAGCGTCAAGAGCTGCTTATGGACACTCTGCCTTTTTTCCAGCGAGTAGAAGAAGGGGGAGCCGCGGTCCAGATCCCGCAGGAACCGGATCCGCGACCTCACGAACGCGCCTCGGGACCCGACGAGCTGCAGGTCCTTCAGCGCGGCCTTCTTCGCTTCGTACACCGTCCGCAGGGCCGGGTCCTGGACGACTTGACCGAGACGGGCTTCCAGGTCGAGCACCTCTTTTTCTAGGCGCCCGACTCTGGCCGCCCGCCTCTTGGTCGACCCCCTCGCGTACTCTTGACAGAAGACGCGGACGTGAGCCTTGCCCATGTCCCACCATAGCCTCAAGGAGGGGAAGCCCCCCTGCTTCCTTCTCCAGTCGGACCAGAATCGACGGAACGAGTCCTGGAACCGCACGTCCTCCAGCAGCCGGTTGTTAAAGTGCCAGTTCGCGGACCCCGTCCTCGCGCGGAGCGAAGCGAGCTCCGCCCATACCAGGTGGTGGTCCGAACACGGCACCAGCCGCATGGAGGCCGCCGGGACGCAGGAAATGCATGCCCGAGACACGTAAAGGCGGTCGACTCTGGACCATCCTACTCCAGGCCTCACCCAAGTAAAGGCGCTGGAGTCGGGGTGGAGATTTCGCCAGACGTCCACCAAGTCGAAGGACCCGACCAGGTCCCTCAACTTCTCCATCGCCGTCATGCACTGCGGGGCACCGGAGCGGTCCCTCGCTTCGAGGGTGCAGTTAAAATCCCCCCCGAGGACAATGCAGTCGCCGACGTCGACGGAGCCAAGAAGAGCGGACACTTCTTCGAAGAAGCGCGTTTGCTGCGGGCCGGGCTGAGGGGCGTACACGTTCACGAGATGGAGCGGCACGTCCCCCAGGCGAACCGTTACGTGCAGCAAGCGACCTGGCACGGGCTCCTCGACCCCCAAGATCTCCGGCTGAAAATGCGGGCCCAGCAAGATGGCCACCCCACTAGAAATGGTGGTGAGGTGGCTCTTGCGGACCTCTCTTTGCCATTCCAGGAGCCACGTGGCTTCGTCTCCCGGAACGGTGTGGGTTTCTTGCAGGAAGCACACCGCATATTTCCCCTCCCGCAGGAGCGAAAAATTGTCAAATCTACGGCGTGCCCCTCTGCCGCCGTTGATGTTGAGGCTGGCTATGGTTATCTTCATGGCAAAAGCATAGTGCAACCTCTACCTTAACCTATTGTGGGTGAGGGAGTGGAGTCTTTTGTTGAACTCCACTCCCTCCGCAGCCCAGCGAGGAGTCCCTCGAGCTCGCGCAGCTCAAGGTGTTGCTCCTTTGTCAAGGGCCCGCCCGCGGCCAAGGTTTTAACGGCGGCGCGGACGGACCCCTTGATCAGCTCTGGCTCGGACCATTTTTCCAGGGCCAGTCGGGCTTGGTCGCAGCGACCCCTGCTCTGGGCCAAAAAGTCCCGGAGTTCCTTTGCAGAATTGAGGAGGGCCTCAGCGGCGGCCGCGAGCAGATCCACCGCCTCCCTGGCGGTGGTCTCTAGTTCTTCTCCCGCGTCCCCCACCGAGTCCCCGTCCTCCTCCGGGAGGTGGCCGCCAGCAGCCGGCCCATCGACCGCACAAGGTACGGCAAATGACCCGGCCGCTCCAACCGGCCCTGGCTCTGCCCCGATCCCACCCCCAGGATCGTCGGCAGAGGAGTCCCCACTGGGCTCATTTAAAAATGGTGCTGGGTCGGGAAACGCCAGCGGAAGGGGTTCCCCCTCCGCCCCAGGAACCGGGGAACAAGGAGAGACCCGGCCATAGGAAATCCCCAGGCTCCCCAAGTGCTCCAGCTCCAAAGTAAGGGGCGAGGGTGGGTGTTCTTCCCCCTCCCCGCTGCCACCCCCCGGCCCAGCATCTACAGTATCATTAAATTTCTTAATAGTTTGTGTTTCTTCCGGGCTGAGCAAATCCCGGGGGAAGTTGGGTATTGGCTGGGCGGGCTCAGGTTCGGCCTTTTCGGCCCCGCCCGCCTCAGTCCCCGGGACGCCCGACCCGGCGGCAATGCATTCCTCCGCGGTCCCCACGCCCCCCACGACAGGCAGATCTTCCACGCCATCCCCGGGAGGCAGAGGCTGGGCAGCCTCGACTGTCTCACCCTCCCCGGGGACAGACTCCTCCCGCCTACGGCGCTGCTTGGGGGTGCTGGTGGGGGACACGGGACACGCGGCGGGCACCGACTCCTCCGCGGAGGGATGTTGTTCCCCCTCCGCCTCATCGGAGCGGCGCCTCCTTTTGTTGCTGGGGGTGCGCTGAGGCAGGGAGACCTCCATGTCTGCCAAGGCCTCCCGCTCCGCCCCCCCCTTTTCCTTTTCTTGCCCTCGCCCGAGCCCCTCTGCGGTATTGGTCAAGGGCTTGGGCACGAGCTCAGGGCACCCCGCGCTCGCCGGTGACTGGGTTGGGCTGAGCGCGGTGGTCAATCTTTCCGGCGCACTGAGGGGACCCACCTCTAGATGTTTCACCTTGTTCCGCGCCTTCTTTCCGTTCGGACGCTCTCCCTCCCCCCCGCCGGAGGCCGTGAAAACAAAGGCCCCCGACGATGCCCGCGCACCTACGGCTCCCGGCACGCGGACGCAACTAGGGGGAGGGGTGGCGGTGGCGCCAGCCTTGGCCACCTTCTGTGCACTCCCCATGCCTGTTTTCGGGCCTAATCAAATTTCAAGGCCATTATACTTTTTCAGGTTCAGTGTTATCAGTGGACCTTGAATCCCGTACAATGTGGAGTGCACCTTTTCCTGACTATTATTTCGGTAAACAATATCGAGATCCAGGGATTGTAACCGGACCCTTACTCTACACCAGCTACTGGACTATACTACGTGCTGTACATGAATTATCCTGTCTTTGAAATACTGTGCACTGGATGGACACTCATACCAAATTAGTAAGTAGTTTTGATCACATAAGATACATGGATGAACTGTACAGGGAGATATAAATTTCCCTACACTCTTCAATATAAAAGCAACAAAAATGCCACATGCTTTCTCTCTAAACACAAACCTTAAACAGAAGTCTACTTGTTCTCTAGTCTATCTCGCCCACTAAACACACAAATTTCAAACCAAAAAGCCATGACTGTTCTAATTGAAGGCCGATGGCGGCCTGCCAATATAACCCTTTAAGTATCTGATCACAAGCTTTAGCCAAATAATGACCCTGCTCACTTCACAGAACATCTCCGAAACAGCTGCCAATCAAAGTAACTACCCCAGGCCTATCCCTTGACCTGTGACCAGGTAGCTTCATGGACTCATAGGCCCCGGTTTTCATGAGCTGCAAGGCCCGCCCATTTGCCACCCAAAGGACCACTGATGGCCGGCGATCAACCGGGCGGTACTTTGCCTGAAGGATTCCTCTAAAAGTGGCGGCAGTACCGCCAGGCAACAAAATAACGGCTTGCGTCGTCAATCTGGGTGGCAGCGGGTGGGAGCTCTCAATGTCGGCGGCAAATGAGCTTGCCGCCCAAGTGTGCCGAGGATGGATTTGGGCCCAGGGAGGGTGGAAATGCTGAAAAGTATAAACATCACACAAAAAAAAAATTGCCGGAACACCTTCAGGTGACCCGATCCAGGTAAGTCGCTGTGTAAAAAAAAATTAAAAGACGTTCACTAACCTTCTTTTGCAGGTCTTCATCCCAACCGTCGGGGTTAGACCAGCCTCCACACAGCGGTCCTTCCCCCTGTTGGCGCCGACTCCCTCTGACTCCCGTCCGCACCAATCTGGCATCTCGGTGGGCGGGAGATCACTTATGCGACTTGACCGCCAGAGTGTGCTTCCCGGCAGTGCTCCCCTCCCGCGCTCCCCTCCCGCATGCTCCAGCCCTAGAGGAAACTGGGAGCGAGAGGAAAACGGCAGCAAAACTTGGCGGCAGTTGACGGCAGCAGGCTACCAATATGGGGGCCAGAGAATCTTATAGCACAGAAGGAGGCCATTCGGCCCATCGTGACTGTGCCGGCTCTTTGAAAGATTATTCCCACTCCCCTACTCTTTCCCCACAGCCCTGCAAATTTTTACCCTTCAGGTGTTTATCCACTTCCCTTTTGTAAGTTATTATTGAATTTGCTTCCAAGGCCCTTTCAGGCAGAGCGTTCCAGATCATAATAACACGCGGTTCTTTTGCCACTCACCTTAAATATATGTCCACTGGTTACTGACCTTTGTGCCACTGGAAACCGTTGCTCCTGATTTACTCTATCAAAAATATCATAATTTTGAATACCTCTATTAATTCTCTCCTTAACCTTTTCTGTTCTAAGGAGAATGATCCCAGTTTCTCTAGTACAAAAGCAAAATACTGTGGATGCTGGAATCTGAAGAAGGGTCATCGACCTGAAGCATTAACTCTGTTTCTCACTCCACAGATACGGCCTGACCTGCTGAGTATTTCCAGCATTTTCTGTTTTTATCCCAGTTTCCCTAGTCTCTCCATGTAATTGAACTCCTTTATGCCTGGTACCATTCTAATAAATCTCCTCTGCACCCTCTCTGTGCCTTTAATGGCCTGAGGATGTCACAGCTAATGATGTAATTTGCAGCGTCATTACTGTTGTAATGTAGGAAATGTGGCAGCCAATTTGTCCAGCATGATCCCACAAACAGCAATGAGAGAAATGCCAGATTGTCTGCTTTTGATGATGTTGGTTGAGGGCTAAACATTGGCCAGGACACCGGGGAGAACTCCTCTGGTCTTCTTGGAAATAGTGCCATGGGATCTTTCATGTCCATCCATGAGGGCAGAAGGGACCTTGAACAACTCTACAGATCCTGAAACGAAGGCGATAAATGATACACTTCTCACGATTTAATTAAAACAAATAGCTGATCATCAATATTGAATGAAGGTATTTGTTGACAATGACCTAAGATGTTTAAGATTCAATTCAAGATTAACAGTTAAGACTTTAGACACCTGTTGTATAGGCCCTGGAAAAGTTTTATCTTGGAGAGTTTTTTCCAGACAACTTGTTTCTTCTGAGCTGATGGCCTTCTGCTGACAAGAAATACTTTGGGGGTGATATTAACCCTACTTGTTCAGCAGAAACCTGGCAGGGGGGACAGTTAAAATCGTCCTGACTGTTACCTGTCGTAAAGCCACCATGATCACAACATCTGCAATTTTAACCTGCTCTCCTGGGCAGGCAGCAAGGACACGCGCCTGGAGCCAACAGGGTCTTTCTTTACACATGCATGACATCATTGAGATCCGACTGTAATTTTAACTTGGGCTTGAGTGGGGAATCCACCTGGAGTTAAAATCAGGGCCAAATGTGTGGCCTCAGGAGTTAACCCTTTACCTGCTGATTCCAGCAATACACAATTAAATAAAAGTTGGATATATACAAAAAAATATGGAGTTGAAATTTACCCTTTTTGTGTCGCCTGTTAACGCCTCTGGGGGGCTCTATCGGGGCGCAAAACAGTTTTTGCCCGGGGGTGGCGCTACCGGCTCCCGCGATGACATCATTGCCGTGAGCGGCAACCCCTTGGCGCCTTGCACTAACGCCTTTCTGCCCTGTGGCGGACATTACCCTGCTGCTGCTGCGAGCATTGTCAGCGCCAGCCTTGCGGATCGCAAGCTGAGCCGACATCCCCTCACGGGGCGGAAGTTAAAGGGGAGGTGGGGAGCGCCCTGCACCGCCATCTTGGCAGTTTTGCCCACTCACTGGTTGGCCCGACTTCTTGCTCTGCTGCCATCGTGCAGCCTGGCATTCTGTATTGCATGTCGGGCTACGTCCTTGGCACCACACCGCCCTGGTGGCCCAGTGGAGACCATCAGAGGCCCGGCAGAATGCGCAGTGGCCTTCCCCGTTAACTGAAGAGGAGGGGCATTGCAATGCATCAGTGCTCTGCATAGGATCGCACCCCAGCATCGCCCCAAAACCCACCCCAGCAGGAAGTGGAGCACGCAAGATTGCGCTCCACTTCCTGTGCGGGGCGGTAACCGCAATTTCGCGGTCAGGGCGGGACTTCCACATCGGGCGCAGGAAGTCTCGCCCAGAGTCATTTACTGCCTCCAATCGGGACACTGGGGAATTTCGCCCCCTATGTTTATGCCACAGTGCACAGAGAAATATTGAGCTTTAATCGTTTAAAAATTCTCTTCCAGACTGCAGTAGGTTACACCAGCGACATTTCCCACTTTGCTGTTCACTGTTGTGTCAGGGAGTTTACAAAAGTTCTCTACGTTGAGAGGAACACCTACATCTCTTTCCCCCTGGGACAATACAGCACGTAAGAGTACTAGGCTTCGCTCACATTGCAGGCTTAGAAATAAATAAATAAATAAATACATTTATATCGCGCCTTTCATGACCACCGGACATCTCAAAGCGCTTTACAGCCAATAAAATACTTTTTGAAGTGTATTAACTGTTGTAATGTAGGAAATGCGGCAGCCAATTTGTACACAGCAATATCCCATAAACAGCAATGTGATAATGACCAGATATTCTCTTTTTGTTATGTTGGTTGAGGGATAAATATTGGCCAGGACACCGGGGATAACGCCTCTATTCTTCTTCGAAAATAGTGCCATGGGATCTTTTACGTCCACCTGAGAGAGCAGAAAGGGCCTCAGTTTAACATCTCATCTGAAAGACAGCACCTCCAACAGTACAGCGCTCCCTCAGCACTGCATTAAAGTGTCAGTCTAGAAATTTATGCTCATGTCCCTGGAGTGGGACTTGAACTCACAATTTTCTAACTGAGAGGCGAGGGTGCTACCCATTGAGCCACTAAATCCATGAACAAAAGCAAAGTTGCCCAACAACTCAATTAGCTTTGAGTGTAAAGGCAGGACAGAAGAATATATGTCTGGTGAAAGCAGCTGTTGTTGGTCATGAGAGTGTGCAGGGTAAGATAGTGGTAAAAAAGGGAACAGAGAATGAGGTGTGAAGAGATCCTGTGGGCAGTCACTCCAGCATTGCCACTTGTCACGGCCGTGACTCTCCCCTGCCCGTGATGGCCAGCACTTTTCTTCCATCTTCTTATTGAGTGTTTCGCGAACATGGTTGAATAGTTGGTTTGCAGTGTGTGGGGAAGTGAGGGTTGCAGTAGTAGTGAGTGTGTGAGTATGAGGAGAAGGAGGTGGAGGTGAGAGGGGACAGGATCACCCTCCTCCTGTTGACAAACCCGGACCAGGACCAATAGAAAGAAAAACTTACATTTATATAGTGCCTTTCACGACCACCGGACGTCTCAAAGAGCTTTACAGCCAATGAAGTACTTTTGGAGTGTAATTATTGTTGTAATATGGGAAACGCGACAGCCAATTTGTGCACAGCAAGCTCCCACAAACAGCAATGTGATAATGACCAGATAATCTGTTTTAATGATGTTGATTGAGTTAATAAATACCGGGGATAATTCCCCTGCCCTTCTGCAAAATAGTACCATGGGATCTTTTATATCCACCTGAGAGAGAGAAAGCAGAGCTCAGTTTAATGTCTCATTTGAAAGATGTCAGCCTAGATTTATGTGCTCAAGTCCCTGGAGTGGGACTTGAACCCACAACCTGAAGCGAGTGTGTTACCCACTGAGCCACAGCTGACCCTGAACACATAGGGGCCAAATTTGGTGCAGGTTGCACCCGCAGCCGCTGAGGATTCGCTGGAAATGTATGTTTTTTGGCCGATTCCTCCGGAACCGCCCATCTGCCGTCCAGGTTAGCCCGGCGCGAGATTGGTCGCAGATGGATCTGCTGGCGTGATGTCATGCCACCTGCCCAAATCGGCCATTTTGGTCAGGGATGCTGGGATTCAGATCAACCTGCCACCCGCCAGAAGGTTTAACGTCTCATCCGAAAGACGGCACCTCTGACAGTGCGACATTCTCTCAGCATTGCACTGAAGTGTCAGACTCGATTTATATGCTAAAGTCCCTGAAGCAGGACTTGAACCAAACAACCTTTTGACTCAAGAGGTGACTGTGCTACCCACTGAACCACAACTGACACTATGTTAAGGTGAATAGGCTGGATGCATTTAAGGGGAGGCTAGATAAGTACATGAGGGAGAAAGGAATGGAAAGATATGCTGATAGGGTGAGATGAAGAAAAATGGGAGGAGGCTCGTGTGAAGCATAAACATCGGCACGGACCTGTTGGGTCGAAATGCCTGTTTCTGTGCTTTAAGCTCTATGTAATGGGTACTTAATGTATTGCAACCATTGGTGTCGTCACTTTTGTAATGCGACATCAGAGAATATGGGTGTCTTGTCTGGATCTCTTCCAGCCATCTTCTTTAATCTGGGAAGTCGTCTGCAGCCAGAATCCACCTCCCTTTTTAGAGGTACTGGCTGCCTCGAAGTGGCGTCAGAGATGCCCGATCTTCTGACCCTCAAACAAGCATGCAGCCAATGAACAGCGAGGGTAGTGTCGGCTGCACGCCATAATGAAGACGTACCATGAATTTAACTTAGTGCTTGAGACCACATGAACATGCATATGCAATGCACACCCCATCACCTGCGGCCTGTTTGGGCCGTGAACGATTTTCTGGACCTATACATTTTAGAGAAGTGATTCCTGAGAGCATTATATTGGGAGTCTAACCTGTCTCAGATTGTTGGGGCAGGGAATAGCACTTCATGCGTATATTGTCAGCTGTGGCTCCGTGGGTAACATTCTCGCCTCTGAGTCAGAAGGTTGTGGGTTTAAGTCCCACTTCAGGGACTTGAACACAAAATTCTAGGCTGACACTCCAGTGCAGTGCTGAGGGAGTGCCACACTGTCGGAGGTGCCGTCTTTCAGATGAGACACTAAACCGACACCCCGTCTGCCCTCTCAGGTGGACATAAAAGATTCCATGGCACTATTTCAAAGAAGAGCAGGGGAGTTATCCCCGGTGTCCTGGCCAATATTTATCCCTCAATCAACATCACTAAAACAGATTATCTGATCATTATCGCATTGTTGTTTGTGTGAAGTGGATTGCTGGAGTGCAGGCAGGTACAGCAGGAGAGGTGAGGTAGTGGCGAAGTTGGGGCAGAGGAGTGGCCAGAGTTCGTAGAGGGATGTGATTGTGGCCCAGGAGAGGTATGAATTCGCGGCCCAGAAGAGGCGAGGGCCCAGGGGCAGCACGGGCCAGCCCACACTGCGATATGTGTGCACATTAGGTCTGTGTAGCAGAGCTGGTCTCCCGTCGTCTTGGTTAATCCTTCCAACGGAACAAGACCGAGCTCTGTCAAGCCCATGTGGTGGCTGGTGTGCAACGGCCACCACACGTTATAAAAACCCACGCACAGACATCTTTCACCCTTCAAGATGTAGTTTGGGATCCAGAATATTAGGTCCTTCATTGAAACACCTGTGAATTCATCCGTTTTTGGCATGGAAGCAAGTCATCCCTCGCTTTGAGGGACTACCTATGATGATGATGATGATGATGATGATGATGCTGTTTGTGGGACCTTGCTATGTGCAAATTGGCTGCCATGTTTCCCACATTACAAAAGTGACTATTTCAAAACTTCAAAAAGTACTTCATTGGCTGTAAAGCGCTTTGAGACGTCTGGTGGTGGTGGTGAAAGATGCTATTTAAATGTAAGTCTTTCTTTTTTTAATTGGAATGCAAGCAAATGCATGATTCCGACAAAGATTGATAAATTACAGAAACCCATTGAGACTGTCAGGCCAAACAACTGACTTGCATTGTATGCATGATGGGGAGAATCGCCCTTCTCCTCTCTTAACAAGCCCGGATTCAACAGACGGACACCTTGGATAAGTTTCAATAACTTTAATTCCAACACGTGAAGAGGGAGCATCTCACTTCTCAGTCCCTGTTCAAATTGCACCTTAATTATACAGCATTTAGCACATGGGTGCCCTCGTGGGCAGACTTTAACAGTGACTTGGATTGGTTGTACCAACGCATGATCAAATACCCATTTGTTCCCTCCTTCCAAGTGTCACTCGCCTTATCTTATATTGCTCCCTTGAACCTGAGGTCAACAAGTGGTCATCTTGTGTATGTGCAGTTTTAAGCATACCTTCAACGAGTGGTCATCTTGTGGCTCTATGCATACGTGCAGTTTTAAGCATACCTTCTGTTTAGCCAGCTCAGGGCCTACATAATAGCCAGATAACATCTTTGATAATCAATCTTGCTCTTGCAATCCCCCCTTTTGGCCCTTGGCTATATACCCCAGGATAGGCCAATGTGCCGTCCTCTCATTTCATCCAAAGGGGAAGTGATATTGTCAGCTTAATCTGTCCGTCTGGGTGGCCAAGCCCTTACTTTCAGATGGCTTCTCGTATCTCTTTTCCTTTACACACCATTTACCTGTTTTACAGATTTTTCCTTAGATAATAAAGGTTTAGTTTCTTCTAAGGCTTTTATGGGGTCCTGAGCTATGGCTTTCCTCGCCCGTTGTTTACATCTCCAACATAATTCAATCAACAATACCATTAAAACCACACATTGCACAATCATCAATACATGGGATATTATTCTTATCCAGGGGTGCACCTGCACGTTTAGTTCAAAGTTCCAAAGCCTGGCACACCAGGGTTGGTTTGCCAACATTTCTTTAGTGTCCTTCTGGAGTTTGTCGACATTCTTCATCAGGATGATGTACTTCTGCCGTTAATGTCCTGTTACATCTTAGTTTGTTCTTCACTAAATCTGGGTATATATCGTCCTTGTGGTTCCTCAAAACCTTTATACCCTGCTTTGATAGTGTCCACCGCCGTCCCATTGACCGACTCTCCTTTCAATTCAGGATATATGATATATATCTATGAATATCGATGACTTCTTTTGGCGGAAAACAGAGTCGGTGGTCATGATAGGGCAGTGGGTGACTCCCAACACCGTCATGTTGACCGCCATGGTGCTCACACACCTTCCTCCCTTTCCTTGTGAGGCTGCGGTTGTTTCGGAGTCCAGTGTAGTGGTGTGACACTCAACACACATCCTTCTGTTCGGCCATAACTACAGTCGTTGTTATCGAGGTCTGGGTGATCTCGGCATAAAACAACGATTATTCTTATCACAATCTTTAATATAGACACCTTTGGTATTGTTTCCCTTTTTAATTATGTACTGGTGGAATTTGTGATATTGCACACGGGTCTGATTCCTTATTTCTCCTATATTGCTTACTTGGTACATTGTGTTCCCTTTGTCACATCATATTGTGGTATTGATAACACAAATCCGATTACATTCTGATGTCCGGTTACACACCCGTTCTTAGGGACCCAGGCATGGCTATTCCTCCGGACGTCATAGGCTTGGATATCATTCTTGTCCAATGTCCATTCAGCAAAGACATCATTGGTTATCCAATCCGGCACCTCCTCATTCTGGAGTTGTTCTAGGTTATGTTCTACCGCATTGAGCATTCAAGCCCCATATCCTGCACAAACTATCTTGGCTGCCATTCTTTTACTCATAGTTTGTCCAGCCTGGCTTACCAAATTTATCATTTTTGCATGGTCCCGCAATGTATGGGCAACCTGTAGCAGTTCCCATTCCGCCCCGTCCCTTAGCTGGGCCTGCATTTTCTCATTATCATCTCCTCTTTCCAGCAGTCCTTTTAAGGTCTGTGTGAGGGTGATGACCTGCTCTTCTATTGTTTGAAGATCTATTGTATTAACCGTCGCAACGCCCGCCGCATATCCTGCCCCCACCATTTCTAATATTCCCCTCTTTCTCCTGCCTTTCCCGTTTTTGTTCGGATTTAGATATGCTGAACTTCATAGTCTTGGATTCGGGCCCCTCAAGGGCTCTTAGGGTTGGGTTTTTATATAAGCTTATAGTTTTCTTACCGCAGAACAGTGGGATTGTTATATCCGTTCATTTTAATAATACCGTAATTACCCTTTGGTGTACCCTGAAGTGGATTTTGTCTTTAGTTCTTTTTATTACTAATCCTCCGCTTGCCCCCTGTTTCATGTTTGGGCATCTGGGGGTTCTGGGGTTGTTGTGGTTGGGGCTATTGTGGTGGTTGGGATTTCTATCTTAAACACGAACATTCCCTTTAAGGGACCATGACCACATTGTGATTCCTTGATGGGTATGGGGGTAGTCCCCTCTGTCTCTCTGGTGAGGTTCTATCTTACCCACACACACTTGTGTGGATTTCCTTGGTCCGAGCTATTCATGCATGTCCATGATTGGTTCTGCCATGAGTGTCCCTTATCCGGACTTGTCCATTCCACTTCAAGTCGCCCCCTTTGGCATTTTCCGCAAAAGATTGAGTTTGTAGTGGAAATATTTCCTTGATAGCTGTCTGGGCAACTTACTGCTGGATCATAGAAACATAGAAAATAGGTGCAGGAGTAGGCCATTCGGCCCTTCTAGCCTGCACCGCCATTCAATGAGTTCATGGCTGAACATGCAACTTCAGTACCCCATTCCTGCTTTCTCACCATACCCCTTGATTCCCCTAGTAGTAAGGACTTCATCTAACTCCTTTTTGAATATATTTAGTGAATTGGCCTCAACAACTTTCTGTGGTAGAGAATTCCACAGGTTCACCACTCTCTGGATGAAGAAATTCCTCCTCATCTCGGTCCTAAATGGCTTCCCCCTTATCCTTAGACTGTGTCCCCTGGTTCTGGACTTCCCCAACATTGGGAACATTCTTCCTGCATCTAACCTGTCTAACCCCGTCAGAATTTTAAACGTTTCTATGAAGTCCCCTCTCATTCTTCTGAACTCCAGTGAATACAAGCCCAGTTGATCCAGTCTTTCTTGATAGGTCAGTCCCGCCATCCCGGGAATCAGTCTGGTGAACCTTCGCTGCACTCCCTCAATAGCAAGAATGTCCTTCCTCAGGTTAGGAGACCAAAACTGTACACAATACTCCAGGTGTGGCCTCACCAAGGCCCTGTACAATTGTAGCAACACCTCCCTGCCCTTGTACTCAAATCCCCTCGCTATGAAGGCCAACATGCCATTTGCTTTCTTAACCGCCTGCTGTACCTGCATGCTAACCTTCAATGACTGATGTACCATGACACCCAGGTCTCTTTGCACCTGCCCTTTTCCTAATCTGTCACCATTCAGATAATAGTCTGTCTCTCTGTTTTTACCACCAAAGTGGATAACCTCACATTTATCCACATTATACTTCATCTGCCATGCATTTGCCCACTCACCTAACCTATCCAAGTCGCTCTGCAGCCTCATAGAATCCTCCTTGCAGCTCACACTGCCACCCAACTTAGTGTCATCCGCAAATTTGGAGATACTACATTTAATCCCCTCGTCTAAATCATTAATGTACAGTGTAAACAGCTGGGGCCCCAGCACAGAACCTTGCGGTACCCCACTAGTCACTACCTGCCATTCTGAAAAGTCCCCATTTACTCCTACTCTTTGCTTCCTGTCTGACAACCAGTTCTCAATCCATGTCAGCACACAACCCCCAATCCCATGTGCTTTAACTTTGCACATTAATCTCTTGTGTGGGACCTTGTCGAAAGCCTTCTGAAAGTCCAAATATACCACATCAACTGGTTCTCCCTTGTCCACTCTACTGGAAACATCCTCAAAAAATTCCAGAAGATTTGTCAAGCATGATTTCCCTTTCACAAATCCATGCTGACTTGGACCTATCATATTACCTCTTTCCAAATGCACTGCTATGACATCCTTAATAATTGATTCCATCATTTTACCCACGACCGATGTCAGGCTGACCGGTCTGTAATTCCCTGTTTTCTCTCTCCCTCCTTTTTTAAAAAGTGGGGTTACATTGGCTACCCTCCACTCCATAGGAACTGATCCAGAGTCAATGGAATGTTGGAAAATGACTGTCAATGCATCTACTATTTCCAAGGCCACCTCCTTAAGTACTCTGGGATGCAGTCCATCAGGCCCTGGGGATTTATCGGCCTTCAATCCTATCAATTTCCCCAACACAATTTCCCGACTAATAAGGATTTCTCTCAGTTCCTCCTCCTTACTAGACCCTCCGACCCCTTTTATATCCGGAAGGTTGTTTGTGTCCTCCTCAGTGAATACCGAACCAAAGTACTTGTTCAATTGGTCCGCCATTTCTTTGTTCCCCGTTATGACTTCCCCTGATTCTGACTGCAGGGGACCTACGTTTGTCTTTACTAACCTTTTTCTCTTTACATATCTATCGAAACTTTTGCAATCCGCCTTAATGTTCCCTGCAAGCTTCTTCTCGTACTCCATTTTCCCTGCCCTAATCAAACCTTTTGTCCTCCTCTGCTGAGTTCTAAATTTCTCCCAGTCCCCGGGTTCGCTGCTATTTCTGGCCAATTTGTATGCCACTTCCTTGGCTTTAATGCTATCCCTGATTTCCCTTGATAGCCACGGTTGAGCCATCTTCCCTTTTTTATTTTTACGACAGACAGGAATGTACAATTGTTGTAGTTCATCCATGCGGTCTCGAAATATCTGCCATTGCCCATCCACAGTCAACCCCTTCAGTATCATTCGCCAATCTATCCTAGCCAATTCACGCCTCATACCTTCAAAGTTACCCTTCTTTAAGTTCTGGACCATGGTCTCTGAATTAACTGTTTCATTCTCCATCCTAATGCAGAATTCCACCATATTATGGTCACTCTTCCCCAAGGGGCCTCGTGTTATAAGGTGGGGTTACCCAGTATTCCTCCTACTAGGACTAGAGTTCTGTAAAACACAACATGTTTTCAAGGTCGTCACCGGTCAGTTAGGGTCTCATATTACACATGACATTTTAACTGTGTCTAATATTTCCACCGTCTGGTTCCGCCTATCGCCACGCTCGCGCACGTGTCACTTACCATTATTACTTGGTGTGGGCCTGTCCATTTTGGTGAGAATCCTGGCTTTTCAGGGTTTATTTTTACCATTACCTTGCTCCCAACCTGTGGTATCTGAGTCTTTTATTCCTTGGTGCCAATTTCCAAGTCCTTGATCACTTGCTGATCCCTGGCGTGTGCCTTCAGGTCATGTAATTGTTTACATAATTCCATCACAAATCTCCTTACTCGGTCCCGGTAGGGTCCAACCTCATCACTCCCTGTCACTAGAACCTCAGGTAATCTCATTGCCCTTCTTGTCATTAGTTCGAAAGGCGTGAGTCCGATGGACCGGTTTGGGGTCGCTTTTAACTTCATTAAAATCCGGGGCAGCATATCTACCCATCCCTTTCCTGTAATGTGGTGACCCAACTAGAGTTTTCTACAGTTCAAGCATGACGTCTCTGCTCCTGAATTCCATACCTCGGCTAATAAAGGCAATATTCCATATGCCTTCTTAATCACCTTATCTACCCAGCCTGCTAGCTTCAGGGGTTTGTGGACCTATACTCCAAGGTCCCTTTGTTCCTCTACGCTTTTCAATGTCGTACCATTTAATGTTTGTTTTATACTCTGCACCATAATCTTCTGCCTCTGTAGTTCTTAGCAATTTTTGCTGCTATATGCCTACACTTCATGGTTTGGATTCCCACTAAACATCTCCTTTTAGAATTGCTTCCTACTTTTTTTTTAAACAGTCACTATAGCAACGAACTTCAACCCTTCATTTCTTGCATTACAAAGAGCCTCTCTCTCTCTACATTTCCACCACGTTTGTCAGTCTGTTGCAGTTATAACAGACTTCCGGTGTCCTACCCCTGCCCCCCATTGTTTCTAATTGATGGGGGCTGCTGGCAGTTGTTCCTTTTTCTGTGTTCTGATGGATGCTGTCTTCAACACATCTACTGTCAGTTTATTTCATCACTTTCTCAGTCAATAGTCTAGTCCATTTACTTAATTCACAATACGCGCAAGTAACTATGTGGGCTTTCTCCTCCTTTTGTTTCTTTTCCGACTCCCACCATTTTCTTTGTTCAGCGGGTGGGTCGTCTGCTTTACAATTTTGTTTAATCATTATTTCAATTAGTCTTAGATTTTTGTCTGCTAGGTACCATGTCAGGGATCCCTGGTCCCCACTCGAGTTTCTTACTTCCCATGGCTATAGGTTGTCAGCGGTACGTCCCTTACTTACTCACCCTGAATGAGACTAATACGTTCAAACTATTAGTTGTCAGCGGTATGTTCCTTACTTATTCCTCACGAGTGAGATCATTACTTGCAACCTTATCAATTATAGAAACATAGAAACATAGAAAATAGGTGCAGGAGCAGGCCATTCAGCTCTTCGAGTCTGCACCGCCATTCAATGAGTTCATGGCTGAACATGAAACTTCAGTACCCCCTTCCTGCTTTCTCGCCATAACCCTTGATCCCCCGAGTAGTAAGGACTTCATCTAACTCCCTTTTGAATATATTTAGTGAATTGGCCTCAACTACTTTCTGTGGTAGAGAATTCCACAGGTTCACCACTCTCTGGGTGAAGATGTTTCTCCTCATTTCGGTCCTAAATGGCTTACCCCTTATCCGCAGACTGTGACCCCTGGTTCTGGACTTCCCCAACATTGGGAACATTCTTCCTGCATCTAACCTGTCTAAACCCGTCAGAATTTTAAACGTTTCCATGAGGTCCCCTCTCATTCTTCTGAACTCCAGTTGATCCAGTCTTTCTTGATAGGTCAGTCCCGCCATCCCGGGAATTAGTCTGGTGAATCTTCGCTGCACTCCCTCAATAGCAAGAATGTCCTTCCTCAAGTTAGGAGACCAGAACTGTACACAATACTCCAGGTGTGGCCTCACCAAGGCCCTGTACAACTGTAGCAACACCTCCCTGCCCCTGTACTCAAATCCCCTCGCTATGAAGGCCAACATTCCATTTGCTTTCTTAACCGCCTGCTGTACCTGCATGCTAACCTTCAATGACTGATGTACCATGACACCCAGGTCTCGTTGCACCTTCCCTTTTCCTAATCTGTCACCATTCAGATAATAGTCTGTCTCTCTGTTTTTACCACCAAAGTGGATAACCTCACATTTATCCACATTATACTTCATCTGCCATGCATTTGCCCACTCACCTAACCTATCCAAGTCACTCTGCAGCCTAATAGCATCCTCCTCGCAGCTCACACTGCCACCCAACTTAGTGTCATCCGCAAATTTGGAGATACTGCATTTAATCCCCTCGTCTAAATCATTAATGTACAATATAAACAGCTGGGGCCCCAGCACAGAACCTTGCGGCACCCCACTAGTCACTGCCTGCCATTCTGAAAAGTACCCGTTTACTCCTACTCTTTGCTTCCTGTCTGACAACCAGTTCTCAATCCACGTCAGCACACTACCCCCAATCCCATGTGCTTTAACTTTGCACGTTAATCTCTTGTGTGGAACCTTGTCGAAAGCCTTCTGAAAGTCCAAATATACCACATCAACTGGTTCTCCTTTGTCCACTTTACTGGAAACATCCTCAAAAAATTCCAGAAGATTTGTCAAGCATGATTTCCCTTTCACAAATCCATGCTGACTTGGACCTATCATGTCACCATTTTCCAGATGCACTGCTATGACATCCTTAATAATTGATTCCATCATTTTACCCACTACTGAGGTCAGGCTGACCGGTCTATAATTCCCTGTTTTCTCTCTCCCTCCTTTTTTAAAAAGTGGGGTTACATTGGCTACCCTCCACTCCATAGGAACTGATCCAGAGTCAATGGAATGTTGGAAAATGACTGTCAATGCATCCGCTATTTCCAAGGCCACCCCCTTAAGTACTCTGGGATGCAGTCCATCAGGCCCTGGGGATTTATCGGCCTTCAATCCCATCAATTTCCCCAACACAATTTCCCGACTAATAAAGATTTCCCTCAGTTCCCCCTCCTTACTAGACCCTCTGACCCCTTTTATATCCGGAAGGTTGTTTGTATCCTCCTTAGTGAATACCGAACCAAAGTACTTGTTCAATTGGTCTGCCATTTCTTTGTTCCCCGTTATGACTTCCCCTGATTCTGACTGCAGGGGACCTACGTTTGTCTTTACTAACCTTTTTCTCTTTACATACCTATAGAAACTTTTGCAATCCGCCTTAATGTTCCCTGCAAGCTTCTTCTCGTACTCCATTTTCCCTGCCCTAATCAAACCCTTTGTCCTCCTCTGCTGAGTTCTAAATTTCTCCCAGTCCCCAGGTTCGCTGCTATTTCTGGCCAATTTGTATGCCACTTCCTTGGCTTTAATACTATCCCTGATTTCCCTAGATAGCCACGGTTGAGCCACCTTCCCTTTTTTATTTTTACGCCAGACAGGAATGTACAATTGTTGTAATTCATCCATGCGGTCTCTAAATGTCTGCCATTGCCCATCCACAGTCAACCCCTTCAGTATCATTCGCCAATCTATCCTAGCCAATTCACGCCTCATACCTTCAAAGTTACCCTCCTTTAAGTTCTGGACCATGGTCTCTGAATTAACTGTTTCATTCTCCATCCTAATGCAGAATTCCACCATATTATGGTCACTCTTCCCCAAGGGGCCTCGCACAATGAGATTGCTAATTAATCCTCTCTCATTACACAACACCCAGTCTAAGATGGCCTCCCCCCTAGTTGGTTCCTCAACATATTGGTCTAGAAAACCATCCCTTATGCACTCCAGGAAATCCACCGTATTGCTTCCAGTTTGGCTAGCCCAATCTATGTGCATATTAAAGTCACCCATTATAACTGCTACACCTTTATTGCATGCACCCCATAATTTCCTGTTTGATGCCCTCCCCAACATCCCTATTACTGTTTGGAGGTCTGTACACAACTCCTACTAACGTTTTTTGCCCTTTGGTGTTCTGCAGCTCTACCCATATAGATTCCACATCATCCAAGCTAATGTCTTTCCTAACTATTGCATTAATCTCCTCTTTAACCAGCAATGCTACCCCACCTCCTTTTCCTTTTATTCTATCCTTCCTGAATGTTGAATACCCCTGAATGTTGAGTTCCCAGCCCTGATCATCCTGGAGCCACGTCTCCGTAATCCCAATCACATCATATTTGTTAACATCTATTTGCACAATTAATTCATCCACCTTATTGCGGATACTCCTTGCATTAAGACACAAAGCCTTCAGGCTTGTTTTTTTAACACCCTTTGTCCTTTTAGAATTTTGCTGTACAGTGTCCCTTTTTGTTCTTTGCCTTGGGTTTCTCTGCCCTCCACTTTTCCTCATCTCCTTTCTGTCTTTTGCTTTTGCCTCCTTTTTGTTTCCCTCTGTCTCCCTGCATTGGTTCCCATCCCCCTGCCATATTAGTTTAAATCCTCCCCAACAGCACTAGCAAACACTCCCCCTAGGACGTTGGTTCCTGTCCTGCCCAATCGCAACGTTACACAGATACACTTCTATATAATCGATCATAATTGTTTCACCTGGGATCTTCCGCTGACTACTTGAAGTCTCGGCCAGACCTGCAAATTTGGATTTCTCAGGCAGCTGACACCAGACAGATTTCTGCCCTTTGTCCTAACTATGCATGGTAATTTAAACTTACTCACGCCTTTGACATGGCTTCCATCAGCCGGTGTCTGCCGCCCGCTTGAGATCCTTTATCGTGATGCCTACTGTAGTGGAGTATTTAAAATTAACACTCAACAATAGATCTGGGTTCGAAGATTCAATATCACAGGTACCACTTTGTGATGCACATCATGGTACAATATCACCTGGGTTGAGATTACCATTAGCCCATTTGTTGGCCTTGGGATGTGTTTATGACAAACAATTTACTTTTCCCACAAATCTGTTTATTCATTGGAGAAGGAGCCTTTGGATGAGTCTTTTTTAAAACTCTACTGCTTGTACAACTGCACTCCCGTCCTTGATATAATGGGCGGTTATAGTGGTATGATTACCATGCCACTGTAAATGTACCCCGATTCTATACTCTCGTCCGTCCCGACTTCTACAATTTACGATATGCCTCTTACTACTTTGTGAGATTGGCGGGGTTTGAGAGATATGTCTGTAGACAAGAGGTAGTTCCAAATCTGGGACCCGAAGAGATTCTTCCAGCTCCTGTGTCTGTCCACTTTCCTTTGGATCATACTGTACCTGATTAGGTGGGGCTATCCCATTTGGCACCCCTTCTTCCTCATTCCCCTGGAGAGGATAAATCCCACTTCTGAGATTTACTCTCCGATGTAGTCGGTTACAGTAGTGTGCCCTCCTGACCCCTCAAGAATAATCCACTAACCCCTTTAAACAACATAAGAACATAAGAACATAAGAATTAGGAACAGGAGTAGGTCATCTAGCCCCTCGAGCCTGCTCCGCCATTCAATAAGATCATGGCTGATCTGGCCGTGGACTCAGCTCCACTTACCCGCCCGCTCCCCGTAACCCTTAATTCCCTTATTGGTTAAAAATCTATCTGTGATTTGAATACATTCAATGAGCTAGCCTCAACTGCTTCCTTGGGCAGAGAATTCCATAGATTCACAACCCTCTGGGAGAAGAAGCTCCTTCTCAACTCGGTTTTAAATTGACTCCCCCGTATTTTGAGGCTGTGCCCCCTAGTTCTAGTCTCCCCGACCAGTGGAAACAACCTCTCTGCCTCTATCTTGTCTAGCCCTTTCATTATTTTAAATGTTTCTATAAGATCACCCTTCATCCTTCTGAACTCCAACGAGTAAAGACCCAGTCTACTCAATCTATCATCATAAGGTAACCCCCTCATCTCCGGAATCAGCCTCATGAATCGTCTCTGAAACCCCTCCAAAGCTAGTATATCCTTCCTTAAGTAAGGTGACCAAAACTGCACGCAGTATTCCAGGTGCGGCCTCACCAATACCCTATACAGTTGCAGCAGGACCTCCCTGCTTTTGTATTCCATCCCTCTCCCAATGAAGGCCAACATTACATTCACCTTCCTGATTACCTGCTGCACCTGCAAACTAACTTTTTGGGATTCATGCACAAGGACCCCCAGGTCCCTCTGCACCTCAGCATGTTGTAATTTCTCCCCATTCAAATAATATTCCCTTTTACTGTTTTTTTTTCCAAGGTGGATGACCTCACATTTTCCGACATTGTATTCCAAACCTTAGCCCATTCGCTTAACCTATCTAAATCTCTTTGCAGCCTCTCTGTGTCCTCTACACAACCCGCTTTCCCACTAATCTTTGTATCATCTGCAAATTTTGTTGCACTACACTCTGTCCCCTCTTCCAGGTCATCTATGTATATTGTAAACAGTTGTGGTCCTAGCATCGATCCCTGTGGCACACCACTAACCACCGATTTCCAACCCGAAAATGGCCCATTTATCCCGACTCTCTGCTTTCTGTTAGCCAGCCAGTTCTCTATCCATGCTAATACATTTCCTCTTACTCCGCGTACCTTTATCTTCTGCAGTAACCTTTTGTGTGGCACCTTATCGAATGCCTTTTGGAAATCTAAATACACCACATCCATCGGTACACCTCTATCCACCATGCTCGTTATATCCATCGCTTCTTTCCGATGGTCACCTACTTAAAACAAAAGAAACAGAATCTCTAGTGATTCTCTTCAAATTAAGAAGATTTCCAATATTCAAAGATATCATCCACTGTTAAAACAGTTCTCAGCTGCCTGTGAAAGAGTTAACTTACTTTGTTTCAAAAGCTGACAAACACAAACACCATTAATCAATGTCGACTTTAGCCTACAGCCTTTTTCAGTTTAAACTCTCCAGTTAAGAATGATACTTTTATAAAGTCTCCGCGTTTTTATTCTCAAAATAAACATTCAGGAAAACAACTTTACACGTAATAGTATTTCATCCACGTAATAGTATTTCATCCTTTTCTCCCCAGTTACACATTGGTCAGAATTTTTTTTAAACCATACCAATTATTAATGTGAAATGCCTTATGTCCGGAACTAAAGACTTTCCACACAATTTACATCAACCAGAATTTGATCATGGCCATAATAAAAGTCTGGTTTTTAATAGGTTAATTAACCACAGTAACTCCAATATTAAGCATTCCAGTGCCACTTGGAAAAGGGGGAGGAGCCACAGCCAAACAAAGGAGCAGCCGCACATGTTTCCTAAAACTTTACTGAAACATCAAAGGAAAACATGAGAACAGTAAGAAAGAAACATGATCTTTCCTTTTCTCCTTTTGATTCAGTCATAACTATTTATCCATTATTCCTTAAATCAATTTTCAATTTCTGATCCCTATCATATCTCCTCCAAAACTCCCTTCTATTACTTTAAACCTATGCTCTCTGGTTGTTGACCTCTCCGCCAAAGGAAACAGGACCTTCCTATCACTTTATCTAGGCCCCACCTAATTTTATACATCTCAATAAAGTCTCCCCTCAGCCTCCTCTGTTCCAAAGAAAAGAGACCCAGCATCTCGAATCTTTCCGCACAGCCAAAATTCTCCAGTCCAGTAAATCTCCTCTGCACTCTTTTCAGTGCAATCACGTCTTTCCTGTATTATCTGATCCTTTCTTTCCATCTCTTTATTTTGTTCCCGATAGCAGGCTAATACTACCATAAGAGCCTGGTCCCCTTTATTTCTTGGCTGGCACTCCCCCACTTTGCCTGCCTCTCTGGTGGGTCGTCTGGTTGCTATCCCTTTTTCTTCATTCCCTCAATTAGTTTCATGTTTTTATCTGCTGGCATTTTCCCTATAGATTCCTCACGTCCCCAGTCATATTCGCCGGCCATTTTTAAAATCGCTAAGGGGATACCTTTCACTTAGTGGGCTACTCGTGTACCTCCGTTGTGTCTCCTGACCGATACTTGTTCGTTAGTACCGCGCCACAGTTGACTGCGTTAGAGCCTACACATACCCCAAGTCATACTTATTCATTGGTCTCTGTCCTCTGTGGCTCATTTATTTGTTCTTTCCACAGATTTCCTCCTTCCACAGCTCTAACTTGTAGGTAATATTTAAAACGTACTCACCCCAACAGCTGCCACAACATTTTCGGGTCAGCGAGTCTGTATCCTGCCGACTATGGCAGTTGATGGGGAGAATCGCCCTTCTCCTCACTTAACAAGCCCAGATTCAACAGACGGACACCTTGGATAAGTTTCAATGACTTTAATTCCAACACGTGAAGTGGGAGCATCTCACTTCTCAGTCCCTGAGAAAGGATCTCCAACGAGCTGTTCAAATTGCATCTTAATTATACAGGGGTTTAGCACATGGGTGCCCTCGTGGGCAGACTTTAACAGTGATGTGATTGGTTATACCAACGCATGATCAAATACCCATTTGTTCCCTGCTTTCAAGTGTCACTCGCCTTATATTATATCGCTCCCTTGAGCCTGAGGTCAACGAGTGGTCATCTTGTATACGTGCAGTTTTAAGCATACCTTCAATGAGTGGTCATCTTATGGCTCTATGCGTACGTGCAGTTTTAAGCATATCTTCTGTTTAGCCAGCAAAGGGCCTACATAATAGCCAGATAACATCTTTGATAATCAATCTTGCAATGCACAAGTGAGCTTTTTATTTTAACTAATCCTTTGGGTTTCCTCTTTGCATATTCTACTGGCATTCCTTTGTTCCCTTCTAATTTTCTCCTCTTCTATTTTGGAGGTGATTTATCACAAGCACTAATATCTTCTATATTTCACTCAAGTGGCCGTACTCCATGTAGGAGCCGAGACCATGAATCTTCTTCTTTCGTATGGGAGTAGCAAAGCAAATCGAATTGCAATATCCAGGCCAAAGCTTCCGATGTAACAGCGTGGATATCTTGTAGGCTGTTATGTCTTTAGATGCTCTGATAATGACTCCATGAGGCAATGTATTGTACTTGAATTGTAGTGATCTTAGTCCATTTAATGTAACTCCAGAGTGAGGATCACACATGGTGGCCTGCCTTTTATACTGGGCCTGGCACATCTGTACAGGTAACCTACAAATCTCCCACTGCAGTGACCTCTAGTGGCACACTTTAGTGACCATACAGCTGGTGTACAAGTTTCCCATAGTAGTGCCCTCTGGTGGCACATCATATGTAATAGTACAAGCAGTAAACATGTCTAGATACATGACATCACTCTCCCCCAAGTCCTTAGTGCAAATCGCCTTCATGCATTGACTGTGCTCTGGACTTAGCTCTTTCTGGTTGACCCTTGGAGGGTCGTTTCCATCTTGGGTGAGTAGGTGGTGTTTTGTTGGCAGTAGAGGTGCTGGTGGTTTCTGTTTGTGCGTCCATGACCACTCCATTTTCTCCCCCTCCCCCCACATATTGATTATGTCGGTGGCTCATTACATTCATATACATTCAAGTCCAGAAAATAAATTTGCATTTACATCATTACATTTGTGGTACAGTTGTGAGGCAAGTACATTTGACTGGTAAGGTACATACTTGATACACACTTGGAGTCAGTGCTGGTGTCAGCACCGGTGCGTGAGGACAAACTAGTACCAGAACTGCGGAATGGTGTCTAGGTAGTCTGGTGGCGGTGCGGTGCCCAGTGCTGGCAGTGGGAACCCGGTTGGTTCAAGTTGCCTGCTCTCGGGGCTTTTGCCGTTGCTCTTAGCGTTGGGCAGGTTCACAGATGCCTGTGACCTCCCTGTCCTTTCCTTACACCTTGGTCGCTGCTGCTCCCTGAGGAGCAGTCCTCTGGCAGTACGCAGGGAACTGTTGACTTGCTTGCCTGGGCATTATTTGGTTGGGGATCTTGGCTGGTCCTAGTCCCATTTGGGAGAACTGTTGCGGGTGACCCTTCGTTCCTGGGTGTAGCCTTGGTGGCGATAGGGTCTGGGGGCTGTGCCTTAGCGCGGTTTGCTCTCTCACGCTTGTGGCGGTTGGTGCCATCGGGTGTCTGAGAGATGGAGCCGATCAGGTGCAGGGTATCGATACCGATACCCTCCTGAGATCGCTTGCTCTGCAGCTTGTCTATAATAACTGCTCGTGGCCAAACTCCGTGGTGCATCACTCTGGTCCCAGGGACGCAGGCTACAGCATTGGGTAGCTCGCTGGACCTGTGTGCTCCCGATGGGTGTTTGCCCGCTACATTGACTGTATGCAGTTGAAATCCTACATCACACAACGTTTCATTACTCATTGTACATAAACTGTAGCTCCGATCACAATCGCACGACTTTTCTTTGCTTATTATGTGTATAAAACTCTGATCATCAATTGCAAGCTTTACCTCTAACTCACAGTTGCTATTGCATTGATTGAGAATGTGGAACTGTCCCTTTAAGTGTGGTGGGTTGCTGGCCTCCATTAAGAGACCCTTGCTACCTTTACCCCAATCCTCTTCTTCACTTGGTGCTACGTGTTGCTCCATCAGCGCTGCACCTCGTGGTCCGGCCGCCGCCATCTTTTTCTTCAGTGCATCACCTCGTGGTTTGGGTGCCATCTTTCTTCCATCCACGATATCGACTGCTGTGATCCTATTCTCCCCGGGTTCTGCCACCGAGGCTGGGAAGTCACCTTTGGATCCAATTTTCTTCCTCCGGAGTCCTGCCGCTGGAGCCTAGAAGGTGCGTTCGGGTCGTCTCAGCTGGACCATTTCCACGTAGGCATGCTGAGCTGTCTGTGCCTCGGGTGCTGTGCTGGCCTGCTCTCTGGTGCCGGATCCAACCTCAGGTGGGGGCTTGCTTTGCCTCTGAGCGCAGGGGACATTGATCGCTGAAGGGATGAAATCTTCTCAGCTCCAATGGATCTTCTCCATCCACCTTCTTCCGAGTAGCGTTGGTCCATCACCTGCAACAATTCACAGGGGTAACTTGTGCACCACGCCATCATGGAGTACCTTTACATCCGCAATACCAACGACTGGGATAAGTTCATTGGTGTAGGTGCGCAGCTTTTCCTGAACTGGGACCAACTTTGGTCGTTCAGCTTGATTGTCCCACAGCCTCTCAAAGGCTTCTTGATTCATTACTGACTGGCTCGCCTCCGTGTCCATGTACATGAAGACTGGAACGCCATTTATCTCGACTTCCATCCTCAACGGGGAACATTCTGTGGTGCAGGTAAACATGCCATACTCATGGAGCTGAGCTGCCTCTCTGACTATTGCTTCATAATCCGCACTGATTCATGGCTATCTGCAGACTCTTCATCAACATAGTGAGTCATATTTCTTTTTCACATTCGCTGGAGGTGGCCCTTTGTGCTGCAGCCTTTACACACATAGTCCTTAAAAAGGCACTGATGAGCCCTGTGATTCCCTCCACAACACCAGCATGGTGCTATTCAATTAGCCCCACTCGGCGGACTCTGAGTTAAGGGACTCAGGGTCCTGTTCTCTCTTCCCTGAGGAGATTCACGTTCTACAGTCCAGCCTCTAAAAGGTGCCACTCAGTGCACAGTACTTGCCGGGTTTGAGTCCTGAGGATGAGTCATCCGCCTAGAGCCGCAGGTTGAGTTCATGAATGCTTGGCTCATGGAGATGGACTTCTGCAGTGTGACTGTGGTATCCACAGATAGTAGTCTGTGAAGAAAGCCCTCGTGGCCGATTCCGATGATAAAGATATCCCGCAGCGCTTCGGTGAGGTGGTCGCCGAAATCACACGGTGCCGCCAGCCTCCTGAGGTCTGCAGTGTATTTTGCGATTTCCTGGCCTTCGGGCCGTCAGCGGGTATAAAACCAGTATTTGGCTGTGAGGATGCTCCCTTTGGGCTTGAGTTGTTCTTGGATCAGCGTTACAAGCTCCTCGTACATCTTGGTCGTTGTCTTCGCTGGTGTCAGCAAGATCCTGACAAGGCCATAGATGGTGGACCGTAAACTGGTTTGCAGGATAGCTCTGCGCTTATCAGCCAGTGTGGCCGGATTGTCGCCTGCCATGTCGTTTGCTGAGAAGAAATGGTCAAGCCTCTCCACAAAGACATCCCAATCATCACCATCGGTGAACTGCTGCAACGTACCAAGGTTAGCCATTTTCGCGTGAAAGTCCGTAATCTCGTCGCCAATCGTTATGTCTTTAGATGCTCTAATAATGACTCCACGAGGCAATGTATTGTACTTGAACTGTAGTGACCTTAGTCCATTTAATGTAACTCCAAGAGTGAGGATCACACATGGTGGCCTGCCTTTTATACTAGGCCTGCCACACCTGTACAGGTAACCTACAAGTCTCCCACTGCAGTGCCCTCTAGTGGCACACCTTAGTGACCATACAGCTGGTGTACAAGTTTCCCATAGTAGTGCCCTCTGGTGGCACATCATATGTAATAGTACAAGCAGTAAACATGTTTGGATACATGACATAGGCTGCCTGCGAATTTCCTCTGAGGGCAGTGCTCCAGGGTCATGATGGGGATGCTTTAATCTTCCACCTATGGGGAAGGTGGCAGCATCTACCATGACTGTTTCTGAATCTAGATGGTTGTCCACTGTTTATGAGGAAGGTTTGATCCTTCACTTTGCACTGTGGGGTTCTCTATAAGGAATCCATTTCGCACATCAGAGTTCTTCCAAGCATTTTGCCATCGGTCATCAAGACCATGAATGAGGACTATTTATTCGGCTGTGGAGTACTACAGCTAAACGTGAGCCTGTCTTTGCATAATACCCGTCTCGCGCTCACACATTTTCCAGCAGGAATCGCTGGACAGTGATCAGCGGCAAGAACCCTGTTTGGTTCTCTGCTACCTCCACTTCCTCGTTCATTGCTACTGTTACCTCAGTTGAGACTGAGTCCCGGCGCAGAGCAAGGATTGGGACCGAGACCTTCCTAACCAGTTAAGGTTAAGAATCACACCACATTTATCCACAGAACCATCATCAAGCTCATGGAAGCCCAGGCATCCCACTTACTCTTTGGGCAGAATTCGGGCAGAGTGAGACCGAAAGGACCAAAATTTGGGGATGAACTAGCCCAATGATCAGAGCACGACAAATTCCGATGGGAAGGAGCTGGGGGCGATGGGGAAGGTGGTGGTATTCCTGAGAATTTCATCAGATTTGTCGTAGTGGGCTGAGCAGTATTCATACCTACAGAAAACAGGTGTCGGTGTCATTCTGCCCAGCAAATGGACCTGATCAGCAAGAAATCACACAGGGGGATCAGTTGGCTTTTGATTCTGTGCTTACCAACAAGGGACCAAGAACAATTGCCTTCAATCATGTCTTGGTCAGACCGGCCTGTGGCTCCCCCTGGTGCTCTGTCACTGGACTAGACTGGAAAAAGGATCGCATTTTAATAATGTGAACTAAAAGCCAAGCTCTGCCGAACAATAGTGACTACACTCCAAAAGTACTTCATTGGCTTTAAAGTGCTTTGAGACATCTGGTGGTTGTGAAAGGCGCTATATAAATGCAAGTCTTTCTCTCTTTTATGTAAAAAGGGCACCTGAACCCCTGCTACTTGCTGGTAGTTACCTCACAAATCAGCAAATTAAAAAAATTATGTATTCACTTTTCACCTCACTATTTGGAATATGTCATTATCTAAACAAAGTATTAAAGTTCTGCAAACATGTGTCCCGGGTCTACATTCAAATTTTCTGCAACAAGCGCTTCCGATGTGTTGTCGTTCTGCTCATTAATACTCACATTACAACACTGACTACACTTCAAAAGTACTTCATTGGCTGTATAACGCTTTGGAACATCCTGAAGTTGTGAAAGGCGCTATATAAATGCAAGTCTTTCTTTTATGAACAAGAATTGGTCTCTGTGGTACCAAGGCGGTTTGCTCTGAGCAGAGAAAGGAGTGCATGTTTATTCAACAGCACCACCAGCGAAAGAGGAAATCACAGTTCAGCAGGCTAAAGCTCTTGGCTTTTGGTAGGCAAAACCGTACTCAAACTTAGGTACTCTTCTGGTAACCTCTGTGTTTAACTTGCTTTAATCTCCAAATTAAATGAAGGCATAAATCGTGATTAATCTACTGCCCTAATTATTCAGCAAGTTGTGGGGTCAAGTCCCATTCCAGGTACTTGAGCACATAAATCTAGGCTGACACTCCAGTGCAGTGCTGCACTGTCGGAGGTTCCGTCTTTCGGACGAGATGGTAAACCGAGGCCCAGTCTGCTCTCTCAGGTGGATGTAAAAGATCCCATGGCACTATTTTGAAGAAGAGCAGTGGTGTTATCCCCGGTGTCCTGTCCCTCAATCGACGTAACAAAAACAGATTATCTGGTCATTATCACATTGCTGTTTGTAGGAGCTTGCTGTGCACAAATTGGCTGCCGTGTTTCCCACATTACAACAGTGACTACATTTCAAAAATTACTTCATTGGCTGGAAAGTGCTTTGAAATGTCCAGTGGTCGTGAAAGGCGCTATATAAATGTAAGTCTTTTCTTTCTAATTTTGGGAGTGCAGCGAAGGTTCACCAGACTGATTCCAGGGATGGCTGGACTGTCATATGAGGAGAGACTGGATCAACTGGGCCTGTATTCACTGGAGTTTAGAAGGACGAGAGGGGATCTCATAGAAACGTATAAGATTCTGACGGGACTGGACAGGTTAGATGCAGGAAGAATGTTCCCAATGTTGGGGTAAGTCCAGAACCAGGGGTCACAGTCTAAGGATAAGGGGTAAGCCATTTAGGACTGAGATGAGGAGAAACTTCTTCACTCAGAGAGTTGTTAACCTGTGGAATTCCCTGCTGCAGAGAGTTGTTGAGGCCCTTACGGCTAGAGGGATCAAGGGGTATGGAGAGAAAGCAGGAAAGGAGAACTGAGGGAATGATCAG
Source organism: Pristiophorus japonicus (assembly GCF_044704955.1). Lineage (NCBI taxonomy): Eukaryota > Metazoa > Chordata > Chondrichthyes > Pristiophoridae > Pristiophorus > Pristiophorus japonicus. Next base: position 278,796,310 of record NC_091977.1, on the reverse strand, counting down.
CCATGATCTTATTGAATAGCGGTGCAGGCTCGAAGGGCCGAATGGCCTACTCCTGCACCTATTTTTTATGTTTCTATGTTATCCCCTGGGATTTTGGTGGAATCATGGTCGGATCAAAAGGCTGCCAGAATTTCTATAATGTGTTTCTTACAGAAAATAATATTTTGGGAGACAGTCTGAGTAATTTGAGAGATGACGTGTGGTGAGTGTAGCGTGCTCGGGAGGAACAGGTGACTTTGGACCTATGGTTCCCAAAACTCTCCAACACTGGGGTTTTCCTCGCCTCATGTCTGGCTCTGTTGTAGACTAACTGATAGAGATTGATTGCTGTGATTAGTCAACAACTCCATTATTGTTTTATCATGTGACTACCAGGATGGCAGACGGCAGACTAGATGGACCTTGGTCTTTTTTCATCCAACAATTCCTATATACACATTCAGGCTTTGTGCAAATAATTTGTGAATGGACACAAGCAGCTCATAAAAATTGAATACAGTTACGGGATATGCACAAAATGATGCAAAATGGATTTGATAATGCACAATGCTGCAAATGGCCAAGTAACAGAGACAACTTGTACTCATACTGTCCAGTTTCAGTTCATACATCTCACGTAGTGATTCCTATTGTGACTTGAGGTACTGTAGTAGTACAGATAACGGGACAGCTGTGCCCACGTATATTTTTGTGGGTTTCCAATTGTGCGTAGGGTTAAGTGGAGCCGTGTTTTAGTGATGCAGTGGCAGAGGTCAGTGCTCTGATGTCACTCTCCCAAGATCTCAACTAGAGAAATGGCAAATGTAAAAGTACCTCGTGCTGGAGTGCAGGGGTGGGTGGGGTGCTTGATTTGTCGTACACACCTTCCGCTATTTACACTTGGCTTCCGCGTGCTCCCGGCGAAGAGACTTGAGGTGTTCGGCGCCTTCCCGGATGCTTCTCCTCCACTTTGAGCGATCTTGGGCCAGCGATTCCCAAGAGTTGGTGGGGATGTTACATTTTTTCAAGGAGGCTTTGAGGGTGTCCTTGAAGCATTTCTTCGGCCCTCCTGGGGCTCGTCTGCCATGGCGGAGCTCTGAGTAGAGTGCATCAATAATGCATCAATAGTAAACAGCTACGAGAACGCCAACATGTGTAGTGTGAAACCATGTTTAATGTTGCTCCAGTGTCTAGTTTAAAATCCCAGTTTAAATGCTGATATCCAGTGCTGTGCGAATCAACAAGAAACAGCTATTTCCTTTCACAATGCCTGTAAAGGAGGCCCGAGGCATTATGTTGCATAGTCAATAAGGTATTTTTAAAATCTTTCCAAACACAGGTTTTGACAGACAATGGAAGATTGAGATCACAATGAGTTTCTAATACGCTACAACCAGCACCAAATGTTCAGGTGGAAACACCAGTACCATCTCGTGCAATATTGGGCCTTGAAATTCTGATTGAGGTCTTCCTGCAGGCAAACGAGTGAAATAGGGAAAAAAGATGCGCACTTACCTGTTGCTGCTGCACCCGTTCGAACTTCCGAGCCTGAGGCCTCTGGTGACTGCGCGTCGCAGCGCGTGCACGTGGGGACGTGCGCAGGCCGGGAGCTGGAGACAGCAGCCAATCAGGTGTAGTATATTTTCTCATTCATAGTAATAGGAGTTCTGTAAGTACGGAGCTCCTATTACTATGAATGAGAAACCCCCCACAAACACCCAAAACACAATAAAAAAAATAGAAAATAAACTACATATTTAACATTCATTTAAGTTAAAGTTCTTATAAAAAAAATATTTTCCTGACTTTTATAAAAGTTATTTTAATAAAGCCTTAAAACAAACTTACCGTAGTGGGGAGGGTTTTTAAAAATAAAATGTGTTTATATAACTTTATTTTAAAATGTTTCTGTATATTTTTAAACATGTAGGCTATACATTGGCTTCTGGTTAAGCAATGTCTCGATTTCAAAATTCTCATTCTTGTTTTAAAATTCCTAAATGGCCTCGCCCCTCCCTATCTGTAATCTCCTCCAGCCCCACAACCCCTTCGAGATATCTGCACTCCTCTAATTCTGCCCTCTTGAGCATCCCTTGTAAGATTTCTAAATCTCTGGCATTAAATTTGACAGATACAATTCTTTTAAAATAATTGGAACAGTTTATTTAAAAAAAACACACACACACGTACATCCACCTTAGTTACAACAGATACATTGAAGTTATAATAAAGAGTGATATACATTACTTCCCTTTGGCTGGCTGGTTCAGGAGAGCGAGAAAAGTCTTTGGCTGAGATCTTTATACCTCTCAAAGCCATTGTCCCTCCGAAAGCCTCAGGATTGGACCTTGGTTCCAGGGCAGTTCCTTATTGGCTCTCCTCACCCATGTGGCTGTCTGGCCAGGCTCTGCCATTTCTTGATTAGTTTAAATGGCTTTACAATACACAAAACCCATGCGGCAGCTCTGTGGACTTCCATTTTGTTTCTTTCAAAACTCACTCCATGCTGGCAACTTGTGGGCTTTCATTTTGTTTCAACACAAACAGGTCTTTCCATGTAACCTATACTTTTAACATGTATACACACACAGAATCAATTTTAATCATTAATAAACACTTTTATTCTTACACCCTGATTATAATCGCTCAACCATTGGTGGCCGTGCCTTCTGTTGCTTAGGCCCAAGCTCTGGAACTCCCTGCCCAAACCTCACCGCCTCTCTACCTCTCTTTTCTCCTTCAAGACACTCCTTAAAACCTACCTCTTTCCCTTCCCTAATTTCTCCTTATGCAGCTCAGTGTCAAAAAGTTATAATACTCCTGTGAAGCGCCTTGGGACGTTGCACTACGTTAAAGGCGCTATATAAATACAAGTTGTTGTTGTTGAGGCATTCAAATAAAAGCTTTAAAGAAACATAACACAATTCATTGGATAACTGTTATGCCCAAAGGAGTAACAGGTACGGCATTTACTCGTATGAATTTTCAATGAAATCTACACACCTTGTTCCAAATTCAATAGATAATGGCCCTAAAATTCTGACGTCGCCGGGTGAGTACGAGGTGTGCATGGACCGGGCGAGGCCTCGCAAAAGCAGGTTTTCGAGGCGCGATGCGCATGCACCAAAAACCAGCTTTTCCAATCTGTCAAAGATTTCTCTTGACAGATCCTCCACATCCCCGGGAGAAGGACATTCACGTGGGCGAGATTGGGCTATTTGCCCAACTCATGCCCAGCGAATGTCCTTCAAACTCTTACGCCTGGTAAAAGCAGGCGCATAGCTTACTTTTACCAGCATAACAGTTTTAACACATATAAAAATTTAATTTAAATACACATTTTTATAGTAAAAACCCTGTCCATTAAGGTAAGTTTATTTTTAACACTGTTAAAACACATTAAAAAAAATTCCAAAAACGATATTTTTTTTCTAAAACATTTAATTTCTTTTAATTTCAATTAATTTTAAATATATGAGGTGTTTTATTTATTCATCATGCTGTGTTTGGGTGTTTTAGGGGATTTTCTCATTGATAGTAATGGGAACTCGGACAAACGGAGTTCCATTACTATCAATGTGAATACTGCATAGTGATTGGTGGTCCAGGCCCACATGACTCCAGCTTGTACATATGTACGTGAAAGGCATCACCCCATGCGCTGCACAGCGAATCTAGGCCCCGACCGAAATCCTACGTTCCTCCGGGACCAACAGGTACTTTTGAAGATTTTTTTCGGGTCGGAGGCATTCGTACGAAGGAAACCTCTGACCTCAATTTCAGGCCCAGTAGAATTTTACCTCAGTTTTGAGGTTAAATTATGTGATTCTGTTGTTCAGTAGTCTTGATTATTATATGTTCGTTTAAACATGTGCTGAATTTGCTGTCTTCTCTTTTTTTTAAATTTGTGATTCACAGAAAGATGGTAAGGAAAGGTAGAGAGAGAAAAAATGTCATTGATATAATGTCTTTTCAGCAAGGTCCCACAAACAACAAATGAGGTTCAGAGACCTGAAACATTAACTCTGTTTTTCTCTCCACGGATGCTGCCTGAACCACTGAGTATTTCCAGCATTTTCTGTTTTTGTTTCAGATTCCAGCGTCCGCAATATTGTGCTGTTGTACTGCATTGTGTGAATGATCACTTAACCTACTTTGATGGTGTTGATTGAGGGGGAAAGAAAGTGCCGTTGGATCTTTTATGATCACTGAACAGGATTATGTTCTCAGTTTAATGTTTCATCCAAAAAACAACGGGCCGAAGTTTCGAGCCGCGCCTAGAACGGCGCAGTCCCGACCTGGACGCCCGTTTTTCGCGCCACAAAGTGCGCCTAAAAAAAACCTCCAGATTCTCCACCTCCCTGTAGGTCCTCTGGCCCTCGGCGCGGCGCAGCACAAGCTGTAGGGGGCGAAAACAGTGCCGGGACCTCTGCACATGCGCGCTACAGTCGGCATGCATGTGCAGTAGCTCCAGGTGCCCAAAACTGTGTGGGAGGGGCCCGAAGCACGCAGCCCCTAGCCCTGGCCGAATGGCCTCACTGGGGCTGCGTGAATAAGGCTCCTCCCACAAACAGCTCCTGCTTCCTCCCGACTCTACCCGACTCCCGCATCCCCCCCCCCCGCCCCCGGACCGGACCTGACCCGACCCCCCGGACTGGACCCGACCCGACTCCTCCTGCTTCCCCCCCCGCCCCCGGACTGGACCCGGCGCGACTCCCGCTCCCCCCCGGCCCCTGCGCCTCTGGACCGGACCCGACACCGACCCCACCTGACCTCCCTCCCCCCGACCTGACCTCCCTCTCCCTCCCTCCCCCCGACCCGAACCGAACCGACCTCCCTCCCACAACCCCCCCCGACCCGACCCAACGCCACCTACCTGTAAATCTGGTGCTGGGGACGGGCCCTGCCCGAAGTCTTGGGCCCTGCCCGAAGTCTCGGGTCCGGCCGGTGCCCGGCCCATTCAGCCTCCCTCCCCCTTCTCCTTCCCCCCCACCCTAATCTCCTTTCCCCCCCCAATCTCCTTCCCCCCATCTCCTTTCCCCCCCCATCTCCTTCCCCCCCCCCCAATCTCCTTCCCCCCCAATCTCCTTTCCCCCCCCAATCTCCTTCCCCCCCAATCTCCTTCCCCTCCCCCAATCTCCTTCCCCCCCTAATCTCCTTCCCCTCCCCCCAATCTCCTTCCCCCCCAATCTCCTTCTCCCCCCTCCAATCTCCTCCCCCCCCAATCTCCTTCCCCCCCCAATCTCCTTCCCCCCCCAAATCTCCTTACCCCCACATCTCCTTCCTCCCCCATCTCCTTCCCCCCCCAATCTCCTTCCCCGCATCTCCCTTCTCCCCTTTATCCCCTTCTCCCCCCCTCCCCCTTCTCCCTGCCTCCCCCTTAACCCCATCCCTGAGATGTGGGAGCTGAACAAATAGGGAAGATATTGCAGGTATGTAGAAAGCATAGAGAATTATTTGAGGTGTAGTTTGTTAAAATTGGGGTATGAGAGTGGTGGGAAAGAAATTCTTGTGTATCGGATTGGTGGTGGGGGGCTCTGAGATTACTCAGAATGGTGTGTTGGTTTATGGAAGTGGGGAAAGGAGTACTGGGGCAGTTCAATGGGGGGAGGGTGGTCTTGGGGTGTGATGTAGGTAGCCAGTTTGTGTAGCAAATGCCAAGTAAAGAACTGTAAAGAGTTGAAACTAGTAACTTGGTCATAGTTGGGAATACAGTGATCACGGGGGAAAATTAGTATTTTTTTTACAGCGCAGTAGGAGGCATTCAGCTCTCTGCAAGAGCATTTCAGCTAGTCCCACTCCCCCTCCCTTTCCCCGTAGTCCTGCAATTTCTTTTTCTTCAGGTACTTATCCTTTCGAAAGTGATGATTAAGTCTGCCTCAAACACGCTTTCAGGCAGTGAATTCCAGATCATAACCACTCGCTGTGTAAAAAAGGTTCCCTTCATGTCACCTTTGGTTCTTCTGCCAGTCACCTTAAATCTGTGTCCTCTGGTTCTCGACCCTTCCACCAATGGGAACAGTTTCTCTCTATCTACTCTGTCTAGACCCCTCATGATTTTGAATACCTCTATCAAATCTCCTCTCAACCTTCTCTAGAACAATACAAAAACAAAATACTGCAGATGCTGGAGTCTGAAATAAAAAAGAAAATGCAGGAAATCTCAGCAGGTCAGGCAGCATCTGTGGGGAGAGAAACAGAGTTAACGTTTCAGGTCAATGACCCTTCGTCAGCACTGGCAAATGCTCAAAATTAACAGATGCTTAAGGAGCACTGAAAGAGGGAGAGGGGGAGAGAACAAAAGGTAAGGAATGTGATAGGATGGAAGAGCAGGAGAGATTAGAGAGACAAAGGGGATGATGGGCCAACTTGAGATGGTAATGGTAGAAGTTAGAAAAAGATAAGTCTAGATAGGGTGAGAATGTGGAATAATTACGAGCTGCCATGGGAAACTGTGAGAAAAAAAATTACTTAAGATTGGTGTGGGTTGTGGGTGGGGGGGTCGATGGTGGTGGTTACAAAAAAGAGAAAAGGTAACAAAATATAGGCAGAGGTTATGGTCTGAAATTGTTGAACTCCAGAAGGCTGGAAAGTGCCTAAACGAAAGATGAGGTGCTGTTCCTCAAGCTTGCATTGAGCTCCATTGGAAGAGTGTAGGAGGCCAAGGATGGAGATGTTGGAATGGGAGTGGAGTGGAGAATTAAAGTGACTGGCGACTGGAAGCTCAGGTCACACTTACGAACTGAACAGAGGTGTTCCGCAAAGAGGTCACCCAATCTGCGTTTGGTCTCCTAAGTGTAGAGGAGACCATATCGTGAGCAGCGAATATAGTATACTGAATTGAAAGAAGTACAAGTAAATAGCTGTTTCACCTGGAAGGAGTATTTGGGGCCCTGGAAGGGAGGAGGTAAAAGGGCAAGTGTTGCATCTCCTGTGCTTGCACGGGAAGCTGCCATGGGGAGGAGAGGGGTGCTGGGGGTGACTGTGGAATGGACCAGCGTGTCGCGGAGGAAGCGGTCCCTTCAGAATGCTGAGAGGGGAGGGGAGGGAAAGATGTGATTGGTGGTGGGATCACGCTGGAGGTGGCGGAAACGGCGGAGGATGATCCATTGAATGTGGAGGCTGGTGGGGTGGAAGGTGAGGACAAGGGGAACTGTGTCGTGGTTCTGAGAGGATGGGGTGAGAGCAGAAGTGTGGGAAACAGACACGGTCGAGTAACCATGGCAGAGGGGAATTCTTGTTTGAGGAAAAAGGAAGACATGTCAGAGGCACTAGTGTGGAAGGTAGCATCGTCAGAACTGATGCGACGGAGACAGAGAAACTGAGAGAATGAAATGGAGTCCTTACAGGATGTGGGGTGGGAGGAAGTGTAGTCCAGGTAGCTTTGGGAGTCAGTGGGCTTATAGTGCATACTGATGGAAAGCCTACCCCCAGAAATGGAGACAGAAAAGTCGAGGAAGAGAAGGGAAGAGTAGGAGATGGACCATATTAAGGTGAGGGAAGGGTGGAAATTGGATGCAAAGTGAATGAAATTTTCAAGTTCAGGACGAGAGCAGGAAACGGCACCGATACAGTCATCAATGTACCGGAAAAAGAGGTGAGGGAGGAGACCCAAGTAGGACTGGAACAAAGAATGTTCCACATATCCCATGAAAAGGCAGGCATAGCTAGGACCCATGTGGGTTCCCATAGCAACATCTTTAATTTGGAAGAAGTGAGTGGGGCTAAAGGAGAAGTTGTTAAATGTGAGAACAAGTTCAGCCAGGTGGAGGAAGAGGGTGGTGGATGGGGACTGGTTGGGTCTCTACAGAACCCCAACTTCTCCAGTCTATCCACATAACTGAAGTCCCTCATCCCTGGAATAATTCTCGTAAATCTTTTCTGCATCCTCTCTAAGGTCTTCACATTCTTCCTAAAGTACGGTGCCCAGAATTGGATACAATACTCCAGTTGAGGCCGAACCAGTGTTTTATATAGGTTCATCATAATTTCCACACTTTTGTAATCTATGTCTCTATTTATGAAGCCCAGGATCTGGTAAGCTTTTTTAACTGCATTCTCAATCTGCTCTGCCACTTTCAATGATTTGTGCACATATGCCCCTAGGTCTCTCTGTTCCTGCACCTTCTTTAGGATTGTAGCCTTTAGTTTATATTGCCTCTCCTCATTCTCCTACCAAAATGTATCACTTTCCATTTTTCTGCGTTAAATTTCATCTGCCACGTGTCCGGCCATGTCACCAGTCTGTATAAGTGGTACAGGCCCAGTATGACTTGAAATAACTGAGGCTTTCCCTGATCAGTGTACCAAATGCAAGACCTTCTTATAGAAAAATGGGTAAATAGATCTAGATTTGCAGGGTATTAATTACCGAACGATAATGTCTTGGCTTTAAAGAAAACAACCTTGCATTAATACAGCATCCTAGCATCTTCGCAGGATGTTTTAAAGCACTTCAATCCAATGAATTACCAAGGAATGAGAAGATGTGTGTTTATCAGAGGTTTTAACCATTTTTGCAGGAGGAAAATGTGTTAAATTCTGGGTAAATATCCACCTCTGAGAATTTGTTACTGATTTTAGATTTTGAGCTGGGGTATATTTAGGATCCGCTGGGCTGTCGAGGAATTGTCAAGGAGTGATATTTATAGACACATGGAGTGAGACAGATTACAATTTGATTATAATTGCCCAAAAGCAGGAACCACTGATGAGCGTAATCGTAGGCTGCAGGACTTCCTGGCTTCTGCAAGCATTTACATTTTTGTTTGAGGTCAATTTGTCTTATAGGTGATTAATGTGATACTTAAATATTAATATTGCAATTATAAAACTATTCCTGGGAATATTTATTATGATAATATTAATGTTTCTTTCAATGCATGAACTGGAGAGCTGTCAATATTCGATAAATCCTAAGTGTGTGATTTTCCGTTGTGAGCTGTACACCTAAACACCCACCGTTCCCAAAAATATCATCGTGGCTGAAAGCGCCAAGCTACATCTGTCACTTGGGCCACAGGGGACAGACAAATGACATTAATGCATTCTTGTTTCCCCTTCTTTCTCATCCTCTTTTCTTTTTCTCTCTTTATCTCCTTCCATTTTCTCGATTCCTCTTTCTTCTTTTACAGCCTGCCTGGCTGTGGGATTTCTCGGTTATGTTACCTTTTTTTCACACTGGAAAGTGAATCCTGCTGTTTTAATAGTCACTAGTGCAAAGAATACCGGGATAGCCCGATCCCCATAGTGATCTTTTGTTTGGTCGCATTCTCCAGTGTTATCTAGCAAGGCGCGGGGAAATGCTGGAGCTTATGGGCTCATTCCATGCGCACGGAAGATGGCGGATTAGCTCAGGGAGAAAAGAGCTGAATTGAAACCTGCCGACAATCTAAGGAATAAGAATGGTACCCATCAAAACACGTGATCTTTTAAACTAAAAATAAGCAAATGTCACCTCTGACACGTGACTGTTCTATGAAAGATTGGAATGGTATTTGTAATACTGACCAGTGTGCGACAAAGAGCTTAATAACTTGGAGGGGTAGGATGGGGGGTGGCGGGGTGATGAACCCTGAATTGTAGTTGTAGTTACATTGACCCAGAACTTGCAGTCAGTGGCATTCACTGCTGGCCCCAGAGTAAGCTTTGCACAAAGATCTCGCAATCTCTGTGTCGAGAACTTTGAGTTTTCCGACGCGTAATTGAAATCAACGCAAGTTAATGGGGATTCCCTTGTGCGAACTGCTGTGACGTCAATAGGCTGCCTTAGCAGCCAATCACAATGAGGAATTCTCACAGACAGCAAACCAGGAAGTGGGGATGCTCCTTTGATTCCAACTTTAAAAATGTTACAGAGTGCAAGACAACGTTTGTGGATCTTACACGGGGAAAAGGCAAACCTGAAATAAAGATGGACAAACTTTAAAAAAAATTAAAATATTTTAAAAAGTTTTTTTTAAAGTTTTTAACCCCTGGAGTTACTTACGGCATGCCCTTATACAGCCGATGTTTTCGTCAGTTTCCCTGATCTGAGAGATTTCACTGATTGCCGGCTCTGTGTGTTTGGGGGCAGGGCACAGTGCAGCCAGTGGAGGAGCAGTGAATGGCAGGCTGCAACTCAGGATTTATGGATTAGGCTGTAAATGCGCTAAATCCCGAAGTTGCGCTCAGTCTCAAAGGCGGAATGACGGCGAACGCTGCCAGCTCACCATCAACCCGACCACAGATTCCAGACCATTGTTACAAGTGGCATACTTTCCATATATTGTCAGTTACTCAGTATATGCTAGTTACAAGAGCAGGCATTGATGATGAGATCCAAGACCACCTCCAGTGCGCTGTGCAGCCTCCGGCTGCCTGAGGAAAAGAGTGTTTGAAGATCAGTCCCTCGAAACTGTCACCAAGCTCATGGTCTACAAGGCCGTAGTAATACCTGCCCTCCTGTATGGCTTGAGACGTGGACCATGTACAGGAGACACCTCAAGTCATTGGAGAAATACCACCAGCGATGTCTCCGCAAGATCCTGCAAATCCCCTGGGAGGACAGACACACAAACATTAGCATCCTCGTCCAGGCCAACATCCCCAGCATTGAAGCACTGACCACATTTGATCAGCTCCGCTGGGCAGGCCACATAGTTCGCATGCTAGACACGAGATTCCCAAAGGAAGTGCTCTACTCGGAACTCGTCCACGGCAAACGAGCCAAAAGCGGGCAGAGGAAACATTACAAGGACACCCTCAAAGCCTCCCTGATAAAGTGTGACATCCTCACTGACACCTGGGAGTCCTTGGCCATAGACCGCCCTAAGTGGAGGAAGTGCATTCGGGAGGGCGCTGAGCTCCTCGAGTATCGTCGCTGAGAGCATGCAGAAATCAAGCGCAGGCAGCGGAAGGAGGGTGCGGCAAACCAGGCTCCCTGGCCACCCTTTCCCTCAACGACTATCTGTCCCACCTGCGACAGAAACTGTGGTTCTCGTATTGGACTGTACAGCCATCTAAGAACTCATGCTAAGAGTGGAAGCAAGTCTTCCTCGATCCCAAGGAACTGCCTATGATGATGATGCTAGTTACCTGCTATGTACTAGGGGGGGACATTTAACACTAAGGAGCATGTGGGTTTGGGTTCGGGAGGGTCATTATATTGGTCAAAAGTGTCTGTGTGACCAGCACACCGACTTCTGGGTTTAACTCGAGCGCTTTTCGATGCGTAACTCCCTTCAGAGAGGCATGCTTATAATATTTAAATGAGGTAATTTCAACTAGATTTTCACCAAAATTTAACATAACATGCACGGGTTTCCTGGGCTTCGATGAGAAGAGTGGAAGGTAAGTCATGGGGCTCATTAAAAGTCATGCATATGGACATCAATAAATACTCAGTGATCACAGCTGCTTTCTGAACTCCCTCTGGGAAAGAGTTTGCTGATAGTACTTGTGCACTTTGGAGTTTTTGAGACTCAAGATCAGAATAGGTGGCACCATGGCTGCCTTAGATTGGACCTTGGACAATGAGCAGGATGACCATCAGCTGCAGCAACAGACTGCTGTGGAGAGACCTGCAGGTGGTCAGCAGAGAGGAGGGTGGCTGAGGGGGGGAAGCAGCAGAGGGGGGAGTGGCAGAGGAGTCGAGGTTGCAGGAGGCACGACATGCGTAACAGGGTGTACAGGCAGAGGCTTGACTTCCTTGATCTCTTCTGTGCTTCTGGAGGCTCAGGTAGTCGTGTCAGGTGGAGGCAGACAGCTGCAGTCTCCTAGAAGAAGCCTGGTCCCCGCTGGACCTGGTGGCCATGCATTACCACTGGCTGTGAAAACGCCCACTGTCCTCAATGTTTTTGTCTCTGGATCATTCCAGGGTGCTGCTGGAAACGTATCCAGGATCTCCCAGCTAGCTGCCCACAAATGCATAAGACGATGGGTTGTTCATCAGGGCTGCCAATTATGGCATGCAGGTACAGCAGGCGGTTAAGAAAGCAAATGGCATGTTGGCCTTCATAGCAAGGGGATTTGAGTACAGGGGCAGGGAGGTGTTGCGACAGTTGTACAGGGCCTTGGTGAGGCCACACCTGGAGTATTGTGTACAGTTTTGGTCTCCTAACTTGAGGAAGGACATTCTTGCTATTGAGGGAGTGCAGCGAAGATTCACCAGACTGATTCCCGGGATGGTGGGACTGGCCTATCAAGAAAGACTGGATCAACTGGGCTTGTATTCACTGGAGTTCAGAAGAGTGAGAGGGGACCTCATAGAAACGTTTAAAATTCTGATGGGTTTAGACAGGTTAGATGCAGGAAGAATGTTCCCAATGTTGGGGAAGTCCAGAACCAGGGGTCACAGTCTAAGGATAAGGGTTAAGCCATTTAGGACCGAGATGAGGAGAAACTTCTTCACCCAGAGAGTGGTGAACCTGTGGAATTTTCTACCACAGAAAGTAGTTGAGGCCAATTCACTAAATATATTCAAAAGGGAGTTAGATGAAGTCCTTACTACTCGGGGGATCAAGGGGTATGGCGAGAAAGCAGGAAGCGGGTACTGAAGTTTCATGTTCAGCCATGAACTCATTGAATGGCGGTGCAGGCTAGAAGGGCTGAATGGCCTGCTCCTGCACCTATTTTCTATGTTTCTATGTTTCTATGTTTCTATATCCACTTTGCCTGCGATGGCATCAGTCACAATGAGCGGGCGTTGGGTTTGTGTCTCTGGCTGGCTTCCCTCAGGTGCAGGGTGTCATGTAGATCAGTGACGCACTATAAGACCAATGCTACGGTGTGTCTGTCAACCTATTTAAGGCGCCAGGCATGTTGACATACAGTGTGTGCATAGCCGTGTCAAGGCCTACATGGACTCATTTGATTGCTGGGATTGATGTTCCAGGAGATTGCCAATCTATCCATGGAAGAAGGCATCCTCACAATGCCCTGCAACGTTAACCTTCAATTCTCTCTGCAATCGTGGACAGTGTGTGTGAAGGCCTGCCAGTATGTTGCAGATTTTCTGCTACCCCTCAGTGATTATCCTTTTCATCAACGGCCCCCAGGACAGCATCGGTGTCCAGCTGAGCAGAGCTTGGAGAGATCTACGCCCTCCGACGCAGACTCTCCATAGCTGTCCCTGCCACCACATGTCTGCTCCTGCTCACTTGTGAATTGTCAGCCACCAAGTGAAATCCCAACTATCTGACTGACTGGTCCCACTGAAGTGTGAGTATCTGAGCTGGTGCATGGTAAGAGTGAGTCCTGTGACCATGCATCCTCAAAATGACACAGCTCCTATGAAGATACGTCATCCGGAGGTCCACCAACTGCTGCTGCGGATGTGAAGGCCCTGGAGGAGAGAAATTATGTGAATTAGTACTGGCAAGTTAAGAAAGTTGCAATTTACCATCATGCAGATGATCATATTTCACTCGCTGCTGAAATCAAGTCAACATGACTGAGTGTTGCATGGCATGTGGGTGGCTGATGGTCAAGGACACAGATATGCCACTGATCGCCATGACCTCTTCCTCTGATGATATCAGCTGCACTGCATGTGGTGGCCCAGCTCCAGTTCTCTCCCTTGCCCTTGTGTTTTGTGCTCACATCTCCTGCAACAGGGGATCAACAGACCTATGAGTGTCTTGAAGGCCCGTGTTCACTCGATAGATGCAGTGCATTTAGTGAGGGTGACTATCAGGCAGATGCATCACATTGCATAAGGATTGGGGTGAGTGGCAGTGGTGGATGGATAAATGGGGAGGTGAGGAGGAGCATAGAACGAGAACTCTTCAAACTTAAATGGGTGTGAGGAGTGATGTGATGGAGTGCGCTTTGACAAGACAGAGGGGGCGGAGAGGTGTGCATTCCAAGATCATAGAATCAAAGAAATTTACAGCATGGAAGAGGCATTTCGGCCCATCATGTTCGTGCCAGCCATCCTAATCCCACATTCCAGCTCTTGGTCGGTAGCCCTGTAGGTTATGACACTTCAAGTGCACATCCAAGTATGTTTTAAATGTGGTGAGGGTTTCTGCCTCTGCCACCCTTTCAGGTAGTGAGTTCCAGACCCCCACCATCCTCTGGATGAAGAAATTTCCCCTCATATCTCCTCTAAACCTTCTACCAATTACTTTAAATCTATGCCCCATAGTTGTTGACCCCTTATTATCATCATCATAGACAGTCCCTTGAAACAAGGAAGACTTGCTTCCACGCCAAAAAGTGATGAGTTCACAGGTGTTTCAATGAAGGACCTAATATTTCAGATGCCGAACTACATCTTGAAGGGTGGAAGATGCCTGTGCGTGGATTTTTTTAACGTGTTGTGGCCGTTGCACACCAGCCACCACACGGGCTTGACAGAGCTAAGTCTTGATCCAGTGGCAAGGATGACCCAAGACGACTGGAGACCAACTCTGCTGCACAGATCGAGCGCGCACACATATCGCAGTGTGGACTAGCCCGTGCTGCCCCTGGGCCCTCGCCTCTTCTGGGCCCCAAACTCACGCCTCTCCTGGGCCCGGGTCACTTCCATCTACAAACTCTTGCCTCTCCTTTGTCCCACCTGCTGTGCCTGCCTGCACTGCAATCAGCGACCTGGCTTCGCAGCTATTGCCCTCCTGCAGCAGCACGCGCTGCTCCCTCTATAGGCCCTGGCCTGCTGATGGTCTTGCACTCCGGGACCGCGGCGATTTCATCATGTAGCTGAATGTAGGTGAATCTGCAACTGTACTCACCTTTCCCAACCTGGTTAGCTCATTAAACCACTTCCTGTACTGGATCCAGGTACGGGGCACAATACTGCTGCTGCTGACCCCCTCAGCCCCTTTAACCATGCCTTTTTCGTAACAGCAGCAGGTTTGTTCTTATGTTGCTGGGGAAGATTATCTCCTTACTGCTCCCAGAAGTGCATCAAGCAAGGCGCATTAAAGCGGGGCGCAGCCTTTGAGCGTCCTGAGTCTATCTTGTATGATTGTCATCCCTGTGCAAAATCTCCCTACTTTTCCAAGTTCCATCTTTGAACTGGCCCTTTAAATACTCGAGTTGTGATTGCATCATATGGGTGCACATCACGTCCGCTGACACGCATTGGAGACATGAAACCCGGAAGTAAAATGATAATTCAGTATTCATGTTGAAATTGGACATTCCAACACACTGGGTTATTAGTGGGGCCATTACTTTTTGTATTACACTTTGAATATATAGGATATGAATTTGGGCTGGATTTTCGCCGACATTGCGACTAGGTTTTCGCCGCGATTTGACCCTCCACGGCGAAAACCCGATTAACGGGATTCTCGGATACCTCTTTGCAGCGGCACTTGCACATACCAGCGGGGAGAGGTGCGCCAACGTGAAATGAGGTGCAATGCTGCAGATTGCATTACCGTCGTACTTTCCACACTCTTTCGACCCGTATGCTGCGCCCCGAATACCGACAGGGTGAAACCTGTCAGTGCAGCCCTGCCAGCAGTGCTAAGTATGAACACCTCAAAAAAAAGATGATTTAAAATTTTTATTTTTAAATTATTTTTCAGCGACTTAGTAAGGTTATTTTTGAATGATTTTTGCTATTTTTTTTGTTTTGTTTTCCCCCCTCCCAAGGCCTCCCTTGCAGTACTACCAGCCCCAAACTAAAGTTGCCGAAACTCGTGGTTTGCACCGCGAATCCTCGTGCAACGCCAACTTGACCACGTAAAGGCCGAAAGTTAGGCCTAAAAACGGTAGCACAGCAAAAATAGAAATGTTGGTGTAAAACTACTGTTTTTGCCGAAAATCGAAAATCTAGCCCATAGAACAGGTAGCTAAGGTGGTTAAGAAGGCATACAGGATATTTGCCGAAGCTTAGAATATACGAGCAGGGACGTAAAGCTTGAACTGTATAAAACACTAGTTAGGCCCCAGCTGGAGCACTGCGTGCAGTTCTGGTCACCAAATTACAGGAAAGATGTGATTGCACGAGAGAGAGTACAGAAGAGATTTACAAGGATGTTGCCAGAAAAGATGGGATAGGCTGGGGTTGTTTTCTTTGGAACAGGGGAGGTTGAGGCAAGATCTGATTGAGGTGTATAAAATTATGAGGGGCCTAGATAGAAGTGGATAGGAAGGACCTATTGACCTTAGCAGAGAGGTCAATAACCAGGGGCCAGAGATTTAAAGTAGCTGGTAGGTTTAGAGGGGAGTTGAGGAGAATTTCTTTTCACCCAGAGGGCGGTGGGAATCTAGAACTCACCTTTGATAGAGACAGAAACCTTCACCACATTTAAAAAGTACTTTGATGTGCGCTTGAAGTGCCGTAACCTAAGTGGGATTAGGTTGGATAGCTCTTTGTTGGCCGGCACGGACTCCTTCCGTGCTGTGAATTTCTATGATTCTCTGATTCTTCATGATCTTCAAGACTCTCGGCAGCATTGGGAGGGAAGAGTTGAGGGCCTATAAGTTGGGCCCATTACTGCTAATTTTTTGGGGTGCTTCTTGAACTACTAAGACCCCAATATGGCATGCATTTCCGACCAAAAGTGCGCTGCTCACCATATTGGCTAAGGTCAAACAAGAGGCATCCTTTACCCACATTCACCAGACTAATTCCCGGGGTGGCAGGACAGAAATATGAAGAAAGACTGGATCGGCTAGGCTTATACTCACTGGAATTTAGGGGATCTCATAGAAACATATAAAATTATGATGGGACTGGACAGGTTAGATGCAGGAAGAACGTTCAAGATGTTGGGGAAGTCCAGAACCAGGGGTCACAGTCTAAGGATAAGGGGTAAGCCATATAGGACCAAGATGAGGAGAAACGTTTTCACCAGAGAGTGGTGAACCTGTGGAATTTTCTACTGAGTCCAGTTCATTGGATATATTCAAGAGGGAGTTAGATGTGGCCCTTACGGCTAAGGGGATCAGGGGGTATGGAGAGAAGGCGGGAGTGGGGTACTGAAGTTGCATGATCAGCCATGATCATATTGAATGGTAGTGCAGGCTCGAAGGGCCGAATGGTCTGCTCCTGCACCTATTTTCTATGTTTCTATGAAGCAGGAATAAGGTGCTTAATGCATGTTTGAAGGCCCCTTCTGTAAGATTGGTTTTCCCTGAGGCAGTCCAGCGCTCAGCGAAACCATCTCCAGAGATCGCCTGCAACAAAGAAGTTAAGTAACTTACTTCAGTGTGGAGTCGGATGGCGCAGGGGGGGCGGGGCGGGGGAGGTGGGGGGGCGGGGGCTCCTCCCACCCGCACATTAAAAGGACCCAATTTCACCTCCTCTCCTGTCCTGATCACCGGCCCTTGACACCGACCCCCACAATCCTAGCCCTTGACACCCCCCTCCATGCCTTCAGCCCAGGGCCCAATGCCCGACAACATTCACTGAACATGGAGGCCTCGTCACCGGCGGACTCTTGATGCTTCACCAGCAACGCAGAAATGAGGCTCGCGGTCCAATATCTGGAGAGCCTTGCAGCAGAGCATTCAGGAGCGAGGGTGCAAGCTACCGTCTCCCCCACACGTGCCCAGAAATGGTCGCGACCCAATCTCTGTGTCGAAGGGCTTTTTATGCTGGGTAGTTTTATCTTTAACTGTCCTCCCACCCATTAGCAATTTTCATCCTTCTCCACCCCCATTTTCCCACATTTGATCCTGCACATTCGCAAAGCTTTGCTGGCAGCAGAAAGAAGGAATTTTCATCTCTCCCTGTGGAGTACACTGAACCTAAACTTTGGCAAAGGGAAGCCTACTACAAAAACAATTTACATTTATAAAGTGCCTTTAATGTTCCAATGCGCTTAAGTAGTATTATGTTTGTCTCTGCAGCCCCATCCTTATAAATAAGACTTGAGCACGTAATGCAGGTTGACTTAAAAGATCGAATGGCATTATTTCGTTGAAGAGCAGGGGAGTTATCCCCTGTGTTCTGGCCAATATTTATCTCTCAATCAATATCACTAAAAAAGCAGATTATCGTCATTATCACATTGCTGTGCGCAAGTTGGCTGCCGTGTTTCCTACTTTACAACAATGACTACACTTCAAAAGTAATTCATTGGCTATAAAACACTTTGAGACAGCCTGAGGACGTGAAAAACACTTTTTAAATGCAAGCTCCTTCTTTTTCTGATTGATCATTCTCAGGCCAGGAACATTATTCACCCAGTGAATGCAATTTTGATACATATTTCATATTGTTGTGAATTATTATTATTTTGTATTGAAATTAGAAAGAAAGAAAGACTTGCATTTATATAGCGCCTTTCATGACCACCGGACGACAAAGTGCTTTACAGCCAATGAAGTACTTTTGGAATGTAGCTACTGTTGTAATGTGGGAAACATGGCAACCAATTTGCACACAGCAAGCTCCCGCAAACAGCAATGTGATAATGACCAGATAATCTGTTTTTGTTATGTTGATTGAGGGATAAACATTGGCCAGAAAACCGGGGATAACTCCCTTGCTCGTCTTTGAAATAGTGCCGTGGGATCTTTTACGTCCACCTGAGAGAGCAGTCGGGATCTCAGTTTAATGTCTCATCCGAAAGATGGCACCTCCGACAGTGCAGCACTCCCTCAACACTGCACTGAAGTGTCATCCTAGATTTTTTGTGCTCAAGTCCCAGGAGTGGGACTTGAACCTACAACCTTCTGACTCTGAGGTGAGAGTGCGACCAACTGAGCCACAGCTGAGACAATTATTAATTCCACTATTATGAATCTGTGTGATTATGATGGGCCGAATGGCCTCCTTCTGTGCTGTAAATTGTTATGATTATATTCAAGGAAAGAATCTTTAAACTTTTTAAAGTTAGTGCACAGACTCCATCTAGTGGCCACTTTGTATGGGGTTAGATTCACTTCCTGAATTTGATACCACATTTGATATCATAAAGGACTTCCTTTCTTATCTCCGCTGGCTGATTACCGCCTCTTCCTCTTCGAGTTGATTCCTTGCTAGTGTCTGAATTCTCGAGGATTCTGCCCAAGCGACCATTACTCACACGCCTGGTGGTGAGTGTCAATAGATGCGGGACATCACAGCCAAGGCTGAGTCTGTCCTCACACAGCATTCACACATCTGCACTTCCAGCCAGGGCAGCTGGGTAATTCTCCAAGGGTGCTGACGACAATTAGAGAGCCCCTACCACCAGTCTCTCTGAGATCGGCTGAAGAAATATGGACCAGGAATCAAATCTGGCACCATCCTAGTCAGCACGGCGCAGAATAAACTGCTTGAACAATTGGGAGAGTACTCAATTACACTTTCAAGTCATACACTACTGGCGGGTACTTCCCTCGAGCCCACCGTGGTTACAGAGAGTTGCCTTGAATTCTGCCACCTGCCTTGCCACAATGGCATGGCTGAGACTGGAAAATTCATGGGAGGAGCACTGATATAAGTATGCTTTCCTGTACTCTGCTTGGAAAGCATAGGGAATACTTGTCTTTTTAGCCGAGGTATACAATACAAGCGTAGGGAGGTTATGCATGAACTGTATAAAACACTAGTTAAGCCACAGCTAGAGTACCACATGTAGTTCTGGTCACCACATTACAGGAAAGATGTGATTGCACTAGAGAGGCTGCAGAGGAGATTTACAAGGACTGGAGAATTTTATCTATGAGGAAAGATTGGATAGGTGGGATTGTTTTCTTTGGAACAGAGGAGGCTGAGGGGAGACCTTATTGAGGTGTATAACATTATGAGGGGCCTAAAGTGGATAGGATAGACAAATTTCCCTTAGCAGAGGGGTAAACAACCAGAGGGCACAGATTTAAAGTAATTGGTCGGAGGTTTAGAGGGGTTTTGAGGGGAAATTTCTTCACTCAGAAGGTGGTGGAGGTCTGGAACTCACTGCCTGAGAGGATGATAGAGGCAGAAACCCTCATTGCATTTAAAAAGTACTTGGATGTGCACTTGAAGTGCCGTAACTTACAGGGCTATGGACCAAGAGCTGGAAAGTGGGATTAGGCTGGATAGCTCTTTGTCGGCTGGCACGGACACGATGGGCCAAATGGCCCCCCTCCGTGCTGTAAATTTCTACGATTCTATGAACAGTATGTTAATCCCTTTCTGCTACTCCACACGCCTTGTTCTAATGGCACACGTAACTTTATCTCGTAGCTTGACTTCACACTGGTGTTATGTCATCGATTTGAAACGTCACTAATTTCAGTCCGCATCACTGTTAAGATTTGTGGCTAATTTATTTTGAGGCAGGTACATTGTATTCTTTAAGAGCTTTTAGTAACTATATCCTTTGTTACTTGCATGCTGCTGTTTCTGGAAATCTGAGGGATAGTTTACAACTTCACTGTCTGGGCAGTAATCTGGTGGAATGGATTGCCAACAAGACAGCATGCACATATATATATTTTTTTTTCAACAGCCCTATTAATTTGGCAGTAAGTGAGGCAGAATGTTAAATCAATTAAGATTTTCTAAATAAAGTTAGACTGCTAATTCTCAAGAATGGTCCAGATTCTTAAGATGTATTCCATATCATTTTTTTTACTCCCTCCCCCCAACCCCCCATCCCCCTAACTCTCTGTGTAATGGCGTCAGCTAAATGTTTCTTCCAGATTTATCCAGTCAACTATCTAACTTCTTATTTTCAAATCGATTGTGCTTAATGTTGATTTTAATGGAACAAAAATGGGGCAGGTTCTACAACGGACGGGACGGGCAATCTTCTTCGCCAGGTTACTGGGCGGGCAGAGAAGTCGCCTGTCTCTAAATTAGCAACTTTCCCTCCTGTTCCTGGTAAAAGACACGTGTCGCCCATTTAAATTTCTTCTCTCAGAGGGTTGCGAATCTATGGAATTCTCTTCCCCCGAGAGCTGTGGAGGCTGTCTCATTAAATATATTTAAGGTGGAGATAGACAGATTTTTGAACGATAAGGGAGTGAAGGGTTATGGGCAGCGGGTGAGGAAGTGGAGCTGAGGCCAAGATCAGATCAGCCATGATCTTATTAAATGGCGGAGCAGGCTCTAGGGGCCAAATGGTCTACCCCTGCTCCTATTTCTTATGTTCTTATGTGAAGTAACTACTTAAAAACTGTGTTTTCTACCTTCCCAAATTTGAGTTTCCCCATTGTTTTTAACTGAACCAATAAAGTCTGATTTTCTGAATATGAATATTGGAAAGTTACATTTCTGCTCCACTTGATTTTCCACCTATTACTATGGGCTGAAAATCGTGTGGCGGGCAACCGCAATTTCCCAACATACGATTCCAGTGGGTGAGGCTCCTCACCGGGACAGTGTATTCGGAAAATCTGCCTGATAGTGTCTTTCCATCCTGTATATGTGTTTGGAAAAACCTTTTTATCATTACTTCTCCTACTTTACTCTGCAATTCTCTTGGCTTTTCATTACTTTTTTCACCTGTTTGTGATGGTCTTTATGATTTACCCAATCCATTTGTCTATTAGAATCCGTGTACAATTTGAAGGCCTTCTGCTTAGCTGTATTACTCACCAACAACAACTTTTATTTATATAGCGCCTTTAACGTAGAAAAACGTCCCAAGATGCTTCACAGCAGTGTTAAAGACAAAACAGATAAATTTGATACCGAGCCACATAAGAAGAGATTACGGCAGATAGGTTTTAAGGAGCGTATTAAAGGAGGAAAGAGAGGTAGAAAGGCAGAAATGTTTCGGGAAGGAGTTCCAGAGCTTCAGGCCCGAGCAGCTGAAGGCACGGCCACCAATGGTTGAGCAATTACCCTGAAGTATGCTCAAGAGAGCAGAATTAGAGGAGTGCAGACATTTGAAAACAAGGATGAGAAGTTTGATCACACTTTACATTCCTAGCGAACCTGCTTGGACAGCTCACATCTGTTTTTGCTAAGTCTAGAATGAATTTTAATTGTGTCCTTCCCAACATTTCCTTTGATATTTTCCCATTTTCTACTGTAGATCTTTAAGCCGCACTTGTATTCCAAATCATTCTGGATTCCTTCAAAGGCTGCTCTTTAAAAGTCAATTATTTGTGTGCCTTTGTTTTCTCTCCATACCTTCATCAGCATTTTAATTCTAATATTGATCACTGAATCCTAGGTGACTTCCCTGCTTCTAGCTTTTACTGAGATCATGACTGAACATTAGTTACAGAATAGCTGTTGAGCACTTTGACTGTTCGACAAAGTGAGTAATGAAGTAATCTTATACCTCCTCCAGAAACAAGCCTCCTCTCTAATTTTATTAGTTTCATAGTCAATGTATCCAGACAATCAAATTGTCCATAATTTCAGTCATCCATAATCAACAGGAGTATTTCGCTTTCCGTCCTCTGCCTCTATCTAGGACATCCTTAACAAAAAAAACTACTGGACTGCATTTTGCTGTAAAATTAATGTTGAAGCTAACAGCATCACTGTTATTTATGTGCAAATCGGCGGCAACTTCCAGCGACATGCGCAATTAAACGCGGAAATCTGGAAATTGCTGTCTGAGATGCTTTGCTTTTCCAGAAGCTTCCCGAAAAAGCCATCTTGCCGTCTGACTCACCATTCAAATCCATTGACGGGCATGAAGTTGCTGTACTTAACTCCTAGATATAGACTAAACTCGCCAGAAAAAGTTAGGGCTTGTCCATTCCAGTGTAAGCACCCTTTTAACGGTGCGGTAAGTCTTAATTACTGCCAAACAACCTCTCTGGTACTGAAAATGAACTTTTACAAGTGTGGAGTCTCATTCCTTTAGCTTTTTATTATTGTTGGAGATTTAATTTTTTTAAATAAAAACCTTTTGTTTTACTTTTTTCTTTCCATCTCTTTTTTATCTCTCTTAATCCAATCTTTTACCTCTCTTTATTTTGCTTTCTGTACCTGACTTGACATTGAATTCAATATTCCAACTGACACTTCCTGGTTCAGACTCTGCGCTGCTATTTAACGATTCTGCAATCTGATTGGTTACGGACATACACAGTTGCTTGACTTGTTCACACAGGTCCCAGATGCTCTGTAGATGGCGCTTCACTTTTTGGCTGGTTGGCTGACAGGAATTTCCAGTACAAAAGCCCACAAAGTCTCTGGGCAAGTGCAAGTCTATGGCTGGCACCATTTGTTTGCCACTCAATGAAAAATTGGGCCCAATTACTTTCTTTTATTATCCTTGATCTCATGTCTTCTTACCCATGTTTCCACTCTGCCACCTGCTTTGTTATGTCTGTCTCTTAATCCAACCAATGTCCTGGTTTAACCAAGACGCTGTTGTTCCTAATTCATTACATTTTCCCTTCAATTCAAATACTTCCAATTTTGCAAACTTATTTTTTCACGTCCTTAGCTTCAGTTTTATAATTTTTCCTGTGGTTTTGTCATTTGATTTTTATTTCCTCTCATATTTACCTGTAAGCATTTTCCTGTGTGATCTGGGCACTCCACATTGGCTGTTTATTTCAATTACCAACTCTGCCAGATATTGATAAAACTATGACAGAATATATCTTTGTTTTATTTGTTCCTGGGATGTGGGAATCCCTGGCAAGGCCAGCATTTATCGGCCATCCCTAATTGCCCTGGAGAAGGCGGTGAGCCATCTTCTTCTACCGCTGCAGTCCGTGTGATACGCCCTGTTATGGAGGGAGTTCCAGGATTTTGACCCAACGACAATGAAGGAATGGCCGATATATTTCCAAATCAGGATGGTGTGTGACTTGGAGGGGACCTTGGTGTTCCCATGCGCCTTTATGTATGTGATTTCCATATTGGCCTAGAAGTGTATAAATTGAATAAACTTTAGCACTGATGACTATGAAAATGTTGGTGTCAGTGTAAAGGCCATTAGTATAAAATACTATTCCATGTGTTTACTGGAAGAGATTAAAATGCTTCTCAGCCAGTCACACCCTTCGATGCTTTATATTTTAATCTGTGAAGGATTATATTTAGCTAGATTTCTGTTCATGCATAGTAGGAAAACCTACCCATATGGCTATTGCCCTTATTAAGAGATTATCCATATAAAACAGCTTCTCCGTAACAAGCCTCTTACTGTAATCACACAACACACTTTCTGTATAGCTGCCCAAGGTAGCTTTACAGAGAACATCTTTTCTGCTTGATCTCATGAATCTAACCATCTGATTTCCTATATTTTTTATACTCGTTCCGGGCTGTGGGCATCGCTGGCACGGCCAGCATTTATTGCCCATCCCTAATTGCCCTTGAGAAAATGGTGGTGAGCTGCCGTCTTGAACCACTGCAATCCTTGTGGTGAGGGTACTCCCACAGTGCTGTTAGGGAAGGAGTTCCAGGTTTTGGACGATAAAGGAACGCCGATATATTTCCAATTCAGGATGGTGTGTAACTTGGAAGGGAACTTGCAGATGATGGTGTTCCCATCCACCTGCTACCCTTGTCCTTCTAGGTGGTAGAGGTCGTGGGTTTGGGAGGTGCTGCTGAAGAAGCCATGGTGAGTTGCTGCAGTGCATCTTGTAGATGGAACTATTGAGGTGATAATTAATGTACAGTATATACAGCATATATGGGGCTAAATTTTATGAGTTTGAACTCTCGGCACAATTTAATGACAAGAAGATCAGGAAGATCGCAGCTCAGATTCACTGATCTTCACTCCTGCCCTCTCGTTGAGTGAGGCTCCTCATCAGGAGCACAAGCCCATAAGGGTTAACCAATAATATTCAGTTTATTCAATATTGTTATTACAATCCTGGTATTTATAGAACTAGCCTACTTTTTATTGGGTTTTTTCCACATCTGTTTCAACCAGGTTGAGTGTCCCTTGTGTAAACCATGTCAGAAGTATTGATTATTTTAACGTATATATGGCATTTTAGAAATGTGTACAGGTTATGAATTTTGAAATTAAACACACGAGTGCCCTCTATCAGTTATCCGAGGTTCATATAATTTGAAAAAAACCCTCAACCTTATGAGAACACCAGTGGATTGAAGGGTTTGCCTGTTTTTTTTTAACGTAGGTTAACCTGATTTATTCAAGATTCAATTATCTTATTGGATAATTATCTATTGACCAGTAAGTATCCATTTAGTTGGCTCTTTAGAAATAGCTCTTTAGAAATTTAGCCTGCCCTAGACAGTTTTCATCCCCACTGCCCCGCACTCACAAGCACCCATGTAGTCTACTGTGGGAGACAAAACACCAGATAAAAACCACCTGAAGCCAATTCAGGGAAACAAAATCTGGGGCTTTCCTCTCTGACATCCAGAATAGTGTGAGTGTGCAACGCTCACTCAACACTCGGTGTGCCCAATTGCTTCTTGGCACTTACCTCATCGCCTGGAGTTAACAATGACGGGGAGACATTCTAGAAGACATAGAAACATAGAAACATAGAAAATAGGTGCAGGAGCAGGCTATTCAGCCCTTCTAGCCTGCACCGCCATTCAATGAGTTCATGGCTGAACATGAAACTTCAGTACCCCCTTCCTGCTTTCTCGCCATACCCCTTGATCCCCCGAGTAGTAAGGACTTCATCTAACTCCCTTTTGAATATATTTAGTGAATTGGCCTCAACTACTTTCTGTGCTAGAGAATTCCACAGGTTCACCACTCTCTGGGTGAAGAAGTTTCTCCTCATCTCGGTCCTAAATGGCTTACCCCTTATCCTTAGACTGTGACCCCTGGTTCTGGACTTCCCCAACATTGGGAACATTCTTCCTGCATCTAACCTGGCCAAACCGGTCAGAATTTTAAACGTTTCTATGAGGTCCCCTCTCACTCTTCTGAACTCCAGTGAATACAAGCCCAGTTGATCCAGTCTTTCTTGATAGGTCAATCCCACCATCCCGGGAATCAGTCTGGTGAATCTTCGCTGCACTCTCTCAATAGCAAGAATGTCCTTCCTCAAGTTAGGAGACCAAAACTGTACACAATACTCCAGGTGTGGCCTCACCAATGCCCTGTACAACTGTAGCAACACCTCCCTGCCCCTGTACTCAAATCCCCTCGCTATGAAGGCCAACATGCCATTTGCTTTCTTAACCGCCTGCTGTACCTGCATGTCAACTTTCAATGACTGATGTACCATGACACCCAGGTCTTGTTGCACCTTCCCTTTTCCTAATCTGTCACCATTCAGATAATAGTCTGTCTCTCTGTTTTTACCACCAAAGTGGATAACCTCACATTTATCCACATTATACTTCATCTGCCACACATTTGCCCACTCACCTAACCTATCCAAGTCACTCTTCAGCCTCATAGCATCCTCCTCGCAGCTCACACTGCCACCCAACTTAGTGTCATCCGCAAATTTGGAGATACTACATTTAATCCCCTCGTCTAAATCATTAATGTATAATGTAAACAGCTGGGGCCCCAGCACAGAATCTTGCGGTACCCCACTAGTCACTGCCTGCCATTCTGAAAAGTACCCATTTACTCCTACTCTTTGCTTCCTGTCTGACAACCAGTTCTCAATCCACGTCAGCACACTACCCCCAATCCCATGTGCTTTAACTTTGCACATTAATCTCCTGTGTGGGACCTTGTCGAAAGCC
The DNA here is from genome assembly GCF_044704955.1 of Pristiophorus japonicus. Taxonomy (NCBI): domain Eukaryota; kingdom Metazoa; phylum Chordata; class Chondrichthyes; family Pristiophoridae; genus Pristiophorus; species Pristiophorus japonicus. The sequence continues at coordinate 278,769,864 of NC_091977.1, read as the reverse complement.
TTCTGAAAGTCCAAATATACCACATCAACTGGTTCTCCTTTGTCCACTTTACTGGAAACATCCTCAAAAAATTCCAGAAGATTTGTCACGCATGATCTCCCTTTCACAAATCCATGCTGACTTGGACCTATCATGTCACCATTTTCCAAATGCGCTGCTATGACATCCTTAATAATTCATTCCATCATTTTACCCACTACTGAGGTCAGGCTGACCGGTCTATAATTCCCTTCTTTCTCTCTCCCTCCTTTTTTAAAAAGTGGGGTTACATTGGCTACCCTCCACTCGATAGGAACTGATCCAGAGTCAATGGAATGTTGGAAAATGACTGTCAATGCATCCGCTATTTCCAAGGCCACCTCCTTAAGTACTCTGGGATGCAGTCCATCAGGCCCTGGGGATTTATTGGCCTTCAATCCCATCAATTTCCCCAACACACTTTCCTGACTAATAAAGATTTCCCTCAGTTCCTCCTCCTTACTAGACCCTCTGACCCCTTTTATATCCGGAAGGTTGTCTGTGTCCTCCTTAGTGAATACCAAACCAAAGTACTTGTTCAATTGGTCTGCCATTTCTTTGTTCCCCGTTATGACTTCCCCTGATTCTGACTGCAGGGGACCTACGTTTGTCTTTACTAACCTTTTTCTCTTTACATACCTATAGAAACTTTTGCAATCCGCCTTAATGTTCCCTGCAAGCTTCTTCTCGTACTCCATTTTCCCTGCCCTAATCAAACCCTTTGTCCTCCTCTGCTGAGTTCTAAATTTCTCCCAGTCCCCAGGTTCGCTGCTATTTCTGGCCAATTTGTATGCCACTTCCTTGGCTTTAATACTATCCCTGATTTCCCTAGATAGCCACGGTTGAGCCACCTTCCCTTTTTTATTTTTACACCAGACAGGAATGTACAATTGTTGTAATTCATCCATGCGGTCTCTAAATGTCTGCCATTGCCCATCCACAGTCAACCCCTTAAATATCATTCGCCAATCTATCTTAGCCAATTCACGCCTCATACCTTCAAAGTTACCCTTCTTTAAGTTCTGGACCATGGTCTCTGAATTAGCTGTTTCATTCTCCATCCTAATGCAGAATTCCACCATATTATGGTCACTCTTCCCCAAGGGGCCTCGCACAATGAGATTGCTAATTAATCCTCTCTCATTACACAACACCCAGTCTAAGATGGCCTCCCCCCTAGTTGGTTCCTCGACATATTGGTCTAGAAAACCATCCCTTATGCACTCCAGGAAATCCTCCTCCACCGTATTGCTTCCAGTTTGGCTAGCCAAATCTATGTGCATATTAAAGTCACCCATTATAACTGCTGCACCTTTATTGCATGCACTCCTAATTTCCTGTTTGATGCCCTCCCCAACATCACTACTACTGTTTGGAGGTCTGTACACAACTCCCACTAACGTTTTTTGCCCTTTAGTGATTTAAGACCATTGTGACCATGAGACACATCCTCCAATATCCCACCTACCTTTTCAACAGAGTGGGCTAGCAATTTATTAGAGCCAAGGAATGGGCAGAGTCTAGACTAAAATTCCTGGTTTAGTGCCAGGTGAAAATGATCTCGACTGTGCGCAAAATTCGTCCTCACTCCCTATTAAAAAGAATGGAGCCGTAAATCTACTCTAAAAACCCAAGCTCATTGGCGTTACACTGAAAATATGGACCAATATCGGGTGTAATCCAAATGCAAGTAATGATTGCTACAGGCATTTTTCACTGCTTAAAGGAGAGGTCCATTGATGCTGGAGCACCTCATTCTCAGCATTGCTGGCTGTGCAGCTGCCTCAAAAACCATAAGAAGAAGGACAAGGAGAAGGGGGCGGGGGGGGATTGCTGGTGCTGTTGGGGAGGGTTTAAACTAGTTTGGCAGGGGGATGGGAACCTGAAAATAGATTCAGTAGGGAGGGGAGTAAAGCTGGAATTAGAAATCAAAAATAAAGAAAGTGAGTTTGAAGGAGAGAGGAAACAAGCAGGAAAAAAGGGTAAAAAAAACAAATTTAAAGGCACTTTGTCTAAATGCACGTAACATTCGTAACGAAATAGATGAGTTGACGGCACAAATTGATACAAATGGATATGATCTGATCGCCATTACAGAGACGTAGTTGCAAGGTGATCAGGACTGGGAATTAAATATTATGGGGTACTTGACAATCCGGAAGGACAGACAGAAAGAAAAAGGAGGTGGGGTAGCTTTATTGATCGAGGATGGAATCACTGCAATAGTGAAAAACAATATTGGCTCAAATGATCAGGATGTTGAATCAGTTTGGGTGCAGATAAGGAATAATAAGGGAGAAAAGTCACTGATGGGCATAGTTTATAGGCCCCTTAACAGTAGCAACTCTGTTGGTCGGAGTATAAACCAGTAAATAGTGGGTGCTTGTAAAAAGGGAACAGCAATAATCATGGGTGATTTTAACCTCCATATTGATTGGACAAATCAAATTGGTCAGGATAACCTTGAGGAAGAGTTCATAGAGTGCATAAGGGACGGGTTCCTTGAGCAGTATGTAACGGAGTGAATCAGGGGGCAGACGATCTTGGATCTGGTCCTGTGTAATGAGACAGGATTAATAAACAATCTCCTAGTAAAGGAACCCTTTGGAATGAGTGATCATAGCATGGTTGAATTTTAAATTCAGATGGAGGGTGAGAAACTTGGATCTCAAACCAGCGTACTAAGCTTAAATAAAGGAGACTATGAAGGTATGAGGGCAGAGTTGGCTAAAGTGGACTGGGAAAATAGATTAAAGTGTAGGATGGTTGATGAACAGTGGCGTACATTTAAGGACATATTTCACAACTCTCAAGAAAAATATAATCCAGTGAGGAGAAAAGGGTGCAAAAGAAAAAATAGCCATCCATGGGTAACTAAAGAAATAAAGGATGGTATCCAATTTAAAAACAAGGGCATACAAAGTGGCCAAACTAGTGGGAGGACAGAAGAATGGGAAGCTTTCAAAAGCAAGCAAAGAATGACTAAAACAATGATAAAGAAAGGGAAGATAGACTATGAAAGTAAACTAGCACAAAATATAAAAACAGATAGCAAGAGTTTCTATAGGTTTATAAAAAGGAAAAGAGTGGCTACTAGGGGACGAGAACCGGGAATTAGTAATGGGGAACATGGAGATGGCAGAAACTCTGAACAAATATTTTCTATCAGCCTTTACGGTAGAGGAAACCAACAATATCCCAACAGTGGATAGTTAAGGGGCTTTAGGGGGGGAGGAACTTAATACAATCACAATCACTAAAGAGATGGGACTCAGTAAGATAATGGGACTAAAGGTGGATAAATACCCTGGACCTGATGGCTTGCATCCTAGGGTCTTAAGAGAAGTAACAGCAGGGATAGTGGATGCATTGGTTGTAATTTACCAAAATTCCTTGGATTCTGGGGAGGTCCCAGCAAATTGGAAAACTGCAAATGTAACGGCCCTATTTAAAAAAGGAGGCAGACAAAAAGCAGGAAACTATAAAAACATCGAAACATAGAAATTTACAGCGCAGAAGGAGGCCATTTCGGCTCATCATGTCCATGCCGGCCAAGAAAGAGTCCTACGGCCCTTGGTCAGCAGCCCTGAAGGTTACATATAAACCTATGAACAATAACGGAAAGGCAAAGAGCACCCAGCCCAACCAGTCCACCTCACACAACTGCGACAACCCTTATACTGAAACATTCTACACTCCACCCCAACCGGAGCCATGTGATCTCCTGGGAGAGGCAAAAACCAGATAAAAACCCAGGCCAATTTAGGGAGAAATAAAATCTTGGAAAATTCCTCTCTGACCCATGCAGGCGATCAAAACTAGTCCAGGAGATCACCCTGCAGTACTTACCATTATATCTGTGCCGTCCAACAAAAGTTCATCCAGTCTAATCCCAATTACCAGCTCTAGGTCCCTACCCTGCAGGTTACGGCACTTTAAGTGCCCATCCAACCATCTCTTAAAAGTGGTGAGGGTTTCTGCATCCACCACTCTTCCAGGCAGCAAGTTCCAGATCCTCACAACCCTCTGCGTAAAGAAGCTCTCCCTCAAATCCCCTCTAAACTTCCACCAACCACCTTAAAACTATGCCCCCTCATATTAGACCCCTCCACCAATCGAAATAGATCCTTACTATCCACTATGTCCAGGCCCCTCAATATTTTGTACACCTCAATGAGGTCTCCTCTCAACCTACTCTGTTCCAATGAGAACAAACCCAGCCTATCCAATCTGTCCTCATAACTAAGATTCTCCATTCCAGCTAGCATCCTAGTAAATCTCCTCTGCACCCTCTCTAGTGCAATCATGTGCTTCCTATAATACGGCATCCAGAATTGCACACAGTACTCCAGTTGTGGCCTAACCAAAGTATTATGCAATTTAAGCATAACCTCCATACTCTTATATTCTATGCCTCGGCCAATAAAGGCAAACATTCCTTCTGCCTTCTTAACCACCTTATCCACCTGGCCTGCTACTTTCAGGGATCTGTGGACAAGCACTCTAAGGTCCCTTTGTTCATCTACACTATTAAGTGGCCGACCGCTTAATGTGTATGTTCTTTCCTTATTAGCCCTCCCAAAGTGCATCACCTCACACTTCTCTGAATTAAATTCCATTTGCCACTGCTCTGCCCACCTGACCAGTAGATTGATATCCTCCTGCAGCCCATGACTTTCCTCTTCATTATCAAACACACAGCCAATTTTAGTGTCGTCTGCAAATTTCTTAATCATACTCCCTATATTCAAATCTAAATCATTGATATATACCACATAAAACAAGGTACCCAGTACTGAGTCATGCGGAACCCCACTGGAAACATCCTTCCAGTCACAAAAACATCCATCAATCATTACCCTTTGCTTCCTACCTCCAAGCCAATTTTGGATACAACTTGCCACTTTGCCCTGGATCCCATGGGCTTTACTCTTCATGACCCGTCTACCATGTGGGACCTTATCAAAAGCTTTGCTAAAGTCCATATACAATACATCATACGCACTACCCTCATCGACCCTCTTGGTTACCTCCTCAAAAAATTCAATCAGGTTAGTCAAACACGATCTTCCCTTAACAAATCCGTGCTGACTGTCCCTAATTAATCCTTGCCTTTCCAAATGTAGATTTATCCTGATTTTCAGGATTTTTTTCCAATAATTATCCCACCACTGACCGGCCTGTAATTACTTAGCTTATCCCTTTCTCCCTTCTTAAACAAGGGTACTACATTAGCAGTCCTCCAATCCTCCAGCACCAGTTAGCCTAACAATCTGTGGCTGGGAAAATGTTGGAGTCCATTATTAACGAAGCAGTAGTAGGACATTTGGAAAAGAATAATTCGGTCAGGCAGAGTCAGCATGGATTATGAAGGGGAAGTCATGTTTGACAAATTTTCTGGAATTCTTTTAGGATGTAACGGACAGGGTGGATAAAGGAGAACCAGTGGATGTGATGTACTTAGACTTTCAGAAGGTATTTGACAACGTGGCATATAAAAGGTTACTGCACATGATAAAAGTTCACGGGGTTGGTGGTAATATATTAGCATGGATAAAAGATTGGCTAAATAACAGAAAACAGAGAATCGGGATAAATGGTTCATTCTCGGGTTAGCACTCAGTAATTAGTGGGGTGCTGCAAGAATCAGTGCTGCGACCCCAACTATTTACAATCTATATTAACGAATTGGAAGAAGGGACCGAGTATAACGTAGCCAAGTTTGCTGACGATACAAAGATGGGAGGAAAAGCAATGAGTGAGGAGGACACAAAAAATCTGCAAAAGCACATAGACAGGCGAAGTGAGTGGGCAAAAATTTGGCAGACAGAGTATAATGTTGGAAAATGTGAGGTCATGCACTTTGACAGAAAAAAAAATCAAAGAGCAAGTTATTATTTAAATGGAGAAAGATTGCAAAGTGCTGCAGTACAACGGGACCTGGGGGTCCTGGTGCATGAAACACAAAAGGATAGTATGCAGGTACAGCAAGTGATCAGGAAGGCCAATGGAATCTTGGCCTTTATTGCAAAGGGGATGGAGTATAAAAACAGGAAAGTCTTGCTACAGTTATACAGGGTATTGGTGAGGCCACACCTGGAATACTGCTTACAGTTTTGGTTTCCATATTTACGAAAGGATATACTTGCTTTGGAGGCAGTTCAGAGAAGATTCACCAGGTTGATTCCGGAGATGAGGGGATTGACTTATGAGGAAAGGTTGAGGAGGTTTGGCCTCTACTCATTGGAATTCAGAAGAATGAGAGGTGATCTTATCGAAACGTATAAGATTATGAGGGGGCTTGACAAGGCGGATGCAGAGAGGATAGGGGAGACTAGAACTAGGAGGCATAATCTTAGAATAAGGGGCCCACCCATTTAAAACTGAGATGAAGAGGAATTTATCCTCTCAGAGGGTTGTGGATCTGTGGAATTCGCTGCCTCAGAGAGCTGTGGAAGCCGGGACATTGAATAAATTTAAGACGGAGATAGACAGTTTCTTAACCGATAAGGGAATAAGGCGTTATGGGGAGCGGTCAGGGAAGTAGACCTAAGTCCATGATCGGATCAGCCATGATCGTATTAAATGGTGGATAGGTTCAAGGGGCTGTAAGCCTACTCCTGCTCCTATTTCGTATGTTCTTATTGTCTTATGAGAAGGAGAACTTATTTACAAATCCCGATAGCAGATTGCTGCCCCAGGGAGAGAGACGCAGGTTTTCCGATGAAGTTTTGGAGGCGTTGGTTTTAGCAGTGGAGAGAAGACAGGCAATCCTGTACCCACCAACTAGCAGGAGGCCCTCGCCAGAAGTCTGCCGCACTATGTGGGGGGGGAGGTGGTATACCACAACACTGTGGTCCCCAGAACCCACACACATTGCAGGAATAACTTTAATAAGCTCACACGGGTGTGCAGGGTGAGTGAAGACTTCAACAAATGCTACATACCACTTTCTGTACCACAAGCTTCAACACTGCTCACAGCAACATTCGCACCCACATCTCACACCTTGCAGACAATGACAGCTAGTCAACTATGGCAGGCGCAAGGGTCATTATTTATTGGAATGCGTGTGATATGTTTATGCATATATTTATTAATAGAGTTTGGAATATTTTGTTGTTTCTCTCATTCCACCTTTGTGCCCAGGAGGACATTTGATAGGGTATGACACAGTGATGGTATAATGGTTCTGTAGTTTAGTTCCACTCCAGCGGGGAGCTTGTTGACTGTGAGGTGGAGCATGGCGGCGAGGAAGATTGAGAAGAGGGTTGGAGCGATAACGCAGCCCTGTTTGACCCTGATCTGTAATGGATCCGTTGGTAAGGATCATGGCCTGCATGTCATCGTGAAGCAGGCGAAGGATGTTGACAAACTTTTGGGGGCATCCGAAACGGAGGAGGATGCTCCATAGACCCTCATGGTTGACAGTGTCCGCAAGATCCTGCAAATCCCCTGGGAGGACAGGCGCACCAACATCAGTGTCCTCGACCAGGCTAACATCCCCAGTATTGAAGCACTGATCACACTTGATCAGCTTCCCTGGGCAGGCCACATAGTATGCATGCCAGATACGAGACTCCCTAAGCAAATGCTTTATGCGGAGCTCCTTCATGCTAAACGAGCCAAAGGAGGACAGCGGAAATGTTATAAGGACACCCTCAAAGCCTCCCTGGTAAAGTGCGACATCACCACTGACACCTGGGAGACCCTGGCCACTGACCGCCCGAGGTGGAGAAAGTGCATCCAGGAGGGCGTTGACCTCTTCGAATCTCAACGCAAGGAGCATGAAGAGGCCAAGCGCAGGCAGCGGAAGGAGCGCGCGGCAAACCAGTCCCACCGACCCCTTCCCTCGACGAATGTCTGTCCCAACTGTAACAGGGTCTGTGGCTCTCATATCGGACTGTTCATCCATCAAAGAGCTCACTTTGGGAGTGGAAGCAAGTCCTCCTTGATTCCGAGGGACTGCCAATGATGATGATGATGGTATGATGGGGATGTGGTGAGCAAGGGGTATCTGGGGCTTCATTCATGCAAATCGGCGTCTAATGAGGCGGTCATGGACCACCCGTCCAGAAGCCCGATTGTCCGGCTGCCTCCTCCCTCCCTCGTGTTCCTCATTATCCTCCACCTCGTCTTCTTCCTATTCGTCTTCTTCCTCCTCCCTCTACACACAAGTCTCAGCTTCCTCGTAGTCTCCGTTCCCTCCACCATAGATCCTGGAGGTTGACTGCCAGTACTGACTTTTAGCAAGAGGTGTAGGTTGATTCTTTCAAGAATAAATGTTGCACTTTGCTATTTGCCACAACATTCCTGATAACCAAGAACCTTCAAAGAAAGAAAGAAAGACTTGCATTTATATAGCGCCTTTCATGAACACTGGACACCTCAAAGCGCTTTACAGCCAATTAAGTACTTTTGGAGTGTAGTCACTGTTGTAATGTGGGATAACAGTGTGTCGATATTTGATAAGAGGAGACTAATTTAAGTCCTGATACTGAATGCTCCATTTTTGATCAGGGCGGAGGAGCGGTGGGAGACCGGGGCCCAGGAGAGGCGAGGGTTCGGGGAGGCAAGGGTGCAGGTTCAGCACGGGCCAGCCCATACTGTGATCTATGGACAGGAGGAGTATGTGTGCGCACTAGGACCGTGCAGCAGAGCTTGGTCTCCAGTTGTCTTGGTTAACCCTTGCCATTGGATCAAGACCTTGCTCGATCAAGCCCCTGTGCTGGCTGGTGTGCAATGGCTACCCCACGTTAAAAGAATCCATGCACAGGCACCTTCCACCCTTCAATATGTAGTTCGGGACTTGGAATATCAGGTCCCTCATTGAAACACCTGTGAACTCATCCCTTTTTGGTGTGGAAGTGGGTCATCCTCGATATGAGGGACCGCCTAATACTAATGTGGGAAATGTGACAGCCAATTTGTGCACAGCAAGGCTCCCACAAACACCAATGTGAAAATGACCAGATAATCTGTTTTTGTTATGTTGATTGAGGGATAAATATTGGCCAGGACATGGGGGATAACTCCCCTCAATCACTGAATAAAATTGTTACAATATCAGGAACTAACACACAGGCACTAAAACTTAATTAACCTGTCAGGTGTGAGTAATTGGGGCTGACCCCTTTAAATAACGTCCCTGGAGCCGGCTTCCTGATGCTGCATGCCAGCTCTCCCTGTTGTTGTTAACTCCAGGCGGTGAGGTAAGTGGCGAGATATAATTTGGCTGATCGGGCATTCACTGAGCGTTGCACACTCACTGACGTCACGATCTCGATGGCGTTGAAGTCCCCAGCGATCTTTGTTACCAGCTGTGCTATGGGGGTCACGATTTAATGTGCGGCGTGGGATTCGACATGAGTTGCTGTTACAGCACTCAAAGGCACATTAGCGCCATCTACTGGTGCTAACGGGTGGCACTGAGGGGATGAATTTTCCCCCCAGTGATTTTAGTCACAGCCAGGTATTCATCCAGTTCCCTTTTGAACGCTTGGTGTGAATCTGCACTCATTGTGCAAATAACTTGTTGCTAAGGACAATGACCCTCTGCGAAAAGAAAAACCTCCTGCCATCTAAACCTAGTTCTGTGCTGATGTAATTTATGCGCTTCGTGCCTGGTACTTCCCAACCAATCAAATTCAGCCGGACTAGTCCCTGCATTATTTCAAAACCTCAATCAATTCTTCTGGAGTAATAGATCCAACTCTCTCAGCTTATTGGGTAACTGAGGGTCTTTAAGCTAGGTATCAATCTAGTAACCCTTCTCAACTTTTTCCAGGGCTTCTAAATCATCTTCCAATGTAATAAAGCTTGAACCAGTATTCTAGATCAAACAAATCAAGTTTTTATACAAGGACAAAATCATGTTTTTTGCTTTATATGGGATTTTTCTGGTAATACATCACAATACTCAATTTGCTTTTTCTATAGCCTTGTAGCACTGGTCCTGAACCTTTATAGATATACACCTCCAGGTCTCTTTCCTACTAAAGATACACAAACTTGGCATTATGTGCATATTTATCGATATAAAATGACATCTGCCAGATGCCAAATCTAATTGTAGTTGCTGCATTTGTCATCCAAGATTCTAACATTCACACACATCTTTGTCTCATCTGCAAACTGTTCCTTCAATGCCTTTATCTAAATCATTAATCATTAACCAAGATTGTGAAGAGAAATAGGCCTAACACCAATCCCGAGAAACCACACAAAACTGCTAACATTAATGCAAACCTTTTGCCCACGAGAGGCCAACCAATTCCTTATCCAACCTAAGAGCAGCCCTCCAATCTCACAGGATTCAGGTTTATAAGGTAGCGTGGAACCTTGTCAAAAGTTTTTTTAACATCCAAGAATACAATGTCACCCAGGTTATCTTCAGCCACCAACCTAGTAAGTTCCTCAAAGAATTCAACAAGGTTGGTAAGACAAAACCTTCTTTTCCAGAAGCCACTTCGAGAATCTCTAATAACCCATTCTCTGACACAGTTATCTCTAACGATCCATTCTAGCAACTTGTCCATAACTAAAGAGAAGCTAATGCATCTATAATTTCCTGATTCTGGTGCCCTTTTTGAATAGTGGTACGATAGGAGCCTCCCTCCTGCCCCAGAGAACATTCCCTGACCCTAGCGCGCTGATAAATATATAAGCAAACAATCACTCAGCACAGCTTTCATTTCTTTGTTGAATAGTTTGCAGTCAATGATACAGGCTTCATTGTTAATAATCCACAAAAAACCCCTGAAAACTGTAGCTTAAGTGCATTTGCTTCATGGGTTCTTTGCTTAAGAATTCCTAGCAACGCACTGCTAAGGTTTAACAATCACACTACACATTATCAGTTCATTCACTAGGCTCACAGCAGCATACCTCATCGTGGATGGCCTGGACCCAAATGTCTGGGGTTTTATTGAGTCTTGTGAACATCACATGACAGGCTAAGCCACTCACAATTCAAAAACTCTACACTATAGAACTTTTAAATCAAGTACCCACTTTTAATAAGGGCACTAGAACCCACAAATTTCTAAATTAACTGGGAACTTTACCAAATTAAATAGAAATTCTGATCCCGGGGATGATGATGCACTCACGTCCCTCCGGTGCCCACCTCACACAGAAGGCCGTGAGCGTACTAGTGGACACCGCGTGCTCCATCTCCAGGGACACCCTGGCGTGAAAGTAACTGTGGAAGAGAGGCAGGCAGTCGGGCTGAACGACCCCCTTGACCGCCCGCTGCCTTGACCTGTTAATGGCCACCTTGGCCAGGCCCAGGAGCAGTCCTACGAGGAGTCCCAGCAGATTGGAAAACTGCAAAAGTAACGGCCCTATTTAAACAAAGAGGCAGACAAAAAGCAGGAAACTATAGACCAGTTAGCCTAACATCTGTGGTTGGAAAAATGTTGGAGTCCATTATTAAAGGAGCAATACCAGGACATTTGGAAAAACATAATCCAGTCAGGCAGAGTCAGCATGGATTTATGAAGGGAAAGTCATGTTTGACAAATTTGCTGGAATTCTTTGAGGATGTAACAAACAGGGTGGATAAAGGGGAACCAGTGGATGTGATGTATTTGGACCTCCAGAAGGCATTTGACAAAGTGCCACATAAAAGGTTACTGCACAAGATAAAAGTTCACAGGGTTGGGGGTAATATATTAGCATGGATAGACAATTGGCTAACTAACAGAAAACAGAGAGTCGGGATAAATGGTTCATTCTCGGGTTGGCACTCAGTAACTAGGAATCAGTGCTGGGACCCATATCTACAATCTATATTAATGACTTGGATGAAGGGACTGCGTGTGATGTAGCCAAGTTTGCTGCCGATACAAACTTGGGAAGAAAGGTAATGTGTGAGGAGGACACAAAAAACCTGCAATAGGACATAGACAGGCTAAGTGAGTGGGCAAAAATTTGGTAGATGGAGTGTAATGTTGGAAAGTGTGAGGTTATGCACTTTGGCAGAAAAAATTGAAGAGCAAGTTATTATTTGAATGGAGAAAAATTGCTGCAGCACAGCGGGACCTGGGGGTCCTGGTGCATGAAACACAAAAGGTTGGTATGCAGGTACAGCAAGTGATCAGGAAGGCCAATGGAATCTTGGCCTTTATTGCAAAGGGGATGGAGTATAAAAACAGGAAAGTCTTGCTACAGTTAAAAAAGACAGGGTATTGGTGAAGCCACACCTGGAATACTGCGGACAGTTTTGGTTTCCATATTTAAGAACAGATATACTTGCTTTGGAGGCAGTTCAGAGAAGGTTCACTGGATTAATTCCGGGGATGAGTGGGTTGACTTATGAGGAAAGGTTGAGTAGGTTGGTCCTCTACTCATTGGAATTCAGAAGAATGAGAGGTGATCTTATTGAAACGTATAAGATTATGAGGGGACTTGACAAGGTGAATGTAGATAGGATGTTTCCAGTGATAGGGGAGACTACAACTGGGGGCATAATCTTAGGATAAGGGGCCGCCCATTTAAAACTGAGATGAGGAGGAATTTCTTCTCTGAGGGTTGTAAATCTGTGGAATTCGCTGCCTCAGAGAGCTGTGGAAGCTGGATCATTGAATCAATTTAAGACAGAAATAAACAGTTTCTTAACCGATAAGGGAATAAAAGGTTATGGGGAGCAGGCAGGGAAGTGGACCTGAGTCCATGATCAGGTCAGCCATGATTGTATTAAATGGCGGAGCAGGCTTGAGGGGCCGTATGGCCTACTCCTGCTCCTATTTCTTATGTTCTTATGAGGCCCTCCGACCTGCCCACTCTCCTCCGTACAGGATGCCCAAAGATCAGGAACGTGGGACTAAAGTGCAGCCAAAAATTGGGGAGCAGCCCCTTTAAATAATGAAAGAGGGGCTGCAACCTGACACACTGTACATAGACGTGGAACACGGACTCCTCCAGACCGCAGAAATTGCAGGTGGCCTGAGAATCCTTGAACCACCTTAAAAACTTATTGCACGGACTGTCCTGTGCAAGATTCTCCATGCCAAGTCCCCAATGATTAAAGGGAGGACTCCCGCATAGAGAGCACTCCATTGGGCACCCTCGCCTCCTCCGGACCACAAAATGGTGCGCCATGGCGTGTCTGGATGGCAGTCGAGGATGGCAAAATGGAAGGTGTGCAAGAGCAGCCCACAACAGGTCTACAACTATTTTAAAGTTGAAACAATAATCAAGTGCCCCCCATAAAAGGGGACACTAAAACCAATAAATTCACAAATTAAACTTTAGATGTTAGACAATAAAACTTTTGGACATTAAACGGTCAAATTAAAATTTGGTTGCCGGGGGTGATGATGCACTCCAATCCCTCCGGCGCCCACCTCTCGTGGAAGGCCGCGAGCGTACCGGTGGACACGGCGTGCTCCATCTCCAGGGACACCCTGGCTTGAATGTAACCACGGAAGAGAGGCAGGCAGTCGGGCTGAACGACCCCCTCGACCGCCCACTGCCTGGACCGGTTAATGGTCACCTTAGCCGTGCCCAGGAGCAGCCCTACGAGGAGGCCTTGCGACCTGCCCGCTCCCCTCCGCAAGGGTGCCCAAAGATCAGGAGTGTGGGACTGAAGTGCAACCAGCATTTGAGGAGCAGCCCCTTCAAATATTGGAAGAGGGGCTGCAACCTCATACGTTTAACATAGACATGGAACATGGACTCCTCTAGACCGCAGAAATCGCAAGCAGCCTGGGAGCCCATGAACCGACTTAAAAACTTATTACACGGGACTGCTCCATGCAAGACCCTCCAGGTCAAGTCCCCAATAAATAAAGGGAGGACTCCCGCATAGAGAGCACTCCATTGCGGACCCCCCCGCCCCCTCCGTACGGCAAGATGGTGCACCATGGCGTATCCGGATGGCAGACAAGGATGGCAAAATGGAGGTGTCCAAGAGCAACCCTCAACAGCTCTACAACTATTTTTGTAAAACAATAAATTCAGTGCCCCCTGATTAAAGGGGGATACTAAATCCGACAAACTTAAACAAATTAAACTTGAGACATTAAAGATCAAATTTAAATTTGGTTGCCGGGAGTGATGATGTACTCCAGTCCCTCCGGCGCCCACCTCTCGCGGAAGGCCGCGAGCGTACCGGTGGACACCGTGTACTCCATCTCCAGGGAAACCCTGGCTCAGATGTAAGTGCAGAAGAGAGGCAGGCAGTCAGGCTGAACGACCCCCTCAACCGCCCGCTGCCTGGACCAGCTGATGGCACCCTTGGCCGTGCCCAGGAGCAGTCCTACGAGGAGGCCCTCGGACCTACCCGCTCCCCTCCGCACAGGGTGCCCAAAGATCAGGAGTGTGATTGAAGTGTAACCAGAATTTGAGGAGCAACCCCTTTAAATAATGGAACAGGGACTGTAACCTCGCACATTCAATAAAAACATGGAACACGGACTCCTCCAGACCGCAGAAATTGCAGGCGGCTTGGAAGTCCGTGAACCAATTAAAAAACTTATTGCACGGACTGTCCTGTGCAAGATCCTCCATGCCAAGTCCCCAATGAATAAAGGGAGGACTCCCTCCAAATGGCAAGATAGTGCGCCATGGCGTGTCCGGATGGCAGACGAGGATGGCAAAATGGAGGGTGTACAAGAGCAGCTCTACAAACCTGTGAGTATACTCACAGGTGCATACATTACAAATGGAGTAATATAAACCTTATTCACTAGATGGGAAAAGTGAATTCAACATGGGTTTTACACCCTGTGCAATATTACTTTCCGTTCATTTCAGTGGAGAGTAAAATGGGTGTGGTTTAAATCCAACATTGGACCCGATCCCGTCAGTTTTCCAACAAGCAGCTTAGGTTAAAATTGTCGCAATATGTCTCAGTATAAAGTAGATTAAGTCTGTTTGTACTGTAAATGTGATACAAAGATGCCTGTTTATTGCAGTAGAAGTAAACTGCTGTGTGTGGACTCTGAGCCAGACTAAAAATGCTGGTAAAAAGCATCCATCATTAAAGTACTGTAACTTAAGTGTATTTTTAAGTGGCCAATTACAGTTCAGCATATTAAGTGAAGCTACGTTCTGTCAGTTGTATACCGTTTAAAAGGGACACTGCCTTGGTCATTGTGAAAGACCAACAGAATACCAGCTGCGCAGCATTTATGTTGCATTGCATCACGTGCAATTGATGGAATATGTGAATTGGATCATTGCACGCTGTTTTTGGAACTACAGGGAAAGGCTTCGGCAAAAAGCTTTTACGGTTCAGGAGTACACATAAATTCTAGCAAGTCTGGTTCAGTTTCCGACAGCAGAAAGGGAGAATTTTGAGAGTTGCTGGTTAATTCGTAGCCCATCATTTGAGAAAGGCAATCCGCAGAGTCGAGGGCATCTACTCACAATGTAGCCATTGCAGTAACGAGGGAATTTGTGATTGCAAGTAGCAACACGGACTCAGAAGAGAACACTAGCCTGACCATAAGAAACCTGCAGTTTCGATGTGAAACAGCTAGTCCAATTGGTTGACTTTGGTTCTATTTAATGAGTATTCAGATTTAAGGGGGCCAAAATTCAGTCTCCCAATAAGGCCTCTGGCGGCCATGGGGCAATTCCGAATGGCCGGCGACTTGCAGCGACCAGGCCGACGCTCGCAAAATTCACCTCGGGGCTTTTTGCTGCGGTGTGACGATCTGCCCCGCTCCTGCAAATGTGTCTTAAAGACGTCATCAGAGCGCGCACCACAATGGAGCTGCCCCAGGAGGGAAATTCACCTGCAAAAGTCTTCCGGCTGCCGCTCGGTGACCCCGACAGTTTTTTGTGCCAGGGTACTCCTTGTTGACTGTAGGTGCGGCCACCCTTAAAGGGGAGGTGGTGCTGACGGCTACGCCATTTTTTTTGTCGGCCGACTGCCATGTCGTGTCGACAATTATGCCTCCACGTTCGGCCTGGCCACCAACAGGCAGCCTGCCACCTCCTCTTGTGTGCCAGGCCACTGGCCCGGCCGAAACCCTCCCTGGTAGCCCAGTGGACCGAACTAAAAAAGATGCAGAGCTCGCAGCGGCCCTCCCCTTTAACTGAAGGGGAGACTTGGTAACCCGCCAGCTTGATGACGTCACACTGATGAATGACAGTGTTGGAGACTTTATCCTGCCCCCACTTCCGCCTCGCTAGTGACGCTCCGCCCCTACTTCCACCCCCATGATGATCCACTTCAACCCCGCTTGAAAAAAAAGTTCAAGGAGCTGAATTTCTCCGGATAGGCTGTCATATCCATTGCGCCGGCCAGAAGACTTTGAAAACAGTAGGTCTGCGCCGTTTCGAGCGGAAGTGAATTTTGGCCCCAAGGTATAAAGATGTCTGGATGTTCCCACACCATCCATCTTTAAAACCAACAAGGTAGGATTGAGCATTGAATTGGACTCAGTCTCGGATTTGATTGGAACAAGTCATATTCCAAACTTTGCCAGCTGAGTTCAGGTCTGCCTTTTTAAAAGGTGCACAAGGCCAAGTCTTGAATACATTTTAAGTCACTTTAGTTGCCATATTTTATAAATTTCTGGTGGAAATCACCAAAAATTGATTAGGAATGATTTTTTAAAAGTCCAAGCATTTGTCAGTGAAAATCAATAAGGACTGAAAACCTTAATTATATTATACCAGTAATCAATGACTAGGAGGTATGGCTGTAGAAGATAAGTGCTTATGTTCTCTTACTGGGCAGGAAGAGAAAAGTGGGAACTATCTTAATTCCTGAGTTCATGGTGAAATCAGTCTTTTATGAACAGACTGTTGTTGTACAGCTTTCTTGCTCTTTTCGCGTTGTTGCTTTAAACGTCGAATTACACACACACTCAGTTGCAGTAAATGACAGGATCAGGTCTTTTATTTAGACATTCATACTATACAAACCATGTATGAATGTTCCTGAGACACTTCACAAAGGCTTGTTTCCGATTTCCGTGGCTGCTTGTGACACACACCTTCCGAGTTTCCAGTGTCTAATGAATGGTGCCTGTGTCTAACAAACGGCCAGTTCCATCTCTTATACCTAAAAAGCCTTTGAACTCTTGTTTCCTTGTATAGTACATACAGACAATTAACATGCAAACGATGTAGATTCAAACAGCATTGTCCTGAAATGACGGCTATCTGCTTTCTGAACTACTATACACAAACCAAATCGTTTCCTCACATAGTAACAAAGGTACACTCAAATACTTAACATACAGATAAATGACCAGCTACTCATTATCCCGGAGTCAAGTCTCACTGCCATAAATTGACTCCCACCATGAAGTACTGTAAACACACAGGTGATCAGATAGACATTTCAATGGCTAAATGGCTCCATATCGTCTGGCAGCCTGTTTTGATCCAAACACCCTGTTTTAATCCAAACTTTAATCTTCAATTTAAACCTTTCGATATCTCCAGACTGCGCCGAAGCAAAGCATTTCAGAAATGCATGTTTGTGCTCCCACAATTGTGACTTAGAAAGTGAAGACAATCTCTTGTGATTCAACCTGTTTAGCGGAGAATGGGAATAGGGATGAGTGCAAAGCCAAATTAAAGAAAAAAAATAGCTATTTCCAATTTATTTATGAAGAACTGAGGTGGCCTGTATAATTATGAACGTCGGAGCATTTATTTTTTGACCTAAAATAGACTTGTGTGCATACATAGAGGGCACATTTTTGATTGGTGCGTAAATGGGGTAGCCGGTGGGTGTCACATCGGTTATGTCTGCCTGATGACGTTTCGTGGCCATAATATTGGTGAGCTGCTAATACTGCAGGAGCACTGAGAGGCAGCTCGGCATTCAGAGAGGGGCAGGAAATCAGGCAGCTGGTCCGCGGAGCCGAGACACAACTAGAGCTTTAAAGAAGGTAGGAAAAGGCAGGGAGGGGAGATTGGTACTGGAAATGGGCGGAAAGATTTTTGTGTAGCCAGGAAGAGCACTCATGTTTGCCATGGTTGATAGGTTGTCTAGATGATGTTTGGCAGTTTCTGAGAGGTTGTCATAGCTCCATTGATAACACTGAAATCGACACAATGTGAATGTATTAGCCCGAGCGGTGTTTTCCAGGTCTGAAGAGAGGCGCAGTAGGGAAGCTAATTTTTGAAGTACTAATTTATGCTGTTATGCTATCAAATTGGTGCTGAGTTAGTGTCAGCCGTGGCTCAGTGGGTAGCACTCTCGCCTCTGTGTCAGAAGGTTATGGGTTCAAGTCCCACTCCAGGGACTTTGAGCACATAAATCTAGTCTGACAGTCCCAGTGCAGTGCTGAGGGAGTGCTGTACTTTCGGAGGTGATGTCTTTCGGATGAGATGTTAAATCGGGGCCCTGTTTGCTCTCTCAGGTTGATGTAAAAGATTCCATGGAACTTGTTCGAAGAAGAGCAGGGGATTCATCCCTGATGTCCTGGCCAATATTTATCCTTCAATCAACATCTAAAACAGATTATCTGGTCATTATCACATTGCTGTTTGTGGGAGCTTGCTGTGCGCAAATTGGCTGCTACGTTTCCTACATTACAACAGTGACTACACTTCAAAAAGTACTTCATTTGCTGTAAAGCGCTTTGAGAAGTCCGGTGGTCATGAAAGGCGCTGTAGAAATACTGGTCCTTTTTCTTTTCTGAATCTACACAAGTATTTGCGTAAATTTGGCACCAAGTTGGTCATGTAATACTAGTATTAAAGAGGCAGACCTTCATCAGAACAAGGGAGGCTCAGTGTGAGCCTTCCCAGAAAGAAATGGACAAATAAAACCACCCTGTTCTTTTCCTTGACGGCATTGTCAAATGGCTGGGACCTAGATCAATGTGACATATACAAATAGGCACAGAGAAACACATACATACCTCTTGGATAGTAACACTATTGCAACTCCTCCAAGTCACAAACCATCCCGACTTGGACATGCAATATCGTTCCTTCATCGTCACTGGGTCAAAATCCTAGAACTCCCTCCCTCATAGCACTGTGGGAGCACCTTCACCACATGGACTGAGATCTCTGATAGCCTGGCGCTACTCAGGGATATGATCGCCTATGTGCGGGACAGGTGGGTGGACACCTGCTTAATCAGCTTGGACCAGGAGAAGGCCTTTGACAGGATATTGCACACGTACCTGATGGACGTGCTCTCCAAAATGGGGGTTGGGGAGGGTATCCGCAATTGGATCCAACTGCTCTACAGAGACATCTGTAGCGCAGTTCTAATCAATGGGTGGGAAACTGAAAGCTTTCCGATCAGATCTGGAGTCAGGCAAGGCTGTCCTCTCTCATCTCCCTTGTTTATGTGTTGTATCGAGCCCTTTGCCGGGTCCATCAGGAAGGATGCGGGCATTAGAGGGGTGACTATCCCAGGCAGCGGAGGCGCACAGGTCAAGACCTCCCTGTACGTGGACGACCTGGCCATCTTTTGCTTGGATCCGCAGTCGGTCCGCAGATTGCTCACAATCTGCGACCAGTTTGAACTGGCCTCGGGAGCGAAGGTCAATCGCAGCAAAAGCGAGGCCATGTTCTTTGGCAACTGGGCCGACCGATCCTTTATTCCCTTCACCATTTAGCCAGATTACCTGAAGGTATTGGGAATATGGTTTGGAGCGGACAGGGCGTGCGCCAAAAACTGGGAAGAGCGTATCGCCAAAGTGAAGCAAAAACTGGGATGGTGGAAGCTGCGCTTCCTCTCCATGGCAGGAAAGAACCTGGTCATCAGGAGTGAGGTGCTCTCGGGGTTGCTGCACGTGGCACAGGTCTGGCCCATCTCTCGGTCCTGTGCCGCGGCAGTCACCCGGGCCGTCTTCCACTTTGTCTGGAGGTCCAAAATGGAACGTGTCCGCAGAGACACAATGTACAAATCTCTGGACAGTGGAGGAAAGGATGTTCCGAACGTGGCCCTCATCCTGATGGCCACCTTTGTGTGCGGCTGCATCAAGCTGTGCACAGACCCCTGGTACGCAAACACCAAGTGTCACTACGTGCTGAGGTTCTACCTGTCCCCGGTGTTGCGAAGGATGGGCCTGGCCATGCTGCCGCGAAACGGCCCCACCAGCTGGACCGTGACTGTCCACCTGCCCTTCGTGGAAAAGTTTTTCACAAAAAACCCCTTTGACCACAAGGCCATAAAACAGTGGTCAGCACGTAACGTCCTGGACACCCTATGAAAGGAGAGGGTGGACCCTGTCGGGTGGTTCCCTGAGCGGACTGTCGAACTCGTTTGGCAGAACGTCTCATCGCCAGAGCTTTCACACAAGCACCAAGACGTAGCTTGGTTGGCGGTGAGGAGGGTCTTACCCGTCAGAGCTTTCATGCACAGCACGGTGTCCCCGAGTCGGCTGCGGGGCGGACGAGACTGTCACCCATCTCCTTCAGGATTGCGCCTTTGCAAGGCAGGTTTGGAAAGAGATGCAATGGTTGCTGTCGAGGTTCATCCCAAGCATCTCCGTAACACAGGACTCTGTGCTCTACGCACTGTTCCCAGGGACACACACCGAGACAGACATCACCTGCTGCTGGAGGGCCATCAACTCGGTCAAAGACGCTCTTTGGTCTTGCCGAAACTTGCTGGTCTTCCAGAGCAAGCAGATGTCCACGCCGGCGTGTTGCAGACTGGCGCAATCCAAGATCCAGGATTACGTGCTGAGGGACGCGCTTAAAATTGGTACAGCTGCCGCAAAGGCACGGTGGGGAAGGGCCACAGTTTAAAGCAGGAATCAGTACAAAACTCCCCTCGGGCCGTACTTGTAACTTCTTTTTTGTGTACGTGGAGCACCATGATCTGTAAACAACTATGTAGTGCCATGTACAATGCAAGGTCTGTTTCGTAATGCACGTTGTAAAGAAAAAAAATGTAAATGTACCGTCACCCATTCCATGTACTGTATAATGACACATGTAATGTAATTTGTCGAATGTACTAAAATGTATCCCGTATTGTACCGAATTGTACTTGAAATGAAAAGCAAGGAAATGTATCGAACGGAACTGCCGCCAGCACCCAAATGTAGTGTATGGGATTGCTGACCGCAGCTAAATGTACTGAACTGCTTTTGAATGTACTGTACAAATTTTTATATGAATAAAGTAGATTTTGAAATTAAAAAAAACATGGACTGCAGTGGTTCAAGAAGGCGGCTCACCACCTGCTCAAGGGCAATTGGGGATGGGCAATAAATGCTGGTCTTGCCAATAATGTCCATATCCTGAGAATAAATTAAAAAATAAAAGTGTTACTGCCGTTAGATTGTATTAGATCGTAAGCTATAAAAAATATAGGGGGAAAAATTGGACTCCTTTGCGGCTCCCATCGGGCGCTAATGGGACGCAAATGAGTTAGTGACTGGGCGCGGTGCTGTTAACGACTCCCACCATATTTGGCGGGAGTTTAACGGCGGCGCTACAGCGTTGCACCCCGACCTCCTGCACCCAGAGATCGTGCCATCATCGCTGTGCACATCTCCCAGTTAGTGCCCAGGCCCCGAAATTGGCTTTCACCCCCTGAAGTTGGCCTGGGTGATAACAGCAACAACTTCAGGGGACACCTATCGGGCAGCCGGCCGCTACAGCGGCGAAAATTAACGGCGAGGTGGCCGAGTGCAAAATAAAACGTACCTTTTTGCTGCAGTTTCTTCGTGGAGGGACTGGAGTGCATCATCACCCCCGGCAACCAAATTTTTATTTGATCCATTTAATGTTCAAAGTTTAATTTGTTTAATTGTCGGTTTCTAGTGCCCCTTTGATAAGGGGCATTTGGTCTACAGATCAACCAAAATAGTTGTCAACTCTCTTATGCAGCAGTGGACAGCAAACTGGGAAATGTTACAGATGTCGCCTGCTCCAGCCTACAAGGATGTCGACTCAAAGAAATTCAGTGCCACAGTCACCTTCACAGTCACTGTCCTTGCCCTGGTGTGAGGCTGCAGGTCTGGTTGCAGGAGGAATTCTGTGAGCACCTCCTTCATAAAGCGCAGGCGCCTCACACACTGTGCTTGGTTCAGGTTGAGGTAAGAGAATTGCTCGCGGAAGATCCTAGGTGCGTGAGGCCTCCCTGCTGAGAGCTCTCCTCCCCTTCCTCCTCTTCACTCTGTGAGCAGCTTGTCCTCTTCTTCGCTGCCTCTGATCCAACTCGCTGCCATGCTGCAGGCCAAGAGGGATGACAACTAGAGCACACATGACTGGGAGCAAGAGGTCTGACCAGAACCCTTGAATTCAGAAGCAAGGCCTTCTCCACTTGCAACACCACTCCCTGTCACCTCATCAACTTTAAACAACTCTAGAAACATAGAAACATAGAAAATAGGTGCAGGAGTAGGCCATTCGGCCCTTCGAGCCTGCACTGCCATTCAATGAGTTCATGGCTGAACACGCAGCTTCGGTACCCCATTCCTGCTTTCTCACCATACCCATTGATTCCCCTCGTAGTAAGGACTACATCTAACTCCTTTTTGAATATATTTAGTGAATTGGCCTCAACAACTTTCTGTGGTAGAGAATTCCACAGGTTCACCACTCTCTGGGTAAAGAAGTTTCTCCTCATCTCGGTCCTAAATGGCTTACCCCTTATCCTCAGACTGTGACCCCTGGTTCTGGACTTCCCCAACATTGGGAACATTCTTCCTGCATCTAACCTGTCTAAACCCGTCAGAATTTTAAACGTTTCTATGAGATCCCCTCTCATTCTTCTGAATGCTAGTGAATACAAGCCCAGTTGATCCAGTCTTTCTTGATATGTCAGTCCCGCCATCCCGGGAATCAGTCTGGTGAACCTTCGCTGCACTCCCTCAACAGCAAGAATGTCCTTCCTCAAGTTAGGAGACCAAAACTGTACACAGTACTCCAGGTGTGGCCTCACCAAGGCCCTGTACAACTGTAGTAACACCTCCCTGCCCCTGTACTCAAATCCCCTCGCTATGAAGGCCAACATGCCATTTGCTTTCTTAGACGCCTGCTGTACCTGCATGCCAACCTTCAATGACTGATGTACCATGACACCCAGGTATTGTTGCACTTCCCCTTTTCCTAATCTGTCACCATTCAGATAATAGTCTGTCTCTCTGTTTTTACCACCAAAGTGGATAACCTTACATTTATCCACATTATACTTCATCTGCCATGCATTTGCCCACTCACCTAACCTATCCAAGTCACTCTGCAGCCTCATAGCATCCTCCTCGCAGCTCACACTGCCACCCAACTTAGTGACATCCGCAAATTTGGAGATACTACATTTAATCCCCTCGTCTAAATCATTAATGTACAGTGTAAACAGCTGGGCCCCAGCACAGAACCTTGCGGTACCCCACTAGTCACTGCCTGCCATTCTGAAAAGTACCCATTTACTCCTACTCTTTGCTTCCTGTCTGACAACCAGTTCTCAAAAGATCCAAACACTTCTGCACACTTACACATAGCCAGTAGAAATCAAAAAGCAAATTACCTGAAGGTTGGTGATGATCTTTGCTGCTGCTGCTGAACGCATGTTCAGCTGTGCGAGGTTCAGAGAGGGCATTTGCTCCAGCATTGAGAACAAAAATGGCAGCGCTGACGTCAAATCAGCGTTGCATGCAGATTGACGTCACGACCTGCCTACTTGCCGTACTTATAACGCATGATTCTAACAGCTGCGTGACCGCCCTCACCAAGATGGCATCCGGTGCGTCCCGCACCCGCTGCTTAGACGCCATTTTGGTCCCAATTCAGCACCTGTAGCGCCCAAACAACAGGCGCTACGCAACAGAATTTCTAGGCCAGGAAGTTAACATCACTGTCATTCATTAATAATGAAAAAATCCTGCAGAAAAATGTAACACTGTCAGGAAAATCGCCTGCTGCAATTATAAAAATGGTCTAATTGTACTGTACAATATCTTGCAACAAAATGAATAAAATACTGAGAGTGAATACGTTGTGTTCATGATGTCTAGTAGAAAAACTGTAAAGCACCACAGTACCATAGTTCAACCTGGAAAAGACTGGTTACATTGTCAGATATAAAACAAACACAGTGTCTGTCCAAAGATTAAGCTGACAAATAGCAATGTCTGACAGGCATGCTGTGACAGATGCACTGAATTGTTACAAATGGAATACCCGTTACTGGGAAAAGGATTGAATACCCTACAGTCAGCTCACATATTAAAAACATTTCCAACAGCTAAAAAAAAGTCTGAATAATAAATAATTCTTTACTATTTAGAGCTCTAGGCCATAACTGATCTATAATTGGATACCAAGAATTGCATTTTGTTAACATTGAGTTCTTTGATGTACTGAACTTATTGTCTAGTTCTTTAAAAAAAACTACTTTTGTACTAACTTTTGCACAATATTACTGAAAACTGGTTAACGAAGAATTAAATACATTTACATACAATTAATTGAAGTATTTACAATACACGGGACTAGAAATTCAATGCATTTGTGCCTCCTGTTAGCGCGTCCTGGGGGCACTAATGGGGCGCAAATGTGTTACCGCCCGGGTGCGGCGCTAACAATGACTCCTGCTATATTGGGCAGATTAGCAGCGATGCTACGGTTTTGTGCCCTGATCTCCTGCGCCTGGAGATCGTGACGTCATCGCTGTGGCATCACTCTGCTAGCGCCCCGGCCCCGAAATTGAGTTTCACCCCCTGAAGCAGCGTTGGGCGAAAACACCGGCAGCTGCAGGATTAGGTGGCCGGCCACTATCGGGCAAAAATTAAAGGCAAGGTGCCCGAGGTAAGTAAAAAAACACTTACCTTGATTTTCACGCTGCTGCTCCGTTTTCTTCGCGGGGCTCTGGCCGCGATTGCTCAGCCCACGTTCTGCTCAAGTGCTGGGCTGATTGCGCGGCCCCCCCATCCCCCGCTCCCCGGTGGTCCAGGCAGGTCCCTTTCCTCCTTGCAGAGTCGGCAGCGTGAACCTTCCCTTTAAGTGATGTGCAGTGTGCAGCACTGTTGAGGCATCCCCCCCAGTTAGCGCTCCAAGGAGAAGAGGAGTGCATAATTTGTCGCTCCACTTCCGTCCGGGGGCGGAAATCTGCATTTTCTGAGAGGGGCGAAACTGTAGTGCCTGGCGCTAGGTTTTGCATCTCCCAACTGTTACCGTCCCCGAATGGGGTGATAATGAATTTCACCTCGATAGGATCTAGATGGCAGTGAGGTAGCACATATGCTTTCACCTCTGCATCTGGGTCTCCATACAAACCAAGCTTCAGAGATATTCACAGTTCTGAAATGAATAAGTAAATAATTGCGTGTGGGTATGGATCCACAGCATGAAAAAGCTCAGAATCAATCAACTGTCTTACTCAATACGTC
This sequence comes from Pristiophorus japonicus, assembly GCF_044704955.1. Classification (NCBI taxonomy): domain Eukaryota; kingdom Metazoa; phylum Chordata; class Chondrichthyes; family Pristiophoridae; genus Pristiophorus; species Pristiophorus japonicus. The sequence continues at coordinate 278,744,566 of NC_091977.1, read as the reverse complement.
ACTTAACTCAGCCAAGAGCCTTTGATATCGACACTCGGTGCAAAAAGTGGAAAGATATACCATCCCTCATATATTACTCTCTTGTGCAGTGGAAAACTTAACCCCCAAACAAATTTACTAAATCATCTGCCTGCCATTTGGACCACCACTGGCATATATGGCCATACATAAAGAAATGTGTAAATAAAGAACACTATGGGGGAGAAATTGGGTATCGCCCCGTTTGGGGACGGTAACACTCGGGAGGCATGAGACTTCGCTCCGGGCGCAGAAGGCCACGAATGTACCGGTGGACACTGCATGCTCCATCTCCAGGGACATCCTGGCTCGGATGTAATCACGGAAGAGTGGCAGGCAGTAGGGCTGAATGACTCTCTCGACCGGCCACTGCCTGGACCGGTTAATCGCCACTTTGGCCATGCCCAGGAGCAGGTACACGAGGAGGCCTTCCGACCTGCCCGCACCCCTCCGCACGGAGCGTGGGACTGAAGTGCAACCAGAATTTGAGGAGATGCTGCAACCTCACACATTGAACATAGACATGGAACACGGACTCCTCTAGACCGCAGAAATTGCAGGCGGCATGGGAGCCCGTGAACCGACTGAAAAACCGATTGCACGGGACTGCTCCGTGCAACACCCTCCAGGCCAAATCCCCAATAAATAAAGAGAGGACTCCCGCGTAGAGAGCACTCCATTGGGGACCCCTGCCTCCTCCGGACAGCAAGGTGGTGCACTATGGCATGTCCGGATGGCAGACGAGGATGGCAAAGTGGAGAGTGTGCAGGAGTAGCCCGTACAGGAATCCCCTCTGCGCAAAACTGAAAAGCACGGAGGGCCTCTTGACCACAATCCTGAAATAAAAGCCATCATAAAGCAAACATTCCAATCAAACTTTATCCATATATGCATCCAATATTACTTCAAAAACTCAATTAATCGCCCTAACGCCTTCTCTTAGTAAGTGTCTTCCATGTGCCTTTGCCTATCCTAATGCTCCTACACAGTGCTACCCCAGTGGCTGCAGAATGGCTGGTAGAAGACCGTTGGCTTTCAGTGGGGGAGACTGCAGATGGCCTTGCAGGACGACCTCGAGCAGCTCTGGGCTTAGTAGGCCCGGCTTCGGACGGCACCATCTCGGCCTGTACAGCAGCAGTCTGGTTGACTGACAACAGCAAAGGCACTGGCGGAGTGGCATTGGTGAGAGAAAGAATGCTGTCATCCTGAGAGAGGACAGCCGGTTCTTGCTTCACGGAACCACTGCCACTCCCCCTGTTGGAATACAGACTGCTGGACTGCTGTGACACTCGGCAAGCCCCTTTTAACACTGGTAAACACAGCCATGATGGCAGCAGTCTGAGCTTGCATGCCTTCAGACTGAGTTTCCATTGCAGCACTCAGATATTGGGTGGCTTGTGCATGTGCTGGAAGCGGAGACTTCGTCCATCAGATGCTGTATCATGGTTGGGTCCACAAGTGCAGTCATGGATCTGCCCAGCTCTTCCACGCTGGAATGGATGGGCTCCAAGTTCTGCCCAAAGTTCTGTGGAAGGCTGGAGCTGGACTTCTCCATGTTCCTTGACAATGCACTCAGGCTTTCTGGCAGACCTGCCAATGCACCAAGCATTTCATTGCGCGTACCCATCAGGATTCTTCTGTAGGCCGCCCCATCAGCGTCTAAATCTGAGTCCTGTGCAGCAGAATTTGTGTGTGATCTCACCCTCCAGGGAGTTGGCTTTGATGTTCCCTCTACCTGTCCCACGCAACCCGGACCAGCTTTTTAAATATGAAGTTTGGCGCATGCATGAAATGTTGAATGGGACGTTCAGCCCGTTAAAGGGGCCGCGCTTCCAAAAAAAAATTAGGGGGCACATTGGCTAGCACCTGAGCTACCCTTTCCCCCTGCCCTGGCTGCAGGCCACTGATGCACAGTGTCTCATCATGTGCAGATTCCGTGTCTAACCTAATCTTTAAAGTACACAGTGTCAGTATCTGGGCAGGCAGAATTAATCTCCCCTTTAAGAGGTGCAGATTGCCTTGAAGAAGTGGAGTCTAGCTTTTAATTGCAGCTAGCCTCACAGAAACTTGGGCCCCCTGCTGAGCGTTCAGCCACCCAGCAGTGCGTTCAGCACTGCAATCATGTTAATTAGTGGTTAGCATGAAATTTACATGCCTATAGACCTCTGGGCACAGGTTGCTATCACATGGCGATTCCTGTGCCTGTTTACAGAGGGACAGCGAATTTCTACTGCCCTGTTTCTCAGTAATATTGTTGTAGTATGGGTGAGGGGTGGACAATGACAGGACAATGTGTGCCAATCATATGGCTGATTACTCCACAGCTGATCATATTCTGTTCATGGATTAATTTATTCATGCCAGAAATATAAAGATAATCTAGTCAGTATGCACATTTGTCAGACTTTGCACGGAATGAAACGAGATAGATAGTGTGCAGTTTTGGCTGTCAGTTAACAGATTCAATTTCTTAATTAAATTCCCAAATTCAAACCACTAAGATCTAAAGCTTTAAAATTAAGATTAATGAACCGTTTATGAAACATAAAGTATTCAAAATAAAAGATTTTCTAAATAATTTACACTTACATCAACACTGCTACCTCATCGACAGTGCAGATTGATCGCAACTGTGGAATGCTTCACAACCAATATCAGTGCTGCTTCCTGATTGATTAATATCAGGTGTGAGACAAGTTGTCAGCTTTCTTCTTCCCCTGAGATGCAATATCATGTTGAAGTTGAAATATAACAGCATATTATATGAACAGACAAACAATGGGGGACAGATAAATACTCTCTGGTCCATCGAGCCTGTCCCACACAATCGCGAGACTTTATGTGTCACAATATATAACAACAACAACAACTTGTATTTATATATATAGTCACTTTAACATAGTGAAATGTCCCAAGGCGCTTCACAGGAGTATTCTGAGCTAAAAATTTGACACCGAGCCACATAAGTACAAATTAGCGCAGGTGAGCAAAAGATTTGTCAAAGAGGTATGTTTTAAGGAGAATCTTGAAGGAGGAAAGAAAGATAGAGAGGCGGAGAGGTTTAGGCAGGGAGTTCCAGAGCTTGGGGCCTCGACAACAGAAGGCACGGCCACCAATGGCTGATCGATATACATTCCACCCTACCTGAAACCATGTGATCTCCTGGGGAGAGACAAAAAAAAGATTAAAAACCCAGGCCAATTTGGGGGGAAAAAATCCTTCTGACCCACTAATCCAGGAGATCACTCTGGCCCTGAATTCCCCACAGTACCTACCTTCTATAAGAGGTGATCTTTGCCCCAGCTAGAAACAGGTCCAGCTCTCGCTTTGGGGTTTCTTTCATCCCTTTTTATTCTAGTTATTTTTGGCTGGTTTAATTTTTCATAGTACACAAGAGGTTAAAAAATATAAATCATGCACCAGCACATGATCAATTTTTGCAATTCTTTAGTGAGTTAGTTAGTCAGTCACAAGACCGTTGCTTGAGGGAAGAGCCAATCCACTCAAGGTGAATCCACAAAGAGGTGAAATGTTGTGTTCTGACGTTGTACCATAGATAATTATTGATTGTTAAACACAGTACGAGGCTGGATTTTTGGTTGTCTATAGCCTCAGTTAGCGCCCAGAGGGCGCGGTAATGTGAGCGTTAGATTTTAGTGACCGAGCGCACAGCTTTTAGGGCCCCGCCGGAAAATTCGTCAGAGGTTTAACGGGGACACAAACTGCTCGAGCTTGGCTGCTGATGATCAGTGCAATCCTGACGCCAGTCCTGGTGTAATGCCCACGCTTGTGCCCAGCTCGCTAAATGAGGTGCGGCCGCCTAATTGAGCATCCGTCAAGAACAACGTCTGGACAAACACGGTACAGGCTTGCAGAGTCGTTAACTGGTGGCTACTTAAAGGGACGAGGAAGCGCTTCCGTCGGAGTTCACAGTCAGTACAACGTTTACACACAGCACAGTGGTAACCGTATGATGGAGGGTGGCGAGGAGTTGGGTAAGCCTCCGAGTTTGCAGCAGCAGACAGACATAGCAGTACAGCTTGAAAACAAGTGATTTTGAAAAATAATTTTCCTGGGATCACCATCAGAGATCGGTGCATGTGCAATGGGTCAGTTATATTTAGCGCCGGCATTTCCGTTAGTGTGTCGTCCCCCCCCCCCCCCCCCCCCGCCTCAGGTCAAGCGTTTAACGGCTGTATTTGCGCCACCTTCAGCTCTTTGCCCAATTCCGACAAATTTCTCGGCAGGAGGCGCAAACATTTTCAAGGCACTAAAATTACCACTCCGCCTGGATTAACACCACAAATGAGGCGCGACCAAATTTCTCCCCCAGTCTGTGCCACATATAGTTGGAAGAAGTTGGAACACTCTGACCTGTGACTCTGAATGTGGATTTTCACAGTAGGTTTTAGGAGGCTTTTGAAGGCAGGGAGAGAGATAGTAATGCAAAGTGATTTTGGAAGAGAGTTCCAATGGACGGGCTCACGGATTGGCTTCTGATGGTAGAGCTGAGCAGTAATCTGGAATCTGAGGTGTGAAGAGGATGATTAGCTGCAGAAGATGTCCCAAAAAGGTTGGACGAGGCCACGGAAGGATTTACCAATGAAAATGATTACCTTAAAGTTAGGTCACTGGGGCACCAGATGCCAGTAACGCTTAGTCATGCGGATGATGAGTATCTAGGATGCTGTGGGAGGCTGCACTGTTCTGGATAACAGGTGTTCATGAAGGCTGGAAGCCCATTTAAGAAAACTTCTATTTATCCCAGAGAGTTAGCAGGCAATTGTAAAGCTAACGGCTAAGATATTAAATCGAAGAGCAGACGTTTTTATTGTTTTGGTTGAATTCTTGTAAGAAAACATGGAATTAAGCTGTTGTACACTAAAGTTATTTTTGATCAGTCGAAGTTCCCAATACAGATTTGTAAAGGTAGTTGAAAAACATGTTACTTTTCCTTTTTACTGATCACAGAATTAATGGCCCAGAACTTGTGGTTGGGATGACAGTGAACTGGCAGCGTTCGTCGTCATGCTGCCGTTGAAACTCAGACGCATGCGAAAATCCCGAAGTTGTGATCAGTCATTGACAACCCCTCCACAGGCTGTGCTGTGTTTCCACTCCCCGACCAACCCCACCCATACAGAGACGGAAATCTGTGTAATTTCTCAAATCATTGAAACTGACGAAAACCTCGGCTCTTCTGCAGTAACTACGCTGTTAAATTCCCCACTAACTGAGGCTTTAACAACGTTTTGACTGCTGAATAAAGGTTAAAGGCCTGAAAAGCTAATTTTTATTTTGTGCAGTGTCAAATTTGTCCATTTTATTAAAGAAGCAAAATTTGAAGAAACTTTTCAAGAAAACAGTTTACATTTTTTTAAAGTTTGTCCCTCTTTATTTCAGGTTTGCCTTTTTACCATGTGAGAGCCCCAATTTTTGTTTTGCTCTCGCTAACATTTTTTTTCAGTTCGAATTTTAACTGGTGGAGCAGGCTCGAGGGGCCAAATGGCCTACTCCTGTTCCTATTTCTTATGTTCTTATGTTCTAAGAGCTTACCCACTTCCTTGTTCTCTGTCTGTGAGAATTCTGCCTTTTGATTGCCTGCTTCGACAGCCTGTTGATGTCACAGCAGCTCGCACTAGGGGATCCCCACTACAGTCCGTTGAATTGAATTCAAGGTCAGAAAACTCGAAGTTCTCGACACAGAGATTGTGAGATCCTTGTGCGAAGCATATTTTGGGGCCACCAGTAAACACCTTCGCTTCGTCGCTGACTGCAAATTCTGGGCTGTTGGCTAACTTCTCGACTTGTGATGTTGACTGCATATAGTCATGCCATGCTGCTGAAGGGCAATAAAGCAGACGTGATCTCATTGATCTTATTCCATAAATAAAAATCTTGAAAACCAAGCTAATATTTGTTATGTTTTTGGATCTTTATTACTCTGTTTATTCTGGGTATATTTTTGGTTTATCAGTCTCCTAATTGCTCATTGCACCCTTGAGAGAGTTCCGACTTAATAAGAACATAAGAAATAGGAGCAAGAGTCGGCCATTTGGCCCCTTGAGCCTGCTCCACCATTCAATAAGATCATGGCTGATCTGATCATGGACTCAGCTCCACTTCACTGCCCACTCCCCATAACCCTTGACTCCCTTATCGCTCAAAAATCTGTCGATCTCCGCCTTAAATATATTCAATGACCCAGCCTCCACACCTCTCTGGGGCAGAGAATTCTGCAGATTTACAACCCTCTGAGAGAAGAGATTCCTCCTCATCTCAATTTTAAATGGGCGACCCCTTATTCTGAAACTATGCCCCTTTGTTCTAGATTCTCCCATGACCGGAAACATCCTGTCTGCATCTACCTTGCCGAGTCCCCTCATTATCTTATATGTTTCAATAAGATCACTGCACATTCTTCTAAACTCCAATGAGTAAAGACCCAATCTACTTACTGCAGTATCTAGCTAAGTTGAATATCACATCAATCACAATGAGCAGAAAACCCTTCTGTAGATTTGCTTTAGCTACTGGTTCTATCCCATGCCCCTAAGGGATTCTCCTTATGTCTTTGATAAGCAGCAGAATGGCACAACACCAGACCTTGTTTTCGAGAGTTTCATTATCAAATTTATTGGATAATAACTGGAATTTGTATAAAAGGCAGTAATTCACACACAAACACACACACACACACATATATATATATATATATAGGATAATGCTAACTTCTTGTATAAGAAAAATAATAAATGGTTTGCAAATGTGATATTGCACTATATTTTATAATTAATTTTTATATACATAGCTGCTCTTTTATATCTGTACCAATCATGGAAATGTCTGATTCTCATAAGAGGTACTATTCAACCGACTTCTCTTTGCAGGCTCCAGATCAAGCTCAGATTGTTGAAAAGTTTCAGACTAATAAATATCCCCAATAGTTACCAAAGCTTCATTAAATTTCAATGACAGTCTCCTAAATTCAAAAGGTGTTACATACCGGGCACATATGTGAATCAATCACACAGCGCATTTATATTTGAATTCTAGAGCCATTCGGGGTCGGTAACCTTCCAGGCCCGGTACTTTTACCGCCCAAGTTGGAAGTCCCGCCCCCAGCGTGCAATTGGACTTTGCGCCCCTCAAACGAGGCAGAGCGCTGTCTCAGTTGAAGGGCTGTTCCAGAACGTCAGCACGGTGCTGAGTTCCGCGCTGTACTGAAGAGGTCAGCGGGGTAGCGCTAACAGGCTACAATGCCCCTCCCCTTCATTTAAAAGTGTGGGCTGCTGTGAACTCTGCAAGTCACTAGGCCACCAGGGACACGCTCGACCGGGCCACCGCCCCAGCACCCAAAAGGGAGTGCCGAGCTGTGTGATGGCAGCCGAATCGAGGCGAGGAGCGCCATTGTCGGGCTGACCGAAGAGTTAACCAACAAAATAAAATTGCGACTTGGGGCGCGCACGGCCTCTTTTTTAAGAGGTGTCTGGACGGATATCAGTGCCCCATGAAGCTGGCGCTGACATCGTCCTGCTCCAGCCTCACGGCCCATGTGGGCCATAAAGGGGTTGGCATGGGGCGCAAAGGATTCGGTGCACACGGCGATGATGTCATTGCCTGTTGCGCGCCAGTCTGGGGCACTTACCGTGAGGCGTGACGCTACCAGCAAATTGCCCCCAAAATCTCTGGGGCAATTTCGCTTGAGGCGCTACCACTGCCCGTCCCTGGGCGAAAAGGCCATTGTGCCCAAAAGAGGCAATTTCAGCAGAAGCGTTTATTTGTACTGCCAAAATGGCCACCTTGGCTCTGATTGGCTCTCCATTATTACATGACCTATTGCTGGTTGGTCCCCTTGGAGGATAAACCACACCCCCAGGTTTCTCTGGAATGTGTAACTGGAATCGCCCAGCCCAAGTTCTAACTGACTTCGCAAATTGTAATTTGATCCATTTTGACTTCAGAAGCCACAGAGGATAGATCTACCCAAAAACCACCAAGTTCCAGCCAAAGTCTCTTACCCCAGCGCAAGTGCATCTCTCCATTGCTGAAGTCCCTTACCCCAGCACATGTGCTGTCTCTCTCAGCTGAAGTCCATTACCCCAGTGCAAGTGCATGACCTTCCCCCCTGCCCCCCGCGCCCCCCCACCCCCATCCGCCCGCCATGGATGGGCATTGTGTGTGGGTCATGGATTGTTAACAGGTTATTTTGGTATGAAGTGAATAGTGACAGTGTTATGACTTCTGGATTTCATCCACTCCAACGATGTCCCTTGTAACACACGCACCGAGCTTTCCGAGAAACCGGGTGTGGGTGTAAAGGGGGTTGGAAGAATGTGATCCGTCTTCCCTGAGTTCCTTCTCTCCCCTCTCCTGCTTCTCCTCTCTCTCCCCCCTCTCTCTCTCTCCCCCCTCTCTCTCTCCCCCCTCTCTCCCTCTCTATCCCTCCCTCTCTCTCCCTCCCTCTCTCTCCCTCCCCCTTCTCTCCTCCCTCTCTCTTCCCCTCCCTCTCTCTCTCCCACTCTTTCTCTCCCCCCTCTCTCTCCTCCCCCTCTCTCTCTTCCACCCCCTCGTGTCTCTCTCCCCGCCACTTCTCCTCGCCGCTCACAGGCTCTGAGGAACAATGTGGTCTGTCCATTGCGGGGCCCCACTTCTGGTTCCGGTTTCGGGCGGGAGGCATCAGGGGTGGAGTCGAGAGGACGCAGGCGCAGAAGGACAGAAAAAGGACAGTACAAATAGACAGTCCGAATTTCGGCCCCTCTCTGCTTTGGCTCCTCCCTTCTAGATAGCTGAATAGTCCTAGAAATATTGTGTTGATTTAGGCAGGTCAGGACTTCCGTGAGTGTAGCTAGTTTTTAAATTCCATGTGCTGTGACGAATTAGCCGAGCGAATACTATCTTGATACTAGACAAAAATGCTTCAGTTTTCACACAGCTTACAGGCAAATATTTGGATGACTCAGCAACTATATTGATATGGGCAATTGTGGTTTAGCAATGTCACTACTACAGATACAGAATTTAAGCAACTATAGTTGTCACTGGAAAAACCTAGATGTGAGATTTTCATTCATCAGCTTAATATTTGTTCACTGAAGTCAAAAACACAGCTTAAAATCTCAAAAACATAATGTTGGAAATCTGAAACAAAAACAGAAAATGCTGGCAACACGCAGGTGTGGAGAGAGAAACAGAGTTAATGTTTCAGGTTGATGATCTTTCATCAGAACTGGAAATAGTTTGAGATGCAATAGGTTTTAAGCAAGTGCAGGGGGAGAGAGGGTGGGGGGGAGGGGAGGAAAGAACAAAAGGGAAGGTCTGTGATCGGGTGGAAGGCAGGAGGGATTAAATGTCAAAAGGGATGATTGTACAAAGCAAAAGGAGATGGTAATGAGGCAAGTAAAGAAACAAAAGATAAGTCTAGATTAGGGGTAAATGACAATAACAGAAACATCAACAGTTGCCATATGAAAAAATAGGGGTAGAGGTTGTGATCTGAAATTGTTGAACTTGGTGTTGAGTCCACAATGCTGTAAAGTGCCTAAAGATCAGATTAAAGTGACAGGCGACCGGAAGCTCAGGGTCACGCTTACGAACTGAATGGAGGTGTTCCGCAAAGCGCTCACCCAATCTGTGTTTGCTCTCCACAATGTAGAGGAGACTGCATCATGAGCAGCGAATACAGTATACTTAAATGCAAGAAGTACAAGTAAATTGCTATTTCACCTGGAAAGGAGTATCTGGGGCCCTGGATAGTGGGAATGGAGGTGGTAAAAGGGCAGGTGTTGCCTCTCCTGTGCTTGCACAGGAAGGTGTCGTGGGAAGGGGAGTGAGTGCTGGGGGTAATTGAGTGGACCAGGGTGCCTCGGAGGGAATAGTTCCCTTCAGAATGCTGAGAGGGGTGGGGAGGGGAAGATGTGATTGGTGGTGAGATCACGCTGGAGGTGGCGGAAATGATGGAGGATCCTTTGAACATGGAGGCTGGTGGGGTGAAAGGTGAGGACAAGGGGAACCCTGTCGTGGTTCTGGAAGGGAGAGGAAAAGGTGAGAGCAGAAGGGCGGAAAATAGAACGGACACGGTTGAGAGCCATGTTAACCACGGAAGAAGTGATTGGAGTCAAAGGAGAAGTTGAGGTGTAGAGGGATTTGACATCTATAGTGAAAAGGAGACTGTACGGGCCAGGAAATTGGAAACTGTTAAAGTGGTGGAGGGCGTTGGAAGAGTTATGGATGTAGGTGAGAAGAGACTGGACAAGGGGTGAAAAAATAGAGCTGAGATAGGAAGAAATCAGTTCTGTGCGGCAAGAACAGTCTAAAATGATGGATCTACCGGGGCAATCCTGTTTGTGGATCTTGGGAAGGAGGTAGAAGCGGGCTGTGTGGGTTGGGGTACTCTGAGGTTGGTGGCTGTGGAGGGTTGATTTCCAGAGGAGATGAGGTCAGTGACAGTCTTGGAAATGTCAATCTGTGTCATCACAGTAGCGTTAATGCATTCTTCTTACCTGCCTTTCTAAATACTCTTATCCTGGTCTTCTCTCCTTTTACTCTCTGTTTTTGTACTTTTCTGTCTCTCTCTCATATTTTAAGTGAAGAAAGAATGAGTGGGGTCTTACTCATTCCTAAATAGTACTGTCCTAAGTTCTAACTGATGCAAAGTTATACTTTAGCCTACTGTTGAATTACATAGAATTTACTGCACAGAAACAGGCCACTCAGCCCAGCTACACACGAGCCTCCTCCCACCTTACTTCAATTAACCCTATCAGCATAAGCTTCTAATCCTTTCTCCTTCATGAACTTATGTAGCTTTCCCCTTAAAGGCATTTATGCTATTCATCATAACTACTCCATGTGGTAGCGAGTTCCACATTCTAATCACTCAGGGTAAAGAAGTTTCTCCTGAATTTCCGACTGAATTTATTAGTGACTATCTTATATTTATGACCCCTAGTTGGGGAAACATCTTTTCTACGTCTACCCTATCAAACCCCTTCATAATTTGAAAGATCTCTATCAGATCATCCCTTACTCTTCTCTGTACCAGAGAAAAGATCACTATCCTGTTCAGTCTTTTCTGATAATTATAATGTCTAATTTCTAGTATCATCTGTGTAAATCTTCTTTGCACCTTCTCCAGTGCCTCTATATCCTTTTAGCAATATAGGGACAAGTTCTGTACATAGTACACCAAGTGTGGTCTAATCAAGATTCGTTCCAGTAGAATTGAATTTTTAAATAAATCTTGTTAAAACTCTTCAGTGAAATGTATTTGTTTCTTCCACTCATCGTTCCAAGAACTGCACACAGAGGTTTTGTTGGTTGGAAAATGGGAAGGAAGTGGAGAAAGTAATAGAATTGCACCAAATACAGACCTTTAAGCAATGTGTTTGGCGATACTTTATATAAATACATGGGGCTAGATTTTACACTTTGTGCAGATCGCCCAAAAATGGGCGGTATTTACGGTGTGGGCGGTAAAAATGGGTTTTCAGATCGGCGGCTTGTCACCCATTCTCAAAACCCCTAGTCTCCATTTTAAAAATTGGGCGTTACCACAAGTGATCTGAAATGGGCGTTAGCGTTAACTCTCTCTGACCTTCTGCCGTAAAGTGTCACTATCCTTAGCAACAGCATGGCAATGCTCATTTCCCGCGATTCAGGAGGTCAGAGGTCATCATTACATGCACAGAAGAGGAGACAAAGAGAGAGGAAGCAGAGAGGGACTGAAAGCGTGTGTGGGTGTGGTGTGTGTTTGTTTGGCTGTTGTGGGAGGCACAAGGGAGATTCACCAGTAGCAAAAAGCCTACTAAGCACCCAGAACATAGCTGGCAATGAGCTTTTGTCCAACAAATATGATATAACATGGAAGGGATGGTGGAGGCCCTGGAGCTGGTAGCCAGGAACACTGGTGGCAGAGGGCTCCCAGTGGTCCCAGAGCGCGGCACTGCACCCCAAGGTGCAGCACCCCCATTGCCAATGACACATGAGAGCCAACAGCAACATCTTGCTTCTGGCTCGGAGCACGTTCCCACCTCGGGATCATCCTCTCCCGTATCCATCCAAGCAGCAGTTCGGCCATCATCCCCCTCCCCCCAATGAAGCAGTGTGCCTGAAGAACTCCTCGGTCAGGCAGTTTGGAGTCAGGAGGGGAAGCGGAAGGGGTAGAGGTGGGGATGAGAAGCTGGGGGTGGGGGGGGCAGGGGGGGTTGGTATTTACAGATATACTTATGATTTCAGACAAATGTTCGGTTTAAATGTTTTTTATTTAACATAACCTTGTTGCGCATTGGCTCAGATAGCTGCACTGTTACACACTGGTGATTCCTTAACATCAAAGGGTATAATTACACTTAACTTCAATCAACTTTACCTGTCACCAAGGTGATGCCCACCATTGATGTATGACCTGCACACCCAGCAGTATGTCAGCCTTGTAAGTACCACCAACGTTCTTTCAGGCAAAGCGCTCATTTATGAGCTCCTGACATAAGGCTCTTGCAGCTATGATGCCACCACGGGCTCTTTCATGCGGTCTACAGGGAGGCGGGGGCATGGGTTCAGCGTCAGCCTGATTGTCTGGCCCAATGTCAATGTCCACCTCCTCGTTCTCCTCTTCCTCTCTCTCCTGAGGTGGACCGTCAGACCCTTCTGGCAATTCTTGTCCCCTCCTGATAGCCAAGTTGTGCAGCATTGAGCACACCACCATGAATTGAGCTCCTGCTCAGGGTGGTATTGGAGCTCGCCTCCTGAGTGGTCCAGGCATCTAAAGCGCAGCTTAAGCACTCCAATGGTTTTCTCCACGATATTGCGAGTTGCTCTGTGGCTCACATTGTATCGCTTCTCGGCTTCGGTGTGGGTGTCGCGCAGGGGGGTCATCAGCCGGGTGGCGAGGCCATATCCTTTGTCACCAAGCATCCAGCATTGACCTTGTGGCTGATTGTTAAACAAGTCAGATACAGCGCTCTCACGCAAGATGTGAGCATCATGGATGCTGCCCAGAACTTTAGCATTCACTACCATAATAATTTGCTGATGGTCGACAACAAGTTGCACATTCAGGGAGTGGAATCCCTTGGAGTTCCTGAAAACCTCTGCATCCTGAAAAGGTGCCCACATCGCGATGTGCGTACAGTCTATTGCTCCCTGCACCTTGGGGTAGTTAGCAATTCGGTAGAATCCTCGAGCCCTCTCAGTCTGAGTCTCCCTGGTCATAGGGAAGCTGATAAAGTCCATCCTGCGTGCATACAGGGCTCAGTGACCTGTCTAATGCAGCAATGTGTGGCTGAGACATACCACAAATGTCGCCAGCCGAGGCCTGAAAAGAACCCGATGCGTAGAATGAAAGTGCCGTGTTGACTTTGACCTTGATGGACAGTGCAGTCCTGATGGTGAGCTGGCAGGCTGCAGATCTCCTCTTATGAGCTGGCATACCTCAGTGATAACCTCTTTGTGGAAGCACAGTCTCCGAAGGCAGGTGATGTCGGGCAAGTTGAGGTAAGACCGCTTCTCCCTGTACTTGTCGGGGGTGTGACGTCTGGTCCTCCTCATCAGTCTGGCACGTCTTACATTGGGCACATAATGCAATGGAATGTACCTTCTGCCATCTTGAGTCTGCAGTATGTAAGTAGTCATCAAGAGAGGGTGAGAAATGACAGGCCCCATTCCAATAGCTATCTGTTTTCCACCGATTTGTCACAAAGAATGAATGTCCCCATAAAGGCACCTATTAAATTCCAATTGTCCGCAGTATGATAAAGATGTTTGTTCAGATGTTCACATCACCTCCGAAGACTTCCAGAGTACATCCGAACTCCCCCGAGGTTGAAGCAGAGCAGTCTTTTAAATGATGCGACATGTGATTTAGAACATGGCGCCCACACCGCTGTGAGTCGTTCCGGTTAGTTCCACTTTTTCCTCGCGGTTTTTTGGGCGAGCGATATTGTGGACGAGATGTGTGTAAGGTGCTGAAAGTGACGCTGGGCATTAGTTTCGGCAAATGTGATCTTTACGACAAAATTATGTGGGCGGGCGGCATTATTAAATCTCGGCATTAATTATGTGCGGAAAGTAACGCTGGCCGATATTATGGGCGTTGGTTTCACCCATTCTGATGATTCCGCCCAAAAAAAGTGGGCTGGCGGTATTATTTTTCCCCGGCGTTACGTACATGGGGAAAGTAATGCACGCCGATAAGTATCTGAAAAATGGGCGTCAGTTTCCATTTTGTGGATAAATGGGCGATATCTGGGCGTTATACCTCATTTTAATGGTAAAATGGACGTTAAATGGGTGTTATGCATGCAAAAAAAGTGTAAAATCTAGCCCATGACTTTGAAAGGATGAGTAAAGAAGTGGCCAAGTATATTAGGGGTAATGTTCAACCTCTTTGTGCAGTAATCTGATAGCAGATCATCCAACCTTCATGGAATCTGCCTGTTCAACTGATATTGTTTAAAATCATCATAGACAGTCTCTTGGAATCGAGGAAGACTTGCTTCCACTCTTAAAATGAGTCCTTAGGTGGCTGAACAGTCCAATATGAGAACCACAGTCCCTGTCACAAGTGGGATAGATAGTCGTTCAGGGTAAGTGAGGGTGGGACAGATTTGTCGCACAGTCTTTCTGCTGCCTGCGCTTGATTTCTGCATGCTCTCGGCAATGAGACTCGAGGTGCTCAGCCTCCTCCTGGATGCACTTCCTCCACTTAGGGCGGTCTTTGGCCAGGGACTCCCAGGTGCCAGAGGGGATGTTGCACTTTATCAGGGAGGCTTTGAGGGCCCACCTTTGGCTCGTTTACCGTGAAGGAATTCCGATCAGAGCGCTTGCTTTGGGAATCTCGTGTCTGGCATGTGAACAATGTGGCCTGCCCAGCAGAGCTGATCCAGTGTGGTCAGTGCTTCAATGCTGGCGATATTGGCCTGGTCGAGGACGCTAATGTTGGTGCGTCTTTCCTCCCAGGGGATTTGTAAGATCTTGCGGAGACATCGTTGGTGATATTTCTCCAGTGACTTGAGGTGTCTACTGTACATGGTCCATGTCTCTGAGGCATACAGGAGGGCGGGAATTACTACAGCCTGTAGACCATGAGCTTGGTGGCAGATTTGAGGGCCTGGTCTTCGAACACTCTTTTCCTCAGGCGACCGAAGGCTGCACTGGTGCACTGGAGGCGGTATTGAATCTCGTTGTCAATGTCTGCTCTTGATGATAGAGGCTCCCGAGATATGGGAAATGGTCCACGTTGTCCAGGACCACGCCGTGGATCTTGATGACTGGGAGGCAGTGTTGTGTGGCGAGGACAAGCTGGTGGAGGACCTTTGTCTTACTGATGTTTAGCGTAAGGCTTTTATACACCTCAGTAAATACGTCGACTATGTCCTGGAGTTCAGCCTCTGTATGTGCGCAGATGCAGGCATCATCCGCGTACTGTAGCTCGATGACAGAGGTTGGGGTGGTCTTGGACCTAGTCTGGAGGCGGCAAAGGTTGAACAGGTTCCCACTGGTTCTGTAGTTTAATTCCACTCCAGCTCTTGTTGATTGTGAGGTGGAGCATGGCAGCGAGGAAGATTGAGAAGAGGGTTGGGGCGATGACGCATCCCTGTTTGACCCCGGTCCAGACGTGGATTGGGTCTGTAATGGATCTGTTGGTAAGGGTCACGGCCTGCATGTCATCGTGGAGCAGGCGGAGGATGTTGACGGACTTTTGGGGGCATCCGAAACGGAGGAGAACGCTCCATAGACCCTCACGGTTGACTGTGTCAAAGGCCTTTGTAAGGTCGAAGAAGGCCATATATAAGGTCTGACGCTGTTCTCTGCATTTTTCCTGCAGCTGTCGCACTGCAAAAATCATGTCCGTTGTGCCCCGTAGAGTTTGAAATCCGCACTGCGACTCTGGGAGGAGCTCCTCAGACACAGGGAGACAACGGTTGAGGAGGACTCTAGCGATAAAAGATGCAATGGTGTCTACCTAAACCATTCTCTGTAGCAGAGCTTCAACAACCGTCTTTGGAAAGAAAATTCTCCTCTTCTCCTCATTCTCAGTGACAATTTTAAATTGATGACCCCTCATCGCAGATTCCCCAAACAGGACATAGTCCTTCCCCATTTCAACCCATGATTAAAAGAATCATTATTTGTAAAAAGCTCGATTAACACTCCTCAGCCTTCTCGGCTCCAGTGGAAATTGTCCCAGTTTCTCAATTCTCTCCTCAAAACCAGAGGCCCTGATTTTAATGGGGTGGGGTGCAGGATCGGTGCCCATGAGCCCTGAAGCGGGCAGCACACCCAGAAACAGCTGAGATGTCGGGTCCTGGTCGATTTTAACAACCATGCCACATTTCAAAAAATTTCCAGACTCTCACCCAATCTTGGACTGATCCACTACCTAGCCGGTGGGTGGGAGTGGGAATTCGGATAGCAGGAGATTGCAGCGAGGGTCTGCAGAAAAATGAGGATGGGAGGGTGGTGGTAGGGTAGTCTTAGACAAGGGAGGGCCAAGCTTTCCTTGTGAGGCCAGGAGAAGTATATCCTCCTGGCCTCACAAGGAGGATATACTTGCCATAGTGGGCTCTGGTGAAACCACACCTGGAATATTGTGTACAGATTTGGTCTCCTTACCGAAGGAAGGATATACTTGCCTAGAGGGAGTGCAACGAAGGTTCACCATACTGCTTCCTGGGATGGGGGGATTGTCCAAGAGGAGAGATTGAATAGACTAGGTCTATATTCTCTAGAGTTTAGAAGAATAAGTGATAATCTAATTGAAACATACAAAATTCTTGCAGGGCTTGAAAGGGTAGATGCAGAGAGGATGTTTCCTCTGGCTGGGGAGTCTAGAACCAGGGGTCACTGTCTCAGAATAAAGGGTCGGCCATTTAGGAAATGAGGAGAAATTTCTTCACTTAGGGTGGTAAATCTTTGGAATTCTCTACCCCAGAAGGCTGTGGATGCTCAGTCATTGAGTATATTCAAGACAGATAGATATTAAGGGAATCAAGGGATACGGGGATAGTGCAGGAAAGTGGAGTTGAGGTAGAAGATCAGCCAGACCTTATTGAATGGTGGAGCAGGCTTGAGGGGCTGAATGGCCTACTCCTGCTTCTAGTTCTTATGTTCTGAAACTTATCTACCTGCGCCTGCTCTTCTGGCTCATGATCCACCTTCCATGCAGGTTGGATCTGACGAGGAAGCCTCCCTGCGCTCGGGGCTCCGACTAAAATCGCAATTGTGTCCCGATAATTCTCCTGTAGGATTATCCCTATAGCAGCATGGTAGCAATGGGAAGGACATGCATCTGATCCCACCACAACCCTCGTCATTATCAATGCAAGAAGGTGCCCACTGCTGCAAGGTAGGAAGGTACTGGTGGTGCTGTAGGTGGACTGCCGCTGCAGCACCTGAAGAGGTGGATGGGGACTTATGGGGTAGAAAGTCCTGTAAAGGAAAAGACAAATCTTTTTTTGGCCTTGGCTGAGATTGAGGCCTATCAGTGTAAGTTAATTGGGCTGAAATAGAGGGAGAGGCGGCCTCTACTTGACCCTCTCCCTCCATTCACTAGGCGGCCACAATGTGTGGTAGTAAGGAGGGCGGGCGAGGAACTAAGGTCATGAAAGAAATTTTGCAAGAATGTACCTGAAGACATTAATTGGGCTCAGTAACTTATCCCAGAACACTTGCATATGTTGAGGAAATGGGTTTAATGGCACTTTCTCAGTCTATGTTTTCAAGATAAAATGCTGCAAAATAGTTTTTAAATAAAGGGCATCATCGCAAAAATGGTAGAAGCTACAATGACCAGTAACATCCATTGGTGGCACATGTGTTTGCAGCTGTTGGCCTTCATATCACTGATTTTATGAGCTTTGGTGCGACAACTTATGGAGCCACTGTTAAGCAGCTAAGGACATTGTCACAGGAGGGACAATTTGAAAAAGATGAGTCAATAGGCCACTCTTTCACATCTACTAGTTGCCAGCTCAAGAGTGGCACAAGCAAAGATCCAGGAACAGGCTGCAAAAATGTCACCTTTCTCCTTGATCAGCTTTTGTTAGCTTCTAGTTTGGTAGATATGCATCTTACCCGAAAAATACTGAAGGCTGAAGTCTATTGTATATTTGCAATAAACTCGCCTATTTTACATACATATTTTATGATATGAAGCAGGATGGAGTTCTGGAAAGCAGGAAAGTGGGAATTGGCTGTGTAGTTCTTTTTCGTCCGGCACAGACATGATGGCCTCCTTCTGTGTCATAGGTTTCTATGATTCTGCTTCTATCATAATGGTCATCCGTTCTTCAGTTACAGTTGGTGTGATTTGATGAAATGAGAATGGGGATAAAAGGATAAAATAACATTGGGAAAGTATCTTTGGAGAAGCAAAACCTTTCTTTTGGAGTTAAAGTGAATTGAGCAGAGTTCATGATAGCACTGATAGGCTGTGAGAGGTATGAGCTTGATGGGTTGGATAGATGCCAGCTCATGAGTGGCACAAGCAAAGATCCAGGAACAGGCTGCGAAAATTTGATCTTTCTCTTGGATATTAAGGGAATCAAGGGCTATGGGGATAGGGCAGAAAAGTGGAGCTGAGATAGAAGATCAGCCATGATCTCATTGAATGGTGGAGCAGGCTCGAGGGGCCGAATGGCCTACTCCTGCTTCTAATTCTTATGTTCTTATGGCCTGTATTCAGCCAATCATTCCTTATTTCCTTATACATTGAGGAAAAATAAATAAAATGAAATCCAAATTTAGCACACTGCCGAGTGCAAAAGCAAGGAAGTTATGCTAAACATTGGTTATGTCTCAGCTTGGAGTAGTGTGTCCAAATCTGGGCACCACAGTTTAGGAAGGATGTCCAGGCCTTGGAGAGGGTGCAGAGGAGATTTACTAGAACGGTACCAGGGTGAGTGACATCAGTTATGTGGAGAAACAAGAGAAGCTTGGGTTGTTCTCCTTAGAGCAGAAAAGGTTAAAAGAAGATTTGATAGAGGTGTTTAAAGTCATGAAGGTTTTTGATAGAGTAAATAAAGAGAAACAGTTTGCAATGGCAGAAGGGTGAGTAACCAGAGGACGTAGGTTTAAGGTGATAGGCAAAAGAACGAGAGGTGACGAAAGGAAATTTCATTTTATGCAGTGAGATTTGTGATATGGAATGCACTGGTTGAAAGGGCGGTGAAAGCAGATTAAATAGTAACTTTCAAAGGGGAATTGAATAAATACTTGGGGCTGGATTTTAAGCTTCTCTGTTTGCGGGGCGAAAACAGAGGTGGGACGGGAAAGATACCAGCTGGGAATAGTTTGCGCTTTGGTTAGGAAGTTTCGGCATTTGGGCCCTGCATCAGGGGGTGCAGCACTAAGGGAGGCATTGTACAATTTTCACGGCGCAAAGACGGGAAACTCGTGAACTAAACTGCCGGGCCGTGTGCGCTCCAAGAGAGGCCTGGGGGAGGGGGGAACCTTAAAATAACCCACAAACCGTCCCAAAACATTGCCCACACCACCACAACACAAATCGCTTTAAATATTAAAAGAACACTCGCAATTACCTTCGGAGGACTTTACCTTCCTCACCGCCGCCAGCATGGCTGAACTGTACTGATTTCCCAGGCGGTCATTGCGGGCGTACTTCCTGGTGGATGGATCAGGCAAAAGGCCAAAGTACTGCTGGTGTCGAAAAGAGAGGCATTGCGCACCCAGCGCAGCTCTTCCCGGCGGTACTGCTCAGCGCCGCCACAAAAATGGACCGGAGGATTGTGAAGGGGCGCAGGAGACCTGAACGTCGCCTTTCATGCTGCTCCAGGGTGAAACCCGGAGCTTAAAGGACCAGAAAATCCAGCCCTATGAATGAAAAAATGTACAGGGTTATGGGAAAAGAAGATGGGAGTGGGACCAACTGGACAGCTCCTTTAACGAGCTGGCACAGGTGCGATGGGCTGAATGGCCTCCTTCTGTGCTGTATCATTCTATGAGTATAACACATGTTGGCGCAAAGGCAGTACCCAGCAACTAACAAGTTGAATGGAGTTTTGGCAGGATTGAAAATTCCCCAATGACATGATTATATTCTCCTTGAAGTTTTGCAGAACATGTAGTACTTCCTGCATTTTAGTCCCATCCTTGACAAGATTTAACAGAATCTGTTGTGTCAGTACTTCAACCCTTCGAACTTTGGAAACTTTTCATTGACCCTCATCCTTGTGGTGGATGCCGTCAGGCCATAGGTTCTGTGTAAAGTGTCCTTTGATTAATAAGCTGCAGTTGGGTGAAACCCTTGTCACTCGAAACGGAAGAGGAAAATATGAATGTTTGGGATTATAGCTTGGCAGGTAATCTGTCCAAGCAGATGGGTTTTGGTTATATTTGGCTGCAGATTAGAAGCTGCCCTGCTGCTCTGATGGTCTTTTCAACTATACAATCTGACAACTACTAATGTTTCTTTGTCAGTAGGTGGTTAGAAAATCAGTCACTGCCAGCACATCTGGGCAATGCGTCCTCAGACTTTTTGATTTAATATGCAACTTCAGCAACTTCCTTTATCAAAAAGAAACCATATCATAAATGAAATGAAGTAAACACAACTTTTTTATTTATAAAGAGCAAGATAAAGGCACTTGTTTCATTGGAATAATTTTAATCTGCAAAAATAAAATGGGCATAAAATCAATGATGTGAGAATTATTTTACATCAATTCAGTATACAAGAACACGATTCCTTGGGAAATGGATTCTTGCAGAATCACTGGGGATAAGTTTTCCAAGGCTGAGCACAGGGTATGGAGTTTCTCAGGCATCGGGGAGTGGGGTCAGGGAATGGTGCCGAATTTCCCGATGTTTTTATGGCCGAAATGAGGCCATGCTACCAGCATACATGGGCACCATTTTAAATGTACACAGATTTGAATTCGGGTTTTCTCCTCAATATCCTCTTGTGGCCAGGGACCATCTATGGCAAGCTGTTTGCCCAGTGAAATGGGCGCACCAGGGTTCCCAGAAAAGAAAGACTTGCATTTATATAGCACCTTTCACGACCACCGGATGTCTCAAAGTTCTTTACAGCCAATAAAGTACTTTTGGAATGTAGTCATCTGTTGTAACGTGGGAAACACGGCAGCCAAATTGCGCACAGCAAGCTCCCACAAATGCAGTGTGAGAATGACCAGATAACCTGTTTTTGTTATGTTGATTGAGGGATAAGTATTGGCCAGGGCCCCTCCTCTTCTTCAAAATAGTGCCATGAGATCTTTTACATCCACCTGAGTGGGCCGACAGGGCCTCGGCTTAACTTCTCATCCAAAAGATGGCAACTCCGACAGTGCAGCATTCCCTCAGCACTGCACTGGAGTGTTGGCCTAGATTTATGTGCTCACTTTCCTGGAGTGGGACTGAAACCCACAACCTTCTGACTCAGAGGAGTGTGTGCTACCCACTGAGCCATAGTTGACACTAATGTAGGCCTGTTAAAACTAGGTGATCCACAGGAATTTTTATTTGCGTTTTTTGGTGAAGGCTGCTGCATTTTGCCCTGTGCATCAGTTTTTGCTGGAAACTGCAATTTTTGTCTTTTCATTTTTTCTTTGCTGCCAATACTTCTTTCCTCAGTATGCTTGGTTGCTGCAGTCATTAAAATGGCATTGTACAAGGTGGTACGCATGGTAATTCCTTGACGGTTTCTGAATATGCTGGATGCTTCACAACAGGGCCGTCATAAAGAGGTGCAGTAACTTCTGAAGCACAACTCTTACTGCCCCCTTCCTCTGTACCTGCACATGTCAAAGTAGACCTGTCTTTGCTACCAGTGCCACGTGCTAGTCAGAGTAGGAATCGCAGGATAGCTTAGATGAATACGTAGCTTGAGCAGTGGTGCAGCAGGGAGAGATTCAAATTCCTGGGGCATTGGAATCGGTTCTGGGGGAGGTGGGACCAGTGCAAACCGGATGGTCTGCACCTAGGCAGGACCGGAACCAATGTCCTAGGGGGGAGTGTTTGCTAGTGCTGTTGGGGAGGAGTTAAACTAATATGGCAGGGGGATGGGAACCAATGCAGGGAGACAGAGGGAAACAAAAAGGAGACAAAAGCAAAAGACAGAAAGTAGATGAGTAAAAGTGGAGGGCAGAGAAACCCAAGGCAAATAACAAAAAGGGCCACTGTACAGCAAAATTCTAAAGGGTCAAAGTGTAATAAAAAGGCAAGCATGAAAGCTCGGTGCCTCAATGCAAGGAGTATTCGGAACACAGGAGAGGGCTCTGAGCTAGTTAGAATGGGTGAGAGCTCAGATGAACAAGATCCCAAGAAAGAATGCAAAGGGCAGGAGGCAACAGAGCAGAGTAGCACTGGGGTAAGTGTTAACCACAAGGTGATAGGAAGGGACAATATGTAAGAATATAAAAGGGGCTGCAGGAGGGGTCAAAACTAAAAATCATGGTTTAAAAACTAATGTTAAAACACTCTACCTAAACGCACGCAGCATTCGAAATAAAGTAAATGAGTTGACGGCACAAATCATTACAAATGGGTATGATTTGGTGGCCATTACAGAAACGTGGTTACAGGGTGGCCAAGACTGGGAATTAAACATACAGGGGTATCTGATAATTCGGAAAGATAGACAAGAAGGGAAAGGAGGTGGGGTAGCTCTGTTAATAAAGGAAGATATCAGGGCAGTTGTGAGAGACGATATTGGCTCTAATGAACAAAATGTTGAATCATTGTGGGTGGAAATTAGAGATAGTAAGGGGAAAAAGTCACTGGTGGGTGTAGTTTATAGGCCCCCAAATAATAACTTCACGGTGGGGCGGGCAATAATCAAGGGAATAATGGAGGCATGTGAAAAAGGAATGGCAGTAATCATGGGGGATTTTAACCTACATATCGATTGGTCAAATCAAATTGCACGGGGTAGCCTTGAGGAGGAATTCATAGAATGCATACTGGATTGTTTCTTAGAACAGTATGTTACAGAACCTACAAGGGAGCAAGCGATCTTAGATCTGGTCCAGTGCAATGAGACAGGAATAATAAACGATCTCCTAGTAAAAGATCCTCTCAGAATGAGTGATCACAGTATAGTTGAATTTGTAATACAGATTGAGGGTGAGGAAGTAGTGTCTCAAACGAGCATCCTATGCTTAAACAAAGGGGACTACAGTGGGATGAGGGCAGAGTTGGCTAAAGTAGACTGGAAACACAGACTAAACGGTGGCACAATTGAGGAACAGTGGAGGACTTTTAAGGAGCTCTTTCATAGTGCTCAACAAAAATATATTCCAGTGAAAAAGAAGGGCGGTAAGAGAAGGGATAACCAGCCATGGATAACCAAGGAAATAAAGGAGAGTATCAAATTAAAAACCAATGCGTATAAGGTAGCCAAGGTTAGTGGGAAACTAGAAGATTGGGAAAATTTTAAACAACGGCAAAGAATGACGAAGAAAGCAATAAAGAAAGGAAAGATAGATTACGAAAGTAAACTTGCGCAAAACATAAAAACAGATAGTAAAAGCTTTTACAGATATATAAAACGGAAAAGAGTGACTAAAGTAAATGTTGGTTGCTTAGAAGATGAGAAGGGGGATTTAATAATGGGAAATGTGGAAATGGCTGAGACCTTAAACAATTATTTTGCTTCGGTCTTCACAGTGGAAGACACAAAAACCATGCCAAAAATTGCTGGTCACAGGAATGTGGGAAGGGAGGACCTCGAGACAATTACTATCACTCGGGAGGTAGTGCTGGACAGGCTAATGGGACTCAAGGTAGACAAGTCCCCTGGTTCTGATGAAATGCATCCCAGGGTATTAAAAAAGATGGCGCAATTTATAGCAGATGCATTCTTTGTAATCTACCAAAATTCTCTGGACTCTGGGGAGGTACCAGCGGATTGGAAAGCAGCTAATGTAATGCCTCTTTTTAAAAAAGGGGGCAGACAAAAGGCAGGTAACTATAGGCCAGTTAGTTTAACATCTGTAGTGGGGGAAATGCTTGAAGCTATCATTAAGGAAGAAATAGCGGGACATCTAGATAGGAATAGTGCAATCAAGCAGACGCAACATGGATTCATGAAGGGGAAATCATGTTTAACTAATTTACTGGAATTCTTTGAGGATATAACGAGCATGGTGGATAGAGGTGTACCGATGGATGTGGTGTATTTAGATTTCCAAAAGGCATTCGATAAGGTGCCACACAAAAGGTTACTGCAGAAGATAAAGGTACGCGGAGTCAGAGGAAATGTATTAACATGGATAGAGAATTGGCTGGCTAACAGAAAGCAGAGAGTCGGGATAAATGGGTCCTTTTCGGGTTGGAAAGTGGTGTGCCACAGGGATCGGTGCTGGGACCACATCTGTTTACAATATACATAGATGACCTGGAAGAGGGGACAGAGTGTAGTGCAACAAAATTTGCAGATGACACAAAGATTAGTGGAAAAGCAGGTTGTGTAGAGGACACAAGCTGCAAAGAGATTTAGATAGGTTAAGCGAATGGGCTAAGGTTTGGCAGATGGAATAGAATGTTGGAAAATGTGAGGTCATCCACCTTGGAAAAAAAAACAGTAAAAGGGAATATTATTTGAATGGGGAGAAATTACAACATGCTGCGGTGCAGAGGGACCTGGGGGTCCTTGTGCATGAATCCCAAAAAGTTAGTTTGCAGGTGCAGCAGGTAATCAGGAAGGCAAATGGAATGTTGGCCTTCATTGCAAGAGGAATGGAGTACAAAAGCAGGGAGGTCTTGCTGCAACTGTATAGGGTATTGGTGAGGCCGCACCTGGAGTACTGCGTGCAGTTTTGGTCATCTTACTTAAGGAAGGATATATTAGCTTTGGAGGGGGTACAGAGACGATTCACTAGGCTGATTCCGGAGATGAGGGGGTTACCTTATGATGATACATTGAGTAGACTGGGTCTTTACTCATTGGAGTTCAGAAGGATGAGGGGTGATCTTATAGAATCATTTAAGATAATGAAAGGGATCGACAAGATAGAGGCAGAGAGGTTGTTTCCACTGGTCGGAGAGACTAGAACTAGGGGGCACAGCCTCAAAATACAGGGGAGCCAATTTAAAACCGAGTTGAGAGGGAATTTCTTCTCCCAGAGGGTTGTGAATCTGTGGAATTCTCTGCCCAGGAAGCAGTTGAGGCTAGCTCATTGAATGTATTCAAATCACAGATAGATAGATTTTTAACCAATAAGGGAATTAGGGTTATGGGGAGCGGGCGGTAAGTGGAGCTGAGTCCATGGCCAGATCAGCCATGATCTTGTT
The DNA here is from genome assembly GCF_044704955.1 of Pristiophorus japonicus. Lineage (NCBI taxonomy): Eukaryota > Metazoa > Chordata > Chondrichthyes > Pristiophoridae > Pristiophorus > Pristiophorus japonicus. The sequence continues at coordinate 278,719,294 of NC_091977.1, read as the reverse complement.
GAATGGTGGAGCAGGCTCGAGGGGCTAGATGGCCTACTCCTGTTCCTAATTCTTATGTCCTTATGTTCTTATGTTCACCACCTCTGCTTCAAAAGACAGGCTGTCACACAGTTGTACCATTTGCTACAAAATGATCGGCAGACAACATCTGGATCCAAGTGGCTATTCACGTATAACTGAAGGTTGCTACAGCTTTTTCATGCTTCTTCCTCATTTGCAGCCAGGAACAAGGGATCTGGGTGACTGCAGGTACCTTCAAAGCAGATCTACATTTGCTTTTACTGTAGGGAGATCTTCAAGATCCACGGCGCGGCCCTGGACAATGTGAACAATTTCCCAGATCTCGGGAGTCTCTTATCAACAAGTGCAGATATTGATGACGAGATTCAACACCACCTCCAATGCACCAGTGCATCCTTTGGCCGCCTGAAGAAAAGAGTGTTTGAAAACCAGACCCTCAAATCTGCCACCAAGCTCATGGTCTGCAGGGCTGTAGTAATACCCGCCCTCCTGTATGTACAGTAGACACCTCAAGTCGCTGGAAAAATACCACCAACCATGTCTCCGCAATATCCTACAACTCCCCTGGGAGGACAGATGCACCAACATTAGCATCCTCGACCAGGCCAACATCCCCAGCATTGAAGCACTGACCACACTTGATCAGCTCCACTGGGCAGGCCACATTGTTCGCATTCCAGACATGAGACTCCCAAACCAAGCGCTCTACTCGGAACTCCTTCACGGCAAACGAGCCAAACGTGGGCAGCGGAAACGTTACAAGGACACCCTCAAAGCCTCCCTGATAAAGTGCAACATCCCCACTGACACCTGGGAGTCCCTGGCCAAAGACCGCCCTAAGTGGAGGAAGTGCATCCGGGAGGGCGCTGAGCACTTCGAGTCTCATCGCCGAGAGCATGCAGGAATCAAGCGCAGGCAGCGGAAAGAGTGTGTGGCAAACCTGTCCCACCCACCCCTCCCCTCAACGACTATCTGTCCCACCTGTGGCAGGGACTGTGCTTCTCGTATTGAACTGTTCAGCCACCGAAGGACTCATTTTAAGAGTGGAAGCAAGTCTTCCTCGATTCCGAACGATTGCCTATGATGATGAGGGAGATCCTTAGCCCCAAATGGGATCCTCTGCCTTTGGTGTGTCTCCGACAGCAGAACATCCCACCCTTTGGTGTATTTCTCCAACTCCTGCACCAACATTGTGATCAATTATTCCACTTTTTCTGAATCTGCCACAGCCTGTCTTTTAATAGTTAGATGCAGCCTGGCTGGATTTCCGATCCTCGACCCAGTGATCTATGGCCTCGCTCTGTCTCAAGCTTTTTCCTGTCTGTGGCCTGTCTAGTTATGGGGAGGGGGGTTCCATTGGAAAATTGGTCCAGAGTAACCCTCTGTTCTACAAGTGCAGGCAAACCTGCAATTTGGGCAGTACTGCTCCATTTATGGCAGGCTTGGGGATGAGGTGACCATGACTGCTCCTTATATGTATTTAAATCTGGGCTAATCTGGCGGCTGACTGCAAGGTACAGATTGCTTTTGCGCACTGGTTGCCATCCAAAGTTTGATGGAGTGGAGGTTGGCCGATTTGTGTGCCACAAATGGGCATCGCATGTGATTGCTTTTTAAAAATAGGGATATTTTAAGCATTTTGCTGTTTCTCTTTGAAGTGCTCTGGTCACTGATGTTCTACAATTGGCATTAGAGCAGTCGAATCATATCGCATGGTAACAACAAGGAAATGCTAGCATAGTGGTAACATCACAGGACTAATAATCTCAAAACCTGCATGAATGATCCAGAAATGTGAGTTCAAATCCCACTACAACAGCTGGTTAATTTACTTAAATAAATCTGGAATAAAAAGCTGGTATCAGTAATGGTGTTCCTCCTGTACTTGTATGCCAACTTTCAATGACTGATAAACCTTGACATCCAGGTTTTGTTGCACCTCCCCTTTTCCTAATCTGCCGCCATTCAGATAATATTCTGTCTTCACGTTTTTGCCCCCAAAGTGGATAACCTCACATTTATCCACATTATACTGCGTCTGCCATGCATTTTCCCACTCACCTAACCTGTCCAAGTCACCCTGCAGCCTCTTAGCGTCCCCCTCACAGCTCACACTGCCACCCAGTTTAGTGTCATCTGCAAACTTGGAGATATTACACTCAATTCCTTCATCAAAATCATTGATGTATATTGTAAAAAGCTGGGGTCCCAGCACTGAGTCCTGCGGCACTCCACTAATCACTGCCTGCCATTCTGAAAAGGACCCATTTATCCCGACTCTCTGCTTCCTGTCTGGCAACCAGTTCTCTATCCATGTCAGTATATTATCCCCAATACCATGTGCTTTGATTTTGCACACCAATCTCTTGTGTGGGACCTTGTCAAAAGCCTTTTGAAAGTCCAAATACACCACATCCACTGGTTCTCCCTTGTCCACTCTACTAGTTACATCCTCAAAAAATTCCAAAAGATTTGTCAAGCATGATTTCCCCTTCATAAATCCATGCTGACTTGGACCGATCCTGTCACTGCTTTCCAAATGCGCTGCTATTTCATCCTTAATGATTGATTCCAACATTTTCCCCACTACTGATGTCAGGCTAACTGGTCTATAATTACTCGCTTTCTCTCTCCCTCCCTTTTTAAAAAGTGGTGTTGCATTAGCTACCCTCCAGTCCATAGGAACTGACCCAGAGTTGATAGCCTGTTGGAAAATGATCACCAATGCATCCACTATTTCTAGGGAGCTTCCTTAAATACTCTGGGATGCAGACTATCAGGCCCCGGGGATTTATCGGCCTTCAATCCCATCAATTTCCCAAACACAATTTCCTGCCTGATAAGGATGTCCTTCAGTTCCTCCTTCTCACTGGACCCTCGGTTGCCTAGTACTTCCGTAAGGTTATTTGTGTCTTCCTTCGTGAAGACAGAGCCAAAGTATTTGTTCAATTGGTCTGCCATTTCTTTGTTCCCCATTATCAATTCACCTGAATCCGACTGCAAGGGACCTACGTTTGTCTTCACTAATCTTTTTCTCTTCACATATCTATAGAAGCTTTTGCAGTCAGTTTTTATGTTCCCGACAAGCTTCTTCTCGTACTTTATTTTTCCCCTCTTAATTAAATCCTTTGCCCTCCTCTGCTGAATTCTAAATTTCTCCCAGTCCTCCGGTTTGCTGCTTTTTCTGGCCAATTTATATGCCTCTTCCTTGGATTTAACACTATCCTTAATTTCCTTTGTTAGCCACGGTTGAGCCACCTTCCCCGTTTTATTTTTACTCCACACTGGGATGTACAATTGCTGAAGTTCATCCATGTGCTCTTTAAATGTTTCCCATTGTATCCACCGTCACCCCTTTAAGTATCATTTGCCAGTCTATTCTAGCCAATTCACGCCTCAAACCATTGAAGTTACCTTTCCTTAAGTTCAGGACCTTAGTTTCTGAATTAACTGTGTCACTCTTCATCTTAATAAAGAATTCTTCCATGTTATGGTCACTCTTCCCCAAGGGGCCTCGCACAACAAGATTGCTAATTAGTCCTTTCTCATTACACATCACCCAGTCTAGGATGGCCAGCTCCGTAGTTGGTTCCTCGACATATTGGTCTGGAAAACCATCCCTAATATACTCCAGGAAATCCTCCTCCACCGCATTGCTACCAGTTTGGTTAGCCCAATCAATATGTAGATTAAAGTCACCCATGATAACTGCTGTGCCTTTATTGCATGCATCCCTAATTTCTTGTTTAATGCTGTCCCCTACCTTACTACTACTGTTTGGTGGTCTGTACACAACTCCCACTAACGTTTTCTGCCCTTTGGTATTCTGTAGCTCCACCCATACCGATTCCACATCATGCAAGCTAATGTCCTTTCTTACTATTGCATTAATTTCCTCTTTAACTAGCAATGCCTCCTTTTCCTTTCTGTCTATCCTTCCTAAATGTTGAATACCCCTGGATGTTGAGTTCCCAGCCTTGGTCACCCTGGAGCCATGTCTCCGTGATGCCAATTACATCATACCCATTAACTGCTGTCTGCGCAGTTAATTCGTCCACCTAATTATGAATACTCCTCATATTGAGGCACAGAGCCTTCAGGCTTGTCTTTCTAACATACTTTGCCCCTTTAGAATTTTGCTGTAATGTGGCCCTTTTTGCTTTTTGCCTTAGGTTTCTCTTCCCTCCAGTTTTACTTTTCTTCTTTCTATCTTTTGCTTCTGTCCCCATTCTACTTCCCTCCGTTTCCCTGCATAGGTTCCCATCCCCCTGCCATATTAGTTTAACTCCTCCCCAACAGCACTCGCAAACACTCCCTGTAGGACATTGGTTCTGGTCCTGCCAGGTGCAGGCCGTCCGGTTTGTCCTGGTCCCACCTCCCCCAGAACCAGTTCCAATGTCCCAGGAATTTTAATCCCTCCCCTCTGCACCACTCCTCAAGCCACGTATTCATCTGAGCTATCCTGCGATTCCTACTCTGAGATTACTACTTTTGAGGTCCTGCTTTTTAATTTAGCTCCTAGCTCCCTAAATTCGTCTTGTAGGACCTCATCCCGTTATATACCTATATCGTTGATACCTAAATGCACCATGACAACTGGCTGCTCGCCCTCCCTTTTCAGAATGCCCTGCACCCACTCCGAGATATCCTTGACCCTTGCACCAGGGAGGCAAAATACCATCCTGGACTCTCAGTTGCAGCCGCAGAAACGTCTATCTATTCCCCTTACAATTGAATCCCCTATCACTATAGCTCTCCCACTCTTTTTCCTGCCCTCCTGTGCAGCAGAGCCACCCACGGTGCCATGAACTTGGCTGCTGCTGCCCTCCCCTCATGAGTCATCCCCCCAACAGTACCCAAAGCGGTGTAAAGCAAAGCAAACAGTACCCAAGGAAAGCAAATGGTATGTTGGCCTTTATTACGAAAGAATTGGATTATTAGAGTAAAGAAGTCTTACTGCAATTATATAGGGCCTTTCTGAGACCACAACTGGAGTTTTGATCTCTGTACCTGAAGAAGGATGTACTTGCCTTAGAGGGATTGCAACGAAGGTTCACCAGACTGATTCCTGGGATGGGGGGATTGTCCTATGAGGAGAGGTTAAGGATACTCAGCTTATATTCCCTGGAATTTAGAAGAATGAGAGGTGATCTCAATGAAACATATAAAATTCTTAAGTGGCTTGAAAGGGTAGATGATTGAAGGTTGTTCCCCCTGCTGGAAAGTCTAGAACTAGAGGTCACAGTCTCAGAATTAGGGGTCAGCCATTTAGAAATGAAATGAGGAAACATTTCTTCATTTAAAATGTTGTGCATCTTTGGAATTCTCTACACTAACAACAATTTATCCGGATATTTATTTGTTCCTGGGATGTGGGTGTTGCCTGCAAGGCCAAGCCCATCCCTAATTGCCCTTGAGAAGGTGCTGGTGAGCTGTCTTCTTGAACCGCTGCAGCCCATGTGGTGATGGTACTCCCGTAATGCTGTTCGGGAGGGAGTTCCAGGATTTTGACCCATGACGATGAAGAAACGCCGATATATTTCCGAGTCAGGATGGTATGTGACTTGGGAGGGGAACTTGAAGGTGATGGTGTTCCCATGCGCCTGCTACCCTTGTCCTTCTAGGTGGTAGAAGTCACGGGTTTGGGACAAATAACACCAACAACAACTTGTATTTATATAGCACCTTTAATGTAGTAAAACATCACAAAGCGCTTCACAGGAGCATTCGAAATCAAAATTTGACACCGAGCCACATGAGCATCTATTAGGTGACCATAACATGACCCCAGAGAGCTCTGGATGCTCAGTCATTGAATATTTTCAAGGCTGAGATCGATAGATTTTTGGACTCGAGGGCAATCAAGGGATATGGGTGTTGTGTTCATACTCTATTTGTGTTATATCTTCAGGACAACTCACAAACACACACACAGCCTTAAGATGGTAGAACACTCTGGAACTCTAGTCAGGTGACCTGTTCCCTCTTTATTTATATACAGCACTGGCTGCAGTGCCACAGTAGTCCACAGGTGGAGCTATATATATTACACTTCTCCCTCCTCGATGAAGAAGTAATTCTAACAAAATAATCATCATACATAACTTGCATGGTTATACGTAACAAAAGATATGGACTTATTTTGCCATATTTACAAATCAAGCTTAACCACTTGTTTTCTGTTTCGAAGAGGATACCTTTGCTCTCGAACAGAACCTTCCAAACATGGTGTCGAATTTAAATTCATTCGAGGCTGATCCTCAGGAAAGTTTTCCTCCAAGGGTTGCCCTTTATTTCCATTTGAACTCTCTCTAACTTCAGGCTGTTTGCCTGACTCGGACTCAGACTTAAATTCTGACTTTCTCTTGGATTTGTTTCCAGTACATTAGATGTAGGATTTGCTACTGGTGTATCAAAACTATCTGATGAGTCAGAAATAATTGAATCATTCCCACCTTCAACTAATTCCACCTCTGTAGTTAAAATATGATCAATGTGAACAAACTTAACCTGTCCATGATCAAACATCTTGTGAGGACCACATATTTTCACCACTATTCCTGGTAACCACTTTAACCATTTATGGTGATGGTTCTTCACTCTCACGTTCTGATTTTATTTCACCCTTCTCTCTTTTATTCTACCTCTATCGTGATTCTCTTTATGTCTTAATTGTTTCTCTTCTACGGACTGTGCCAAGTTTGGTTTTAACAACGAGAATCTGGTTCGTGGCTGTCGTTTGAGAAACAATTCTGCTGGTGTTCTACCAGTAGTTGTATGAGGAGTATTACGATACGTAATTAGAAAATTAGCCAATTTGTGATCCAATGACAACTGTCGTTTCTTTGGATTTGGATCCAACATCTGTTTAATGAGTGCACGTTTTACAATTTGTACAGTGTGCTCTGCTGCACCATTTGAAGCAGGGTGGTATGGTGGAACCTTGGTATGATCCACACCATTTTTGCTTGTGAACTGTGCAAATTCTTCTGAATGAAATTATGGTCCATTATCCGAAACTATTTCTTCTGGGAGGCCAAATGAAGAAAATAATCTTCGTAAAATGTCTAATGATTTAATTGTTATTTTCCACATTGGAAACACCTCGACCCACTTCGAATGGCTATCAATTACAATGAACAATTGTTGTCCTTCTAGCTCAGCAAAATTGATATGTAGCCATTGCCACACCCTGGGAGGCCATTTCCATGGCTGTAATGGTACTGTTGATGGTTTCTTGCTTACCGAATGACATGTCGTACACTGACTGACGATGTACTCCATATTTTTATCTAGACCTGGCCACCATAAGTAACTGCATGCAAAATTCTTGGTCTAGCACATTCCCAGGTGCTGGTCATGGAGGTCTCCTAATAATTTGGATCTGAATTTATTTGGCATAACCATTATTGCACCCCACATGATAAAGATTGTATCGACTGATAATTCATTCTTACGAATGAAGAATGGATGAATATCTTTGTCTGTTACCTATTTTGGCCATCCATTTGCAATACACTCATACACCTTTGACATAACTGGGTCACGTTTGGTTGCTCTACCAATTTCTTCAGCTGTGACTGGCAGTTCATCAATGTATGAAAAATAGAACACTTCTTCCCTATCCGGTATAACTTGTGATGGGGAAGGTAATCTAGACATTGCATCAGCATTACTGTAATCAGCTGATCGTCAGTATTCAATATCATATGTATATGCTGACAAAATCAAAACCCATTTCTGCATTCGGGCTGCAGCTAATGTTGGAACTGGGGACTTTGGATGGAGGATTTCTGTCAGGGACTTATGGTCCATAATGATGGTAAACTTATGACCATACAAGTATTTGTGGAACTTCTTGATCCCAAAAATGAATGCCAAAGCTTCCCTTTCGATTTGTGCATAATTACACTCACTGGCACTGAGAGTGCGTGACTCAAAAAGTAATTGATCTCTCCTCCCCACTATATAGCACATGAGAGATCACTGCCCCACCTCCATACGGAGAAGCATCACATGCTAGATTGATCTCCTTAGATACGTCATAGTGAACTAACATTGTGTTCTCTACAAATTTGCTTTTACACTCCTTGAATGCTATATCGCATTCTTCTCACCACTGCCAATGGACCTGTTTTTTCAATAGTTCATTCAGTGGATGTAATACTGTCACCAAATTTGGTAGGAACTTCCCATAATAGTTCAAAAGATCCAAAAATGATCGAAGTTCAGTGACATTCTTGGGAGTGGGTGCATTTCTGATTGCATTCAGCTTTCCCTTAATTGGATGTAAACCACCTTTGTCTATTCTGTACTCTAAGTTCTCCACTGAGTTTTGAAATAACACACTCGTGAGCAGACACTTGTACTCTGTGCTTCTCTAGCCATTTGAGGACTTCGTTCAATATCTTATGAATTTGCCTATTTGGTGCTGAAATTAGTATGTCATCTAAATAACATACTACCCCTTCAAAACCTTGCAAAATCTGGTTTATCACCCCTTGAAATATGACAGGGTCAGAAGATGCTCCAAATGTTAGCTTATTAAATTGATATAGGCCGAGATGAGTATTTATAGTCAAGCATGACTTGGACTTCTCATCTAGTTCAAGTTGTAAGTAGGCATTCGTAAGATCCAACTTTGAGAAGATCTGACCACCTGTCAGTGTTGTGAACAAATCTTCTACATTTGGCAATGTATTGAGGAGATTACCCTCTAGAACCTGGTTTACGGTTACTTTATAATGACCACACAATCTTACCTTACCATTGGACTTAGGTACAACAACAATGGGTGCAGCCCAGTTACATAGATCTATCTTAGAAATAATGTTCTGAGTCTCTAGTCTTTCGAGTTCTTGCTCAACTTTCTCCTTGAGTGCATATGGTACAGAACATGGCTTGCAGTAAACCGATCTAGCGTCCTTCTGTGCCCTTACACTTACCTTGAAGTCTTGGATCGGACTGCCTGTTTCGCAGAACATCTTCGGATAATTCTTGATGACATCATCCTTTGATGCAAATCTCATTTCAACATGAAAAATCTCATTCCAATACAGCTTCAGTGATCCCAACCAATTTCTTCCGAGTAAGGCAGGCTTGTCTCCTACCACTACTAATAGAGGCAAGCTCTGAAATTGATCCTTGTATTTCACCGGTACGATGATACGACCAACCACAGAAATGTTCTCTCCCAAGTAGCCTCACAGCTCCATCTTGGATTTCTCCAGTGGGAAATCACGCAATTTGTCAAGGTATAGTGACTCCGGTACTATACTCACGGATGCACCAGTGTCGATTTCCATGGGTAACTTGGTTCCTGCAACATCTATGTGGATGATGATACTTTTCAAATCGCTCGTGCTCCTGTGTGTAGCTCTAAAACCTCCTCGTCCTGTTGTTTTTCTTCCATCCTATATAGTCTCTGGGGATTTCTACTTATAGCTTTGAAAGCTGGTTTACCCTTCAGTTGGCATGCCTTCGCAAGATGCCCAGTTTTCCTGCAGATGAAACACTCTGCCTTCACATGTGGACAACTTTGAGCAATGTGTTGTCCCAGGCACCGATAGCAGGACATCAATACTCTGTTGCCATTGCCAGTTTCTGAGACCTTGGGGCCCAACTGCCTTTTACTTTTAACCTGCAGGCGATTCACCTCAGTTGTCTGACGACTGGAAATAGTATGAAATTCTTGGGATTATTGGTCGGCCATGTCCATTGATATAACTATCTGACAAGCTAAATCAAAAGTCAAGTTAGGGGTTGTCAATAACTTTCTTCTGGTCGCATCATTTATCATCCCACAAACAAAGTGCTCACGCAATGCTAGGTCGTGAAAGTTTCTGAAATTACAGTGAATAGATAGGTGTTTTAATGCTACAATGTACTCACTGATATTTTATTTGGTTAACTGATCTCGTATTCTGAAACGATAACTTTCAACAATTTCCAGGAGCTTAGGACTATAGTGCTAAATCTGCTTAAGTGTTGTGTCCTTTGGCTTGACAGGCACAAGCACAGTTTTCAGGGTGTCATACACCTTGGGCCCTGCTTCAGTTAAGAAAATCGCCCGTTGTCTTTCGAACACTACTCGGTTATGGTTTTCATCATTGGGGACTTCGATGATATTATTTGCGGTGAAAAACATTTCTAGCCGCTCCACGTACGCTCCGAAACTTTCACGGTCGCGTTGAAGCTCCCCCAAACACCCTATTATTCCCATAGGCGTGGCCATCTGGACTCTGGCAGTTCAGACAAATGTGCTTGTAACTTACCTTGGGTTTGTAGCTGTTAATCAAAACAGAGAAGCTCCCAAAGTCTTTCTGTCGGTTGGCTGAATCCTCCACCAACATAAATTGCAGCTTTTTTCCCCCCTATTATGCCATCCTCATCGCCATTGTTATATCTTCAGTACAACTCACAAACACACACACAGCCTTAAGATGACAGAACACTCTAGTCAGGTGACATTTGTTTGTGACAGATCACAGGACGGGCATGAGCACCCTGTGGGAGCTAATCACAGTTGCTGTACTCATGCTGGTTCATGCCGGTTTGGGGACTCCATTTTGGGTTGTATGACTTAAGTTACTTTTCTCCTGGTTCAGTTTGTTAGTTATTTACACGTACACTACATAATTTGGCGATGAGGATGATTCAAATTAACCTCCCTACCCCCCTGCCCCCCACCCCCCCCCCCCGCATTTGCAGATGACACAAAGATTAGTGGGAAAGTGGGTTGTGTAGAGGACACATAGAGGCTGCAAAGAGATTTAGATAGGTTAAGCGAATGGGCTAAGGTTTGGCAGATGGAATACAATGTCGGAAAATGTGAGGTCATCCACCTTGGAAAAAAAAACAGTAAAAGGGAATATTATTTGAATGGGGAGAAATTACAACATGCTGCGGTGCAGAGGGACCTGGGGGTCCTTGTGCATGAATCCCAAAAAGTTAGTTTGCAGGTGCAGCAGGTAATCAGGAAGGCGAATGGAATGTTGGCCTTCATTGCGAGAGGGATGGAGTACAAAAACAGAGAGGTCCTGCTGCAACTGTATAGAGTATTAGTGAGGCTGCACCTGGAGTACTGCGTGCAGTTTTAGTCACCTTACTTAAGGAAGGATATACTAGCTTTGGAGGGGGTACAGAGACGATTCACTAGGCTGATTCTGGAGATGAGAGGGTTACCTTATGATGATAGATTGAGTAGACTGGGTCTTTACTCCTTGGAGTTCAGAAGGATGAGGGGTGATCTTATAGAAACATTTAAAATAATGAAAGGGATAGACAAGATAGAGGCAGAGAGGTTGTTTCCACTGGTCGGAGAGACTAGAACTAGGGGGCACAGCCTCAAAATACGGGGGAGACAATTTAAAACCGAGTTGAGAAGGAATTTCTTCTCCCAGAGGGATGTGAATCTGTGGAATTCTCTGCCCAAGGAAGCAGTTGAGGCTAGCTCATTGAATGTATTCAAATCACAGATAGATAGATTTTTAACCAATAAGGGAATTAAGGGTTATGGGGAGCGGGCGGGTAAGTGGAGCTGACTCCACAGCCAGATCAGCCATGATCTTGTTGAATGGCGGAGCAGGCTCGAGGGTCGAGATGGCCTACTCCTGTTCCTAATTCTTATGTTCTTATGTTCTTATGTTCTCTCCACACCTGGGGACCCTCCAATTCTGTGGCTGAGTTGGATAAAATGTTTTTCTACATACATCACAGCGAGTGGGTTAGACGATGATAACGTAACACCAGCTCGCCGCCGTGCAATACTTATCCACTGCCTCGGCACCAAAGGCCAACACATCCTTGGCCAAATTGAAGACCACGGAGCCCTACGACAAAACGGTAAGTGCCCTCGAGAGCTATTTTGGGCCAAAGAAAAGTATTGTGATAGAGATATACCAATTACTTCAAAGGGCGCAAGGAAACGGTGAGCCAATCAAACAGTACATTATTTAATTAACTGAAATGGCTCTACGTGTAACTTTGGAGCACTCACAGAGGAAATGATCAGGGATCATATTATTGAGAAAACAACGATCCCCTGCATTTGGGAACGTTTGCTAATGGAGGATGAGAAATTAACATTGGATAAAGCAACTAATTTGGCCATACAAATCGAATCAGCGCTTTCCGATTCAAAAGCGATCAGATCCCCTGCTCCCCCTGTGCAGCAGACTGCAGCTACAGCCCATGTGCAAGGCATTTGTCCAAAGTGGAAATCACAACAGAGACCCAGGGCTAGTAATAAGCCACCCTCTACGGATCGCGGGCTTAACCTCCACTGCTTTAACTGTGGGGACAAATCACACTCAGCAAAGAGTCCCAACTGCCCTGCACTTGGGAAGAAATGCTCTACATGTGGTAAAATGAACCATTTTGCTAGTGTCTGTCGCTCATCGCAGCATATTCGACATGTGGACAACCCTGATAGGGATGAACTCAATATGGTTTACACCATTAGTGACAATTCACGCATCGGTTCGGGCAAATTCAAGGACTGTGATTGACGGCACGCCCTGCCTCCTTATTGACCTTGGAGCCAAAGTTTCCATTTTGAGCGAGGCTGTGTACAAAACTCACTTCACGCACTGTCAACTGTAGCCCGCAACTTCCATACGACATGCGTACTCTGACTCCAAAATTGAAGTATTTGGGATCATATCTGTCCTGATATACTACAAGGACATAACATTGGAGAACTTTTCCTTTTATATCGCGAAGGGACGAAGCCTCATGGGTGTTGAACTTTTTGACAAGCTTGGGTTCAAAGTTTATGACCCAACTGGCACACCTGTGTACACGGTGGACTTTGACAAGCAGCATCCCTCAATCTTCACAGGGTTTGGAGTGAGAACAAAATTCTGTGATCGTCCCCGCATTGACCCTTCCGTCAAACCGGTTACACAGCGACTTCGCTGTCCCCCATTCGCAGTTCGCGACCAGAATTAATGCGACTCGAATCTCAGGGAATCATTGAGAGCATCAAATCCTCACACTGGATCTCGAACTTAGTCATTACTTGCCGAAAAAATGGGGAGATCCGCCTATGCATCGACCTGAAAGAAGTTAACAAGGCCATCATCCCCGACAAGTACTCTCTTCCTACCATTGGCGAACTGTCTTCAGAATTCTACTCTGGAGACCTGCAATAAAAGACTAAGGTCACACTTTACTTTGAGCTCACAGTATCTAGTCAGACTCTTTGTTCATACATGGCAACGAGATACAGATGACGAACACAACGATGCAGAGAACAGTGGGCATCCTGGAGAAATTTTCGGAGGGAGATGGTTGGGAAACCTTCGTGGAGCGACTCAATCAATACTTCGTGGCCAACGAGCTGAAAGGAGAAGAGAACGCTGCCAGACGAACGCCGATTCTCCTCACCGTCTGCGGGGCACCAACGTATGGCCTCATGAAAAATCTGCTTGCTCCAGCAAAACCCAGAGAAAAATCGTACGATGATTTGTGCACACTGGTCCGAGAGCATCTGAACCCGAAGGAAAGCGTTCTGATGGCGAGGTACCGGTTCTACACCAGAAAAGGTCTGAAGGCCAAGAAGTGGCGAACTATGTCACCGAGCAGGACATTGCGAATTTGAAGGACGTTTGGAGCACATGCTCAGGGACTTTTTCATACTTGGCATTGGTCATGAAGTGATACTTCACAAACTTTTGACTGTAGAGACCCCAACCTTGAGTAAAGCCATAGCAATAGCCCAGGCGTTCATTGCCACCAGTGACAAGACTAAGCAAATCTCTCAGCACATAAGCGCTGCTACAAGTGCTGTGAACAAAGTGATGTTGTTTTCAAATCGCAAAGTACAGGGCAGGCACCACATGCCAGCAGCTGCATGTCCGCAGATGTCTCAGAGTCCACCATCAAGGGTGATGAATGCAAGGCCGTTAACACCTTGTTGCGCTGCGGGGTGATCATCGTTTCCATTCATGCCGCTTCAAAGGAGACGTTTGCAAAGGCTGTGGAACAATGGGACACCTCCAACGTATGTGCAGGCGAGCTGCAAACCCTGCTAATCCTGCAAACTACCATGTTGCAGAGGAGGACAGATCCATGGCAGATCACGACGAACCAAAGCCTCAGACCAAGGAGGCAGAGGTGTATGGGGTGCACACATTTACCACAAAGTGTCCGCCAATAATGCTGAAGGTTGAATTAAATGGACTCCCGGTGTCAATGGAGCTGGACACGGGCGCGAGCCAGTCCATTATGAGCAAAAAGACTTTCGATAAATTGCGGTGCAGCAAGGCTTCAAGGCCAGTCCTGACTCCCATTCGCACTAAACTGAGAACTTACACAAAGGAACTGATTCCCGTAATGGGCAGTACCACTGTAAAGGTCTTCTACGATGGAGCGGTGCACAGGCTACCTCTCTGGGTGGTACCGGGCGATGGTCCCACGCTGCTCGGCAGGGGCTGGCTGGGAAAGATACGCTGGAACTGGGATGACGTCAGAGTGCTCTCGTCAGTTGACTACACTTTGTGTGCCCAGGTCTTAAACAAGTTCCCCTCGCTGTTCGAACCAGGCATCGGGAAGTTCCAAGGAACAAAAGTGCAGATCCATTTGATTCCGGGGGCGCGACCCATTCATCATAAGGCGAGAGCAGTACCGTACATGATGAGAGAAAGGGTGGAGATCGAGCTAGACCGGCTGCAAAGAGAGGGCATCATTTCGCCGATCGAATTCAACGAGTGGGCCAGTCCAATTGTTCCAGTCCTCAAGGGAGACGGCATCGTCAGAATCTGTAGTGATTACAAAGTAATTATCAATCATTTCTCCCTGCAGGAGCAATACCCACTACCAAAGGCAGACGACCTTTTTGCGACGCTGGCGGGATGAAAGATGTTCACGAAACTGGATTTGACCTCGGCCTACATGAAGCAGGAGCTGGAGGAATCATCAAAGGGCCTCACTTGCATCAACACGCACACAGGTCTCTTCATTTACAACAGATGCCCATTTGGGATTCAACCAACCGTGGCGATATTCCAGAGAAACATGGAAAGCTTACCGAAGTCGGTCCTGTGCATGGTGGTCTTCCAAGTTGACATCTTGATTACAGGTCGGGACACAGTCAAGCATCTGCAGAACCTGGAGGAGGTTCTTAGTTGACTCAACCACGTGGGGCTCAGGTTAAAAACGCTCAAAGTGCGTTTTCCTGGCGCCTGAAGTGGAGTTCCTGTGGAGAAAAATCGCGGCGGACGGCACCAGGCCCATCGATTCGAAGACAGAGGCAATCGAGAATGCACCGGGGCCTCAGAACGTGACGGAGCTGCGGTCATTTCTCGGACTCCTGAACGACTTTGGTAACTTCTGTCCGTGTCTCAGCACACTGTTAGAACCACTGCACACCTTACTGCATAAAGGAGATGAATGGGTATGGGGTAAAAGCCAAGAAAATGCCTTTGTAAAAGCTAGAAAATTGTTATGCTCAAACAAATTGCTTGTGTTGTATGATCCATGTAAACGTTTGGTACTAGCATGTGATGCGTCGTCGTACAGGCCGGGTGTGTATTGCAACAAGCTAATGAATCTGGGAAATTGCAACCGGTTGCTTATGCATCCAGAAGTCTGTCTAAAGCTGAGAGAGCCTACAGCATGATTGAAAAACAAGCGTTAGCGTGTATTTATGGGGTAAAGAAAATGCATCAATATCTGTTTGGGCTCAAATTTGAATTGGAAACTGACCATAAGCCACTGATATCCCTCTTTTCCGAAAGTAAGGAGATAAATACGAATGCATCAGCCCACATCCAGAGATGGGCACTCACATTGTTTGCATACAACTATGCCATCTGCCACAGACCAGGTACAGAAAACTATGCCGATGCTCTCAGTAGGCTGCCAATGCCCACCATGGGGATGGAAATGGCACAGCACGCAGATTTAGTCATGGTAATGGAAGCATGCGAGAGTGAGCAATCACCCGTCACAGCCCGACAGATTAGAACCTGGACGAGCCAGGATCCCTTATTGTCCCTAGTAAAAAATTGTGAGCTTTACGGGAGCTAGTCCAGTGTCCCATTGGAAATGCAGGAAGAGATAAAGCCATACCAGTGGGGCAAAGATGAAATGTCTATACAAGAAGACTGCCTTCTGTGGGGTAATCGGGTAGTGGTCCCCAAGAGTACTCAATGCCTGGGTGAGTCCACAGTACTCACCCAGGCATTGTAATGATGAAAGCGATGGCCAGATCCCAAGTGTGGTGGCCCGGCATCGATGCGGACTTAGAGTCCTGCGTGCACAAATGTAACACATGCTCGCAGTTAAGCAATGCACCCAGGGAAGCGCCACTAAGTTTATGGTCTTGGCCCTCCAAACTGTGGTCCAGGGTCCATGTTGACTATGCAGACCCGTTTTTGGGTAAAATATTCCTAGTGGTTGTAGATGCATAATCCAAATGTATTGAATATGAGATAATGTCGGCAAGCACGTCCGCTGCCACCACGGAAAGCCTGCAGGCCATGTTTGCCACGCACGGCCTGCCTGATGTCCTTGTGAGCGACAACGGGGCCATGTTTCACCAGTGCCGAGTTCAAAAAGTTCATGACCCGTAATGGGATCAAACGTGTTACATCTGCTCTGTTCAAACCTGCATCCAATGGTCAGGCAGAGAGAGCAGTGCAAACCATCAAGCAGAGCTCACTGCAGCCTCGCCTATCCCGAGTCCTGCTTAGCTACTGCACGAGACCCCACTCGCTCACTGGGATTCCACCTGCTGAACTGCTCATGAAAAGGGCACTTAAGACAAGGCTCTCATTAGTCCACCCTGATCTACATAAACAGATAGAGGGCAGGCAGCTTCAACAAAGTAAATATCATGATAGCGAAAATGTATCACGCAAAATTGAAATCAATGATTCTGTATTTGTGTTGAACTATGGACAAGGTTCAAAGTGGCTTCCCGGCACTGTTGTAGCCAAAGAGGGGAGTAGGGTGTTTCAGGTCAAACTTTCAAATGGACTCATTCACCGGAAACACTTGGATCAAATCAAACTCAGATTCACGGACTACCCAGAGCAACCCACATTGGACCCTACCTTCTTTGATGCCCCAACATACACAGCAGTGGCAACCGACACTGCGGTTGACCACGAAGCAGAACCCATCACCTGCAGCAGCCCAGCAGTATTCACCATACCAGGCAGCCCAGAAAGGCCAGCTGCACAGCAGCCCAGTGAGGGCCCAACAAATGATTCACCAAAACCAGCATTTGCACCGAGACAATCAACCAGGGCAAGAAGGGCCCCAGATTGACTCACCTTGTAAATAGTTACACAATTGACTTTGCGGGGGAGTGTTGTTATATATGTAAACCTGTAAATACCTTGTGTAGCCACCAGAGGGCTCATCCTCTGGAGTCCCAAGGGATCCCACAATCCCTTGGGAGCACCTGTACTTAAGGAGGCCTCACAGGCTGGAGAGGCACTCTGGAGACCTGCAATAAAAGACTAAGGTCACATTTTACTTTGAGCTCACAGTATCTAGTCAGACTCTTTATTCATACATAACAGACATCCCTTGGGAATGGACAGATTTCCAGGCTCAGGCATTCACCACGCTTAAGGAGAAAATCACATCCCCTCCTATCCTTGTGCACTTTGATCTAAATGCCACCACGGATGCATCATGCACTGCAAAGGGTGCTGTGCTCTCGCAATGGATTGATGGCCTGGAACACCCAGTCGCGTTTGCCTCTCGCACGCTCTCAGCTGCAGAACATAAATACTCTACAGGGGAACGCGAAGCACTCGCTTGCATCTACGCATGTGAACACTGGCAGATCTACTTCTATGGCAGGAAATTTACCCTCTGTACAGATCACCAAGCGCTAACTATGCTACTTGCTACAACTGGATCTGGGCACAGAAACTACGAATCAGCTGATGGTCAGATCGCCTTCATCAGTATAACTTTGATGTACAGTACATCGCTGGCAGTCGCAACCATGTAGCTGACATGCTCAGCTGCTCGACACCTGTTTTGGACTCTGGTGCGGACTTGTTCACAGATGACAACACATATGTCACGTCGATCATCACTCATTCCGTCAGAAACCTTGTCTCCTGCGATGAACTCAAAGCCGAATAACGGAGTGATGCTATGTTCCAGCATGTGTGCCACTTCCTCCAGATGGAGTGGCCTAAGCAAATTCCGGAAGAGCTGAAAACATTCCAAAGACTTTGCGATGAATTTTCCATTTGGAACGATGGCTGCCTTGCTCGTGGTGATAGAGCAGTAATTCCCAAGTCACTTCAACAATGCGTTCTCTCATTGGCACACGATGGACACCCGGGCATTGTCCGCATGAAGCAAAGATGTCGCGATTCAGTATGGTGACCTGGGGTTGATACGCGCATCGAGGAGTTTGTCTCACACTGTGAAGCATGCAGTCTGAGCGAAAAGGCCACAAAGATCCAACCAGTGTCAATGAAGCCCATTCCATGGCCACAAAGACCATGGCAACAACTTCAGTTGGATATCTTCGGTCCATTTGACGCAGCTCCACAGCACCAGCGGTTCCTTGTTGTAGTACATGACCTGCATTCCAAATGGCCTGAAATTGCTGCAAGTTCAGTGACCTCATCAACGATCATCACTATTCTGCAGCGTATGTTCACGAACTGGGGCCTCCCAGAAGTCGTACACTGACACAAAATGACGCGCTCAGAAGCCCCAACTGAAGAACGGAGATTGGATCAGAGTTAAGCACCCAAACCATAGTCATAAGCCTTCATCTTCACTTTCGTCTCCAAAACAGATTGGGCGAAAGTTCAGCCCTCACACCTATGAGCTCGATGATAGAACTCGATGGAACGCTCGTAGACTGATCCCATGATCCCAACTCACAGGCCAACAGATCAGCAGGATGGAACAGAAGCACCGTTGTTTCCCAAACGAAAACCTCGATCAAACACCGCAAGCTCAGCATATCAGAACATGACTTGGTTATCTCAATGACTTTGTCTGTACATAGACTGTGGTTTTAAAAAGGGGGGAAATATATTGTGTTCATACTCTATTTATTTGTTACAGCTCACAGGACGGGCATTAGAACCCTGCAGGAGTTATTCACAGTTGCTGGTTCATGTCGGTTTAAGACTCTATTTTTCGTTTAAGTTACTTTTCTCCTGACTCAGTTTATCAGTTATTTACGAGTACACAACAATGGAGACAGCACAGGAAAGTGGAGTTAAGGTAGAAGATCAGCCTTGATCTTATTGAATGGTGGAGCAGTCGCGAAGAGCCGAATGGCCTACTCCTGCTCCTAATTCTTGTGTTCTTATGTCGTTTCCAGTAAATAACATGTGGGTGCAAATAACATGTGGGGTCCAAAATTGCAGATGTGTTAACTGAATTCATGAATAAAACTGAACAAATTCTGGATTTGCTCAACCTAGCCTGGTAGACATACAAGCCATTGAAGCATCTGTGTGATGAAATGCAACACAAAAGCCTACATGGCACGTGGACTGGATGAGATATACTCTAGAAATGTCATGGACATGAGCGGAACACTAGAAAGCCTCTGACTAATATTCTTAAGCTTATGAATATTCTACAGGACCTTCATTAATTCAAAATTGCCATGGCAATATAATACAGAACAGAATGATAAATGAATGAGGAAGAGTTGGGAGGGTCGGCAATGAATAGTGGAGTTCTGAGAGTCTGGTAAAAGTACAGGAAACATTGTGATAAACTCAGCGCTGTTGCCCTGGCAGGAACGGATTCCACACGAAAGGACAGTGGGTTTGAGAATCAGGGCAGCGATGTTCATAGAATCATAGACATTTACAGCACGGAAGGAGGCCATTTCGGCCCATGATATTCACGCCGTGTTGTTGCCTTCTCTCCAACCCATAATCCCTTCAAGTGCAGACCTCCTGATTGCTCAAATTACCATATTGACAAAGGTGGAATATATTTGAATGTGATTACTGACTACAAAATGAAAGTATCAAGTCAATTTTAAGGTTTCCTCAACATGGCTTATCAAATATTGGATGCATCTCAAGTGTATTTGATCAGTATGGTTATTTTTACCCTGTATAAGTCATTGGTATGTCAGCACTGGAAAAGATTGACAGAGTGACAGAATTTTAATTTACTGGACATCAAGATGCCGTAATCCAGATATCTAAAATGTTCAAATGCATGGATAAAATAAATGCAAGCTGGTTATTGAATGTAAACTGTTGTCAGAACTACTGGATACAAGTACAAACGTAGCAAATTTTCAGGAAAGACAAGCGATTAAAGGGTAAAAATTCTGAACAGCAATGTTCATGTACAAATGATCAACGTGCTTAGACTGGATTGCCGAATGCACTGTATTTGCACAGCCTGTTTAAAATAACTAGGCTACTCTATGTGTCAATATAGTGTATGCAGGAATGTATGTGAACTTCACCGATTGAAATTCCCTTAGATTTTGTTTTCTCTCACAGCGTAGGATCACTATGGAATAGACTTCTGTCAAATGCAGTTAATGCGTGTTAATTAAGTCCTTTACAATGGAGCTGGCTAAATGTCTGGTTAAGAATAGGAGTAAAGCTTAAAGGGATAAGTATAGACACAGATGATGAAATATCTGTAAAGCAGCGCGATTTGCTTCCTGCTGGATCAACAAAAGCTTTCTTTGTGGAATACAGCTTGTCAGAGTTGAATCCTCTAGATTGTCCTGAAGTTTTATATGATTACTTTTCGAGGTCGAGGGTTAATTTCACAGAGCTTTACCTTCGCGGAAACGTTATCTGTGTTAATTCACCTGCTTCAGGCCATGAACTAATTTGGAAAGAGTTCGTGACATGACAAATTGTACACAGTCTGTTGGAAAGACTGGGCTTACTGATTCTTTCCTCGTACTGTTTAACGGGCACCTGGAAGTGATTATAAGGCAGTGATCTAATTGTGATCATGAATCACAAGACAGAAAGTCTATGCCCTGTTATTAGATTACTGCATCATTCTGGAGTGTCAATTTACAGCATTATGGCAAATGATGCACTCATGACAGGAGCCTGGACTAGAGCAAAATAAACATAATCTAAAATAATTTCTATATATTAATATCTACGATGGGTGATTCCACAATCTGGCATCCTCAGTGAGGACCATTACTTGCAGGAAACACCTCTCGGGGAAATAGTCAGTGCGAGGTCCCTGGTGAGACAGCACCTGGAATATTGTGTACAGTTTGGTCTCCTTACCGAAGGAAGGATATACTTGCCTTAGAGGGCGTGCAACAAAGATTCACCAAACTAATTCCTGGGATGGGTGGATTGTCCTTTGAGGAGAGATTGAGTAGACTAGGCCTATAGAATGAGAGGTGATCTCATTGAAACATATAAAATTCTTACAGGATAGATGCAGGGAGGATGTTTCCTCTGGTTGGGGAGTCTAGAACCAGGGGTCACAGTCTCAGAAGAAGAGGTTGGCCATTTAGGACTAAGATGAGAAGAAACTTCTTCACTCAGAGGGTGGTGAATCTCTGGAATTCTCTACCCCAGAGGGCTGTATAAGCTCAGTCTTTGAGTATATTCAAGGTGGCGATCAGTTGATTTTTGGATATTAAGGGAATCGAGGGATGTGGGGATAGTGCAGGAAAGTAGAGTTGAGGTAGACAATCAGCCATGATCTTATTGAATGGTTGTGCAGGCTTGAAGGGCCAAAAGGCCTACTTCTGCTCCTAATTCTTATATTCTTATGCAGCCTGGGATTTTGCATCTGTTAAAATGATTAGGTGGAAAAATCATAGCCTGCGCTTCTGCGATTTCTTGAGGTGCATTGGGAACAGCAGATCATGTTGTTTGAGTGAAATGCAGTGGATTTCTTTTTGTCCCTATGTATCAACAACATTGTCAACACAGTAGGACATTTTGCTATATTTGTTGTTTCCAGCAAAATAGTAAAGGTGTTCCAAAATGATGCATTTCGATTTTGGTAGAAACAGCAATCGGAGGAAATCTTCCCACCACCTTTAGGATGTCACTAACACAGCGACCATGGAAATCTTCCCGCTGTGTTAACAATGTTGCTACGACACTGACCAAGAGCATCTTCCCGCTAAGTTAATGATGCCACTAAGACTGTGTTTAGAGGAAGTCTTGCTGCTGTGTTGAAGATGTTGCTACCACTTACTGACCAGAGGAAATCTAAAGAAAGAAAGACTTGCATTTATATATCACCTTTCATAATCACCGGATGTCACAAAGCGCTTTACAGCTGATTAAGTGTAGTCACTGTTGTAATGTGGGAAACGCGGCAGCCAATTTGAGCACAGGAAGCTCCGACAAACAGCAATGTGATAATGATCAGATAATCTGTTTTAGTGATGTTGATTGAGGGATAAATATTGGCCAGGACACCAGGGATAACTCCCCTGCTCTTCTTCGGAATAGTGCCGTGGGATCTTCTACGTCCACCTGAGCGAGCAGTCGGGGCCTCGGTTTAATGTCTCATCCGAAAGACGGCACCTCCGACAGTGCAACACTCCCTCAGCACTGCACTGGAGTGTCAACTGAGATTTATATGCTCAAGTTCCTGAAGTGGGAATTGAACCCACAGCCTTCTGACTCAGAGGTGAGGGTGTTACCAACTGAGTCACAGCTGATGCCTTATTGACTAACCATACCTTCAGAATGTTGAAACAGGGTTCTGTGGTTTGCACAGTGCAGTATAGCCCTGCCACGGTCTCAGAAATCATTGTTGTTGCTTGTATCTTTGCTATACATTTTTGTGCTTATGTCTCGATAGTTGGACTTAAACCCACAACCTAATGACTCAGAGGGGAAGTGTGCTTCCAACTGGGACACTGGATGATGAGGTTAGCAATGTCACTACCACACAGATGATAAAAATGTCCTGCTGATATTAAATTGTTGCTAATGTGTTGTGGATAAGGGCAAACCAGAGGCATCCTTTACCCACATCCAAAGCAGGCTTTAGGGCCTTTACATATAAAAATACTGGGCCTATCGCTTGTTTTAGATCACCTCCCCAAGGGTGGTTTGCCCTGAGGCAACCAGCACCATTTTGGGCAGTGCTTGGCGAAACCAATCCAAGAGATCGCCTGCAACAAAGAAGGCAAGTAATTTACAGGAATGTGGAGCCAGGGCGGAGCTACTATATTGGCAAAGTGTTTAGCGCGCACTCATACTTAATGTCCGCCAGAAGTATGCTGCTGGCAGATCATGATATCAATCAATGTGCAATGCTGATTTGACGCCAACGCTACCATTTTGGAGCTCCAAGCTCCAGTCAACACTCTCTCTCAACCTCGCACAACTGAATAGGCATTCAGCGGCATGAAGGACCCATTACCAATGCTACTTAAAGGAATCATCATCTGCTTACAGTTCTATGCCAAATTCTATACACTTTTGGGTGCTTCCTTTAGTTGGTTAAAGTTTCAGTAGGGAGTGGTGTAGCAGGTGCTGAAGTGCTTTTTTGCTGACTTCAAGGCTTCTGCACAGACTAGTTGCTCTCAGACATAGAATAGGAGCAGGAGTAGGCCACCCGGCCCCTCGAGCCTGCTCTGACATTTAATAAGATCATGGCTGATCTGATCATGGACTCAGTTCCACTTCCATGCCTGCTCCCCATAACCCTTTATTCCCTTATCGCACAAAAATCTATATATCTCCGCCTTAAATTTATTCAGTGTCCCAGCCTCCATAGCTCTCTGGGGCAGAGAATTCCATAGATTTACAACTCTCAGAGAGAAGAAATTTCTCCTCATCTCAGTTTTAAATAGACGGCCCCTTAGTCTGAGACTGTGTCCCCTAGTTTTAGTTTCCCCTATGAGTGTAAATATCCTCTCTGCATCCACCTTGTCGAGCCACCTCATTATCTTATAAGTTTCAATAAGATCACCTCTCATTCTTCTGAACTCTAATGAGTATAGGCCCAACTTACTCAACCTATCTTCATAAGTCAACCCCCTCATCTCCAGAATCAAACTAATGAACCTTCTCTGAAAAGCCTCCAATGCAAGTATATCCTGTCTTAAATACGGAGACCAAAACTGTACGCAGTACTCTAGGTGTAGCCTCAGCAATATCTGTACAGTTGTAGCAGGACTTCTCTGCTTTTATACTGAATCCCCCTTGCAATGAAGGCCAACATTCCATTTGCCTTCCTGATTATGTGCTGTACCTGCATACTCACGTTTTGTGTTTCATACACAAAGACCCTCAGGTCCCTTTGTACTGCAGCATTTTGCAATTTTTCTCCATTTAAGTTATAATTTGCTTTTCTAGTTTTTCTGCCAAAGTGGATAACCTCACATTTTCCCACAAATTTATGTGCCAAATTTATGTCCACTCACTTATCCTGTCTATATCCCTTTGCAGATTTTTTGTGTCCTTCTCACAATTTGCTTTCCCACCCACCTTTGTATTATCAGCAAACTTGGTTACATTACACTCGGACTTTCATCCAAGTCATTAAGTAAATAGTTGTGGCCCCAGTACCGATCCCTGCGGCACCCCACTAGTTACTGTTTGCCAACCGGAAAATGGCTCATTTATCCCAACTCTCTGTTTTCTGTTAGTTAGCCAATCCTCTATCCATGCTAATATATTACCCGCAACCCCATGAACTTTTATCTTGTGCAGTAACCTTTTATGTGGCACATTATTGAACGCCTTCTGGAAATCCAAATATACCATATCCACTGGTTCCCCCTGATCCACCCTGCTTGTTACATCCTCAAAGAACTCCAGCAAATTTGTCAAACATGATTTCCCTTTCATAAAACCATGCTGACTCTGCTTGATTGATGTTTTTCCAAATGCCCCACTACTGCTTCCTTAATAATGGACTTAAGCATTTTCCCAACGACAGATGTTAGGCTAACTGATTTATAATTTCCTGCTTTTTGTCTGCCTCCTTTTTTAAATAGGGGTGGTACATTTGCAGTTTTCCAATCCGCTGGGTCTGCCCCAGAATCCAAGAAATTTTGGTTGATTACAACCAATGCATCCACTATCTCTGCAATCACTTCTTTTAAGACCCTAGGATGTAAGGCATCAGGTCCAGCAGACTTGTCCGCCATTAGTCCCATTATTTTACTGAGTACCACTACTTTAGTGATATTGATTGTATTAAGTTCTTTCCTCCCTATAGCCCCTTGATTATCCAGTATTGGAATGTTTTTAGTGTCTTCTAATGTGAAGACCGATACAAAATTTTTATTCAATGTCTCTGCCATTTCCCTGTTCTCCATTATTAATTCCCCAGTCTCAACCTCTAGGGGACCAATATTTACTTTATAGAAACATAGAAACATAGAAAATAGGTGCAGGAGTAGGCCATTCGGCCCTTCTAGCCTGCACCGCCATTCAATGAGTTCATGGCTGAACATTCAACTTCAGTACCCCATTCCTGCTTTCTCGCCATACCCCTTGATCCCCCTAGCAGTAAGGACCTCATCTAACTCCTTTTTGAATATATTTAGTGAATTGGCCTCAACAACTTTCTGTGGTAGAGAATTCCACAGGTTCACCACTCTCTGGGTGAAGAAGTTCCTCCGCATCTCGGTCCTAAATGGCTTACCCCTTATCCTTAGACTGTGACCCCTGGTTCTGGACTTCCCCAACATTGGGAACATTCTTCCTGCATATAACCTGTCTAACCCCGTCAGAATTTTATATGTTTCTATGAGGTCCCCTCTCATTCTTCTGAACTCCAGTGAATACAAGCCCAGTTGATCCAGTCTTTCTTGATAGGTCAGTCCCGCCATCCCGGGAATCAGTCTGGTGAACCTTCGCTGCACTCCCTCAATAGCAAGAATGTCCTTCCTCAGGTTAGGAGACCAAAACTGTACACAATACTCCAGGTGTGGCCTCACCAATGCCCTGTACAACTGTAGCAACACCTCCCTGCCCCTGTACTCAAATCCCCTTGCTATGAAGGCCAACATGCCATTTGCTTTCTTAACCGCCTGCTGCACCTGCATGCCAACCTTCAATGACTGATGTACCATGACACCCAGGTCTCTTTGCACCTCCCCTTTTCCTAATCTGTCACCATTCAGATAATAGTCTGTCTCTCTGTTTTTACCACCAAAGTGGATAACCTCACATTTATCCACATTATACTTCATCTGCCATGCATTTGCCCACTCACCAAACCTATCCAAGTCGCTCTGCAGCCTCACAGCATCCTCCTCGCAGCTCACACTGCCACCCAACTTAGTGTCATCCGCAAATTTGGAGATACTACATTTAATCCCCTCATCTAAATCATTAATGTACAGTGTAAACAGCTGGGGCCCCAGCACAGAACCTTGCGGTACCCCACTAGTCACTGCCTGCCATTCTGAAAAGTACCCATTTACTCCTACTCTTTGCTTCCTGTCTGACAACCAGTTCTCAATCCATGTCAGTACACTACCCCCAATCCCATGTGCTCTAACTTTGCACATCAATCTCTTGTGTGGGACCTTGTCGAACGCCTTCTGAAAGTCCAAATATACCACATCAACTGGTTCTCCCTTATCCACTCTACTGGAAACATCCTCAAAAAATTCCAGAAGATTTGTCAAGCATGATTTCCCTTTCACAAATCCATGCTGACTTGGACCTATCATGTCACCTCTTTCCAAATGCACTGCTATGACATCCTTAATAATTGATTCCATCATTTTACCCACTATCGATGTCAGGCTGACCGGTCTATAATTCCCTGTTTTCTCTCTCCCTCCTTTTTTAAAAAGTGGGGTTACATTGGCTACCCTCCACTCCATAGGAACTGATCCAGAGTCAATGGAATGTTGGAAAATGACTGTCAACGCATCCACTATTTCCAAGGCCACCTCCTTAAGTACTCTGGGATGCAGTCCATCAGGCCCTGGGGATTTATCGGCCTTCAATCCCATCAATTTCCCCAACACAATTTCCCGGCTAATAAGGATTTCCCTCAGTTCCTCCTCCTTGCTTGACCCCCCGACCCCTTTTATAACCGGAAGGTTGTTCGTGTCCTCCTTCGTGAATACCGAACCAAAGTACTTGTTCAATTGGTCCGCCATTTCTTTGTTCCCAGTTATGACTTCCCCTGATTCTGACTGCAGGGGACCTACATTTGTCTTTACTAACCTTTTTCTCTTTACATATCTATAGAAACTTTTGCAATCCGTCTTAATGTTCCCTGCAAGCTTCTTCTCATACTCCATTTTCCCTGCCCTAATCAAACCCTTTGTCCTCCTCTGCTGAGTTCTAAATTTCTCCCAGTCCCCAGGTTCGCTGCTATTTCTGGCCAATTTGTATGCCACTTCCTTGGCTTTAATACTATCCCTGATTTCCCTTGATAGCCACGGTTGAGCCACCTTCCCTTTTTTATTTCTATGCCAGACAGGAATGTACAATTGTTGTAGTTCATCCATGCGGTCTCTAAATGTCTGCCATTGCCCATCCACTGTCAACCCCTTAAGTATCATTCGCCAATCCATCTCAGCCAATTCACGCCTCATACCTTCAAAGTTAGCCTTCTTTAAGTTAGCCACTCTTTTCCTTTTTATGTACCTGTAGAAACACTTATTATCTGTTTTTATATTCCGTGCTAATTTACTTTCATAATCTATCTTCCCTCTCTTTATCATTTGTTTAGTCGTTCTTTGCTGGCTTTTAAAAGTTTTCTAATCCTCTGTCCTCCCACTAGTCTTGGCCACATTGGATGCCCTGTTTTCAATTTGATACCATCCCTTATTTCTTTAGTTAGCTACGGATTGTTATCCCTTCTCTTACAGTCTTTCCTTCTCATTGGGATATATTTTTGTTGCGAGTTATGAAATATCTCCTTAAATGTCTGCCACTGATTATCAACCGTCCCATAGTTTAATCTATTTTCCCAGTCCACTTTAGCCAACTCTGCTTTCATACCTTTGTAATTGTCTTCATTTAGAATCAAGACACCGGTTTGAGCTCTGACTTTCTCACCCTCCAACTGAATTTGAAATTCAACCATGCTATGATCACTCTTTCCTTGAGGATCCTTTACAATGAGATCATTTATTAATCCTGTCTCATTACATAGTACCAGATCTAAGATAGCCTGCTCAATGGTTGGTTCTGCAATGTACTGTCCCGGATACACTCTAGGAACTCTTCCGCAAGGCTACCCTGGCCAATTTGCTTTGTCCAATCAATATGAAAGTTAAAACTGGCCATGCTTATTGCTGTTCCTTTTTTACAAGCCTCCATTATTTTTTGATTTATACTCTGTCAAACTATGTAGCTATTGTTCAGGGGGCTATAGACTACGCCCATCAGCGACTTTTTCTCCTTATTATTCCTTATCTCAACCCAAACTGATAGGTGGAGCAGAAGGCCTTCCTCTTGGCATTGAGCGTGATGGGGAGAATGAGCAGAGGCCATGTAGAGCTTGACAAGGTGCTAGAAGATGGAGGAGGAGGAGGGGGAAGAAGGGTTCTCAGCAGGAGACCATATCTGCAGAAGGTCTTCAGGAAGCAGACCTGTTGGAGAACACATTGCAGGAGTGTAGTGAGGCCCTGGAAGCCATTTGGCACACTGGTATCCAGAGCCATGATGGCAGCATTCTGAGCTTCCATCAAACGTTTGGTGGCTGCTGCTTGTGCTGCAGTGAAAGCTGAGATATTGGCCATCAGACGCTGCATCATGGTGAGTTCCACAGGTGTGCTGCTGGAGATAGCGACCCATTCCATGCTGGAAAGGTTGGGCTCCAAGCTCTGCAAAATGCCCTGTGCTAAGTTGGTGCTGGACTCCTCCATGCTCCTTACCATCGAGGGCAGGCTTTCTGGCAGGGTTCCCAGTGCAACAAGCATTGGGTTATGTACAACCATCAGCCTTCTTCAGTAGCTCGGCCCATCAAAGTCATCATCTGACTTCTCTGCAGCAGAGCCACTGTGCAACCTCGCCCTCCGCGGAGCTGGCACTTGCGCTATCTTTTCCCCCTGCCCTGGCTCCAGAGCACTTGTGCCCGGTATCACAGCATGTGTAGATCCCGCTTCTATCCTATCTTCTAAATTACACTCAGGATCAGTATCGGAGCTGCTGGCTGCGACTGAAATCGAGTAACGGTGTGTCTTCATCATCACTTTCTTCTTGCTTTTCCTCTACTTCCTCGGAAGGTTGCAGTTTTTGGATATGTGAAAGGAAAAAGGCACAATGGTCGTGTTCAAAGTAAGAAGTGCATGCTTACACCATGTGCAGCTTCTAAGTTGAAAGAGATTGAGGGATGAGGAGAAGTGGGATGAGAGAAGGTGGAGAAGATGGATACCCTCATCTTCAATAGCTTCTGCCCCACAGATGGCCACAGCCTCAGCAATGGCCCTTCCCATAATGGCCAGCACCATCTCCTCCATGGGGATTAGAACATGCAGACACACCTCTCCCACTCTGGTTAGTTTCTGTTGCCTCTGGTTGTGGGCCAGGTTCTCCTGCAAGAGAGAGAGACGTTTGTCAGTGAGTATAAGAACATAAAAACATAAGAAATAGGAGCAGGAGTAGGCCATATGGCCCCTTGAGCCTGCTCCGCCATTTAATACGATCATGGCTGATCTGATCATGCACTCTGATCCACTTCCCTGCCCGCTCCCCATAATCCCTTATTCCCTTATCGGTTAAGAAACTGTCTATCTCTGTCTTAAATTTTTTCAATGAACCAGCTTCCACAGCTCTCTGAGGCAGCAAATTCCACAGATTCACAACCCTCTGAGAGAAGAAATTCCTCCTCATCTCAGTTTTAAATGGGCGGCCCCTTATTCTAAGATTATGCCCTCTAGTTCTAGTCTCCCCCATCAGTGGAAACATCCTCTCTGCATCCACCTTGTCAAGCCCCCTCATAATCTTATACATTTCGATAAGATCACCTCTCATTCTTCTGAATTCCAATGAGTAGAGGCCCAACCTACTCAACCTTTCCTCATAAATCAATCCCCTCATCTCCAGAATCAACCTAGTGAACCTTTTCTGAACTGCCTCCAAAGCAAATATATCCTTTCGTAAATATGGAAACCAAAACTGCACGCAGTATTCCAGGTGTGGCATCACCAATACCCTGTACAACTGTAGCAGGACTTCCCTGCTTTTATACTCCATCCCCTTTGCAATAAAGGCCAAGGTTCCATTGGCCTTCCTGATCACTTGCTGTACCTGCATACTAACCTTTTGTGTTTCATGCACAAGCACCCCCAGGTCCTGCTGTCCTGCAACATTTTGCAATTTTTCTCCATTTAAATAATAACTTGCTCTTTGATTTTTTTCTGCCAAAGTGCATAACCTCACTCTTTCCAACATTATATTCTATCCGCCAAATTTTTGCCCACTGTGTCCTTTTTCAGATTTTTTGTGTCCCCCTCACACATTGCTTTGCCTCCCATCTTTGTATCATCAGCAAACTTGGCTACTTTACACGCGGTCCTTTCTTCCAATTCATTAATATAGATTGTAAATAGTTGGGGACCCAGCACTGATCCCTGCAGCATCACACTGACTGCCAATCCAAGAATGAACCATTTATCCTGACTCTCTGTTTTCTGTTAGTTAGCCAATCCTCTATCCATGCTAATATATTACCCCCAGCCCCATGAACCTTTAACTTGTGCAGTAACCTTTTATGTGGCACCTTGTCAAATGCCTTCTGGAAGTCCAAATACACCACATCCACTGGTTCTCCTTTATCCACCCTGTTCGTTACATCCTCAAAGAATTCCAGCAAATTTGTCAAACATGCAATCTTGTGTGGGTGATGGGGCTGTCATGACAGTGTGTGCGAGATGTGTGATGTGAGTGTGAGGCTTGCAGCAGTGCTAAGTGTGTGAGGGTGAGATGGAGCATATGAATGTCAGGTATGAGTCCTGATTGATAGAGATTGTTGGTAGGTGAGTGATGGGGGTGTGGTGAATTGAGAAGTGCGTGAGACTAGTGGTGCAGTTGGTGGGATAGGACATTTGAAGATGTATTCATGGACTTTGACCCCTCGAGTGAGATCATTAAACTTCGTCCTGCACTGCATCAAGGTCCTTGGGGCGAAACACTTGGCATTGACCGCTGCGGCTATCTCTTGCCACCGTCTTCTGAGTATGTGTCAGGAAAGCCTCTGACCCCACTGTGGATACAGGACATCTCTCCTCCGTTCGACCGCTTCCATCAAGACCTCCAGTGCAGTGCCCAAAAATCTTTGTGCACGCTCTCTCCCATGGTCAGCCATTATTGATCGTCACAAACTATTATTCCCAGTTGCGGTACTGAGAGAGCGCTCCACTGTCAGAGGTGTTGTCATTCAGATGAGACTTTAAAATCGGGGTCCCAGCTACTCGCTCAGTTGGACATAAAGGATCACGTGGTACTATTTGAAGAAAAGTAGTGGAGTTCTCCTAGTGTCCTGGTCGGTATCTATCCATCAGTCATCACCACCAAAACAGATGATCTGATAATTTATCTCATGGCTGTTTGTGGGACCTTGCTCTGTGCAAATTGGGTGCTACATGCCCTTACATTATAATGGTGACATTGCTTCAAAAGTACTTTATTGGCAATAAAGCACTTTGGAATGCTCCGAGGACATGAAAGGTGCTAAAACAATGTAAGTCCTTTCCTTTTTTTCTTTGTCTTGGAGTCATTTATAATGTGTGCATCGATAGTGAATTCTGGCAGGCCAATATTGTACTCTGCTGAGGTGTGCGCACACACTCACTTTCCAGCAAGGTGCCACTGAATAATGATCGGGAATGAGAATCCTGGATGACTTTCTTCCTCTCTCTAATTCCTGGTCATTGACGTGAATTACAGCATCTCTGCTGCCATACAGGGCTGAGGTCAGCTATCTCGGCACAGACAAGGAATCAGCTAGCGCCTTCTGATCTGTATCATCAGCGATATGCTGCCTTTACCACTGAAATGTGGTGACATTTTTTTTAAAGGGTTGTGTACTTGTGATGTCATAAATATTTTGGGGTGGAAATTCAGTCCCGCCTCGGTTGCAGCTGAGCGAAGCGGTAAATTTTGCACGGAAAATGGTAGCGTCTCCAGCAGCAAAATTCATTAGCTGGGCCCTGAGCGTGGAGCGGAGCACTAACGGAGGCGTTGCACACCTCTTTGAGGTCGCTCGGCTGGCTGAGCAACGGAACATCCCGAGTGAAGCAGCCAGCCTCGGAGCGGTACTGCTCCACTCCCCCACTAACCCAGCACCAAATATCCCGGCGGGGCGCTGGAAGCTGGCCGGCTGCCTGGAAATGATTACCACCGTCATGACCGTCCCTCCAGGATGAAAACAGAGCAGCAACAAGCCGAAAATCCAGCCCAGTACTGTGTTTAATCGAGTGATATCATCAAATAGCTTTAAGGACTCGGTGAAAATCTGAAGTTACCACTTAAAAAAAAGTAGACAAATGAAACTTCTTGCCGTGGTCCGCATGCAAATGTGATGAAGAACAGCGAAGTTTAACAATTTGGCTAATAGACATTACCTTGCCAAACCTGCCTATGTGACTAATGTGCAATAATGGTATTTAACTGGCACTATAGATATAGTGGATATTTCAGAGAAGTTGTAAGTTTTATTAGGGAACTTCTCACAGTGGTGCTGGAAGGAGTGTTCTTCTGAGATTGGGAGTTAAGGCAGCATGTGTTAAGTATTTCATTGATAGTTATGTGTAGTGACCCTAAATATGACATCAAGATTTTCTTTATTTTGTATTTTAAGTGAAATGATAACCGCAAAGAAATGTCTAAAAATCAGCTTGGTTGGTAGTATTGGTGTCTCTGACTCATAATTGGCTCGCGTCCCCACTCCCAAACCTGAGTATATAAACTGTAATGCAATACTGAGAGAACTGTGCATTGTTATATAGATTACACATGCCTATAAATCGAAGGGTTTAGCGCTGGCTGTTAAGGACCATGTTGCTGAAGGAAATGGTGGCTGCCTCACTTTCTGCGGCAGCCGCCATTTTGGGCAGGTCGGTAGCGTTGCCGTTGCCTGTGCTCATGGCAAGTATTTTAATTTGCAGGAGCATGATGTCAATGCGCTCCTCTTACCGCCCTCTCCGAAGCAACCCGTGCGTACAGCCGCTGACCGCGTGAAGGGGCGGGGAAAGCGATGGTGAGCTATAACCCATACAGTAAACTGCTGCTGAGATTACTATGGAGAGCTCAGACTGTGTAATTGGAGTGAAAACTGCCTCCAATGAGATGTGTCAAATCTCCCCCCTGGTCAGTCAGTCAAACATTACAGGAGATAAATACTTTTAAAATAAACTATACCGTACTACAGTTGTCAGAATCACAGGAAAAAAATCAAAGCTGCATTTCCTTAAATTTTATACATTGGATTTTCTAGTTTAGAAACTGATAAAACAAGACGCAAAGTTTGGAAGTTTGATTTTAAAAGGCTTAGCACCACATTCTTACCAAGAGTTCTTCAAAAATCTGCTGCTGTTAAAATGTAATTAAACTCTCTTCTGCACCATTTACATCCTGACCAAGACTTCACATTCCCCTTTTTAACATTTATTTCAATTGATTTCTCATGCAACGGTTTAAGGACATTGTTATGAATGTAACTATGTAAAGTTGCCACCAGAGGGCGCGACTGTTGCACCAGAGTCGTGGTGGTCACCTGCACACACATGCAGGGCCAGTATAAAAGGTTGGCTGCCATGTTGTTTAGGCACTCTGGAATTGTAATAAAGAAGACTAAGTTCACTAAGTTCAGCTCACAGTACTCAGCCTCATGGAGTTCTTCTATACATAACAATTGGCGACGAGTAACAGAATACGAACCTTCACGCAACCATGGCTGCCATTGGAATATTAGAGAAATTCGTAGAGGGTGATAATTGGGAAGCCTTTGTCGAGCGTCTCGACCAGTACTTTGTGGCCAATGAGCTGGAAGGAGACACTAACGCGGTCAAGCGCAGGCCAGTTCTCCTCACTGTCTGTTGGCCTAAAATATATGTCCTCATCAAATCTGCTCGCACTGACAAAACCAACGGAGAAGGAATATACAGAGTTGTGCATGCTGGTTCGGGACCACCTCAAGCCGAAGGAGAGTATCCTCATGGCCAGGTATCGTTTTTACACGCACCATCGCTCCGGGGGCCGAACGTGGCGGTTTATGTCGCCAACCTGAGACGCCTCGTGGGACCTTGCAATTTTGGAGCTACATTGGGGGAAATGCTGTGGGACTTTTTCATGCTGGGCATTAGCCACGAGGTCATTCTTCGAAAGCTGGTGGCTGCCGAAACCCTAGACCTGAGCAGGGCCATCGCGATCGCCCAGGTGTGCATGGCCACGGACGATAACACCAAACAGATATCTTCTCAACATCGAAGCTCACCGGCAAGTACTGTGCATAAAATGACGTCGCTAGCTGGCCGAACTGCATATGGCAGGGCCTATACGTCTGCTGCTGCAAGACCTGTGATGACTCAGAGTCCGCCATCGGGGGTGAATGTGAATCCATTTGCACGTGTTGGCGCTGAGGGTGTAATCATTGGGCCCATCAATGTCGATTCAAGCACTACGTGTGCAAAGACTGCGCAACAATGGGGCACCTCCAGCGAATGTGTAAACGTGCTGCGACACACCACGTGGCATAGGATAATCGGTCCGGCGTGAATCATGCAGCACAGGCAACTCAATCCAAGGAAGAAGTGTATGGGGTACATATCTTCACCATCAAGAGCCCTCCTATAATGCTGAAAGTCAAATTAAATGGAGTTCCATTATCCATGGAGTTGGACACGGGTGCGAGTCAGTCAATAATGAGCCAGAAGGCTTTCGAGAAACTGTGGGGCAGTAAGGCACAAAGGCCCAAACTGAGCCTGATTAATGCAAAGCTGCGTACCTACACCAAAGAGCTCATACCAGTCATTGGAAGTACGGCAGTGAAGGGATCGTATGATGGGGCTGTGCATGACCTATCATTGTGGATTGTTCCAGGCAATGGGCCAACGCTGTTCGGCAGAAGCTGGCTAAAAAAGATTAGATGGAATTGGAACGACATCAAAGCATTATCTTCAGTGGATGATGCCTCGTGTGCTCAAGTGCTGAGCAAGTTTCCCTCACTATTCAAATCAGGTATCGGCAACTTCACAGGCGCTAAGGTACAGATCCATCTAGGCCCCAATGCACAAGGCTCGGGCGGTTCCGTACATGATGAGGGAGAAAGTCGGGATCGAACTGGACAGAATCTAACGCGAAGGAATCATATCGCCAGTTGAGTTCAACGAGTGGGCCAGTCCAAATGTTCCGGTGTTGAAAAGTGATGGCAGATCAGAATCTGCGGAGACTACAAGGTAACGATTAACCGAGTCTCATTACAGGACCAGTACCCGCTGCCCAAGGCAGATGACCTGTTCGCAACGTTAGCGGGGGAGAAGTCTTTCACCAAGTTGGACCTAACCTCCGCCTCCATGACACAGGAGCTGGCTGTATCTTCGAAAAGATTGAATGCATCAACACGCTCAAAGGACTGTTTATATACCACAGGTGTCCTTTTGGGATTCGCTCGGCTGCTGCCATCTTCCAGAGGAACATGGAGAGTCTGCTGAAATCGGTTCCGCGCACCGTTGCGTTTCAAGATGACATCCTGATCACCGGTCGTGACACCACCGAACACCTGCACAACCTGGAAGAGGTTCTAAGTCGCCTAGACAGAGTGGGACTCAGGCTGAAATGCTCCAAGTATGTTTTCCTGGCGCCAGAAGTCGAATTTTGGGGGAGAAAGATTGCAGCAGACGGCATCAGGCCCACGGACTCCAAGACGGAGGCCATCAAGAATGTACCCAGACCACAGAATGTGACTGAGCTGCGCTCGTTCCTGGGACTCCTCAACTATTTCGGTTACTTTCTACCTGGATTGAGCACATTGTTTGAGCCTTTGCACATGTTGCTACGTAAGGGTGATGACTGCATTTGGGGCAAATCTCAAGACGCAACCTTTGAGAAGGCCAGGAACCTGCTATGTTCAAATAAGTTACTTGTACACTATGACATATGTAAACGTTTAGTGCTAGCTTGTGACACCTCATCGAACGGGGTCGGCTGTGTGTTACAGCAAGCGTCTAGAAGTCTGGCTAAGGCTGAGAGAGCCTATAGTATGGTCGAGAAAGAGGCGTTAGCATGTGTATATGGGGTTAAGAAAATGCACCAATACCTATTTGGACTTCGGGTTTGAGCTTGAAACTGACCACAAGCCGCTCATTTCGCTGTTTTCAGAGAACAAAGATAGAAACACCAATGCTTCGTCCCACATCCAAAGATGGGCACTAACATTATCCACTTATGACTATGTTATCCGCCACAGACCAGGCACTGAAAACTGTACCGATGCTCTCAGCCAGCTACCATTACCCACCACCGGGGTTGAAATGGTGCAGCCCACAGACTTACTACTGGTCATGGATGCTTTTGAGAGCGAGGGGTCACCCTTCACGGCTCGCCAGATCAGGACCTGGACCAGCCAGGATTCTGTGCTATCATTAGTAAAGAGTCATGTCCTAAATGGAAATGGGTCGGCCGTTCCCAGGGAAATGTAAGATGATTTTAAACCGTTTCACCGATGCAAAGATGAAACGTCCATCCAGTGGTGGGGATTATGGAGACATAGCACCAAGGTAACCAAGGCTGGGAACTCAACATCCAAGGCTATTCAATATTCAGGAAGGATAGACAGAAAGGAAAAGGAGGTGGGGTAGCATTACTGGTTAAAGAGGAAATTAATGCAATAGTAAGGAAGGACATTAGCTTGGATGATGTGGAATCTATATGAGTAGAGCTGCGAAACACCAAAGGGCAGAAAGGCTAGTGCGAGTTGTATACAGACCACCAAACAGTAGTAGTGAGGTTGGGGATGGCATCAAACAGGAAATTAGGGATGCGTGCAATGAAGGTACAGCAGTTATCATGGGTGACTTTAATCGACATATAGATTGGACTAACAGTAGCAATACTGTGGAGGAAGATTTCCTGGAGTTTATAAGGGATGGTTTTCTAGACCATATGTCGAGGAACCAACTAGAGAGCAGGCCATCCTAGACTGGGTCTTCTGTAATGAGAGAGGATTAATTAGCAATCTTGTTGTGCGAGGCCCCTTGGGAAAGAGTGACCATAATATGGTAGAATTCTTCATTAAGATGGAGAGTGACACAGTTAATTCAGAGACAAGGGTCCTGAACTTAAAGAAAGGTAACTTTGATGGTATGAGACGTGAATTGGCGAATGATATTTAAGGGCTGATGGTGGATAAGCAATGACAGACATTTAAAGATCACATGGATGAACTACAACAATTATACATCCCTGTCTGGAGTAAAAATAAAACGGGGAAGGTGGCTCAACCGTGGCTAACAAGGGAAATTAAGGATATAATTAAATCCAAGGAAGAGGCATATAAATTGACCAGAAAAAGCAGCAAGACTGACGACTGGGAGAAATTTAGAATTCAACAGAGGAGGACTGAGGGTTTAATTAGGAGGGGGAAATTAAAGTATGAGAATAAGCTTGCAGGGAACATAAAAACTGACTGCAAAAGCTTCTATAGATACGTGAAGAGAAAAAGATTAGCGAAGACTAATGTAGGTCCCTTGCAGTCAAAATCAGGTGAATTCATAATGGGGAACAAGGAAATGGCAGAACAATTGAACAAATACTTTGGTTCTGTCTTCACCAAGGAAGACACAAATAACCATCTGGAAATAGTAGGGGTCCGAGGATCTAGCGAGAAGGAGGAACTGAAGGGAATCCTTATCAGTCAGGAAATGGTGTTAGGGAAATTGATGGGATTGAAGGCCGATAAATCCCCAGGGCCTGAAGGCCGATAAATCCCCAGGGCCTGATAGTCTGCATCCCAGAGTGGCCCTAGAAATAGTAGGTGTATTAGTGGTCATTTTCCAACATTCCATGGACTCTGGATCAGTTCCTATGGATTGGAGGGTAGCCAATGTACCCACACTTTTGAAAAAAGGAGGGAGAGAGAAAACAGGGAATTATAGACTGGTTAGCCTGACATCGATAGTGGGGAAAATGCTGGAATCAATTATTAAAGATGTAATAGCGCATTTGGAAAGCAGTGACAGGATCGGTCCAAGTCAGTATGGATTTATGAAAGGGAAATCATGCTTGACAAATCTTCTGGAATTTTTTGAGGATGTAACCAGTAGAGTGGATAATGGAGAACCAGTGGATGTGGTGTATTTTGACTTTCAAAAGACTTTTGACAAGGTCCCATACAAGAGATTAATGTGCAAAATTAAGGCACATGGGATTGGGGGTAATGTATTGACGTGGATAGAGAACTGGTTGGCAGACAGTAAGCAAAGAGTAGGAATAAACGGGTCCTTTTCAGAATGGCAGGCAGTGACTAGTGGGGTACTGCAAGGTTCAGTGCTGGGACCCCAGCTATTTACAATATATATTAATGATTTTGACAAAGGAATTGAATGTAATATCTCCAAGTTTGCAGATGACACTAAGCTGAATGGTAGTGTGAGATGTGAGGAGGATGCTAAGAAGCTGCAGGGTGACTTAGACAGGTTAGTTGAGTGGGCAAATGCATGGCAGATGTAGTATAATGTGGATAAATGTGATGTTATCCACTTTGGTGGCAAAAACAGGAAGGCAGAATATTATTTGAATGGTGACAGATTAGGAAAAGGGGAGGTGCAACGAGACCTGGGTGTCATGGTACATCAGTCATTGAAAGTTGGCAAGCAGGTACAATAGGCGGTGAAGAAGGCAAATGGAATGTTGGCCTTCATTGAGAGAGGATTTGAGTATAGGAGCAGGGAGGTCTTGCTGTAGTTGTACAGGGCCTTGGTGAGACCACACCTTGAGTATTGTGTGCAGTTTTAGTCTCCTAATCTGAGGAAGGACATTCTTGCTATTGAGAGAGTGCAGCGAAGGTTCACCAGACTGATCCCCGGGATGGCAGGACTGACATATGAAGAAAGACTGGATCAACTAGGCTTATATTCACTGGAATTTAGAAGAATGAGAGGGGATCTCATTGAAGCATATAAAATTCTGACAGGATTGGACAGGTTAGATGCAGGAAGAAAGTTCCCGATGTTGGGGAAGTCCAGAACCAGGGGGTCACAGTCGAAGGATAAGGGGTAAGCCATTTAGGACCGAGATGAGGAGATGAGGAGATGAGGAAAAACTTTTTCAGAGAATTGTGAACCTATGGAATTCTCTACCACAGAAAGTTGTTGAGTCCAGTTCGTTGGATATATTCAAAAAGGAGTTAGATGTGGCCCTTACGGCTAAAGGAATCAGGGGGTATGGAAAGAAGGCAGGAGTGGGGTCCTGAAGTTGAATGATCAGCCATAATCATATCTAATGGTGGTGCAGGCTCAAAGAGCTGAATGGCCTGCTCCTGCACCTATTTTCTATGCTTCTATGTTTCTATAACTCTTATGGGGTAATCGCGTGGTTTTGCCAAAAAAAGACAGTGAAACGTTTATACGCGGCCTACACAGTACCCTTCCAGGCAAAGTCATGATGAAGGCAATTGCCAGGTAGCATGTTTGGTGGCCCGGCATTGACTAGGACTTGGAGTCATGCAACATTAGCTCACAACTGAGCAATGCACCAAGGGAGGCTCCACTGAGTCGGTGGTCATGGCCCTCCAAAACATGGTCCGAGGTTCACGTAGATTTTGCCAGCCCCTTTCTAGGAAAGATGTTTTTAGTAGTAGTGGACGCTTACTCCAAATGGATTAAATGCGTAATCATGTCATTCAGCACATCCACAGCTCCATTGAAAGTCTCCGGGCCATGATCGCCACCCATGGCTTGCCCGACGTCCTTGTCAGCGACATTGGACCGTGTTTCACCAGCTCGTAATTCAATGAATTTATGACCTGCGATGGCATCAAGCATGTCAGGTCTGCTCCGTTAAAGCCCGCGTCCAACGGTCAATCGGAGCGGGCAGTCCAAACAATCAAACAGAGCTTCAAACGCGGGATGGATGGCTCCCTGTAGACCCGCTTATCTCGCATTCTGCTCAGTTACCGGACGCGACTCCACTCGCTCAACGGGATTCCCCCGGCAGAATTGTTAATGAAGCCTCAAAACCAGGCTCTCCCTAGTCCACCCGAACCTCAATGATCAAGTGGAAACCCGGCGACACCGGCAGAACATGTACCACGATTGCGCGGCTGTTTCACGTGACATTGATGTTAACAACCCTGTGTTTGTCCTGAATTACGGCCATGGTCCCAAGTGGGTTGCTGGCACTGTTTTGGCCAAGGAAGGGAATAGGGTATTGATAATCAAACTGTTAAATGGCCAAACGTGCAGAAAGCATTTAGATCAGACCAAATTGAGATTTACTGACAACGAGGAACGACTTGAAGAGGATATCACCATCGACGATCCAATAACACACACCCAACCAGCAATTGACCTCGCTGTCAATTACGAGGATGAACCCATCATTTCTGACAGTCCGGTCAGACCAGCCACTGTTCAGTGCAGCAATGGTCCGACCAACTCACACACGAGGGTTTGAACTTAGACGATCAACCAGGGAGCGAAGGGCTCCAGATCGCCTCAACTTGCAAATAACTCATACCGAAGACTTTGGGCGGGGAGGGGAGGGTGGCGGGGGGAGTGAGGTTATGTATGTAACTCCGTAATACTTGACACCAGAGGATGTGACTGTTGGAGTCCTAATGGTCACCTGCACACATGTACAGGGCCAGTATAAAAGGTTGGCTGCCATGTTGTTTAGGCACTCTGGAGCTGTAATAAAGAAGACTAAGGCCACACTATGTTTAGCTCACAGTACTCAGTCTCGTGGAGTTCTTCTAAACATAACAGACATCTATGCCGCAGTCAGAGAGGAGCCACTGACAAACAAATGTCTCCTAATGTGCCACAATGCGCAATGCTCCAACCCTTCAAGGGCCATCAGTGGACTTGATGGCTCATGACCCAGCCAAATCCAGGAGCCGTCACCAGATGATCCGCAACAGCACACTGTCCGATAAGGCCGCCTAGAGCCTTCAGATGCGATCTTTGGCCTCCTGCTGATGTCACCGCCGAAAAGAGCGCGTTGCATGACAGATTCTGCCCTCCGCTCATGTAAATCAGTGGGCTGCACCAAAACGCTCTTTTTGTGGGCAGCCGTTAAACTTGACCCGCGGTGTCACCGGACGTTTTCCGGCCTAATTGAATTTCTAGACCATAGAATTTACAGCACAAATAGGCCATTCGGCCCAACAGCACCATGCCGGCATTTATGCTCCACTCGACCCTTCTCCCACTGTACTTCATCTCACCCCATCACATATCCTTCAATTCCTTTCTCCCTCATGTGCTTATCTAGCTTCCACTGTGTACATCTATGCTATTCACCTCAACTGCTCCATGTGATATAAAGTTCCATATTCTAACCACTCTCGGGGAAAATAACCTTCTCCCGAATTCTTTCTTTATTGGATTTATTCGTGACTGTTTGATATTTGTGTCCTCTAGTTCTGTACTCCCCACAGGTGGAAACATCTTCCCTACCACTACCCTATCAAATCTCTTCAGAATTTTAAAGACTTCAATTCGGTCACTCTTCTCTTTTTTAGCGGAAAGAGTCCCAGCCTGTTTAGTCTTTTCTGAAAGTTCTAACCTCCACTTTTGGTATCCTTGTAAATGTTTTTTTGCATTCTGCTACTTGTCCCTGACTCCACGTGCTCTGACCTTAGTCATGACCTTATCCAAGGCATTTTGAAAATCAAAATAT
The DNA here is from genome assembly GCF_044704955.1 of Pristiophorus japonicus. Classification (NCBI taxonomy): domain Eukaryota; kingdom Metazoa; phylum Chordata; class Chondrichthyes; family Pristiophoridae; genus Pristiophorus; species Pristiophorus japonicus. Next base: position 278,677,526 of record NC_091977.1, on the reverse strand, counting down.
ATTACATCTACTGCATTATCCCTAACTATTCTTTCTGTTATTGTTGGAGGTGCTGTCCTTAAACTGCAACCCCTGTACGCCTGCTCAGGTAAAAATAAAGATACCATGGTGCTATTCTAAGACAAATGCGTCACTAGGTGAAAGTTAAAAGATTCCATGGCTGTATCTGAAGAAGAGTAGGTTGTCCTGACCTACATTTTTGACTGCACCAAGAATAAATGAACTGTTGTGTGTAAAATGATTGCCGCATTAGCCTGCATAATGGCAGTCTACAAATAATTAATTTTATATGAAATACTTTAAGATGTAACAAGGCATGATATGAATATGAGTGTTTCTCCTTTCTACTGGACAGTGACTGAACAACGCATGCACATTGGGCATAATGGGGAAAGAAATTTTAAAATTGCTTTGTCCAGGGCATGCTTATCATTGCACATAAGTGTGCAATCCTTAATTGGAGAATGGGAAGAGACCTGATTTTACAACACAGCTCCCATGTGAAATGCTAATAATGGAGCACATTCTGTTATCCTTAAAGATGAGACTGACTGAGGTTGCGCACACTCGATCTCTTCTGGAAGCATTCCTCTGGGGTTTTAACTGGAAGTTGGTCTTAGAGGAGGAAAGTAATTTTATGAGGTGTTGTTCCCTTTAGTTCTACACAATGCTTCTTCACAGATGGTAATAAATTGCAGAATGAAGAGGTGACGCAGGCCAGACTATGTCAGGGCTCACCAAAATTAATAAGCTGTTATGGTGCACATGTATTTTCGGCTTTAAGTTCAAGGGCCATAAGAAACAATACTTTGGGCTACACATTAGCTACCGGGGCGGAAATTAAAGGCGAGGTGGCCAAGTAAACAGTTTTTTAAAACTCACCCGCGTTTTCCCGCTGCTGATCCAGTTTCTTCGCGGGATCCTGGCCCCTGCTCCCTGGGAAGAGCCCCTCGCACGCAACACCGCTGCACAGCAGTGCGCTGCACTGCTGAGGTGTTAGCACCCCAGGGAGGAAGTGGAGTGCTTGATTTAGAGCTCCACTTCCTTCCAGGGGCAGTAACCCTAATTTCTCGAGAGGGGCAGGACTTCCACGTCCGGCGCTAAATTTTGCGCCTCCCGATTCTGACCGCCCCCAAACAGGGCGAAACTGAATTTCTCCCCCTTTATGTCTTATCTTTTGGTGATATTTGAAATTAGTTTCTTTGCAATGGAGATCGTCTCTCTGGAATCCAGCATCTGCAGTACTTTGCTTTTGTTTATGTGGAACTTGAGATGGTTTTGTTTATGTGGAATCTGAGGATTAGCGCTCATTTTCCTCTGTATTGTGCATCACTTTCCACTGCATTGCACCAATTTTTCAGACATTATTTGGGAGCAGGGCAGAGAAGTATTGGTCCTGGAATATTTTAGATCTGATTACCCCTAAATCAGCAGTTACCTGCAACATCATCACTTTCACATATCACAATAACTGGTAAATTTACAATAATCAGTGCCTTTTTTAAGCTTTGCTCTGTCATATACACTACACGGAATGATCAAGTAATCAGATGATATTAGACATTTTTTTGCAGTATTATATTTTGGGATTTGTATTGGTTTGATAGTTTTTATATAATACACTCGTCGTATAAAAATCCATTACATACTAGAGCTGAACGCATTAACAAAATCTTGCTATGAGGCCTTACAGTCTTAAACTGTAGTACTGTAAGTTTGTTCAAGCATATCGGCCAGATGGCTAGATCCACAACTCAGGCAAGGCATGACCCTGACATTAACCTTCAGATGTCTGCCAAATTGCACCAGACTATAAAGGACATCTTGTATTCATTCGATGCAAATGGCTTCTTTCCCAATTGTTACTTTTCATTTATATGTGCTGTGGAGTGTCTTGGGATCAAACGGATTGTCCATGTTCATTTTGTGCGGATTTCCTCAAGTTCGTCAGCTCTGTAGTAGGCTAAAGTCTTTCCAGTCAAATTTCCAATAATCAACTTGTACTTTTTCTTAAGGGTGCTGAATTTATGCTGTGGGATAATAACGTAGAAATGTTGAATTTCCTTCCAGTGTTAATTTAACAGAGGCGTTAACCCATTTAAAATAAATTCTACAGCATAATTTCAGGGGCTAAGGTTTTCCCTTTTGGTTTTCATCCTTTGTGAGGCCCAGGACCCTGTGCTGCTGAAAGGACGGGTACACAGCCTACCCCCAGGCCTCCGTCTGTGCAGCCTTTGGCATGGCTGGCAGGAGATGCGTGAGAATCACAGCTCTTCCAATTTTCCCTCGGCTCCATTCGAAGATGCCTGGCCTTTCCTCGACATCTTCACAAAGCAAATTATGAACTCAGCAGATTGGGGCAAATTGAATCCATGTCCAACCAACCTTTGTAGCCCTGCCTATTGGAACACCAGGAACAAAGCCATCATGTCCTGGCCAATATTTATCCCTCAATCAACATAACAAAAAAACTGATTATCTGGTCATTATCACATTGCTGTTTGTGAGAGTTTGCTGTTTGCAAGTTGGCTGCTATGTTTCCCACATTTCAAGAGTGACTACACTCCAAAAGTACTTCATTGACTGTAAAGCACTTTGAGACGTCCGGTAGTTGTGAAAGGCGCTATATAAATGCAAGTCTTTCTTTTTTCTTTTTGAAATCGTGGATTACTTATTAAACATGCAAAAATGTACTATTATTTAATGACTGGCTTTTTCATTTGCTGTGAAACTAAATCATCAGCTTAAATGTAGCTTATTTCAAAATTGTAGGTGCAGTGCCCTGTAATACTTGTCAATAATTTACGCAGGGCTTCTATGGTGTCGGGGGTGGTGTGTGGGGTCAGGTTCACCTCTGACCTTCTGAGTGGTTCGAATTGCTCCTACTCCCTGGGTTCTAGACTTTGGATTTATTTTGGGGATGTGACAAAGTGCAAGAGACAACTGTTTTGGTGCAAAGAACTTCGATTTTATTATAGACAAGAAAAGTACAATGTCAAGCTTGAAATAACTAGAATAAAAACACTTCACCACACATTCAAAAGGGATTAAAGAAAATACTGCACCCCCCACCTCCCAATGCCTAACTCTGACTAGGTTAAACTCCAGGATAAAAAGGGATTATGCTTACCAATCCTTTATTATCCATTGGCGGTGGTTCACGATTTCGGGGTTCGCTGGACTTTGTAGGTTTTGCTTGCCGTACCCCGAACATTGTAGAGGACTTCTGACTGTGTCGTCTTCAGTTGGGTGGTGTCCGCTGATGCGGTAGAGCGTGTATTGGACTTATGGGGTGAGTACCTACTTTCTTCCGTTAGAAATAGGTTTTAAAGTCTTTTTAGGTAATGTTTCACCTGTTGGTAGCTAGGACTAGATTGTAGGGTGGAAACTTTCGAGTCTTTGGTTTCTTCTTGAGGAGTTTTGGTTTTGGAATTGGTCGATCGCGGTGCTTTCGATGTTACCACGTTGGCTGTGATCATTTGTAGCCGCGATGTCCGAAGTTACTGGGAACTGCTTTCTACCATGGTGATGTTCTTCCTTCTTTTAGTAGTAGGGCAGTGTGGCCCAGGAGTGTCGTCGAAGTTGGAGATGTTGGTGCTCAGAAGAGCTGCATAAACTGTTGTGGTTATCTTTCGCCGCCCTTGCCCTCTTCGAATTGATGAATGCCTGCTCACTCTCTTGCCTCCCTTTTTCTGTTAAAAACTGGGCCCCAGTTATACTTTTGGAGCAGTTCTAATCTACGCACCAAATCAGCCCTGATTCTTTGTTTTAATTTTGGCGGGTTCGATATCTCTGTCATATTTTGGTGGGCTCTTTAAGGGTAAACTGTCTCGGATGTGCTGATCGTTTTGAATTTGTTTCTCGATCGGGAAAATGTCTGCCTAGGCCTGGGTTTCCATGCGGGCTGGATGGGCCATTATCATTATGTATGCGCTGGATGGGTTTCCTGCTCAGAGTGATGGCTGGTTATTTCTGGGTTGATTGTTGCTATGTTAATGTCCCCCGGGGAGAAGGGTTTTCAAGTTTACACAATTCCCCAGACAATTTGTTTAGCTTCAGTACCCAAAACTGGTTTCTTTGAAGGATAGTTATCCTTTAGTTTTCAGCCTTTCCCACACGGACCCAATCGGTCTTGTAAAAATCCCAAATTCGATAAAAACCCGTAATTTCTTCCATGTGTACTTTAGAATCCCAAAATTTCTGGTTGACAGTTCCACATTAAATTCCCTTTCCAATGAGTCCAAACACTGCGGGGGTTTTCCCGCGAATATTGTAATCCTATACCTAATATCGCTGTAACTTTGGCAGAAGGGAAATTCTGGCATAATGGCATAAACGACCAACTCTGAGTTGGATCTAAAGGTAATTTAACGCTTCAGTGTCAGCTGTTGTTCAGTGCGTAGCACTCTCGCCTCTGAGTCAGAACGTTGTGGGTTCAAGTCCCACTCCAGGGACCTGAGCACAAAATCTAGGCTGACACTACTCCCAGTGCAGTGCAGAGGGAGTGCTCCACTGTCAGAGTTGCCGTCTTTCAGATGAGGCATTAAACCGAGGCTCCGTCTGTCCTCTCAGTTGCCCGTAAAAGATCCCATGGCACGTTTTGAAGAAGAGTTGGGGAGTCATCTCCGATGTCCTGGCCAATATTTATTCCTCAACCAACATCTACATACGAGATTATCTGGCCATTATTAGATTACATTGCTGTTTGTGTGACCTTGGTGTGCACATTTCCTACATTACAACAATGCCTACACTTCAAAAAAGTACTTATTTGGTTGTAAAGATCTTTGGGATATCCTGAGATCATAAAAAGCACTACATAAATGCAGGTCATTTTTTTAATTCAGTCTCCCACTCTTAACTAATTCTTTCTCAGAACATTAAATTGTGGATTCCCTTATGTCCCTCAGTCTTTCTTTTCTTGTAGAATTTTTAGGCAGTTATAACCTGAGCTTGCAGTCACCAGGATTTATCATGTCTACTCTTTTACTCTTTTCAACCTCAGTGACATCATACACGATGAACCTTAATCCTACATCTCAGGTAAGAAAGAAAGGGGCCAAAATTGCCCCCCGCCGAAAACACGGCACACCTACCGTGTTTCAGTTGCTTTTACCGGCGCGGTGCATGCAGTGACTTCGTGAGCGAAATTCCGCTCTTTGTTCCTTTTTTTTCCAGCGGCCCGTAAGTCGGTCATAATGGGGGCAGAAGTGTGGCGATGAGTGGAAGTTCACACACTGGAGGGACGGAATTTGAGGGGCGGGCGGAATGTGCCACTGTCACTCATCAGCATAGCGCTGATGACATCATCGCGCTGGCACATCATCACAGCTCTCCTTAAAGGGGAGATCAGTGCGATTCTTGAAGTTCGGTCCACTGGACCACCAGAGAGGGTTTCGACTGGGCCATAATTGTCGGCCCGAAATGGCAGTCGGACGGCAAAAAAATTTACATGGCGGCCGCGGCAGTAGATCCTCTGCCTTAATGAGAGCCACACCGCCATTTTGAGCACACTCCAAGCACAATGCACCGGCATAAAAAGCTGTGGGTGGCACCGAGCGGTGAAAGGAAGATTTTCTCTGCGGAATTTCACGATCGGGGGGGAGGGGGGGGCAACATCAGCGATGCGCGCTCTGATGAAGCATTTAGGATGGATCGGCTGCAGCGGAGCAGTAGTGGGTGGAGTGGGTCACTACTGGGAAACCGCAGGAGCGGAATTTTCAAAATGGCGGCCATTCCCCGAAAGATCGGCAGCTGTTCCACTCCGCAGTGTGGCCGTCAATTTCCGGCGGTAACAGGCCTTAACAGAAGGGGCAATTTCGGCCCCAAACCCCCTTGATGTGGTCTGGCTTTTAAACAAAGACTGGACCTAACTGGGAAAACTTGAGTGATGACGATGAAGTGTATGGAACAGATTTTCCACTTTTGTACTTGGGCACAAACAATCGAGGGAAATTGGACAGAATCTGTTGCAGACGCGTGACCAGTCCTACCTGATTTCCTCCTTTCCTTGATAAGGGATTCCCGAGGTATGGGAAATGGTCCACGTTGTCCAGGACCACGCCGTGGATCTTGATGACTGGGGGGCAGTGCTGTGCGGCGTGGACAGGTTGGTGGAGGACCTTTGTCTTACGGATGTTTAGCGTAAGGCCCAAGCTTTTGTACGCCTCAGTAAATACGTCGACTATGTCCTGGAGTTCAGCCCCTGTATGTGCGCAGACGCAGGCGTCGTCCGCATGCTGTGCTCGATGACAGAGGTTGGGGTGGTCTTGGACCTGACCTGGAGCTGGCTTTCTCTCCACAGATGCTGCCTGACCTGCTGAGATTTCCAGGCGGTTGCACCCAAGAACAAAAATAAAAAATATGTCTCCATATGTCCTCATTAGTTCAGCAGTTTAAATGCAGAATTAAGCGGCAAGAATGGGACTAACTGGATTGCTCTTCGAAAGAGCCGGCACGAACTCGATGGGCTTAATCATTTCCTTCTATGCTGTACTATTCTATGGACTGGATTTTCCCGTCCTTTGCGCTGTGGGTTTCGCCCCGGAGTGGTGTGAAAGGTGGCGGTGAGATCTCCAGCGCCCCGCTGCGACCCTCCGGTCGGACACTAAGCAGCACTGCCGGGAAGAGCTGTGCCGTGTGTACCACGCCCCTGATTGTGACACTGGCAGGAGTTTTGAGGCTTGCTTGACCCGCCCGCCCGGAGTGAGCCCGCAATGACCACCTGGGAAATCAGAGCGGTCCAACGCTGCCAGCGGTGGAGAGGAAGGTAAAGTATTACAAAAGTAAGTGCGAGTGTTTTTTGTTTTAAATTTTTGTGCGATTTGTGTTGTGGTGGCATGGGCAATGTTTTAGGAATGTGTTTGTGTTTTTTTTTTAGGTTTTTCTCCCCCGCCCCAAAAACAGAAAAGCTAAAAATTCAGCCCTAAGCAGGGATGTGTTTTTATTTTTTTATTGTGAGTAGCTAAAGTCTGAAAGACGTAATTATAAATGAATGAAGATGCAATAAACACAGGAGAACTTCCCTTGTATTCCATTCATATTGCAGACTTCTGCAATCGTTTGAAATTGTGTTTTGGGGTAAGTTTAACCTTCAAGGCTGGGGCAGTAAACTGGTGGAGTGAATTCCCCATTTTTACAGAATCCGCCCGATTCTTAATTCCATTCATTTAGTTGCAAATCAAAATCGTGCCCATTCTGTAACAGGCAGGTGATTTGCTCCAATAATAAAAACAGAAAATGCTGGAAATCTCAGCAGGTCAGGCAGCATCTGTGGAGAGAAAGCCATCTCCAGGCCAGGTCCAAGATCACCCCAACCTCTGTCGTCGAGCTACAATACACGGACGATGCCTGCGTCTGCGCACATACAGAGGCTGAACTCCAGGACATAATCGACGTATTTACTGAGGCGTATGAAAGCATGGGCCTTATGCTAAACATCCGTAAGACAAAGGTCCTCCACCAGCCTGTCCTCACCACACAGCACTGCCCCCCAGTCATCAAGATCCATGGTATGGCCCTGGACAACGTGGACCATTTCCCATACCTCGGGAGCCTCTTATCAACAAGAGCAGACACTGATGACGGAATTGAACACTGCCCCCAGTGCACCAGTGCAGCCTTCGGCCGCCTGAGGAAAAGAGTGTTCAAAGACCAGGCCCTCAAATCCGCCACCAAACTCATGGTCTATAGGGCTGTAGTAATACCCGCCCTCCTGTATGGCTCAGAGACATGGACCATGTACGACCTCAAGTCGCTGAAGAAATAGCACCAACGATGTCTCCGCAAGATTCTACAAATCCACTGGGAGGACAGATGCACCAACATTTGCGTCCTCAACCAGGCCAATATCCCCAGCATTGAAGCACTGACCACACTTGATCAGCTCCGCTGGGCAGGCCACATTGTCCGCATGCCAGACACGAGACTCCCAAAGCAAGTGCTCTACTCTGAACTCCTTCACAGCAAATGAGCCAAAGATGGGCAGTGGAAACATTACAAGGACACCCTCAAAGCCTCCCTGATAAAGTGCAACATCCTCACTGACACCTGTGAGTTCCTGGCCAAAGACCGCCCTAAGTGGAGGAAGTGCATCCGGGAGGGCGCTAAGCACCTCGAGTCTCATCGCCGAGAGCATGCAGAAATCAAGCGCAGGCAGCAGAAAGAGCGTGCGGCAAACCAGTCCCACCCACCCTTACCCCCAACGACCATCTGTCCCACCTGTGACAGGGACTGTGGTTCTCGTATTGGACTGTTCAGCCATCTAAGGACTCATTTTAAGAGTGGAAGCAAGTCTTCCTTGATTCCGAGGGACTGCCTATGATGTTGATGATACATTGTCCTTTCACACAGGTTTCAAACCAACCCAGATTAATGGGATAAAAGACAGTTTCCTCTTGCTCTCTCTTGTTGTGGCTGTTTCCCGTGTAAAGGTCTGAAGTGGAATGAACCTAGGAAATCTCAAGCCATACGCCATGTATAAAAGCTGTATGGGTGCTGGTGTGGGTAATGCAAATATCACAGTGGTGTCATATTTGGCCCTGAAATGAGCTTTCGACCACGTATCCACAGCATAATTAAGACTGCCTACTTCCACCTCCATAACATCGCCCGTCTCCGCCTCTGCCTCAGCCCCTGCCTCAGCTCATCCGCTGCTGAAACCCTTGTCCTTGCTTTTGCTACCTCCAGACTTGACTATTCCAATACACTCATGGCTGGCCTCCCACATGGCTCCAGTTGGGGTGGAGTGTAGAATGTTTCGGTGCAAGGGGTGTCGCAGTTATGTGGGGCGGACTGGTTGGACTGGTGCTCGTTACCTTTCAGCCATTGTTTATTGTTCATAGGTTTATATGTAACCTTCAGGGCTGCTGACCGAGGGCCGTGCAGCACTTTGCCGGCCGGTACGGACATGATGGGCCAAAATGGCCTCCTTCTGCACTGTAGATTTCTATGTTTTTATTCTACCGTACATAACTAGAGATGATACAAAACTTGACTGCCCGTGTCCTAACTCGCATAAAGTCCCGCTCACCCATCACCCCTCTGCTCACAGACCTACATTGGCTTCCGGTTAAGCAACGCCTTGATATAAAAATTCTCATCCTTGTTTTCAAATCCCTCCATGGGCTCGCCCCTCCCTATCTATGTAATCTCCTCCAGCCCCATAACCCCGCTGAGATGTCTGCACTCTAATTCCGCCCTCTTGAGCATCCCTGATTATAATCGCGCAACCATTGGTGGTTGTGCCTTCTGCTGCCTGGGCCCTAAGCACTGGAACTTCCTCCCTAAACCTCTCTGACTTTCTATCTCACTTTCCTCCTTCAAGACGCTCCTCAAAAGCTACCTCTTTTACCAAGCTTTTGGTCGCCTGCACTAATTTCTCCTTATTTGGCTCGGTGTCAAATATTTTGTCTCATAATACTCCTGTGAAGCGTCTTGGGATGTTTTACTACGTTATATAAATACAAGTTGTTGTTAATGTGCTGATGGATGGCCTATAATGCACACCAAGAATTATACCATTTTCCTTCCTATTTTTTAACTCTGACCTATGGATTCACCCTTAACACAACTTCTTACATTCTAGCACTGATAGAATTTTTCACCAACACTGCCACCCACTTCCATTCTTTCCTCCCTATTGCTCCTGAAATGATTGTCAAATATTGTGAGAAAGAATATTAAATTCCTAGTCCTATCCATACTTGAACCACGTCCACGTTACAGCTACTGTTGCATTCCTCCACAGTTAGCTGCTAACTGTCCAATTTTGTTCTGAATGATTTGTATATTCAATCCTGACTATCATTTTTGAAATGTTTATTTACTCTTGGATTTCCCTTGCGGTTTCTACAATGTAAACGATGAAGGGATTCGATAGTGTAGATGCGTAAACACCATGGGCTAAATTTTCGACATTTTTTGCATGCATAACACCCACTTAACGTCCATTTTACCGCTAAAATGAGGTATAACGCCCAGATATCGCCCATTTAGCCACAAAATGGAAACTGACACCCATTTTTCAGACACTTATCGCCGAGCGTTATTTTCCCCATGTGCGTAACGGCAGGAAAAAATAATACCGCCCACCCACTTTTTTGGGGCGGAATAATTAGAATGGGCGAAATCAACGGCCATAATATCGCCCAGCGTTAGTTTCTGCACGTAATTAACGCCGAGATTCAATAATACCGACTGCCCACTTTCTATTGTTGTAAAGATCACATTTGCCGAAACTAACGCCCAGGAGATCGCCCAGCGTCACTTTCACCACCTCGCACACATCTCGCCCACAATATTGCTCGCCCAAAACACCACTCAGAAAAAGTGGAACTATTCTGAAATACTCACAGCGGTCTGGACGCCATGTTCTAAATCACATCTCGCATCATTTAAAAAGCTGCTCTGCTTCAACCTCGGGGGAGTTCGGACGTGCTCTGGAGGTCTTTGGAGGTGATGTGAACATCTGAACAAACATTTATCATACTGTGAACGATTGGAATTTAATAGATGTCTTCGTCGAGACATTCATTCTTTGTGAACAATCAGTGGAAAACAGATAGCTATTGGAATGGGGCCTGTTCTTTCTCACCCTCTCTTGACCAATTGCATGCTGCATACTCAAGATGGCAGAAGGAACGCTCCACAGCATTATATGCCCAATGTAAGACGTGCCAGACTGATGAGGAGGACCAGATGTTACACCCCCCGCAAGTACAGGGAGAAGCATTCTTAACTCAACTTGCCCGACACCACCTACCTTCAGAGACTGCGCTTCCACAAAGAGGTTATCACTGAGGTATGCCAGCTGATAAGGGCAGATCTGCAGCCTGCCAGCACCATCAGAACTGCACTGTGCATCGAGGTTAAAGTCACCGTGGCACTGTCGTTCGACTCGTCGGGTTCTTTTCAGGCCTCAGCTGGCGACATTTGCGGTCTGTCTCAGCATGCTACACATTGCTGCATTACACAGGTCACTGAAGCCCTGTACGCACACAGGATCAGCTTCCCTATGACCAGGGAGGCTCAGACTGAGAGGGCTTTGGGATTCTACCGAATTTCTAACTTCCCCAAGGTGCAGGGAGCAATAGACTGTATGCACCATTTCAGGATGCAAAGGTTTTCAGGAACCGCAAGGAACCACTCCCTGAATGTGCAACTCGTTGTCGACCACCAGCAAATTATTATGCCAGTGAATGCTAAATTTCTGGGCAGCATTCATGATGCTCACATTCTGCGTGAGAGCACAGTATCTGACTTGTTTAACAATCAGCCACAAGGTCAATGCTGGATGCTTGATGACAAAGGATATGGCCTCACCACCTGGCTGATGACCCCCCTGTGTGACACCCACACCGAAGCCGAGAAGAGATACAACGAGAGCCACAGAGCAACTCGCAATATCGTGGAGAAAACCATTGGAGTGCTGAAGCAGCGCTTTAGATGCCTGGACCACTCAGGAGGTGAGCTCCAATACCACCCTGAGCAGGTAGCTCAATTCATGGTGGTGTGTTCAATGCTGCACAACTTGGCTATCAGGTGGGGACAAGAATTGACGGAAAAGTCTGACAGTCCACCTCAGGAGATAGAGGAAGAGGAGGATGAGGAGGTGGATGCTAACATCGGCCCAGACAATCAGGCTGACGCTGAAGCCATGCCCCCGCCCCCCTGTAGACCGCATGAAAGGGCCCGCGGTGGTATAATAGCTGCAAGGCTCTTACATCAGGAGCTCATCAATGAGTGCTTTGCCTGAAAGACCGTTGGTGTTATTTACAAGGCTGACATACTGCTAGGTGTGCAGGTCATACATCAATGGTGGGCATCACCTTGGTGACAGTTAAAGATTGTTGATTGAAGTTAAGTGTAATTATACCCTTTGATGTTAAGGAATCACCAGCATGTAACGATGCAGCTATCTAAGCCAAGTTTTTGTTAAATAAAAAATATTTAAACTGAACATTTGTCCTTAGGCGATGCTTCATTGGGGGGGGGGCAGGGGGGTGACGGCCGAAACGCTGCTTGGACGGATATGGGAGAGGACGATCCCGAGGTGGGAATGTGCTCCGAGCCATAAGCAAGATGTTGCTCCTGGCTCTCATTTGTCGTTGGCAATGAGGGTGTGGCACATTGGGGTGCACAGCCGCACTCCGGGACCACTGGAGTCCTCAGCCACAAGTGTTCCTAGCTACCAGCTCCAGGGCCTTCTCCATCCCTTCCATGTTATATTAGAGGGAGCAGCGTGCGGCGGCCTGGCCCGGAAATCGCCGCGTTCTGGCCTGCAAGACCATCAGCAGGCCGGGGCCATCAGAGGGAGCAGCATGCGGTGGCAGCATACCACTGCAAGAGGGCGACGGCTGTGAAGTCAGGTCGCTGATTGCAATGCGGGCAGGCACAGCAGGAGGGATGAAGGAGCGGCAAGAGTTTCTAGAAGGAAGTGACCGGGACGCAGGAGAGGCGTGCGCCCAGGAGCAGCACGAGCCAGCCCACACTACTATATGTGTGCGCACTCGGTCAGTGCAGCAGAACTGGTCTCCAGTCGTCTTCGGTAATCCTTGCCATTGGACCAAGACCTAGGTCTGTCAAGCCCATGTGGTGGCTGGTGTGTAACGGCCACCACACGTTAAAAAAATCCAAGCACAGGCACCTTCCACCCTCCAAGATGTAGTTTGGGATCTGGAATATTAGGTCCTTCATTGAAACACCTGTGAACTCATTCCTTTTCGGCATGGAAGCAAGTCATCCTCGCTTTGAGGGACTGCCTATGATGATGATGATGTTATATTATTTGGTGGACAAAAACACGGTGCCAACTATATTCTTGGTGCTTAGTAGGCTTTTTGCTTCTGGTGAATCTCCCTCATGCCTCCCATAACAGTCAAACAAGCACAAACCACAGCCATACGCACTTTCAGTCCCTCTCTGCTCCTTCTCGCTCTGTCTCTTATGCGCATGTCATGATGACCATTGACCTCCTGAATCACGGGAATTGAGCGTTGCCATGGCATTGCTAAGGATGACCACACTTTACAGCAGAAGGTCAGAGAGATTTAATGCTAACGCCTATTTCATATCGCTCAAGGTAACCCCCAATTTTAAAAATGGAGGCTAGGGATTTTTAGAATGGGCGACAAGTCGGCGATCTGAAAACCCATTTTTACCACCCATGCCGGAAATACCGCCCATTTTTGGGTGATCTGCACAAAAGTGTAAAATCTAGCCACAGATCCTCTGTCGGGGAATGTAAAACAAGAGAGCACTATCTTAGTATTAGAGGTAGGCCATTTAGGAGCAGAAGCAATTTTTTCCACACAGAGCATTGGAAATATGGAACTCACTCTCCCAAAAGGCTGTGGATGCTGGGTCAATTGAAATCTTCAAGACTGAGATCGGTAGATTTTTGTTGAGTAAAGGTATCAAGGGATATGGATATCTAATTGAATGGTAAAATAGGCTTATGGGGCTGAATGGACTATTCCTGTGCCTGTATTTCTATGTTTTTAAATCCCTCTACCTCATAGCCTATTTCTTTTCCTTTCTTCTGTATTAGCATTTTCTCATAAATTTATTTCAGTGAGATACTTCTATTCCAATTACATTATTAATCCTGCTATCCCTCTTTAGTTTCAAACCTGCACTTCCCTCTCCCCCTGCCATATTAGTTGAAGTCTTCCCACCACTCTAGTTATCCTCCCTATAATGACATAGGTGCCATTTTGGTTCACAGGTGACATAGGCACAGCCCTCCCATGTTCTCGAAATTACCCCAATGCTCCAAGAATGTGAAAAACCTTCACTACTGCACCAGCTCAGCAGCCATGTATTGACCTTCCTAATCATCTTCTCCTTAGCTTGTCTAGTGTGTGGGTGATAGTGCAAAACAGGTGCTATTGATTCAGCTGCCCCTTGTTCATCTCTCCCGATTTTAATTTCTATTAAATTCAATCTGACATAGCAGTGAGATTTGATAAATATAATTCCCATTTTTCCTGCTGAAGTATCAATGAGACTTTTGAAACATCACCACAGTTCCAAGACAACACACATGGATAATCCACCTGACATCATGCAATATAGAAACATAGAAACATAGAAAATAGGTGCAGGAGTAGGCCATTCGGCCCTTCGAGCCTGCACCACCATTCAATAAGATCATGGCTGATCATTCCCTCAGTACCCCTTTCCTGCTTTCTCTCCATACCCCTTGATCCCTTTAGCCGTAATGGCCATATCTAACTTCCTCTTGAATATATCCAATGAACTGGCATCAACAACTCTCTGCGGAAGGGAATATATAAATGCTAGAGTATTATCATTACAAGAACAATACCAGAAATGCGAGGGTATACATATCAGGAAAGGATGAACAGGCTGCGTCTCTTTTCTCTAAAATTATGAAAGGTTTTGAGAGCATGGATACAGAGAGAATGTTTCCACTTGTGGGAACGAGCATAACTAGAGGCTATCAATATAAGATAGTCACCAAGAAATCCAATAGGGAATTCAGAAGAAACTTCTTTACTCAGAGAGTGGTGGGAATGTGGAACTTGCTACCAGCGGGAGTGGTTGAAGCGAATAGTATAGATGCATTTAAGGGGAGGCTAGATATGCATATGAGGGAGAAGGGAATAGAGGGTTATGCTGATAGATTTAGATGAGGAAAGACGGAAGGAGGCTCGAGTGGAGCATAGACGCTGGCATGGACTGGTTGGGCCGAATGGCCTGTTTCTGTGCCGTATATCCCATGTAATCCTATGTAATCCAATTCTAGTTCTGTCTTTCCTTCCAACATTTTCCTGCATCTACAATGCCATTGATTCTCTATGATTGGGTTGTTTAAATTTGAGAATGCATCCAATTGTGGGAAACGAGTGTGTTTGCCATCGATTGTGCCAGTGGAAGGAGTGTGCGTCAACCCAGGCTCCCTGACCACCCTTTCCTTCAACCACTGTCTGCCCCGCCTGTGACAGAGACTGTAATTCCCGCATTGGACTCCTCAGTCACCTGAGAACCCACTTTTAGAGTGGAAGCAAGTCATCCTCGACTGCAAAGGACTGCCTATGATGCTGATGATGTAATGTAAAAGTACTCATTCTAAGAAGTTCAGCGCGAGGAGTGGGAATTAGCTGGAGCTAACTGGGATTGGTATTTATTGCAGTTAGTCATCACTTTCTTGGGTAGAGAAAATGGTAACTAAAGTTTATTAAATAACTAGAGGAAAAAGGGCAAACATTGTTGAAGCTGGCCTAAAAAAGTGATTTATGTAAATCTACTTTTAGAAAAGAACGACTTGCATTTATATGGTGGCTTTCAGGATGTTCCAAAGCACTTTACAGACAATGAAATACTGTTTAAAATAAAACCAAAAAATGCTGGAAACACTCAGGCAGCATCTGTGGAGAGAGAAACAGAGTTAACGTTTCAGGTCAATGATCTTTCGTCAGAACTTTTTGAAGTGTTGTCAAGGTTGTAATGTAGGACACTATGAGTGAGATAAAATATGAACGACATACTTTTCTGTTGAGTATTCTGTTTGTACATTTTAAATATTTTTATTAATCTTGTAGCTACATTTCATTCAAGCTATCTTTTTTACAGAAGCAATATGTTTACGCAAATAAAAAGCCAGTTAAGACAATTCAGTTGATTAATAATAAATGCACACATCTGGATAAACAGTCACCAAGTGTTAGCAATAATTAACATGTATCATCGGGCCATTGATCAATCCCATGATCTAATCGGAATCACCCTGACACAGACAGTACTTGTTGACGACTTGAATGGTTTTGTGCATTTCTTGTGAAGTGCGCAGAAGACTCTCTGTTTTGCAGACTGCTGTCCCAACTCTGTGAATAAATCGCTTTAGTAACTTAGTTTGTTAGTGCCTGTTGTGGCTGCTATTAATCGTCTTCTGAAGTGGCGTGGGTAGAGAGTGGAAATCCTATATGTAACATAAATAAAAGAAATACAGCTGCTGTAACCATTTAAAATACATTGCAAAATCCAGAAGCCCATTCTGGATCATTCCCACCCAAGCCTTTCATCATTTGCCAGTTTGTGGCTCTTTTACTGTACTTTCCAACTGTAGTTGCAGGAGATCAACAGGAGACAGTGTACATTGTTTTTGCTTTCAAAGTTACCTCAGAAAAAGCCCAAGACTTAAAAACAACAAAAGAAAGACTTACCTTTATATAGCGCCTTTCACGACCACCTCAAAGCGCTTTACAACCAACAAAATACTTTTGAAGTGTAGTCACAGTTGTAATGTTGGAAAAGTGGCTGCCAATTTGCACACAGCATGCTACCACAAACAGCAATGTGATAAAAACATAGAAAATAGGAGCAGTAGTAGGCCATTCGGTCCTTCAAGCCTGCACCGCCATTCAATATGATCATGGCTGATCCACTATCACAACACAAAATTCCCACTTTCTCCCCATACCACTTGATGTCATTTGTGTCCAGAAATCTATCTATCTCCTTCTTAAATATATTCAGTGACTTGGCCTCCACAGCTTTCTGTGTTGGAGAATTCCACAGGTTCACCACCCTCTGAGTAAAAACATTTCTCCTCATCTTAGTCCTAAATTTCCTACCCCATATCCTGAGACTGTGACCCCTTGTTCCAGACTTCCCATCCAGGGGAAACATCCTCCCCGCATCTAGTCTGTCCAACCCAGTCAGAATGTTACACGTTTCAATGAGATCCCCTCTCATTCTTCTAAACGCGAGTGAATACAGGCCGAGTCAACCCAATCTCTCCTCATATGACAGTCCATTCCAGGAATCAGTCTGGTGAACCTCTATGGCAAGTATATCCTTTCTTAGGTAAGGAGGCCAAAACTGCACACAATACTCCAGGTGTGGTCTCACCAAGGCCCTGTATAACTGTAGTAAGACATCCTTGCTCCTGTACTCAAATCCTCTTGCAATGAAGGCCAACATACCATTTGCCTGCCTAACTGCTTGCTGCACCTGCATGTTTGCTTTCAATGACTGGTGTACAAGGACATCCAGGGCCCTTTGTACATCGACATTTCCCAAGCTATCACCATTTAAATAATACTTTGTCTTCATGTTTTTCCTACCAAAACGGATAACTTCCCATTTATCCATGTTATACGGCATCTACCATGTGTTTGCCCACTCACTCAACCTATCTAAGTCGCCTTGCAGCGTGTTTGCATCCTCCTCACAACTCACAATCCCACCTAGTTTTGGGTCATCAGCAAATTTGGAAATATTACATTTGGTTCTCATCCAAATCATGTATATATATTGTGAATAGCTGGGGTCCAAGCACTGATCCCTGTGGTACCACACTAGTCACTGCCCGCCACCCCGAAAAAGACCTGTTTATTCCTACTCTGTTTCAATCAGTCATGTATTCAACCAGCATTGTAACCCATGTATAATCTGACCTAAGTTGTACACTGTGAGAACAATGACCACTAGGTGGGAGACACTCCTAACCTGGACCTTCAGGTACAAAAGGGGAAGCTCCACCCACCTTCATCACTTGAGTGCTAAGGAATAAAGGACAGGTCACAGACTGACTTTCTCTCAAGCATGGGCCTCGTGTGCATTTATACTGTATAGTAAGGACCTATCAATGGCGACGAGAAACTGGGATTTAAACCACGCGAGCATGGCCACTAGCAGAACAGACGAGAGGTACTGTGTTAAGGAATGGTTGGGACAGAGATTCAACATTGTTAAAGCAGCACACAGTTCTCCAGGCAGACAAGGGCAGTCAGGCATGCCCCAACATGTCGCCGAACCCAGAGGGGAGTTCGACAGAGACAATGGCAAGTTGAACGGCGATTCACACCATTGCAAGGGACAATGCGGCCAGTAATGGGCCATCAACACCTGTTAATGGCGCATTCAAGGACAGTCACAGGGGCAGTCAGGGACGATCGATGGCAAGGGACCTTTTGTTTCCAACAACAGCTCATGTTGGAGCCGTGGAGGCACACACTCAGTCGGAGTTTGCAGAGATGAGCAAAATACCTGCAGAAATTGCAGAAATGAATGCTGGGGGATATCGCTGGAAGCTGAAGTTCAGCGAGTTCATGTGGAGCACGTATACAGTTCATACACGAGGACGCCACCGATAATGATGAAAGTGCTTCTCAATGGCATCCCAGTATCAATGGAGCTAGACACGAGGGCCAGCCAGTCCCTGATGGGTATCAAACAGTTCGAAAAGTTGTGGGCGTCCAAGGCCAAGAGGCCAAAACGATTGCCTTTTGACGCACAGCTATGGACTTACACAAAGCAGATCATTCCGGTGCTGGGCAGCGCCACGATAGTCGTGACCCACAAAGGTTCGGAGAACAGGTTGCCACTCTGGATTGTCCCAGGGGACAGACCCGCACGACTGGGGAGGAGTTGGCTTGCTGTCATGAATTGGAAATGGGGCGATGTCAATTCAATTTCCTCTGTGGAGCGAGTATCATGCTCACAGATCCTGGACAAATTTGACTCATGATTTCAACCCGGCATCGGCACTTTCATGGGGGCCAAGGTAGTGATTCACATAAACCCGGACACCAGGCCAGTACACCATAAGGCCAGAGCGGTGCCGTATGTGATGCGGAAAAAGATATAAGGCGAATTGGATCGCCTGCTGAAGAAAGGCATTATCTCGCCAGTCGAATTCAGTGACTGGGTGAGCCCGATTGTGCCGGTGCTCAAGGCAGATGGGTCGGTCAGGATATGTGGTGATTACAAGGCCACCACCAATCGGGTGTCACTCCAAGACCAGTACCCGCTACCGAGAGCGGAGGACCTCTTTGCGACGCTATCCGGTGGCAAACTTTTTTCAAAATTGGACCTGACCTCAGCTTACATGACCCAGGAGCTGGCGAGTGAGTCGAAGAAGCTGACTACCATCACGACACACAAGGGGTTGTTTGAGTACAACAGATGTCTGTTCGGAATTCGCTCGGCCGCCGCGATCTTCCAACGAGATATGGAAAGCCTCCTCAAGTCGATTCCAGGGATGGTGGTTTTTCAGGACGACATCCTCATCACAGGTTACGATACTGAAGAACACCTCCACAACCTGGAGGAGGTGCTACGCAGACTGGACCGGCCAGGGCTGCGACTAAAAAAGGCGAAGTGCGTCTTCCTAGCTCCAGAGGTAGAATTCCTGGGGATGAGGGTAGCAGCAGACGGGATCAGCCCTACTGCGTCCAAGACGGAAGCGATCCAGAGAGCACTCAGACCCCATAACACGACGGAGCTGCGTTCATTCCTGGGGCTCCTGAACTATTTTGGTAACTTTCTTCCCAAATTGAGCACGCTGCTAGAGCCGCTACACGTGCTCCTATGCAAAGGTCGCGAATGGGTCTGGGGGGACAGCCAGGAAAGGGCTTTTAATAGAGCACGCAATTTGTTATGCTCCAACAATCTGTTAACGCTATATGACCCATGTAAGAAACTTGTGTTAACGTGCGATGCGTCGTCCTATGTTGTCGGGTGTGTGTTGCAGCATGTCAATGCCAAGGGTCAGTTACAGCCGGTAGCTTATGCCTCCAGGAGTCTGTCCCAGGGAGAAAGGGGTTACGGGATGGTAGAAAAGGAGGCACTCGCATATGTATATGCGGTAAAGAAAATGCACCAGTACCTGTTTGGCAAGAAATTTGAGCTGGAGACAGATTACAAACCCCTAACGTCCCTTTTGGCCGACAACAAGACCTTGAGACAATCACTATCACTAGGGGGGTAGTGCTGGACAGGCTAATGGGACTGAAGGTAGACAAGTCCCCTGGTCCTGATGAAATGCATCCCAGGGTATTAAAAGAGATGGCGGAAGTTATAGCAGATGCATTCGTTATAATCTACCAAAATTCTCTGGACTCTGGGGAAGTACCCGCGGATTGGAAAGCAGCTAATGTAATGCCTCTGTTTAAAAAAGGGGGCAGGCAAAAGGCAGGTAACTATAGGCCGGTTAGTTTAACATCTGTAGTGGGGAAAATGCTTGAAACTATCATTAAGGAAGAAATAGCAGGCCATCTAGATAGGAATAGTGCAATCAAGCAGATGCAGCATGGATTCATGAAAGGGAAATCATGTTTAACTAACTTACTGGAATTCTCTGAGGATATAACGAGCATGGTGGATAGAGGTGTACCGATGGATGTGGTGTATTTAGATTTCCAAAAGGCATTCGATAAGGTGCCACACAAAAGGTTACTGCAGAAGATAAAGGTACGCGGAGTCAGAGGAAATGTATTAGCATGGATAGAGAATTGGCTGGCGAACAGAAAGCAGAGAGTCGGCATAAATGGGTCCTTTTCCAGTTGGAAATCAGTGGTTAGTGGTGTGCCACAGGGATCAGTGCTGGGACCACAACTGTTTACAATATACATAGATGACCTAGAAGAGGGGACAGAGTGTAGTGCAACAAAATTTGCAGATGACACTAAGATTAGTGGGAAAGCGGGTTGTGTAGAGGACTCAGAGAGGCTGCAAGGAGATTTGGATAGGTAAAGCGAATGGGCTAAGGTTTGGCAGATGGAATACAATGTCGTAAAGTGTGAGGTCATCCACCTTGGGAAAAAAAACAGTAAAAGGGAATATTATTTGAATGGGGAGAAATTACAACATGCTGTGGTGCAGAGGGACCTGGGGGTCCTTGTGCATGAATCCCAAAAAGTTAGTTTGCAGGTGCAGCAGGTAATCAGGAAGGCAAATGGAATGTTGGCCTTTATTGCGAGAGGGATGGAGTACAAAAGCAGGGAGGTCTTGCTGCAACTGTATAAGGTATTGGTAAGGCCGCACCTGGAGTACTGCGTGCAGTTTTGGTCACCTTACTTAAGGAAGGATGTACTAGCTTTGGAAGGGGTACAGAGATGATTCACTAGGCTGATTCCAGAATTGAGGGGGTTACCTTATGATGATAGATTGAGTAGACTGGGTCTTTACTCCTTGGAGTTCAGAAGGATGAGGGGTGATCTTATAGAAACATTTAAAATCATGAAAGGGATAGACAAGATAGAGGCAGAGAGGTTGTTTCCATTGGTAGGGGAGACTAGAACTAGGGGGCACAGCCTCAAAATACGGAGGAGCCAATTTAAAACCGAGTTGAGAAAGAATTTCTTCTCCCAGAGGGTTGTGAATCTGTGGAATTCTCTGCCCAAGGAAGCAGTTGAGGCTAGCTCATTGAAGGTTTTCAAGTCAAAGATAGATAGATTTTTAATCAATAAGGGAATTAAGGGTTACGGAGAGAGGGCGGGTAAGTGGAGCTGAGTCCATGACCAGATCAGCCATGATCTTATTGAATGGCGGAGCAGGCTCGAGGAGCTAGATGGCCTACTCCTGTTCCTGGTTCTTATGTTCTTAAATGCAAATGCATCGGCCCGCATACAGAGGTGGGCACTCATGTTAGCCGCCTATGACTATACAATTCGGCACAGACCGGGCACCGAAAACTGCGCCGATGCAGGCTC
This sequence comes from Pristiophorus japonicus, assembly GCF_044704955.1. NCBI lineage: Eukaryota > Metazoa > Chordata > Chondrichthyes > Pristiophoridae > Pristiophorus > Pristiophorus japonicus. The sequence continues at coordinate 278,656,065 of NC_091977.1, read as the reverse complement.
CCACTAGCAACCACTGAAGGGGCTACCGAGCATGCTGCTGAGATAGTCATGGCTGTTGAAGCTTTCGGAAGCGAAGGCTCACCTGTGACAGCCTGTCAGATTAAAGTCTGGACAAATACAGACCCGCTATTGTCTCTAGTCAAGAAATGTGTCCCGAATGGGACTGGGCAGCCACGTACAGGGCATATCCTGAGGAATTTAAACCATTCCACAGGCGCAAGAATGAACTCTCGATTCAGGCTGATTGCCTACTGTGGGGAAACCGCGTAGTCGTACCCCAGATGGACAGAGAGGTGTTCATCAGAGAACTCCACAATGAGCACCCGAGCATTGTCATGATGAAGGCAATTGCCAGGTCACACGTTTGGTGGCCAGGGATAGACGCAGATCTGGAACTTTGTGTTTGCAGGTGCAACACGTGTGCCCAGCTGGGCAATGCGCCCAGAGAAGCCCCCCTTAGCCCCTGGCCATGGCCCTCCAAGCCTTGGTCACACATCCATGTGGACTACGCAGGTCCTTTCATGGGAAAAATGTTTTTGGTTGTAGTTGACGCCTACTCCAAATGGATCGAGTTTGACATTTTAAATTCAAGCACATCCTCTGCCACGGTAGAAAGTCTACGGGCAATGTTCGCCACCTACGGTCTACCGGACGTCTTGGTCAGCGACAATGGCCCGTGCTTCACAAGCACTGAATTCCAGGACTTCATGGCAGGCAATGGAATTAACCATGTCAGAACGACACTGTTCAAGCCGGCCTCAAACGGCCAGGCAGAACGAGCAGTGCAGATAATCAAACAGGGGATGCTCAGAATCCAAGGGGGTTCCCTACAAAGACGCTTATCACGCCTCCTGTTGGCCGATAGATCCCGACCACACTCGCTTACAGGGGTTCCACCCGCAGAGCTGCTAATGAAAAGGACGCTCAAAACCCGGTTATCCCTTATACACCCCACCATGAAAGAAATTGTCGAGAGCAGGCGCCAGTCACAATATGACTACTATGACAGGACGAGGGCGCGATGCATTGATGTAAATGACCCTGTTTTTGTCCTCAACTATGCTGCAGGGCCCAAATGGCTCGCAGGCACTGTGATTGCCAAAGAGGGAAATAGGATTCTGGTAGTTAAACTTACCAATGGACAAATCTGCCGCAAACACGTGGATCAAACAAAAAGGAGGTTCAGCAACCCGATCGAAGAAGCAGAAGAAGAACACGATGTAGAGTTCACTCCAACACAGGTGACCGAACACTGGAAGCAAAGGGAGGAGAGCCCAATCACTGTGGGCAGTCTGGATAGGCCTGAGGCACTGCAAACAGCAGACACTCAGGCCAGCGCCCAACAACCAGAGCCCCAACTCAGGCACTCTACAAGAGAGCGTAAACCACCACAGAGACTCAACCTGTGATCCCAATAAGACTTTGGGGGGGGGAGGTGATGTCATGTGTTCAACCAGCATTGTAACCCATGTATAATCTGACCTAAGTTGTACACTGTGAGAACAATGACCACTAGGTGGGAGACACTCCTAACCTGGACCTTCAGGTACAAAAGGGGAAGCTCCACCCACCTTCATCACTTGAGTGCTAAGGAATAAAGGACAGGTCACAGACTGACCTTCTCTCAAGCATGGGCCTCATGTGCATTTATCCTGTATAATAAGGACCTATCACAATCCATGCCAGTATATTACCCTCAATCCTATATGCTTTAATTTTACACACTAATCGCTTATGTGAGACTTTATCAAAGCCCTTCTGAAAATCCAAATACACAACATCGACTGGTTTTCCCTTACCTACTCTATCAATTACATCCTCAAAAAACTCCAGTAGGTTTGTCAAACACAATTTTCCTTTCATAAATTCATGTTGACTTTGTTCCTGTTGATATTATCTTAGTGTCCCGTTATCACATCCTTTATAATAGACTCCAGCATTTTCCCTATGACTGATGTCAGGCTATCAGTCTGTAGTTCCCTGTTTTCTCTCTCCCTCCTTTTTTAAATAGTGGGGTTACATTTGCCACCCTCCAATCTGCAGGAACTGTTCCATAATCTATAGAATTTTGGAAGATGACAACCAATGCATCCACTATTTCCATGGATACCGCTTTTAGTACTCTGGGATGCAGATCATCAGGCCCTGGGGATTTATCGACTTTCAGTCCCATTAGTTTCTCCGGCACTATTTTGTTACTAATAATCATTTCCTTTAATTCCTCTTGCTCACTAGACCCTTGGTTCCCTAGCATTTCTGGGACGTTATTTGTGTCCTCTTCCGTGAAGACAGAACCAAAGTATTTATTTAATTGTTCTGCCATTTCCTTGTTCCCCGTTATAGATTCTCCCATTTCTGACTGTAAAGGACCTACATTTGTCTTCACTAATCTTTTTCTTTTTACGTACTTGTCAAAACTTTTGCAGTCGGTTTTTATGTTCTTTCCAAGTTTACTCTCATACTCTATTTTTCCACTCTTAATTAATCTCTTGGTCCTTTTTTGCTGAAATCTAAACTGCTCGCAATCCTCAGGCTTGCTACTTTTTCTGGCAACTTTGTATGACTCCTCTTTGGATCTAATTCTATCCTTAATTTCTTTTGTTAGCCATGGCTGGGCCACTTTTCCTTTTGTGTTTTTGCGCCAGAAAGGAATGTATAACTGTTGCAATTCATGCATTCTTTCTTTAAATGTAAGCCATTGCCTTTTAATGAATCTTCCCAATCTATCATAGCCAATTCATTCCTCAAACCTTCGTAGTTTTCTTTGTTTAGATTGAGGACCCTAGATTCGGATTCGACTACTTCATTTGCTATTTTAATAAAGAATTCAATCATGTTCTGGCCACTCTTCCCTAAAGGACCCCACACAACAAGTCTGTTAATTAATCGTTTCTCCTTGCACAATACCCAATCTAGGATAGCCTGATCCCTAGTAGGCTCCTCAACATACTGGTCTAAAAAAACATCTCGTAAACACTCCAGGAACTCATCTTCCACAGTATCGATTGGCCCCCGGGGTCGGATGATTTTCCCTCCCCGAGCCATATTCAGCTCGGGGGGTGGGGCGGAGGGGGGGGGGGGGGGGGGATTTGGAAACGGCGTGGTAAAGCTGCTGTAAAGGTGAGATTCCAGCGGTGAGCTCTGCAGCGTGCGGGCCGCTGGAATGCGGCAAGGACCGGGATTTTCAGCTGCAAAAAGGGTAAGACTTTTCCCAGCAGTGGTATCCGAGTCGGTGCTCGAACGGGACACCGCTGGAGTGTTGCTGCGATCAGGGCCCTTTGGTAGGGAAATAGTTTTATTAATTTTAGTATTTTTATTTAAGATTACAGCATCCACTGTATTTATCTTTTAATAGTTTTATTAATTGTTTTGGCTCCATTCAACCTGCTGAGTGCAGCTCAGAGATTTGCACAGACTGTTGTACCACTTTCAGGTCTGACTCTTTAGTGGAGTCCTGTGGGCTGCAGAGACCGGCTTGGCAGGGTTCACCCTGAGGATGGGAGAAGTGTTGGGAGGGCGACACCTGGTACACCTGGTCAGAAGCAGGGCGGCACGCAGGAGAAGGCGTCACTGTCAGCACCGTGCAGAGAGGCAGCGCCAGACCAGTGTGCCCGCTGTCTTCACCGGCCCGAATCAGGATTGCAGTTGGCTGCTTGGGGACAAGGGATATCCCCTGTCCATCTGGCTGCTCACTCCTCTGTGGAATCCCAGGACAGCGCCAGAGCATGCATACAGTGACACTCATTGTGCCACCAGGTGCATCATCAAGCAGTGCATAGGCATCCTCAAGCAGAGGTTCCGGTACCTGGCCCGCTCTGGTGGCACCTTGCAGTACTGTCCTCAATGGGTCTCCATTATCGTCGTGGTCTGCTGCATGCTGCACAACCTGGCGATCATGAAGGGATAGCAGCTGGAGGTCGAGCCAGCAGTGTGAGGAGGAGGAGGCACAGGAGGATGAGGAGGATCCCTGTCGCCCCAGAGCTAGGAGGCGTCGATCCATCGCCACCCTGGAAGGGCCGGGTGCAGACTGGCCAGCATCCTTCTGGGAGGGTGCATCCTCACATATATGGAGGTGCCTGACACCTCCTCTGCAATCTCTCTCCATGCATTATGTACTGGCAGTCTGCCAGGTCTCCCCACGTCAGGAAATAGTATTCTTCTTCTGTCCTCCACACCGTCCATCAGTGTCTCCAGCTCCGTATCAGTGAACCTGTTGGCTCTCTTTGCACCTCTTACACCAGCCATTCTTCCAACCTCTTTCCTCCCTTGGGGCCTTGCTGCACACCCTAGCCCTTAAAAAGGCCAGGGAGCAGCTGGCTAGTTAGAACCCCTTACCTGAATGCTGAATTTCTCTGGTGATAATGCTCAAATTAGGACAGTCATACCACTGAAAAATCCACTTTGGAAGGGTTCATTGGCACTGGAACACATTTTGCCACTCTTGGAGCTGAATATGGGATGGCCTAGCCACAAAACAATTTTGGCGCTAATGGCTACAAAAAGGTAGGGGGAGCACCAGCTTTCCAGCGGTACTGAATTTCGGGCCCCAAGACTTATAAGAACACTGAGATTTTCCAATACAATGGACTTTATTAAAAAGATTAAAAATGACTATAAATTCCTAGCTCAACACTGTAGAGTACAGATTCAACGTATCAAACAAAACTACAAATTCTCTAGCTTACCAATTTTAAATTCAACCTTTTGCAAGATCTATGCCTCAAGTTAACCAGTTAACAATTAAAAACAAATTTAAACTTCACAATGTATATGCCCCTAAGTTAACTGGTTATGCACACTCTTTCTCGCAATATATATGCATAAACTGGCTGATGTAAAATACCTCGAGTGATCAATTCGACGTGAAACACAGCTGTCACGTGTTCAGCTGGCCGTCTTCCAACACCTCACCATCGGTGTCCATTTCCAAGCTGAAGAGGGGGATTTCCTTTGTCCTGGTGTTTTTATAGTTCACCTGATAGCCGGGTGTCCAGTTGTGTTTGGCCAGAGATAATGACATTTTCACTGATTGGCTAACTAAACATCCTTCAATGAGTCTCTTCCTGTGTGATGCCTCTTCCTGTTTGAATTCCAAACTTTGTAGTGTGGAATGCCCATCCCCTCAGGCTTCCGTCAGACACGTTACAGATGATTGTTCGTCTCTCATAAACCTTCAGACCTCCAACCATCCCTCTCTATCTACATTATCACTTCCCCATCTCACTAACCTCCCCTCACAGTCACCTTCATCCTAGTCCAATCATACCAGATAACAACATACAAGGGTAGGCACTTGGGTGTTTTATGCAATGTTCATGTAAAGTTTCTGTTAATGTGGTGTCAAATGGTGGCCATTTGTCTCCTCGAGCCTGCTCCGCCATTCAATAAAATCATGGCTGATCTGATCATAGACTCAGCTCCACTTCCCTACCCACTCCCCAAAACCCTTTACTCCCTTATCGCTCAAAAATCTGTCTATCTCCGCCTTAAATATATTCATTGTCCCAGCCTCCAGAGCTCTCTGGGGCAGATAATTCCATAGATTTACAACCCTCTGAGAGAAGAAATTTCTCCTTATCTCAGTTTTAAATGGGCGGCCCCTTATTGTAAGACTATGGGCTCAACTTTGTCCAACAGCTTTTTTTGATGCACTGACTTGAAGCGCGCCGACTTTGCGCGCTGCAAAGGGCGCCAGAAAAAAGGGGCCCCATCCTGGCCGCTCTTCCGCGTCCCCGGAGTCATGGCGTGGCGTAGAGGCTGAAGGAGGGGGCGGAGCAACAGGCCAGCACACAAAGCACTGCCGGCACCTGCACGCATGCTCAGTGAGAGCTGTGCGCATGCACCTGCCCTCCCAGCGCGTCCTGTGGGCTGTGAGCAGGACCCGATGCTCACAGCCCCTATCCCCAGCCGAAGGGACGCCCCGATCTCGCCGCAGCCTATCCCTGGCCGAGTGGCCTCCCGCACTGGCCGGCCGGCCTGCTGAGTTCCCGGGCAGGTAAGGACTTTGCTTTTATTTTTTATTTAGTGGCTGTGCTTAAAATTTTTGATTGAGGGGGGGGGGAGGAGGAGAGTTTTTTTTGGGGGGGTGAGGAGGAGAGTTTTGGAGGGGGGGGAGGAGGTGAGTTTTTTGCGGGGGGAGGAGGAGAGTTTTGCGGGGGCGGGTGCGGACCGATGAGACTTTCAGACCCACGAGCTGTGATTCCTCCAGTCGCTCGGCGCCCCCGCCCCCCCCCCCCCCAGGACGCCCCGTCCCAGCAGCTGTTGCCTTTCCCAGGCAGACTTTAAAGATAAGGTAGGATTTACTTTTTTTATTGTATTTTAAGGGTTTGAGCTTTTCCTTAATGTTTGCTGCTTGGTTGTTGAGGTCCTCTCTAGTTCCCTTCCCTCCCATATCCCTGCCCTAATGTCTGCCGAATGTGCACTGCTTTTTCTTAACTGCCCACAAGGTTTTTCAGAGCTAGCCACATACGCTGACCTAAGTGGATTTGGAGTACTTTTTTGCTGGCCAAAGTGGCATAAATGGTCAAAACTGTCGTAAGTGTCTGGGAACGCCCCCTTTTGAAAAAAAAACTGACCTAAAAAAAAATCATTTACTCTGGAGCATATATTTTGGGGAAAGTGGCATTTTCTAACTTAGGCCAGAAAAAACAACTTAGTCCAATAAAGTTGATGCAAGTCATGGCCAATGTTAAGCCCCAATCCCCTATTTTAGTTTCCCCTATGAGTGGAAATATTCTCTCTGCATCCACCTTGTCGAGCCCCTTCATTATCTTATAAGTTTCAATAAGATCACCTCTCATTCTTCTGAACTCCAATGTGTATAGTCCCAACCTACTAAACCTATCTTCATAAGTCAACCCCCTCATCTCCGGAATCAACCGAGTGAACTGCGTCCAATGCAAGTATATCCTTCCTTAAATACAGAGACCAAAACTGTACGCAGTACTCCCGGTGTGGCCTCATCAATACCCTATTGTAGCAGGACTTCTCTGCTTTTATACTCTATCCCCCTTGCAATAAAAGCCAACATTCCATTTGCCTTCCTGATTACTTGCTGTACCTGCATACTAATATTTTGTGGCTTCATGCACAAGGACCCCCAGGTCTCTCTGTACTGCAGCACTTTGCAATTTTTCTCCATTTAAATTACAATTTGATTTTCTATTATTTCTGCCAAAGTAGACAACCTCACATTTTCCCACATTATACTCCATCTGCCAAATTTTGCTATCGAGTCTGCTTTCCGAATGCAGACCTGAGGGATTGTTTCCACTGGTCGGGGAGACTAGAACTAGGGGGCACAGCCTCAAAATACGGGGGAGCCAATTTAAAACCGAGTTGAGAAGGAATTTCTTCTCCCAGAGGGTTGTGAATCTGTGGAATTCTCTGCCCACAGGAAGCAGGATCCCGACCCGCTGTCAATCATGGCCATTTTGACAGCCGCCTCCAAACCCGCACTCGCAGGGCTGGGAAGATTCCGGACTCTGAGTGAAAGAATTTGGAAACAGATTTGCAACAGTTTTGCCCAGAGATAGTATTTTCGATTTGTTCCCGGAAAATAGTATATTTCTTAACTAAGTGCAACTAGATAACTAAACAGATAACACGGCTGCCTAAATAAATGTGTTCATATTAACAGTTATTCTTTTCAGGTTCTCAGTCTTTTAATCTCTCTTTCTCTCTCGCTCCCTCTGTAGAGAGCGATATGTTCTCCTTAGCCAGTGGACATAAAATCTAGGCCTCTCCTTGGAACAGTAAATAAAAGTGCGGCTGCTGTACTAAACGTAAAGTGGATAAATAAACAAGTCTTGGCCTATATACAGTTTAGTAAAATGGCAGGCACCTAAAGTGCAGCAGTGATTCAAGCTCAGGAGCTCACATAATGGATGTGAAGATTGGGGACTGCTCTGTGTTTCATGGGATCAGTGCACTACAATGGGGTGCTTGGCACAAAGCTCATTAAGGTCACAAATTGTATGTAAATTTGAGGTCCTCCAGACACTCAACTTTCATGAAGAATGAGTGCTGAAGGGGAAACCAGATCACATTTCTTTTATCCTGAGTGGCCATTCGTGTTCTTCATTTGCCTGGCCTTCAGCAGTTATTCTTCAAATAGATCTTTGTATGTCCGTAGCTGTTAGTTCCCGACATTCTGGACCTCACTTTCATGGTGTTAGCAGCACCTCATGCTAGGGACATAAGGGAACAGTTCAGAAATATTTTCATGGACTGACCTTGCATCATACAGTGTGAGGCAGCTCAGTGCGGAGCAGACATAGCCAGCATGTGATCCAACTTATTCACCCCAATGAGTAGGTCGAAGCATCCTATTCAGAATTTTAGCTTTTATGACTTGATGTTATAATGCGTAATACTTACCTGTAAACCTCAATCTGGGGAATACTCAAGGTATGGCCTCAAACTAGCAACATCTGGACCTGATGGCCTACATCCTAGAGTTTTGAAAGAGGTGGCTGCAGAGATAGTGGATGCATTGGTTTTTATCTTCCAGAATTCCCTAGATTCCAGAACAATTCCCATGGATTGGAAGGTTGCAAATGTAATCCCATTATTCAAGAAAGGAGGGAGTGAGAAAACAGGGAACTATAGACCAGTTAGCCTGACATCAGTTGCAGGGAAAATGCTAGAATCTATTATTAGGAACGTGATAACAGGGCACTTAGAAAATCATAATATGATTGGGCAGAGCCAACTGTGACTTATAAAAGGGAAATTGTGTTTGACAAGTCTAATAGACTGTTTGAGGTTGACTTTTTGGTTGAGGAATTCAGAAGAATGAGAGGTGATCTTATTGAAACGTATAAAATTATGAGGGGGCTTGACAAGGTGGATGCAGAGAGGATGTTTCCACTGATAGTGGAGACTAGAACTAGAGGGCGTGATCTTAGAATAAGGGGCCGCCCATTTAAAACTGAGATGAGGAGAAATTTCTTCTCTCAGCGGGTTGTAAATCTGTGAAATTCGCTGCCTCAGAGAGCTGTGGAAGCTGGGACATTGAATAAATTTAAGACAGAAATAGACAGTTTCTTAAAAGATAAGGGGATAAGGGGTTATGGGGAGCAGGCGGGGAAGTGGAGCTGAGTCGATGATCAGATCAGCCATGATCTTATTGAATGGTGGAGCAGGCTCGAGGGGCCGTATGGCCTACTCCTGTTCCTATTTCTTATGTTCTTATTAACTAGCAGGGTAGATAAGTGGATGTGGTGTTTTTGGATTTTCAGAAGACATTCGATAAGGTTCTTACAAGCAAGAGGTTATTGTACAAAATTAGGGATCATGGGATGTTTATCGTGAAAATCGGCTTTTGCAATGCCTTCCTGGGTCCGTACACACTCTGTACGGATCCGGGAGGCCGGAATTTCTGGGCCACTATCCTGGAACACGGGTAGCCAATGGAACCCATTTGGTAAAAATTTGTTTCCCAGAGGGGGTGAAGTCACTACCCTACAGCATGAAATTCGAGACAATGGAAGGAGTGCAGTAATTCCGGGTTCCAGGTGAAGGTTTGCTATTACGGACTTCAACACGATAATTTAGTAAGAAGCTGTCCAGCCCTGTATTGTAATAACTGTGTCAAGTCTGGACACATCGTTAGGAACTGCAAGGCAGAGAGCTATGCGGTTTGTCGCAAACCCCCCACCCGCTGTGAGTGTGAGTCAGAAGGAAGCTCCTTGAGTGACGAGGAGATGGGAGATGGAGCAGGTGGTATGAGTGGAGTGGCCAGAAGAGCAGAGGACACAGCCGCCGAACGGAATGAGGAAAGAGCGCAAGAAGAGGCAGAAAATTGCAGAGCAGAAAACAGGATGGGGATGGTGGAAAACACACCAAGTATGGTGGAAAAGGACAAAGTTAGCGGAGGCCATCACGGGTCAGGGACAGAGTTGAGCCATAATATGGCTCGCTTTCAAGTGTCCGTGGGAGAGCAGAGGCAGGTGCGGGGTAAGTGTAAGTAGTCCAAAGAGAGGCGGGGAGTTGTACATCTTGGGGAGCAGGAGGGGGCAAGACCAGGAGAGGGTGCAAGAGGCAGAAGCCTTAAAGGGGCAGTATGACGGGAGCTGGGAGACAAAGATGCCAAAAGGGAGCAAGATGGGTGGAGACGCGCCATTGTCCCAGAGAGAGAAGAAACAGGGAGCTAGGGTCAACGGTGGAAGAGAGGCCAAAGGGAGTGGCATTGTTGGAGAAACAATGTTCGCAGGAGGACTCTCTAAGGAACTTAAAGAAGGGTAACTTTGAAGGTATGAGGCGTGAATTGGCTAGGATAGATTGGCGAATGATACTGAAGGGGTTGACTGTGGATGGGCAATGGCAGACATTTAGAGACCGCATGGATGAACTACAACAATTGTACATTCCTGTCTGGTGTAAAAATAAAAAAGGGAAGGTGGCTCAACCGTGGCTATCAAGGGAAATCAGGGATAGCATTAAAGCCAAGGAAGTGGCATACAAACTGGCCAGAAATAGCAGCGAACCCGGGGACTGGGAGAAATTTAGAACTCAGCAGAGGAGGACAAAGGGTTTGATTAGGGCAGGGAAAATGGAGTACGAGAAGAAGCTTGCAGGGAACATTAAGACGGATTGCAAAAGTTTCTATAGATATGTAAAGAGAAAAAGGTTAGTAAAGACAAACGTAGGTCCCCTGCAGTCAGAATCAGGGGAAATCATAACGGGGAACAAAGAAATGGCGGACCAATTGAACAAGTACTTTGGTTCGGTATTCACTGAGGAGGACACAAACAACCTTCCGGATATAAAAGGGGTCGGAGGGTCTAGTAAGGAGGAGGAACTGAGGGAAATCCTTATTAGTCGGGAAATTGTGTTGGGGAAATTGATGGGATTGAAGGCCGATAGATCCCCAGGGCCTGATGGACTGCATCCCAGAGTACTTAAGGAGGTGGCCTTGGAAATAGTGGATGCATTGACAGTCATTTTCCAACATTCCATTGACTCTGGATCAGTTCCTATCGAGTGGAGGGTAGCCAATGTAACCCCACTTTTTAAAAAAGGAGGGAGAGAGAAAACAGGGAATTATAGACCGGTTAGCCTGACATCGGTAGTGGGTAAAATGATGGAATCAATTATTAAGGATGTCATAGCAGCGCATTTGGAAAGAGGTAATATGATAGGTCCAAGTCAGCATGGATTTGTGAAAGGGAAATCATGCTTGACAAATCTTCTGGAATTTTTTGAGGATGTTTCCAGTAGAGTGGACAAGGGAGAACCAGTTGATGTGGTATATTTGGACTTTCAGAAGGCTTTCGACAAGGTCCCACACAAGAGATTAATGTGCAAAGTTAAAGCACATGGGATTGGGGGTAGTGTGCTGACATGGATTGAGAACTGGTTGTCAGACAGGAAGCAAAGAGTAGGAGTAAATGGGTACTTTTCAGAATGGCAGGCAGTGACTAGTGGGGTACCGCAAGGTTCTGTGCTGGGGCCCCAGCTGTTTACACTGTACATTAATGATTTCGACGAGGGGATTAAATGTAGTATCTCCAAATTTGCGGATGACACTAAGTTGGGTGGCAGTGTGAGCTGCGAGGAGGATGCTATGAGGCTGCAGAGCGACTTGGATAGGTTAGGTGAGTGGGCAAATGCATGGCAGATGAAGTATAATGTGGATAAATGTGAGGTTATCCACTTTGGTGGTAAAAACAGAGAGACAGACTATTATCTGAATGGTGACAGATTAGGAAAAGGGGAGGTGCAAAGAGACCTGGGTGTCATGGTACACCAGTCATTGAAGGTTGGCATGCAGGTACAGCAGGTGGTTAAGAAAGCAAATGGCATGTTGGCCTTCCTAGCGAGGGGATTTGAGTACAGGGGCAGGGAGGTGTTGCTACAATTGTACAGGGCCTTGGTGAGGCCACACCTGGAGTATTGTGTACAGTTTTGGTCTCCTAACCTGAGGAAGGACATTCTTGCTATTGAGGGAATGCAGCGAAGGTTCACCAGACTGATTCCCGGGATGGTGGGACTGACCTATCAAGAAAGACTGGATCAACTGGGCTTGTATTCACTGGAGTTCAGAAGAATGAGAGGGGACCTCATAGAAACGTTTAAAATTCTGATGGGGTTAGACAGGTTAGATGCAGGAAGAATGTTCCCAATGTTGGGGAAGTCCAGAACCAGGGGACACAGTCTAAGGATAAGGGGTAAGCCATTTAGGACCGAGATGAGGAGGAATTTCTTCACCCAGAGAGTGGTGAACCTGTGGAATTCTCTACCACAGAAAGTTGTTGAGGCCAATTCACTAAATATATTCAAAAAGGAGTTAGATGAAGTCCTTACTACTAGGGGAATCAAGGGGTATGGTGAGAAAGCAGGAATGGGGTACTGAAGTTGCATGTTCAGCCATGAACTCATTGAATGGCAGTGCAGGCTAGAAGGGCCGAATGGCCTACACCTGCACCTATTTTCTATGTTTCTATGTTTCTTACGGGGAACAGGGACCGGAGATTACAGAAGAGTTCGAGAGTGAGGAGTCAGAGGAGGATGGAGACATGGAATTGGGGGGTGGGGAAAGGTTAGTGAGGGGCACAAGAAGGGAGAAGGAGCAGTTCCACAGCCTAAATTTAATGTAAGGAAGAGGCTGAAACTGAAGTGAAAGTTCAAACAGGAGGTGAAAAAGAGCCGGAGCCTGCAGGAGAAAACAACAGCTGCCCAAAAGATTGGGAAGGAGCATGGGAGAAAGGAAGGGCCAGAGATTAAATGATGATGGGGGGATTATCAGGTACACTTTTATTAGGAGCAATGATTACATTGGTCTTGATTAATGTGAACAGACTGAGGAGAGAGAAGAAATTGCAGCAGTTGTTGCAGTGTTTTAAAGGCACTGACCTGTTGTGTCTGCAAGAAACCTTTTCGGATGAGGATATCCGAGAAAGAGTTTGGAAGGGAGAAGTATTTGCAAGTTGCGCAAATAATAACTGTAGAGGGATGGCTATTTTAGTGAGTTTGTCCATAAAAGAGAACGTTGCATTGGTGGACAAGGAAACTGAGGGGAGATGTTTACAAATGGATGAATTGAATTGTAAACTCTTTAATATCTACGTGCCGAATGACCATTGCAAGCGTCGAGAGTTTTTTTGGTGGTTATTCACAGAAGTGGCAAATAGTGAGGGATTTTAATGTATTTTTTATCTCGGATGGACATTTCAGCCCAGATGACCTTTAAATGATGATAACTCCAGAGAGATGATTGTAAAAATGATGGCAAATTTAAATTTGAGAGACTTATAGAGGGATCAGAACCCCATAAAAAGGGTGTTCTCCGGAAGAGGTTGTGTGAGTGATGTTTTAAAACAGCCGAATAGATTTTGTGTTAATGCAGGAAAGGTTAAGTTCTGAGGTGATGGAGATTTATTAAAAAATATATATTTTTTAGTGACCACTTGCCTTTGGTTCTTACAATTAGGAACAGCAGTGTTAAGATCGGTCCAGGAGTGTGGATTTTAAACAATCAGTACCTGAAAGAAATTGCTTTTAAAGAAGGGATTTAAAATATCATAAAGAATGCGTGGAAGGAACCTTTATTCTTGAAAGAAAAAAGAGTTTGGTGGGACAATTATAAATATGAGGTAAAAGTTTTTTCGGTACGTTATAGAAAAGAAAGAGCAACAGCTAACCGGCATCAAGAAGAAAATATAAACAGAAGGTTTACAGATATCTGAAAAGCAGTTGACAGAGGGGATAAGGGAGCAGAGACTAACTGGAAGCTTTTAAAGGAAGAGTGGAATTATTGCAAGCTGAAAAATGCAAGGGAGCTATATTCCGCACAAAGGCTCATCATCATCATCATAGGCAGTCCCTCAGAATCAAGGAAGACTCACTTCCACTCTTAAAATGAGTTCTTAGGTGGCTGAACAGTCCAATATGAGAACCACAAACTCTGTCACAGGTGGGATAGATAGTCGCTGAGGGAAGGGATGGGTGTGGCTGGTTTGCCGCACGCTCTTTCCGCTGCCTGCGCTTGATTTCAGCATGCTCTCGGCGATGACACTCGAGTTGCTCATTTCCTCCACTTAGGGCGGTCTTTGGCCAGGGACTCCCAGGTGTCAGTGGGGTGTTGCACTTTATCAGGGAGGCTTTGAGGTTCTTGTAACGTTTCCTCTGCCCATCTTTGGCTCATTTGCCGTGAAGGAGTTCCGAGTAGAGCGCTTGCTTTGGGAGTCCACACATGCATTGGTAGGAGCAAGATGCACTAGATATTTTCTAGAGCAAGAGAAATTGCAACAAAGGTTATCATTAATTGAAGAGTTGAAGGTTGGAGAAAAGATCATTAATGAAAGTGGGGAGATTATGGAGGTGGCTCGTAACTTTTATCAAGAATTATATACAAAAGATGACATTTCCAAATTGGCGATGGAAAAGGTTAATGCTTTTATTGACGAGGGTTTAAAGGAGGATGTGAGAAGCATGTGTGACAAAGAAGTAGGATTAGTGGAAATAAAAGTAGCGATAAGTGGAATGAAGGGGTTGGGGGCGGGAGGGGTCCAGGGTCCGATGGACTAAGTGCAGAATTTTATAAAGAATTTTTGGAGATAATTAAATCCATTGGCCATAGAGATTTTTAAGGAGATTAATACTGAGGGAAGCCTGGCCTCATCTATGAGGAGAGGTATCGTAAGCTTAGCTTATAAAAATAAAGGGGATAGAAGGGATCTGAAGAATTGGAGGCCCATCACATTATTAAATGTGAATTATAAGATCTTGGCGAGGGTTATGGCAAATCGTATGAAGGAGGTGATGCCGCAGATAGTTTCGCCCTCTCAGTCCTATGGAATCATAGACCGGGGACGTCGCTGACTCTGTGGTCTCAATCCAAGATGCGATAGAACTCATGGAAGAGAATGGGAGGAAAGCTAAAGATGCTAAAGATAGATCAAGAGAAAGCCTTTGATAGAGTCTCTCATGAGTTTTTATTGATGGTTTTGGAAGCATTTGGTTTGGGGAAAAATTTCATTGAGTGAATAGGATTTTTTATTCAAACACATTTAGCTGTTTTTTTATCCAAGTATTTTCCAATACAGAGTGAGACAGGGTTGTCCTCTGTCCTCATTGTTGTACAATTTGGTAGCAGAATCATTAGGTTATATGATGTGAAAGGAACAGGGCGTAATCAATTATTAAGGATGTCATAGCAGCGCATTTGGAAAGAGGTGACATGATAGGTCCAAGTCAGCATGGATTTGTGAAAGGGAAATCATGCTTGACAAATCTTCCGGATTTTTTTGAGGATGTTTCCAGTAGAGTGGACAAGGGAGAACCAGTTAATGTGGTGTATTTGGACTTTCAGAAGGCTTTCGACAAGGTCCCACACAAGAGATTAATGTGCAAAGTTAAAGCACATGGGATTGGGGGTAATGTGCTGACGTGGATTGAGAACTGGTTGGCAGACAGGAAGCAAAGAGTAGGAGTAAATGGGTACTTTTCAGAATGGCAGCCAGTGACTAATGGGGTACCGCAAGATTCTGTGCTGGGGCCCCAGCTGTTTACACTGTACATTAATGATTTAGACGAGGGGATTAAATGAAGTATCTCCAAATTTGCGGATGATACTAAGTTGGGTGGCAGTGCGAGCTGCGAGGAGGATGCTATGAGGCTGCAGAGTGACTTGGATAGGTTAGGTGAGTGGGCAAATGCATGGCAGATGAAGTATAATGTGGATAAATGTGAGGTTATCCACTTTGGTGGTAAAAAGAGAGAGAGAGACTATTATCTGAATGGTGCCAGATTAGGAAAAGGAGAGATGCAACGAGACCTGGGTGTCATGGTACATTAGTCATTGAAGGTTGGCATGCAGGTACTGCAGGCGGTTAAGAAAACAAATGGCATGCTGGCCTTCATAGCGAGGAGATTTGAGTACAGGGGCAGGGAGGTGTTACTACAGTTGTACAGGGCCTTGGTGAGGCCACACCTGGAGTATTGTGTACAGTTTTGGTTTCCTAACTTGAGGAAGGACATTCTTGCTATTGAGGGAGTGCAGCGAAGGTTCACCAGACTGATTCCCGGGATGGCGGGACTGATATATCAAGAAAGACTGGATCAACTGGGCTTGTATTCACTTGAGTTAAGAAGAATGAGAGGGGTTCTCATAGAAACATTTAAAATTCTGATGGGTTTCGACAGGTTAGATGCAGGAAGAATGTTCCCAATGTTGGGGAAGTCCAGAACCAGGGGTCATAGTCTAAGGATAAGGGGTAAGCCATTTAGGACCAAGATGAGGAGAAACTTCTTCACCCAGAGAGTGGTGAATTCTCTACCACAGAAAGTTGTTGAGGCCAATTCACTAAATATATTCAAAAAGGAGTTGGATGTAGTCCTTACTACTAGGGGGATCAAGGGGTATGGCGAGAAAGCAGGAATAGGGTACTGAAGTTGCATGTTCAGCCATGAACTCATAGAATGGCGGTGCAGGCCCGAAGGGCCGAATGGCCTACTCCTGCACCTATTTTCTATGTTTCTATGTTTCTAGTCGCGATTGCGGTTCCCAGTTCCAGGCAGGTGTCGGTGATACACCAATATGCAGATGACACGACCTTAACGTTGAGAGATGGGGAGTCAGTGAGGAAAGCTATGGGAGTAGTGGAGGAGTATTATAGAACTTTAGGAGCCAGAGTAAATTATAATAAGTCCCAATGTCTGGTTGTGGGAAGGAGTAGGGGGGAGTGGTTGGAGAAAAGCCCTTTTAAGGTGGTGGAGGTTTTAGAAGTTCTGGGGGCACATATAGGGTGCAAGAAGGGTAGGGATGAAGTGGATCGACTAAATTGGGAACCGAAGGTTATGAAAATTAAAAAGATTTTTAGAAGATGGGAAAGAAGGTGGTTGAAAGTGGAAGGAAGCCCGACAATGGTGCTCGCTCTCGTGTTATCTAAATTATATTACTTATTGACAGTGGAGGATATTCCTGAGTGGGCGGAAAAGTCTATCCGAGAGGCTTGTGTAAAGTTTTTATGGGAAGGGAAACCAGCCTTGGTTGCTTAGAATACCACCATTGGACAGCGAAATCAGGGAGGGCTCAATTTCCCAGATATTGATTTGAAGAAAAAATCCTTTAGAATTAAATGGGTGAACAGATTTCTTCAAAAGTCAAATACAAGTTTTTGGAAGAGTTGTTTCCAGCATTTTTTTAAAAATTAAGTGAGATAGGAGGACAGGGAATATTTTACATGGAATACAACAATATGTTTTTGAAATCGATTTAACCTCTCCCTAGGTTTTATCAGGGGGGTTGTAGACACTTGGGCCCAATTTTTTTAAAGTGTGCAATTTATGCACAAAGGTGCTGAGGAATTTTTAGAACAGCCCTTATTTTTGAACAGGTGGATCAACATTGAAGGAGAGATATTATTTAATCAGGCTTTTATAAAAGCTGGTGTTATATATGTGAAAGATATATCATAGGAGGTAATTCCAGGTTGGTTTCCGGAAGCAGTAATGAGCGACATGGTTTGGGAGGAGGATCAGGAGGTAGAGGAAAAAGCAATTATAATCTTGTATGAGATGATTGTGAGGACAATGCCACAGGATTGGATGGAAGAAATAAATACGTAAATCTCCAAAGGAGGTATAATGTGTCCTGCTTTTTCAAGTTTTCTGCTGGAGAAAGGGGAGGATTGGTCCAAATTGACAACTGTAATACTCGAGATTTCTATGGGGTATTTAGAGAATGGAAATTTCAGACACCTGCTGGTCAGGAGTTTTGGCAGAATATATACTCACAGCTGGACTTCAATAGGATTTGGAAGGCAGTGTGGGCGAATTTTAAATGTCCAGACTGGATTGAACTGGATTTCAAATTGGCTCATATCCAGATTTTTACCATGATAGCCTTATGTAAGATTGGGTGAGTAGAAGTGGCAACTTGCCCAGTGTGTGGGACGCGGGATGAGACTCTGTCCTATTTGCTGGTTTTATGTCCGCAGTTAAAGGATTTTAAGTACTGTGTTCGACAGTTGTGTGAGGTTTTCTTGCTGGGTGAGAGCCGAAGAGCAAGAATGGGAATCCTGTGGGACTCAATTTTGAGATGGGAATTGAAGGAGAGTCTGCCTGAGTCTAGCGGAGCAGCGATTAATTTAATGTTCAGTTTGGCTAGATTTGTGATTATGCAAAGAAGGAATGCTCTTTTTTAAGGGGAAGAGAATAAACCTAAAAGAGTATTTTAAATATAAACTAAAATATCATTATAAGGCTCTGTGGATGTTTTATTCAGAAAAGAATTTAAATATAGTATTTTATGATCAATTTGTAAAGTACAATAGATTATTATATGTTACTGGAGACAAATTAAACTTCAGGTTTTGATGTTAATATGTGTTGGAGGAACGGCTGTGCAGAGGGGCGAAATGGATTTGCATGATACTATGGAATAATCACAATGTTGTAAATGTTCTTAATGTTCAATGAATATTAATATATATATTTTAAATGGGTGGCACCCTTGCTCTGAGTCAGAAGGTTGTGGGTTCAAGTCCCACTCTAGGAACGTGAGCTCATAAGTCTAGGCTGACACTCCAGTGCAGTGCTGGTCATTCAAGATTGGTTATTTGCAAATATTTTTAGAAGTTTCTCATTTGTAATTTTCTCGTAACTTTCCTTATTTTTAATTCACATGTTCTCAAGAACCCCAGCTCTGATTTGTTGCTGTTTTATGAATAGGAAATTTAAGCCATTGAGCAAAGTATGCCAGCTGAATGTCCCTGCTGAAGTGTAACATGCAGTGTGATGCAGACATTTGCATTAGATAGTGCATTACAGGCAGGGAGTTCATGCGCACTTACGTTTTTTCAATATTATAGACAGAAAGTGAGTTAGATATATAACATTGTGTGTCCAGTGTGTGCCTGTTATACATCAAATGTCCCACTTTAAAGTCTCACACTTTATTATAGATTCAAATAATTTTTAATAAGAACATTTTAATTAAAAGGTCCTGACTTTGATGACCTGGCCTCAGCTCATCAACAGGAGCCAGTGAGTTACAGGCAGTCGCCAATCTACAGAAACGTCCTTGGCAATTAACCTCTGATAGACCTCAGGATGTGCACCTTTAGACCACTTCCCTCCAGGGAGTACCTGAGCAGTGGTTTTAAAGGGACAAGGTAAGTTAATCACTGTTCCATTTTAGCAACCAAATCTAACCACCCTGTACCAGAACACTGACCACTTGTGCCACAGGAGATCAGCTGGTGAAATATAGAGATATCGACTGGGCCAAGAGCGACACAGGTAATAATTCATTGATAGGGTTCACATGATCAACAAGTTGTTAGAGGTCCATGGTCATGGCATGCAGTGCCCTGGATAGTTCCATCTATCCAGTATCCTCCAGAGTTACTTCCCTGATTACCTGGTTGTTATAAACGCAGTTAAAGTGGCTGAACTTTTAGTCTCGTCACATTTTTTTTTAACAACTGAGTGACTTGCTGGACCATTTCAGATTAAATTCGGAGTTAACCCTGAATGGGGAAAAGAATCACATGGAGTAAGACTGATTGAGACAGATTCACTTCCCTGAAAGATATTGGTGAATCAGTTAGGCTTTTGCAACAGCCCAACAGTTTTCATGGTAACCTTTCTGGTTGGTATCCCACAAATAATCAGATCTGTTGAATTCACAGCTTGCTATGGTGGGATTTGAATGCTCAGTCTCTGCTTTACTAGTTTCTTCTTGTTAGGCGGTCCCTAGAATCACGGATGACTTGCTTCCATGCCACAAAGGGATGAGTTCAATGAGTTCACAGGTGTTTCAATGAAGGACCTAATATTCCAGGTCCAGAACTACATGTTGAAGGGTGGAAGATGCCTGTGCGTGGATTTTTTCAACATGTGGTGGCTGTTTCACACCAGCCACCACACGGGCTTGACAGAGCTTGGTCTTGGTCCAGTGGCAAAGATTAACCAAGGCGACTGGAGACCAGCTCTGCTGCACGGACCTAGTGCGCACACATATCGCAGTGTGGGCTGGCCCGTGCTGCCCCCTTGGCCCACACCTCTTCTGGGCCCGAACTCACGCCTCTCCTGGGTTCCTACCACATCGCTCTACGAACTCTCGCTGCTCCTTCGCCTCGACCTCGTCGCTCCTGCTGTACCTGCCCATGCTCCAATCACCCATCTGGATTATGGTGGTGTCCAATTCAGTCGCCCACATCACAGCCGTCGCCCTCCTGCACCAGCTCGCACTTCTCCCTGGAGTGGTATGCTCCTTTTAAGACCCCGACCTGCCGCTAATGTTCCCTCGCAGGTCGGGGCCGCCACGCTGCTCACAGGCCGCCGCTCACCACTCATTTTAAGGCCCCAACTTGCCGCTGATGTTCCCTCACATGTCGTTTACTAGTTTAGTACTGTAATCACTACACTACCATACCCAGAATGCTAGCATGGAGAATCATCATAAGAACTTAAGGAATAGGAGCAGGAATAGGCCATTCAGCCCCTCGAGCCTGCTCCACCATTCAATAAGATCAAGGCTGATCTTCGAACTCAACTCCACTTTCCTGCACTATCCCCATATCCCTTGATTCCCTTAATATCGAAAAATCTATTGATCTTTACAGCCCTCTGAGGTAGACAATTCATCCACTCTGAGTGAAGAAATTTCTCCTCATCTCAGTGCTGAATGGCCAACCCCTTATTCTGAGACTGTGACCCCTGGTTCTCGACTCCCCAGCCAGAGGAAACATCCTCCCTGCATCTACCCTGTCAAGCCCTGTAAGAATTTTGTATGTTTCAATGAGAGCACCTCTCATTCTTCTAAACTCGAGAGAATATAGGCCTAGTCTACTCAAGAGGAAAGCCCATCACCATTGTCTCAGGGCAACTAGGGATGGGCAATAACCGGCAGCATCACACACATCCCGAGAACGAAGGAAAATGCCCTTTCTCTCTGCACAGATGCTGCCTGACCTGCTGAGCTTTTCCCAATATTTTCTCTTTTTATTTCAGATTTCCATCGTATCTTGCTTTTGTTAAAATGTTTTTTTATGGTTTTTTTGTTTGGGAAGTTAATTGGAAATTGATGCTTTGATATTTTAAGAACAACCCCCGCTACCTATAGTGATGTTAGTTAACCCGCTGTGCGTGGTGGACATAAACAATATATAAAAAGACAGGGTTGGTGCAGAGCACCCAAAGTCTCCATTTAGAAACTGGCTCTGCAATGCTAATCTCATCACCGAGGTAATCCTACTTTAACCAGGTGCGAACATCTGATTGAATCTGCTTGAAGACCTGATTTTGCCTGAAATGAGCAGAGCTTTTTAAATCGGAAAGTACAGGGGATTAACGGGGTATAAACAGCTTCCCAAAATAGTTGGCAAGTTTAATACCTTTGCAATTGACTCCGACGATAATGGCAACTGGAATATCGCCTTATTGTCGATATAGGCGGCTGTTCACGATAAGAGTTGTAAGTGGTGTGGGGACTACACATAAATAGGAGCACACTCATTTTGTACAGGTTTTTGAACACTTGTCATTCTTACCTGCAACTTGCCATGAAGAAAGCCTTTATTTTGTGGTGGCTATGTTGGAATATATACTTGAGGTAGAGTTTCCGTGAAGTCAGCCGTGAAGTTGGCTGTGAGCAAACCTGTGGTGATGATGTCACAAGCCATGCATTCCCTCAGGCGATCGTCCTTGCACATCAAGGACAGGGAGTACACTGAAATACACTGGCAGGTGGTATGCATGCTGATAGCCACTCCCAACGCATCACTGACTAAAAATATCATACCTTTGATCCCCATTTATGACTGAAAATAGATTCTTAAAAAAAAGCCAAGATGCTAGAGAGTGGCTGCAAAGCTGTTCTCTAGTCTCTGGGTTCAGATGATTAAAATTAACCTCTCACGCACATACTCTCTTAATTTGCGATTGCGTCGAAACCCCTCTAAAAGAAGGAAAGACTTGTATTTATAAAGCACCTTTCACAACCATCGGACGTCTCAAAGTGCTTTACAGCTAATGAAGTACTTTTGGAGTGTAGTCACTGTTGTAATGTGGGAAATGCTGCAGCCAAATTGCACAGAGCAAGCTCCCATAAACAGTAATGTGGTAATGTCCAGATAATCTGTTTTTGTTATGTTGATTGAGGGATAAATATTGGCCGGGCAAGGTCAGGGATAACTCCCCTGCTCTTCTTCAAAATAGTACCGTGTGATCTTTTACGTCTAGCTGAGAGGGCAGACGGGGCCTTGGTTTAACGTCTCATCCGAAAGACGGCACCTCGGACAGTGCAGCACTCCTTCACCTCTGCACTGGAGTGACAGCCTAGTTTTTTGTGCTCAAGTCCCGAGAGTCAGACTTGAACCCACAACCTTCTGACTCAGAGGTAAATGTGCTACCCATTCTCTAATAGAATATAGCTTCATAATCACTGGACCCAATATTTAAGGAGAGGCATGGAGGGTGTGGGTGAGGCCAAAAATGACTGAATAATTCGGCCAATCCAGGGAGGTCGATGTCGATGTCGATCCTAATGGCAACGGTAGAACCTCGTTAACATCTTTTGAGTTCTGTTTCCCGCCTGACAGCTGGTTAAATGGACAGGCTGGCCGGCGGGCGGGAGAGAACACCAGCGGCAAGAGGTTGCAGTTGGAGACCCTTGAGTAGGGTACTCGATAATCAGCGGGAGGTGGTGGGGGGCATGGGGAGAGGCCCATGATCCGGAATTAGGACAGGGCGGCAGGGAGTAGGTTTGCGATCCAGGCTGGGGGAGACTGAAAGCTTCCTTGAGGGGCCGGAGGGGATCACTCTTGCTCCGCCTGGCCCACAAGGAGTGTTGACCTTGTGGAGACTGTAACTCCCGCCTTCAATTCACTGCCGGGTTTCCCGACCGCTGGGAAACACGAGCAGCACCAGTAAATTTCAAATTGGACTCCCTATTCCATTGTGGGAGCCTGATTTAAATATGTTACTGAAGTGTCACAACTCTCCACGGCCAGACACTCAGGCGCCCCGATATCCACCATCATAAAAATGGCGGCTGGCACCTGCGCTGTGGTTTGGGGTCGCATTCTGCATATTTCACTTTTTTATCCCCCTCTAACCCTCTTCCGCCTATCATGTGGGGTTAATGTCGAGGCCATTATTTCAGGCATACAGGTACAACCCAGATCTAGGACTATATGTTGGCTGTAATGTCTATTCTATTGTTCGTAAACAGTGAGTGGTGATATTGTGGAATTCACTAGCATTTGGGTGGTTAAAGCAAATAGCATTGACACATTTAAGGTGAGGAAAGAATAAGATAAAGAATGCTTTGCACTTGCGTTTGATACATACGTGAGGGAGAAGGGAACATAGGGATAGGGGGAAAGGTAGGAAGAGATATTAGAGTGGGTGTGAACTATAAAGATTGGCATAGACTATATTTAAATTGTGAGCTGTGGCTCAGTGGGTAGCACACTCGCCCGAGTTGGAAGGCTGTAGGTTCAAGTCCCACTCCAGAGAATGAGCACAAAAATCTAAACTGACACTCCAGTGCAGTGCTGAGGGAATGCTGAACTGTCGGAGATGCTACATTTTGGACGAGACATTAAACCGAGGCCCCCTCTGCACACTCAGGTGGAGCAGGGGAGTTATCCCCGGTGTCCTGGTCGATATTTATCCATCAATCAACATAACAAAAATAGATTATCTGGTCATTATCACATTGCTATTTGTGGGCGCTTGCTGTGTGCTAATTGGCTGCCACATTTCCCACATTACAACAGTGACTACACTCCAAAAAACACTTAATTCGCTGTAAAGCACTTTGGGACATCTGGTTGTGCTGTAGATTCTATGTAATTCTATGGATGTTTAACTGGTTTCAATCTGTACCATCTGTTTATGTATTTAAGCAAAGCATATAGCTCAATAACAAATAAATAGGATATAACAATCCAAAATAATCTTAAAGCAACATTGAGCTAGAACTAGCAGTATCTTTTCCAGCCACGTACTGGGAATGCATATTGCAAAATATTAACATTAATGAATGTAGGCTGGGAGTGCACAAAGTCCTGGCATGTGTGAAGAGTGGACACAGTGGAATTTTTAACTCATTATTAATCTGTAGAACATTACAATTCTGAGTTACATCAGCACTTTGTAATATATAACACTGCCTGCTTATCTTGGCAGATTTTCATCCTTGTTAAATGCTGCCTTTGTTTTTAACCTGTAACTGTAGTACCACATGGTTTAAAGATTGCTGATTTGATCTGATTGAAAGGACTGTGAGGTGGTATATTCTGAGGGGGTTTGCAGGTGAAGTGAACCATTTTTTAGTTTACAATTAATATCGAGGCCAAAATAATTATTCACATTCTGTTGCTCATGAAACAAATTGTTAATTAATTAAGACATGCTTGTTTTCGAATGTAAAATTTTACTTGAAAATGTTGAGAGTGAAAAAAAATCTGGACAAACCAAAAACTGGGGGCGGGGCGGCAAAATTCCCCAGTGTCCTGTTTGGGGGCAGTAACCGAGTCGGGGCAGGACTTCCCGCCCCAGCTGCAGAATTGTGGTTACCGCCCTTCACAAGAAGTGGAGCGCAATGTCGTGCGCTCCATTTCCTGATGGTGGAGTTCCGGGCGAGCTTGTCAGCGCTAACGCTGACACGTTTCAATGCCCCTCCCTTCCGTGAAAGGGGAGGGCCATTACGCACTCTGCTGGGCCTCTGATAGCCTCCACTGGGCCACCAGGGCGGTGTGGTGCCGTGGCCACTGCCCGGCACCCAAACGGAGCAATACGGACTGACTAGGTGAGTCGGCCAAACGTTCACAATGGCTGCTCCCAACCTCCCCTTTAACTTCCCCATCCCCCCCCGAATAGATGTCGGCCCGGTTTACAACCCACGAGGCTGGCGCTGACAACGCTCGCGGGGCGCTGGCCAATTTGTGCCATGTGGCAGAAAGAGGTCGGCGCGTAGCACTAAGGGAATGATGCACACGGCAATGACGTCATCGCCGGTTATGCGGCGGACCCGGGCAGTACTGGCAGGGCGCAGTGCTATCATGTTCACGGCCCCGCTAACTCCTGCGCAATTTCACGAGAGCCCCCCCATCCCCGGGTGAAAATAGTTTTGCGTCCCCCGAAGTTGCAAAACAGGGCAATTTTGGCCCCAAGGTGTCTAACACTTGTTTGAGGCCCCCTTTGCAATATTGGGTTGACTTGAAAACATTTGGTGCCAGATCTGCACCTAGTCTAACAGGCGGATATATTGGATAAATTCACTGAATATATTCAAGAGGGAGTTAGATATGGCCCTTACGGCTAAAGGGATAAAGGGGTATGGTGAGAAAGCATGAAAGGGGTACTGAGGTGAATGATCAGCCATGATCTTATTGAATGGTGGTGCAGGCTCAAAGGGCCGAATGGCCTACTCCTGCACCTATTTTCTATGTTTCTATATTTCTATGGTCCTTAAAGGGACCCATGAAGGCCACTGCTAAAAAGGTAGTGATTTAATATACTTTAAATGAAGAGCAGGAGTGTTCCTCCCAGCTCCACATTCGAACCATGCCCGCTGCTGGTGACCTTTGCTCTGGTGCGCCTCGGGCCTACCCTGTCAGGTGACGGGATCGTTCCCTACACCGCCTGTGCGGACATTTTCGAGGTTGAACATATTTTCCTCCATTAACTTCTGCACTGAAACAAGTGAGGCAGAATTCTGTTCAAAGTGCATTGTGGCAAAAACATAATTGCTTTGAATTTTGTAAGGCCATTCCTACCCTGAAGGCTTAGTTTTACAATGCTGATACCTGTCACAAACATGCAGGTTCAATTAATGAGCATTAATATTTTATTATAATTGTTATGTATGAGTAAAGAGTCTGACTGGATACTGTGAGCTCAAAGTAAAGTGTGACCTTAGTCTTTTATTGCAGGTCTCCAAAGTGCCTCTCCAGCCTGTGAGGCCTCCTTAAGTACAGGTGCTCCCAAGGGATTGTGTTATCCCTTGGGACTCCAGGGGATGATCCCTTTGGTGGCTACACAAGGTATTTACAGGTTTACATGTATAACAATAATATTAATAATTAGTTGGCATGAAACAGTATTCTGGCAGCAAATATATTATTTTTAGGGAATTGACATACTAACAATCTGACTTTTGCAACAATATACTCAGTTAGATTAACCACTGGGTACACCCAAGAAAAGAGGTTTTCACCTCTGTTGAAGGTACCCCTGGAGAAATAACTTTTTAATATATAAACAAAATTCTTCATATCAATAAGACATTACTAGGTGGCACATACGACTTCAGGAAAGATGACAACTCCCGATACGGAGGCATGTGTGGTGGGAAGGGAAGTTTGTATGCAAGTGCTCTTTAGTCCTGTTAACAACATATTCCTCATAGAAACTTGAATTACTGGATGAAAATTGACCAAGTCCTTCCAATGGAGAACGGAGTTGTTGACTAATTAGAGCGATCAATCTCTATCAGTTAGTCTACAACAGACCCAGGCAAGAGATGAGGAAAAGCCCCCAGTGGTGGAGAGCTTTGGGAATCATAGCTCCAAAGTCGCCTGGTCCTCCCGAGCATGCTACGCTCCCCAGATGGCATGTCTCAAACTACTCATACGCTGCCATCATCCAACCAATGTGGGAAGGAATTTGAGTGGATGAGAAGGAAAAGAATATTCCCATGGTGTAGCATGTGTTAATCTTGGACTGATTACTGCCAGCCTGTCTCTTCCATTGTACGACAGCATTAGCATCCCAGAAACATGTTGGAGTGTGAACAGTTTTACTGTTGTGAGTTCCAACCTTTTAATGAGACTTTACTGGCAGCAAAAATGGGAAGAGCTGAGCCATTTCAAAAGAAAGAAAGACTTACATTTATATAGCACCTTTCATGACCACCGGATGTTTCGAAGTGCTTTATAGCCAATGAAGTACTCTTGGAGTGTAGTCACTGTTGTAATGTTGGATATGGGGCAGCCAATTTGCGCACAGCAAACTCCAACAAACAGCAATACGATAATGACCAGATAATCTGTTTTTGTTATGTTGATTGAGGTGTAAATATTGACCAGAACATTGGGGAGAACTCCACTGCTCTTCTTCAAAATTGTGCCATGGCATCTTTTGCGTCCA
Organism: Pristiophorus japonicus; assembly: GCF_044704955.1. NCBI lineage: Eukaryota > Metazoa > Chordata > Chondrichthyes > Pristiophoridae > Pristiophorus > Pristiophorus japonicus. The sequence continues at coordinate 278,628,954 of NC_091977.1, read as the reverse complement.
CCTGAGAGAGCAGACGGGACCTCGATTTAATGTCTCATCCGACAGATGGCACCTCCGGCAGTGCAGCACTGGACTGGGAGTGTCAGTCCAGATTTATGTTCCAGCAATTTAATGCTGGAACCTTCATGTTGTAATTGAAGCTCAGCATTTGGATGTATGTGTGCAACTTCAGTCTAGTTACATCACTGATTACGCTGGGCAGCTCCACAAAGTTCTTGTATTTATGTTATTTTAACAAATGAAATCTCCACATGCATGTGTGTACCAAGCAATTAAGTTCAAAGCAAAATGTTCTTTTGTTCAATGGAGGAATGTGCAATGGTGGGATGGAGGGAGGGAGAGAGGGCAAGAAACAACAGTCAACGGAAGGAATCTGTGCAGATTCAGTCTGCATATCCTATTGTAACTATCTGCATGCTTCCAAATTGGCTCCAACAATGGAATCTACCCCAGGGTTGGGTTTTGTTTATACTTGCACTGATTTGGAACTAGTTCAAATGGCTTATAATGGGAAATGAATGTAAGATCACTTTTTACATCTCTAAATAGGCCTTGAGTAGAAATTTCCTCCAATTAAATATCAGGAGGACTGAAGTCATTGTCTTCGGTTCACGTCACAAACTCCGTTCCCTTTCCACTGATTCAATCTCTCTCCTCGGCAACTGTCCAAGGTTGACCGTCTGTCCGCAACCTTAGTGTCATATTTGATCATGAATTGAGCTTCCTATCATATCTATTCTGTCACTAAGAGTGCTCATTTCCACCTTCATAATATCACCCATCTCTGCCCTTACCTCAACTTATCTGGTGCTGAAACCCTCATCCATGTCTTTATCATCTCTAGACTTGACTATTCTAATGCTCCCCTGGCTGGCCTCCCACATTCTACCCTCCATAAACTTGAGGTCATCCAAAATTCTGTTGTCCGTGTCCTAACGCACAACAAATCCCATTCACCCATCACCCCTGTGCTCTCTGACCTACATTGGCTCCTGGTTAAGCAATGCCTCGATTTTAAAATTCTCATCCTTGTTTTCAAAACCCTCCATGGCCTCACTGCATCCCCGCCTTTATCTCTGTAATCTCTTCCAGCCCTATAATCAACCTAGACCTCTGTGTTCCACCTATTCTGGACTTTTGGACATCTCTGATTTTAAATACTCCACCATTGGTGGTTATGCCTTCAGCTGCCGAGGTCCCAAGCTCTGGAACTCCCTCCCTAAACCTCTCTGTCTCTCCACTTCTCTTTCAACCTTTAAGACGCTCATTAAAACCTACCTTTTCGACCAAGCTTTTGGTCATCTGCCCGAATATCTCGTATATAATTTGGTGTGAAAAACATTTTTTGATAATACTCCTGTGAAGCGCCTTGGGATGTTTTATTACGTTAAAGGCGCTATATAAATATATGTTGTTGTTGTTGTTAACTGCTGATTTGACCCCAGTACCATTGCCATACTCTCTTACGATCTCAGGACTCTGGATTTCAACCTCTTTTGAACACCATACTGAACTCTTCAAGAGTGATTGGCCATGACACTGTGATACTGGATTGTGTAACTGATGGTAACTTGAATGAACTGCACTTCAATTATAACAGGGGAGTATCAAACCTTTAGAGTAGTCTTTGCAGACCTCTTTAGACCTTACTTGTCAAATGGGAATAGCAAATGGATAACTCAACACATGCTGTCACTTTATGCTTTCAGGATTAATGTATATATAGGGAGACTAAGCAATGACTGAGAGCATGTTCGAAGCTCTCTTCACAGTTTTCTAAACACTGAGAGCGTTTTACAGCCTTCAACGCACTTCCAAACAACAACAACAACAACTTGTATCTATTTAGGGCCTTTAACGTAGTGAAACATCCCAAGGCGCTTCACAGGAGTATTCTGAGATAAAAAATTGACACCAAGCTGCACAAGTAGAAATTAAGGCAGATGACCAAAAGCTTGGTCAAAGAGGTAGGTTTTAAGGAGCGTGTTGAAGGAAGAAAGAGAGGTAGAAAGGTGGAGAGGTTTAGGCAGGGAGTTCCAGAGCTTAGGGCCCAGGCAACGGAAGGCACAGCCACCAATGGTTGAGTGATCATAATCAGGAATGCTCAGGAGGGCAGAATTAGAAGAGTGCAGACATCTCGGGGGTGGTGCTGGAGGAGATTATAAAGATAGGGAGGGATGAGGCCAATCATTTTCACTTTTTAATATACATACGCTTTATCTGAGTTTACATATTGCTTTGCAAAGCAGAATAAATGAAGAAATTATGATGTCCCAACGTGCCTAAAGCAGCCCCTGAATCCCTAGCACAAAAAACAGTGTTAATTAAAAAGAGATACCACATGAGATAAATCTTTCAGGAGTTTTCCCACTGGGAGATTCACCATCAGAGTTTGAATCACCTACAATCAGTGCCATTATGGGGACTCCTGAGGTTTCTTTGTGTGGCTGTGCATCGGATGAAAGGAAGGAACATTTAGCGGCATTATGTGAAATGAACAGTGCAATGACTGATGCAATGGTGCAGAGAATATTATATGGTTTGAGCTTTTAGTTCTCCACACGCTGAGTTCTTGGACTCAACAGAGCCACCACCAGGAGGTTCGTCATGTGAGAAAAATCAGATTAGGCTGTATTTAACTTTCACACCATTGTGAAGTGGTTTTGGGAGCACATCGATGCAAATGTGTTGTTGTAACTCAGGAGACTACTGATCACACTAAAGTTGCTGTGTAAATCCAGGGTTAGAAAGCCAGTCAGACCAGGCAACTTACTCACTCTTCATAGCTGAGTGGTAAAGGTAAATCCTGAGAGCAGACTATCATGGCTTGTATACCTTTCAATATATCCTCATTTCAGGACATTCATTTTCACCTTTTAATATACATACGGGTCGAAATTTGGTCCCTTCGTTTTTGAGGCAGTGACACTGGCTGAGTGCTGATTTTAACGCCAGGCCGTAGGTGCCGCCTCAAACTGCAAAATTCAGTTTTGCTGCCCAAAGATAAGAGAGCAGCGCTAAAAGTGATGCTGCACACTCATCCTCGGGCGCCAACAGAGCGGCATCTCAGAAGGCCTACCGTATTTCCCGACGGTAGGCTGCCGGCATGCGAGATTAAAAAAAAGAGAGAAAAAAGTTTCCGACACTTTCCCCTCACGCACACCCACACTTCCCCACTGATACCATTAATACCTGAATGCTAAAAAAAAATAATCATAAGCACTTATCTTGATTCCTGGACGCCTGCCGGTAAGGCCATTGTACTTACCTAATTTCAGAGCTGCGGCACCAAGGGGGCTTTGCACACTCGATGACGTCACTACATGGGTGACGGCCGAGTGTGCAGCGGCAAGTCTTGCCGCCGTCTCCACTGCCCAACTAAATTTACCATGAGCCGAGGAACCTGGTCACTGCCGACGGTAGGGACGTGGCCCCCATTAGCCGCCCCTCTCCGGCGGCAAATCATGGCGTTAAAAAACAAATTTTGACCTCATACACTTTATCTGTTTAATTTATTGATATTGTTTTGCAAAGCAGAATAAATGAAGAAGTTGTGAGGTCACAAAATTTCTGGGGGCCTAAAGCAGCGCCTGAATCCCTAGCAACTGAGTTTTCGTTAAAAAAAATTCCTTGGTTTGGAAGGTCTGTGCTTGTTGTTACAGGAACGGAAAAGAGCAGACAATGACCTGATCTGTGGCCTGCTTACTGCACACAAAACCTGGTAAAAAAACACCACAATCAGTGAAAGTGACCATGAAGTTGTCTGATTGCAATAAAAACCCATCTGGTTCCTTAATGTCCTTCAGGGAAGGAAACCTGCCGGCCTTTTCTGGCCTGCCCTATTTGTGACTCTAGTCCCACACTATCGTGGTTGACTCTTAGCTGCCCTCTGAAGTGACCTAGCAAACCACTCCATTGTATCAAACCGCTACGCAGCAGTGCAAGAGACCCATCACCACCTTCTCAGGGCATCTAGGGAGGGGCAATAAACGCCAGCAAAGTCCACTTCGCAAGAATGAATAAAGGATCATGAGCATGCTCTACTGGAACACTACTGATAGCATTTTGGCAATGGTCTGAGCCATAGCTGGTGTAATAAGGCAAAGCAGTGGTAAGTTTTCCTGCAGATCACAGTGAGGTGATGATGCAGGTAGCGTTTCTCAATTTTTAGAAAATGAATGGCACTGAAGAAGTTTCCGGTTGAGGAAGTAGACTTCCTATCAGGTAAACTGATTCAAACCAAGACCAAATTTCCAGAACGGTTCACCAACTAGTAACAACACACACCGTGATGTCTGTCCTGGCATTTTGGCACTGACTGGTTGTAATGTATTATCACATGGTTTGTCACATGGTTTAGTATGAGCATGCTCAGTTCCCTCTGGCCTAGTAAAGCAAGTACCTGAACATGGATTAGCAACTCATCGCGTCTCTGTCCTTCATTTGTTCCACCCACACATGTGACATTTTGGCAACATTGATGGGATTCCAAAGCCATTTTTAGGGATCATGGAAGGACACAGTGTTCAACCTTCGAGTGACCAAGTTGAAGGTGAATTTGTGACAGCTAAACTGAATTTTCGCAATGTTTTACCATTGATGCTGAATTGTCTGTGCTTCACCTTTGTGTGTCTGTACACACAGCAACAGCAGCATTGATTCTCACAGGTACACGGGTAGTGAGCTGACTCACCGTTCAACAGGATCAGGCCAATCATGGGATTCATTGGAAGCCTCAACATGTATGATCGAGCTCGCGAACTATTCAATTCGAGTGGATGGAGATGTTTGTTAGGGCCAATAACATTATTGAGACTGAAGGTGCAGATGAGAATGTTTACGATCAAAATAAAGTAATTTGTGAACGGAAAAAAAACATTTTCTAACGGAGATCGGGCCAGATGTCTACGGAACATTGACAAACCTACTCATGCTAGGAAAAGCGAAGGATGCTTCATTTGAAGACATTGTCGAGAAACTCAAGAACCACTTCGACCCAAAGCCATTAGAAATAGCAGAGAGCTATAAGTTTGGTACCAGAAACCAAAAACAAAGTGAAACCATCAGTGAGTACATTCTAGCTCTTATGATCCTGTCTTTGCATTGTAACTTTGGCACATTTTTGGATCGTGCGTTGCGAGCTAAGATTGTGTGTGGACTAGTGGATGAGCGCACACAGTCCAAGTTACTGTCAGTGAGAGCAGTTCAGTGAATTGTTATCGCTGCATTGGAAAGCACTCACCACAGTCCTGACAATACAGAAATGCCAAGTGTTTTCACTGCCAGAAGCAAGACCATATTTCAAAAGCTTGCAGACTAAATCTAAAGCAAGAAGTGAGAACCATTCTAGTGGCATTGCAAAGCAGCAACAACAAAAAGGAGTTCATAATATTGAAGTGAGCACACCTTAATTTGAAGAACTAGGCATCTACACTATCTATGCCACTAGCAACAATGCTAACAGCTGTGAGAAAGACTTCTGTACAAAATATTGATACGTGTATTGACACAGCGGCGGACTGCTCCATCATGAGCAAGGACACATGAGAGTAAGTTTAATCAAGTACCACTTACAAAGAGTACCGTAGAGTTAAAAACCTACTCCAGAGAAATCCTAGAGCCACGTGGACAAATGGAATGTACAGTTCAACACAATGGCCAGTCAGTAACAACAGGCCAACTCTCATGGGACTAGACTGGTTGAGAAAGTTAAAACTAGATTGGGAAAAAGTCTTCAGTATAAATGCTTCAAAGAATCGACTCGACACAATGCTGAACAAGTGCGAAAGCATGTTCACAGGTTCACAGACAGTTTGAGGGCATCACTGGGTATGATGCCCATATCCACATCAAGTCCAACATAAAGCCTGTCTATTGTAAGGCAAGGCCGGTCCCCTATGTGTTGAAAAGTCAGGTGGAGGAAGAACTAGCAAAGCTCAGAGAGAATGGAGTGCTAGTAAAAAGTGAATGGGCTGCCCCGATTGTGGTAGTGCCCAAAGCAGACAAAAATGTACGCTCGTGTGATAACTACAAAGTTACTATTAACCAAGCAGTTAACGATGAGCAGTACCCATTACCTATATCACAGGATTTGTATGTGAGAGAACTTTAAGGGTTGATCCCTTTTAAACCATTTCAAAGTTGGTTTAAATTACTAGTGACAATTTCTAGTAGCTTCTAAAGGTAAAATAAGATTACAAATTTAAGTAAAACTGCAATACTAAACAGATAGGATTCTTGTAGGTTTAAGCAGAGACAAACACACAAGCTAGCTTAGTTAATTGGACAGCTAGTAAGAACTGGTTCCCTAAACAGGCCAGTGGTGCGTCAGCTAGGAACAGTATAAAAAGAGGGGGCTTGGTGCAGTCTTGCTTGGAGTGCAGTGGCAGGTCAGAGTGCAAAGGTAAGAGTTTGGTAAGTGGGAGATTTTGGGCAAGTGGGAGCAGCAGGTGTTGCTTTGTCTTGTTTTCCCCACCAGTGCTCACTCCCTGATCTGGGAGGAAAAGAAAACAAAGTGTGATGTCACAGCAAGAGGGTAAGTGATTGGCTAGTTGATTGGTGAGTAGTTTTTCTTTTTTCCTTATCTTGTCAGTAAGAGCCCTTTGGCATTGTTGCCAAATTAGGTTACTTTAAGGGTTAAGTCATGGCAGGAGAGCTCAGACCTGTGTCATGCTCCTCCAGTGCTATGTGGGAAATCAGGGATGCTTCCAGTGTCCCTGACGATGATGTGTGCAGGAGGTATATCCAGCTGCATGCTCCTGTTTGACTGCATGATGGCACTGGAGCTGCGGATGGATTCACTCTGGAGCATGCACGATGCTGAGGATGTCGTGGAGAGCACGTTCAGTGAGTTGGTCACACTGCAGGTAAAGGTTACAAAGGCAGATAGGGGATGGGTGACCATCAGGCAGAGCAGGAATGTAGGAGTCCCCTGTGGTCAACTCCCTCCAAAACAGATATACTGCTTTGGATATTGTTGGGGGAGATGGCTCACCAGGTGAAGGCAGCAGTAGCCAAGTTCATGGCACCGTGGGTGGCTCTGCTGCACAGGAGGGCAGGAAAAAGAGTGGAAGAGCTATAGTGATAGGGGATTCTATTATAAGGGGGATAGATAGGCATTTCTGTGGTTGCAACTGAGACTCCAGGATGGTATGTCGCCTCCCTGGTGCAAGGGAGGAGAGTGAACAGCCAGTTGTCGTGGTGCATATAGGTACCAAAGATATAGGTAAAAAGCGGGATGAGGTCCACCAAGCTGAATTTAGGGAGCTAGGAGTTAAATTAAAAAGTATGATGTCAAAGGTAGTAATCTCAGGATTGCTACCAGTACCACATGCTAGTCAGAGTAGGAATCTCAGGATAGCTCAGATGAATATGTGGCTTGAGGAGTGGTGCAAGAGGGAGGGATTCAAATTCCTGGGACATTGGAACTGGTTCGGGGGGAGGTAGGACCAGTACAAACCGGACGGTCTGCACCAGGGCAGGACTGGAACCAATGTCCTAGGGGGAGTGTTTGCTAGTGCTGTTGGGGAGGAGTTAAACTAATATGGCAGGGGGATGGGAACCTATGCAGGGAGACAGAGGGAAATAAAATGGGGGCAGAAGCAAAAGATAGAAAGGCGAATAGTAAAAGTGGAGCGCAGAGAAACTCAAGGCAAAAATTCTAAAGGGACAAAGAGTGTTAAAAAGAAAAGCCTGAAGGCTCTGTGCCTCAATGCGAGGAGTATTTGTAATAAGGTGGATGAATTAACTGCGCAGGCAGCTACTAATGATTATGATATAATTGGGATTACGGAGACATGGCTCCAGGGTGACCAAGGCTGGGAACTCAACATCCAGGGGTATTCAACATTCAGGAAGGATAGACAGAAAGGAAAAGGAGGTGGGATAGCATTGCTGGTTAAAGAGGAAATTAATGCAATAGTAAGAAAGGACATTAGCTTGGATGATGTGGAATCTGTATGGGTAGAGCTGTGGAATACCAAAGGGCAGAAAACACTTGTGGGAGTTGTGTACAGACCACCAAACAGTAGTAGTGAGGTTGGGGATGGCATCAAACAAGAAATTAGGGATGCATGTAATAAAGGTACAGCAGTTATCATGGACGACTTTAATCTACGTATAGATTGGGCTAACCAAACTGGTCGCAATGCGGTGGAGGAGGATTTCCTTGAGTGTATTAGGAATGGTTTTCTAGACCAATATGTTGAGGAACCAACTAGAGAGCTGGCCATCCTAGACTGGGTGTTGTGTAATGAGAGAGGACTAATTAGTAATCTTGTTGTGCGAGGCCCCCTGGAGAAGAGTGACCATAATATGGTAGAATTCTTTATTAAGATGGAGAGTGACAGTGTTAATTCAGAGACTAGGGTCCTGAACTTAAGGAACGGTAACTTTGATGGTATGAGGTGTGAATTGGCTAGGATAGACTGGCAAATGATACTTAAAGGGTTGACAGTGGAAAGGCAATGGCAGACATTTATAGATTACATGGATGAACTTTAACAATTGTGCATCCTTGTTTGGAGTAAAAATAAAAAGGGGAAGGTGGCTCAACCGTGGCTAACAAGGGAAATCAGGGATAGTGTTAAATCCAAGGAAGAGGCATATAAATTGGCCAGAAAAAGCAGCAAACCTGAGACTGGGAGAAATTTAGAATTCAGCAGAGGAGGACAAAGGGTCTAATTAGGAAGGGGAAAATAAAGTATGAGAGGAAGCTTGCAGGGAACATAAAAACTGACTGCAAAAGCTTCTATAGATACGTGAAGAGAAAAAGATTAGTGAAGACCAATGTAGGTCCTTTGCAGACAGAATCAGATGAATTTATAATGGGGAACAAAGAAATGGCAGATCAATTGAACAAATACTTTGGATCTGTCTTCACTAAGGAAGACACAATTAACTTTCCGGAAATACTAGGGGTTCGAGGGTCTTGCGAAAAGAAGGAACTGAAGGGAATCCTTATTAGTTAGGAAATTGTGTGAGGGAAATTGATGGCATTGAAGGCCGATAAATCCCCAGGGCCTGATAGGCTGCATCCCAGAGTACTTAAGGAAGTGGCCCTAGAAATAGTGATGCATTGATGAGCATTTTCCAATGTTCTATTGACTCTGGATCAGTTTCTATGGACTGGAGGGTAGCTAATGTAACACCACTTATATAATATTCAATCAAAGAGAAAACCATGGCATGTAACTGCTACAGTATGCTTAATCACATAAGGAGGCTTTCTATTATTCAATTACCAATATGCAAGTACATAGAAACATTGAAAATAGTTGCAGGAGTAGGCCATTCGGCCCTTCGAGCCTGCAGCACCATTCAATATGATCATGGCTGATCATGCAACTTCAGTACTCCATTCCTGCTTTCTCTCCATACCCCTTGATCCCTTTAGCCGTAATGGCCACATCTAACTCCCTTTTGAATATATCCAACGAACTGGCCTCAACAACTTTCTGTGGTAGAGAATTCCACAGGTTCACAATTCTCTGAATAAAGAAGTTTCTCCTCATCTCGGTCCTAAATGGCTTACCCCTTATCCTTAGACTGTGACCCCTGGTTCTGGACTTCCCCAACATCGGGAACATTCTTCCTGCATCTAACCTGTCCAATCCCGTCAGAATTTTATATATCAAAAGTTCAATATATCAAAACCCATCACAATTAGGTATCGGTTTAAAAATTGTATTTTTGCCCACTGCAAAGAACCTTGGATGTTTTGTATGTTGAAGGCAAAACAGAAATTCAAGGTGCGGTTGAGCTTTCCCTTGAGATGAAATATCTGCTCCTGCGAACCAGGTGCACAAGCAAAGAGTAGAAATGCAGGTCTGAAATTTGGGGGTAGAAGCCAAGTGACCTAATGATACTAATGAAGCACTGCTTGGTATTTCTGTCTCTTTTTGCCATCTACTGGTTTCACTCTGATTTGCAACAATCCCCACTGAGGCCGGAATCTTACCAGCCCTGCGAGTGCGAGTTTGGAGGCAGGCCCACTGTCAAAATGACTGTGATTGACAGCAGGGTGGAAATCTGCGTTGAACCTGTCTTCAGAATTTTTCAAGCGCCGGCTCTGCCTACTGTTTGCAGACCCGGCACTAAGCGACGTGTCAGGCAATTGAAATAGTTAAGAAGCTATTTAAGCAACATTTTACCAGGTCCTAACCATTTACACAGTTTTTTTTACGAGGATCCCGTTCCTCAGGGACCAGGTCAGTGTAACGAGATAATGTATAGTGCCCTCTAGCTAGGAGGTATAGGGAGCTGTATTGAGAGAGAGGGTCTGTGAAAGAACGCCATCTTAAGCTCCACATGGCTGTCTGAGATTTCCCAAATAATTAGAGTTGAACTAAGAGTGTGCAAGAGACTATGAAATAGACAGATAAGTGTTTCGGGTTCTCAACAACTCTGGATTGGTTTGACTAGTTGACAGCTGCAGAAGTGGTATAAACTTTTGGCACCACACCAACACCATAAAGCATCCCTACAATGCCCAAGCCATTCCTTTCACACTAATCACCATCGCAGGGGTACCGTTATGTCTCACCATTCACTGCAACTCATTAAGCCACTTCGAAAAGTGCACAGCTCCAACAACACAAGAATCTCGACATCATCCAGGACAAAGCAGCCCACTTGATGGGCACCCCATTCACCACCTTAAATATTCACTTCCTCCACCACTGTGCACCGTGGCTGCAGTGTGTACCATCTACAAGATGCACTGCAACAACTCGCCAAGACTTCTTCGGCAGCACCTCCCAAACCCACGATCACTACCACCTAGAAGGACAAGGGCAGCAGGTGCTTGGGAGCGCCATCATCTGCAAGTTCCCCTCCAAATTACATACCAGACTTGGAAGTGTATCGCCGTTCCTTCATCGTCACTGGGTCAAAATCCTGGAACTCCCTCCCTTACAGCACTGTGGGAGTACCTTCACCACACGGACTATAGCGGTTCAAGAAGGCGGCTCTCCACCACTTTCTCAAGAGCAATTAGGAATGGGCAATATCCCTTGCCCACATCCCATGAACGAATAAAAAAAAATTTGAATTGTGTAAATTGTTGAATTATTGGGGATTCCATTTGGAAATGACTGTAATGGAATCCTCCTTTGTGATTGGAGGACCAGGCCCACGTGATCCCAGGGATGCTTCCGAACCACCTGCTCCCTGGGATCCATGGGCCTTTACACAAACGTACGCCTGGAGGCCCGAGATCTGAACTCTCTGCAGCCTGGGAGCCTGGAGGTAGGTTCGGAATAGTTTTGTGGGTCAGAGTATCGCCTCCGACCGTAATTTCTAGGCCATTATCTCTTAGACTGCTTCCTCTCCCACACTACTGCAGGATGTCTGTGGCAATCCACTGTTAATGAGCAGATATGTAGTCTCTTCTGCCTCAGAAGTCCATAGTGCACCCTGAGGTGGTCAATCTTGTATACTTCCAGGTAGAGCCATGTTGGAAGAATGAATTATGGATTATAGTGCAGTTCACAGCCAGGAGGATAAAAAAACTGAAATGAATCAAGGGCACTAAATTCGGGAGCGCCCTCGTTTGGGGCACTAATGTTTAAAAGTTGAAAAAATTAGCGCCAGGGGCTAATGATTTTCAACTTTTAAAAAAATTGCGGTTTGCGCTCCAGGAAATAAGTGGCGAACTAAATCAAGCGCTCCACTTATTTCCTGGAGCGCAACAGGACGCAGGCGGGGCGATAGGTGGGCCACGCTGCAGCAGAGTGCTGGGCTGATCGATCGCAGCCAACGAGGTTTGAAAACAATTGATACCCAGCGACGTTGACATTTTTTAAATTTACCTCAGCCACCTCGCCTTTAACTCTCACCCCCGAAGCGTCCAGCCTCCCGATCAACGCCTCCTGCAGCTGCCGGTATTGTCGCTCGGCGATGCTGCAGGGAACGGAACCGAAGTTCGCGTTCGGGGCACTACCAGGGCGATGCGCTCGCCAATGACGTCACGATATCCGGGTGAAGGAGATCAAGACACAATGCGTTACCGCCGCCGCAAACCTCTCACAGAATTTAGCGGGAGTTGTTCACCTTGCCGCGACCGGTCGGTAAGTCGTTAGTGTCCCGTTATCGCCCCCCTGGAGGCAATAACAGGAGATGCAAAGGAGTTCAACGGAGAATTGAAAGAAAAAGTATAACTTTCATTTATACAGCATCGCTTTGTCACATCCAGGATATCCCATAACAAATGACAACTAATAGATCATTTTTGAAGTGTAGTCACTCATGTTATGTATGTTAACAGAGAAGCTAATTTGCATAAAGCAAGCTCTCACAAATTGTAAACAAATGAATAACCAGTTAATCTGTTTTCGTTGTGTTGATTGAAGGATAAACGTTGAAAGAAAAGTAAAGACTTTCATTGACCTCAGGATGCCCCAAAGCGTTTCGCAGCCGACAAAGTACTTTTGAAGTGTAGTCACTGTTATAAAGTAGGAAGCGCAGCAACCAATTTTCATACAGCAAGGAGCAATGAGATAATGACCAGGTAATTTGTTTCAGTGTTGTTGGTTGAGGGATAAATATTGAGTAGGACACCAGGGAATGTTGGCCAGGACACAAGGAAAACTCTACTCATTTTCGAATAGTAACATGGGATCATTCACATCCAATTGAACAGGCAGATGGGGTGTCACTTTAATGGCTGAAGTGGAGGTGCAGCTAGGTAAAGTGGGTGCAAGAGTTTGCCATGATTGGCACTTCAGAGTCCCCTCCCTAGAGGTAGCACTGTGGCATGCAAAGGAGGTGGGGGCAGTCTAGAGGAACACTGTACAGCACCCATATGACCTGAAAACAATATGGCACATTTTTTAGAAAGCCAAGCCAACACTACCCAACAGTGTCAGTTGGCAGGTAGATGGCCGAATTATACATGCCAGAAAACAGTCCCACATTTACTGCTGGCCTGTGTCAATCTTACACAACCTTACAGATATTTCATTGATTAGCATGTAAAACCATATTCCAGAAGGAAAAGAACACACTTGTATTTATATCGCATCTTTTACATCTTCAGGATGTTCTAAAGTGCTTCACGCCAAAAAATTGCTTTTGAAATGTAGCCACTGCTGATTTGTAGGCCAACGCTGCAGGCAAATCACATACGTCAATGAGAAGAATAGCCAGTTCATCTGTTTTGACTATGACTTGGAGTTCAGCCTCTGTATGTGCGCAGACGCATACATCGTCCACGTACTGTAGCTCAACGACAGAGGTTGGGGTGGTCTTGGACCTGGCCTGGAGACGACGAAGGTTCTGTAGTTTAGTTCCACTCCAGCGGGGAGCTTATTGACTGTGAGGTGGAGCATGACAGCGAGGAAGATTGAGAAGAGGGTTGGGCCGATGACGTAGCCCAGTTTGACCCCGGTCCGGATGTGGGTTGGGTCTGTGATGGATCCGTTGATAAGGATCACGGCCTGCATGTCGTCGTGGAGCAGGCGGAGGATGGCGATGAACTTTTGGGAGCATCGAAACGGAGGAGGATGCGCCATTGACAATATCAAAGGCCTTTGTAAGGTCGAAGAAGGCCATGTATAAGGGCTGGTGCTGTTCCCTGAATTTTTCCTGCAGCTGTCGTGCTGTAAAAATCATGTCTGGTCTGCCCTCCAGGCCTCCATAACCAGTGCCTGCGAAGAGATGCTCGGTCACTCAACCAGGAGACAATAGGACTGGTTTAATGAAAATGACCAGGAGATCCAAGAGCTAATAGATCGCAAGAGCAGGCATTCCTGTGCCTTAAAGAACAACCCAACTAGGGAGCAGCAAGGCAGCATTATAGACGGCTTAAAGCCGGGTCCAACAAAAACTCGGGACCTAAAGAATAGATGGTGGATGGAGAAAGCACAGGAGATAGAGCAGCTGGCAGCAATGATGTGCGAGGATTCTTCATCGCAGTCAAGGCCACCTATGGTCCAAATACCCAAGGCATCACCCCACTGCTGGCCAAGAATGGGGAAACAATCATCAAGGACACTGAGGCTGTTAGGGCCTGCTGAAAGGAGTACTTCAAAGATCTCCTCAATCGAGACTCTGCCTTTGACTCCAGTGTTCTTGACTCCATCCCGCAACATGCTACCTGCCACCATCTCAGTAAAACCCCAGGACTGCTCGAGGTAGAAAAAGCCATAAGACAACTTAAGAACAACAAGGCTATGGGAGCAGATGGAATCCCCGCTGAGGCACTGAAGTATGGCGGAGAGGCACTGTTGGCGCGAATACGTGACCTCATCTCTCTCATCTGGAGGGAGGAGAGCATGCCAGGAGATCTCAGAGATGCAGTGATCATGACCATCTTTAAAAGTCCATCACAAGTCCAACTGCGGCAACTATAGAGGAATCTCCATTATCAGTCACTGGGAAGGTTGTCGCTAGAGTCCTCCTCAACCGTCTTCTCCCTGTGGCTGAGGAGCTCCTCCCGGAGTCACAGTGCAGAATAAAAATGTCAGCATGGAAGCTGAAAGGCTAAGTCATGCTTACCTTACCTGATAGAATTCTTTGAAGAGGTAACGGAAAGAGTATACAAAAGTAATGCGATAGATATCATATACTTGGATTTTCAAAAGGCCTATGATAAAGTACCACACAGTAGGCTTATTACAAAGGTTAGGGCACGTGGAGTCAGGGGACAAATAGCTGAATGGGCTAAAAAATAAAATCAGCGAGTAACGGTATAGGGTAGTTATTCAGATTGGAGGAAGGTAGAAAGCAGTGTTCCACAAGGATCAATGCCGGGACCATTAATATTCATAATTTACATGAATGATTTGTACATAGGAATAAGTAATTCTGTCAAAACTTTTAGATGATACAAAGCTGGGGCTATGGCTTACACTGAGGGAAAATGCAACATAATACAAGAGGGCATTAGAAAACTTGCAGACTGGCCAGTTAAGCGGCAAATGAACTTTAACAGAGATAAGTCTGAGGTGATACATTAAGGTAGGAAAAACAGAAACAGCACCTAAATGCCAGAGAATCACCTGCAACGGCTTCACTTCCCGCTCCCGCATCATTACCTCTGGTGCCTCCCAAGGATCTATTTCTCATCTACATGTTGCCCTTTGGCAAAATCATCCAAAAACATTGCTCAGTTTCCACATGTACACTGATGACACCCAGTTCTCCCTCACCACCACTTCTTGCGACCCCTCCACGGTCTCTAAATTGTCAGACTGCGTGTCTGACATCCAGTTCTGGATGAGCAGAAATTTTCTCCAATTGAATATTGGAAAGACCAAAGTCATTGTTTTCGGTCCCCGCCACAAACTCCGTTTCCTAGCCAGTGACTCCATCCCTCTCCTCAACTTCTGTCTGAAGCTGAACCAGACTGTTCGCAACCTTGGTGTCATATTTGACCCTGAAATGCGCTTTCGACCACATATCTCCAGCATAACTAAGTCCGCCCATTTCCACCTCTGTAACATCGCCTGTCTCTGCCCCTGCCTCAGCTCATCCGCTGCTGAAACCCTCATCCATGCCTTCGTTACCTCTAGACTTCACTATTTCAATGCACTCCTGGCTGGCCTCCCACATTCTACCCTGCGTAAACTAGAGGTGATCTAAAACTCGGCTGCTCACCAAGTACCGCTCACCCATCACCCCTGTGCTCACTAACCTACATTGGCTTCCAGTGAAGCAACGCCTCGATTTCAAAATTCTCATCCTTATTTTCAAAGCCCTCCATGGCCTCGCCCCTCCCTATCTCTGTAATCTCCTCCAGCCCCACAATTCCCCAAGATGTCTGCGCTCCTCTAATTCTGCCCTCTTGAGCATCCCTGATTATAATTGCTCAACTATTGGTGCCTTCTGTTGCCTAGGCCCCAAGCTCTAGAACTCCCTGGCTAAACCTCTCGGCATCTCTACCTTTCTTTCCTCCTTCAAGGCGCTCCTTAAAACATACCTCTTTCACCAAGGTTTTGGTCACCTGCGCTAATTTCTACTTATGCGGCTCGGTGTCAAATTTGTTTTATCTCATAATACTTTTGTGAAGTGCCTTGGGAAGTTTTACTACGTTAAAGGCGCTATGTAAAAACATGTTGTTGTTGTTGTTGTTAAAATCCACCTCTATGATCAACCCTCCTTTTTTGGACCAGCATATAACTTTGTCTGAGTATGCCTCTGTGAAGCCCGAGGAATTTTTTTCCAACATTACTGGTTTCTTCAGTTAGAAAATAATCCCTTTTAAGGTCATCAGCTCACAAGTGATGTCTTCATAAGAATTTTTAATCATATTCAGGAATATAATTCATCAGAAGTTTAAAGCTGAACTGACCCCCACGTGCCCCCACCTACCCAAGAGCGATATAACCCACATCAAACTTAATCCCATTCAAGGATTGAAAAATGCATGATAGTTCATATTACACCTTTAAAAAGATTCTCCAAAAACATGTTCATGATCTGACCAAGCTCATTTTTCTCTGTTCGTGCTCCACTGTCAAGTTCAGACTGTTTTCCTGTAAACATACGCACACAATGGCAATGAACCAATAAAAATGTTAGAACAAAAGACGCACTTTTTTTAGAGCTAGGTCAAAGGCCAAAGGTCACAGCGCATGGCAATACCTGTACCAAGCTTCAAAAGTGTGCGTCGACCTCTCCGCCTCTCCTCCTTCAAGACTGAAAGGGGAGCACGAGGGAGACAGGGAGAAATAAGACAATTGCTCGGGCAATAGTTTGTGTGGCAATAAACCAGTGATATTTTGGACAACAGCTTGTTTGATGAAATAATGGACAAGATAAAGCAAAATATGATTAAGCTGAATGAGCAGACCTCAACTGCCTACTGTTTTAAAAAAAGGAGGGAGAGTTAAACGGGGAATTATAGACCGGTTAGCCTGACATCGGTGGTGGAAATGTTGGAATCAATTATTAAAGATGAACTAGCAGCGCATTTGGAAAGCAGTGACGGATCGGTCCAAGTCAGCATGGATTTATGAAAGGGAAATCATGTTTAACAAATCTTCTAGAATTTTTTGAAGATGTAACTAGTAGAGTGGACAAGGGAGAACCAGTGGATGTGGTGTATTTGGACTTTCAAAAGGCTTTTGACAAGGTCCCACACAAGAGATTAATGTGCAAAATTAAAGCACATGGTATTGGGGGTAATGTATTGACATGGATAGAGAACTGGTTGGCAGACAGAAAGCAGAGAGTTGGAATAAACGGGTCCTTTTCAGAATGGCAGGCAGTGACTAGTGGGATGCCGCAGGGTTCAGTGCTGGGACCCCAGCTATTTACAATATACATCAATGATTTAGATGAAGGAATTGAATGTAATATCTTCAAGTTTGCAGATGACACTAAACTGGGTGGTGGTGTGAGCTGTGAGGAGGATGCTAAGAGACTGCAGGGTGACTTGGACAGGTTAGATGAGTGGGCAAATGCATGGCAGATGCAGTATAATGTGGATAAATGTGAGGTTATCCACTTTGGTGGCAAAAAGAGGAAGACGGAATATTATCTGAATTGTGGAAGATTAGGAAAAGGGGAGGTGCAACGAGACCTGGGTGTCATGGTACATCAGTCATTGAAGTTTGGCATGCAGGTACAGCAGGCGCTGAAGAAGGCAAATGGCATATTGGCCTTCATAGCTAGTGGATTTGAGTAAAGGAGCAGAGAGGTCTTACTGCAGTTGTACAGAGCCTTGGTGAGGCCACACCTGGAATATTGTGTTCAGTTTTGGTCCCCTAATCTGAGGAAGGACGTTCTTGCTTTTGAGGGAGTACAGCGAAGGTTCATCAGATCGACTCCAGGGATGGCAGGACTGACATATGAGGAGTGACTGGATCAACTGGGCTTGTATTCACTGGAGTTTAGAAGGATGCGAGGGGATCTCATAGAAACATATAAAATTCTGACGGGATTGGGCAGGTTAGAGGCAGGAAGAATGTTCCCATTGCTGGGGAGTTCCAGAACCAGGGATCACAGCCTAAGAATAAGGGGTAAGCCATTTAGGACCGAGATGAGGAGAAATTTCTTCACTCAGAGAGTGGTTAACCTGTGGAATTCTCTACCGCAGAAAGTTGTTGAGGCCGGTTCGTTAGATATATTCAAGAGGGAGTTAGATATGGCCCTTATGGCCAAAGGGATCAAAGGGTATGGAGAGAAAGCAGGAAAGGGGTACTGAGGTTGAATGATCAGCCATGATCTTATTGAATGGCGGTGCAGGCTCGAAGGGCCGAATGGCCTGCTCCTGTACCTAATTTCTCTGTTTCTATGTCTGCCAGTGACCATTGGGACTCTGACAGTCACGCCCTCCGGTGGCAGGTGAAACCCAGTTAACAGACATAACAATGATTTAAAAAAAACTTTTATATCCTTGAGCTAGGAATACGTGGTGAGCTCCATTGTACATGTGTGAGGGCATCTTTTGTTGTGGTCCTTGCAACCCAATCAGTAGGAGTATTCCATTTTTAAATGTTTATGATATAAATCGAAGTAATTTGAGAGAGAGGATGATCCACGAAGAATGACTTCTATATTAAGCACAGCCAGTAACAGGAGAACAGAAAGCTTTCTTGTCATTGTTGCTCAAAATTGTATGAGATCAATAGAGCAAATACCTAAATCAAGAACCGCTTATTAAAGATTCAGCTGGTAATTCACCAAG
This sequence comes from Pristiophorus japonicus, assembly GCF_044704955.1. Classification (NCBI taxonomy): domain Eukaryota; kingdom Metazoa; phylum Chordata; class Chondrichthyes; family Pristiophoridae; genus Pristiophorus; species Pristiophorus japonicus. Next base: position 278,610,323 of record NC_091977.1, on the reverse strand, counting down.
ACTGCACATGGTCACTGCATTGAATAATTGTTCCTGTTTGTTTAGTTGACGAACTGGTTTACCTTTTTCACATCATGAATGTTATATGAGCGAAGTAATTGCTTCCGAAATTCAGCGTATTGTTCAGAATTTGAGCTGTGTTCTCTGTATTTAATTCACAGCCTCGGCATACCTGACATGGTTCAGCTTTCGAAGTAAAAGTTTTTTATTTTTCTTCCATCCTATATCCCTGTAGCCCTTGACTCCCTTCACAAGCACTGGCAGCATCTGACACCTCATCTAAGTGGCCATTCTTTAGATATAAAGAGCATAGATCCTGATTGTTAGCAAGCTGTTCAGCAGTAGAAAGCATCACAGCTGACCCCGGCCCTGTCTTTACCTGAGTTCCATGTGCAGATACTGTCAGCTGCAGTTGATTTTCCCCACTCCCTTCCCCAGTTGTCCTGAGACTAAATTTAGTGGCCCAATCATTGCCACAACTGAAATCAGCTAACCCAGCACAGACCATGGATTGAGCTGTGCAGATCTGCCCACTAAACCATCAGGGAAGCTGCAGTATAGATTTAGTATAAATCGAGAAATTGCTATTTTTGGTTTTAGCATTCCTGTTTAGTTGACGAACTGGTTTACCTTTTTCAAAATCATAGTCTGCGATTTCAACCTGTGTACTAAAAATAGATTAATGCCGCCACTGAAATAGAAAGAAAGATTTGCATTTACATAGTGCTTTTCATGACCACTGGACGTCCGAAACCACTTCACAGCCAATGAAGTACTTTTTTTCTGAAATGTAGTCACTGTTGTAATATGGGAAACACAACAGCTCCCAATTGCACGCAGCAAGCTCTCACAAACAGAAATGTGATAATGACCAGATAATCTGTTGTTTTCGTGATTGTTGTTATGTCTTGAATGAAGAGTCAGACTAGGTGCTGCAAGCTCAAAGTAAGTGTGACCGTAGTCCTTTATTACAGATCTCAGAGTGCCTCTCCAGCCTGTGAGGGATAAGCCCTCTGGTGGTTAGACATGGTAATTACAGGTTTACATACAGAACAAAACTCCTCCCAAAGTCAATAGTGTAACTATTTAGAATGTGAGTCGATCTGGGGCCCTCCTTTCCCTGGTTGATCGTCTCGGTGCAAATGCTGGTGTTGGTAAGTCGTTTGTTGGGCTGCTGGGGGTGATGGGTTCTGCTTCATGGTCAACCGTTGGGTCGGTTGCCACTTGTGTGTGTGTGTTGGAGGGTCGAAAAAGGTAGAGTCTATTGTGGGTTATTCTGAATAGTCCGTAAATCTGAGTTTGGTTTGGTCCAAGTGTTTTCTGCAGGTGAGTCCATTTGCAAGTTTGACCACAAACACTCTACTCCCCTCTTTGGCCAAAACAGTGCCAGCAATCCACTTGGGACCTTGTCCATAGTTCGACACAAATACAGGATCATTTACTTCAATTTCTCGTGACACATTTGCACGATTATGATATGTATTTGTTGAACCCGCCTGCTCTCTACCTGTTCGTGTAGATCAGGATGGACTAACGTATCTTAAGAGCACCCGCCTGCTCTCTACCTGTTCGTGTAGATCAGGATGGACTAACGTATCTTAAGAGCGTATCTTAAGTGCCCGTTTCATGAGCAGTTCAGCGGGAGGGACCCCGGTGAGCGAGTGGGGTCTTGTGCGGTAACTAAGCAGGACTCGGGATAAGCAAGTCTGCAGTGAGCCTTCAGATACCCTTTTCAAGCTCTGTTTGATTGTTTGAACTGCTCGTTCTGCCTGACTGTTGGATGCTGGCTTAAACGGGGCAGACGTGACATGTTTGACCCCATTGCGGGTCATGAATTCCTTGAATTTGGCACTGGTAAAACACGGCCCATTGTCACTTACAAGGATATCAGGCAGGCCGTGCGTGGCAAACATGGCCTGTAGGCTTTCAATGATGGCAGCGGACGTGCTTGCCGACATTATTACACATTCAATCCACTTGGAGTACGCATCTATAACCACTAAAAACATTTTTTCCAAGAATGGGCCTGCATAGTCGACATGAACCCTAGACCATGGTTTGGAGGGCCAAGACCATAAACTTAGTGGCGCCTCCCTGGGTGCATTGCTTAACTGGGAACATGTGTTACATTTGTGTACACAGGACTCTAAGTCTGCATCGATACCGGGCCACCAGACGTGGGATCTGGCTATCGATTTCATCATTACAATGCCTGGGTGGGTACTGTGGAGATCTTTAATGAAAGTGTCTCTGCCCTTTTTTAGCACCACTATCCGATTACCCCATAGGAGGCAGTCTGCCTGTATAGACATTTCATCTTTGCGCCGCTGGTACGGCTTTATTTCTTCCTGCATCTTTTAATGGGACACTAGACCAACTCCCGTGGAGCGCACAATTTTTTACTAAGGACAGTAAGGGATCCTGGCTCATCCAGGTTCTAATCTGTCGGGCGGTAACAGGTGATTGGTCACTCTCAAATGCTTCCATTACCACAACAAGATCTGCGGGCTGTGCCATCTCCACCCCGGTGGTGGGAAATGGTAGCCTACTGAGAGCATTGGCACAGTTTTCTGTGCCTGGTCTCTGGCGGATGGCATATTTGTATGCGGACAACGTGAGTGCCAATCTCTGAATGTGGGCCGATGCATTCGTATTTATCTCCTTCTTTTCAGAAAAGATGGATATAAGCGGCTTATGGTCTGTTTCCAATTCAAATTTGAGCCCGACCGGATATTGATGCATTTTCTTTACCCCATAAACATATGCTAACGCTTCTTTTCAATCATACCGTAGGCCCTCTCGGCCTTAGACAGATTTCTGGATGCATAAGCAACCGGTTGCAATTTCCCAAATTCATTAGCTTGTTGCAATACACACCCGACACCGTATGACGATGCATCGCATGTTAGTACCAAACGTTTACATGGATCGTACAACACAAGCAATTTGTTTGAACATAACAGCTTCCTAACTTTCTGAAAGGCATTTTCTTGGCTTTTACCCCATACCCATTCATCTCCTTTACGCAGTAAAGAGTGCAGGGGTTCTAACAATGTGCTAAGACCCGGTAAGAAGTTACCAAAGTAGTTCAGGAGACCTAGAAATGACCGCAGCTCCGTCACGTTCTGTGGTCTTGGTGCATTTTTGATTGCCTCCATCTTCGAATCAGTGGGCCTGATGCCGTCCGCCGCGATTCTTCTCCCTAGGAACTCCATTTCAGGCACCAGGAAAATGCACTTCGAGCATTTTAGCCTGAGCTCCACACGATTAAGCCGTCTAAGAACCTCCCTAAGAACCTCCTCCAGGTTCTGCAGGTGCTCGACGGTGTCCCGACCTGTAACCAAGATGTCGTCCTGGAAGACCATGGTGTGCAGGACCGACTTCAGCAAGCTTTCCATGTTCCTCAGTAATATCGCTGCGGCCGATCACATCCCAAACGGGCATCTATTGTAAATGAAGAGACGTTTGCGTGTGTTGATGCAGGTGAAGCCTTTCGAAGAATCCTCCAGCTCCTGCATCATGTAGTCCGAAGTCAAGTCCAGCTTCGTGAACGTTTTCCCATCTGCCAGCATCGCAAATAGGTCATCTGCCTTTGGTAGTGGGTATTGATCCTGCAGTGAGAAATGATTGATAGTTACTGTGTAAACACCACAGATTCTGACGATGCCATCTCCCTTGAGGACTGGAACAATTGGACTGACCCACTCATTGAATTCGATCGCCGAAATGATGCCCTCTCGTTGCAACCTGTCCAGCTCGATCTCTACCCTTTCTCATCATGTAAGGTACCGCTCTCGCCTTGTGATGGATGGGTCGGGCCCCCGGAATCAAATGGATCTGCACTTTTGCTCCTTGGAACTTACCGATGCCTGGTTCGAACAGTGCAGGGAACTTGCTTAGGACCTTGGCACATGAGGTGTTGTCGACGGACGAAAGCCTTCCGACGTCATCCCAGTTCCAGCATATCTTTCCCAGCCAGCTCCTGCCGAACAGTGTGGGGCCATCGCCCGGTACCACCCAGAGTGGTAAATCATGCGCCATTCCATCATAGGAGACCTTTATGGTAGCACTGCCAATTACGGAAATCAGTTCTTTTGTGTATGTTCTAAGTTTGGTACGAATGGGAGTCAGGACTGGCCTCGAAGCCTTGTTGCACTACAACTTATCGAAAGTCTTTTTACTCATTATGGACTGGCTTGCGCCTGTGTCCAGCTCCATGGACACTGGAAGTCCATTTAATCCAACCTTCAGCATTATCGGGGGACACTTTATGCTAAATGTATGCACCCCATTAAATTCTGCCTCCTCGGTCTGAGGCTCTCGTTCGTCATGATCCACCGTGGATCTGTCCTCCTCTGCAACATGGTGGTTTGCAGGATTAGCAGGGTTTGCAGCACGCCTGCACATATGTTGGAGGTGTCCCATTGTTCCACAGCCCTTGCAAACGTATCCTTTGAAGTGGCATGAATGGAAGCAATGTTCACCTCCGCAGCGCCAACAAGCTGTTAAGTGTCTTGTATTCACCACCCTTGATAGCAGACTCTGAGTCAGCTGCGGACATGCAGCTACAGGTGTGTAAATCCTGCCATGTGCATTTCGATTCGAAAACAATGTTACTCTGTTCATAGTACTTGCAGCAGCACTAGTGTGCTGGGAAATTTGTTTCGTATTGTCGCTGGTGGAGATAAACGCCTGGGCTATCGCTATGGCTTTACTCCAGATTGGTGTCTCGACAGTCAAAAGTTTGCGAAGTATTACTTCATGGCCAATGCCAAGTACAAAGAAGTCCCTGAGCATATGCTCCAAGTGTCCTTCAAATTCGCAATGTCCTGCAAGGCGCCTTAACTCGGCGATGTAGCTCACCACTTCCTGGCCTTCAGACCTCTTGTACATGTAGAACTGATACCTCGCCATCAGAATGCTTTCCTTCGGGTTTAGATGCTCCCAAACCAGTGTGCACAACTCATCATATGACTTGTCTGTGGGTTTTGCTGGAACGAGCAGGTTTTTCATGAGGCCATACGTTGGTGCCCCGCAAACGGCGACGAGGATTGCCCTTCGTTAGGCAGCGTTCCCATCTCCTTCCAGCTCGTTGGCCACGAAGTATTGGTCGAGTCACTCCACGAAGGTTTCCCAATCATCTCCCTCTGAAAATTTCTCCAGGATGCCCACAGTTCTCTGCATTGTTGCATTGGGGTTCGTCATCTGTATCTTGTCGCCAGTTGTTATGTCTTGAATGAAGAGTCAGGCTAGATACGGCAAGCTCAAAGTAAGTTTGACCGTAGCCCTTTCTTACAGATCGCAGAGTGCCTCTCCAGCCTGTGAGGCCTCCTTATATACAGGTGCTTCCAAGGGATTGTGGGATTCCTTGGGACTCCAGGGGATAAACCCTCTAGTGGTTAGACGTGGTAATTACAGGTTTACATACATAACAATTGTAATGTAAGCACCTGTGAGTATGCTCACAGGCTGGTAGAACTGTTGAGTTGTGAGTGGCTTAGCCAGTCACATGATGTTCACAAGACACAATAAAACCCCAGTCAGTTGGGTTCAGGGGATCCATGTTGAGGCAGGTGGTTGTGAGCTGGTGGATAAACTGGTAATGTGCAGTGTGATTGTTAAACCTTTGCTAATAAATCAACTAGTTCTTAATAGCAATGTGTGTTTTTAAGTAAAGAACCCATGAAGCAAATACATTACAGTGATTTTGATTGAGGGATAAATATTGGCCAGGGCACCGGGAAGAACTCTCCTGCACTTCTTCGATATAGTACCATGGGATCTTTTACGTCCACCTGAGGGAGCAGACGGGGCCTCAGTTTAACGTCTCATCTGAAAGATGGCACCTCCCATAGTGCAGCACTCCCTCAGCTGGTGTGCAACGACCATCACACGTTAAAAAAAATCCATGCACAGGCATCTTCCACCCTTCAACATGTAGTTCGGGACCTGGAATATTAGGGCCTCCATTGAAGCACCTGTGAACTCATCCCTTTTTGGCATGGAAACAAGTCATCCTTGTTTCGAGGGTCTGCCTATGATGATGATGACTCCCTCAGTACTGCACTGGACTGTCAGCCTAGATTTTTGTGCTCAAGCCTCTGGAGTGGGACTTGAACTCACAAATAGGTTCAACCTCTGGAAGACCATGATTTTGTCCAACTTGTCAGTTACATTTCAGACTTGTTCCTAATAATTTTTCAGATTTTTTTTACTGCAAAGAACAGCGACCTTGGTACATCCTGCACACCCTGTACATAAGAATCTTAACCGTAAGCAATTAGTTTATGGGATGTAAGAACTGATTTTATGATCAATTGCTTTAGCACGAAGTGGCCCTCCTCGAGTGCAAAGGTCAGAAAATCATGGATTATACAGCCACCATTTCCTGACCTGCACTCTCTAGGATCTGTGCTCCATTTTGGAATCAGCGCTGTAAAGTACCGCTGGACGATTAAACACAGGAGTGATTCAAAAGATGAGTCTAGATGGGGTGTGACGGACTGGAACAAAGAATGTTCCACACAGCCCATGAAAAGGCAGACATAGCTGGGACCTATACGGGTTCCCAAAGCAACACCTTTAATTTGGAGGAAGTGAGTGGAGTCAAAGGAGAAGTTGTTTAATATGAATCCCCCTTTTTTTTTCTCTTTTCCATGGCAGCTGGTGATGATTCCGCCATTCATCATCATCATAGGCAGTCCCTCGGAATCAAGGAAGACTTGCTTCTACTCTAAAAATGAGTGCTTAGATGGCTGAACAGTCCAATACGAGAGCCACAGTCCCTGTCACTGGTGGGACACATAGTCGTTGAGGGAAGGGATGGGTGGGACAGGTTTGCCGCACGCTCTTTCTGCTGCCTGCACTTGATTTCTGCATGCTCTCAGTGATGAGACTCGAGGTGCTCAGCGCCCTCCCGGATGCACTTCCTCCACTTCGGGCAGTCTTTGGCCAGGGACTCCCAGGTGTCAGTGAGGATGTTGCACTTTATCAAGAAGGCTTTGAGGGTGTCCTTGTAATGTTTCCTCTGCCCACCTTTGGCTCATTTGCCGTGAAGGAGTTCCGAGTAGATCACTTGCTTTGGGAGCCTCGTGTCTGGCATGCGAACAATGTGGCTTGGTCAAAGATGCTAAAGTTGGTGCATCTGTCCTCCCAGGAGATTTGTAGGGTCTTGCGGAGACATCGTTGGTGGTATTTTTCCAGCGACTTGAGGTATCTACTGTACATGGTCCATGTCTCTGAGCCATACAGGAGGGCGGGTATTACTACAGCCCTGTAGACCATGAGTTTGGCGGCAGATTTGAGGGCCAGGTTTTCAAACACTTCTTTCCTCAGATAGCCGAAGGCTGCACTGGGGCACTGGAGGTAGTGTTGAATCTCGTCATCAATGTCTGCTCTTGTTGATAAGAGCCTCCCGAGGTATAGGAAATGGTCCACGTTGTCCAGGGCCGTTCCATGGATCTTGATGACTAGGGGGCAGTGCTGAGCGACGTGGACAGGCTGGTGGAGGACCTTTGTCTTACGGATGTTTAGTGTAAGGCCCATGCTTTCGTACGCCTCAGTAAATACGTCGACTATGACTTCAGCCTCTGTACTTGTGCAGACGTAGGCGGCATCCATGTACTGTAGCTCGACACAGAGGTTGGGGTGATCTTGGACCTGGCTTGGAGACAACGAAGGTTGATCAAGTTCCCACTGATTCTGTAGTTTAGTTCCACTCCAGCGAGGAGCTTGTCGACTGAGATGGAGCATGGCAGTGAGGAAGATTGAGAAGAGGGTTGGGGCGATGACCGTGGATTGGGTCTATAATGGATCCGTTGGTAAGGATCATGGCCTGCATGTCGTCGTGGAGCAGGCGGAGGATGTTGTCGCACTTTTGGGGGCATCCGAAACAGGGGAGGACGCTCCATAGACCCTCGTGGTTGACAATGTCAAAGACCTTTGTAAGGTCGAAGAAGGCCATGTATAAGGGCTGGTGCAGTTCTCTGCATTTTTCCTGCAGCTGTTGCGCTGTAAAAATCATGTCCGTTGTGCCCCGTAGGGGACGAAATCCGCTCTGTGACTCTGGGAGGAGCTCCTCAGCCACAGGGAGAAGACGGTTGAGGAGGACTCTAGCGACAATTTCCCCAGTGGCTGGTAACAGGGAGATTCCTCTGTAATTGTGGCAGTCGGACTTGTCCCCTTTTTTTAAAGATGGTCACGATCTGAGATCTCCCGGCATACTCTCCTCCCTCCAGATGAGAGAGATGAGGTCATGTATTCGCGCCAATAGTGTCTCTCCACCATACTTCAGTGCCTCAGCGGGGATTCCTCCACTTCCGTAGCCTTGTTATTCTCAAGTTGTCTTATGGCTTTTTCTATCTCGTGCAGTGCTGGAGTTTTACTGAGGTGGTGGCAGGTACTGAGCATGCTGCGGGATGGAGTCGAGAACACTCGAGTCAAAGGCAGAATCTCGATTGAGGAGATCTTCGAAGTGCTCCTTTACAGCGGGCCCTGACTGCCTCTGTATCCTTGATGAGTTTTTCCCCGTTCTTGGCCAGCAGTGGGGTGAGGCCTTGGGTGTTTGGACTGTAGGTGGCCTTGACGGCGATGAAGAATCCTCGCACATTATGGCTGTCAGCCAGCTGCTGTATCACCTGTGCTTTCTCCATCCACCACCTGTTCTTTCGGTCCTGGGTTTTTTGTTGGACCTCAGCCTTAAGCGTCTTGTAATGCTGCCTTGCTGCTCCCGAGTTGGGTTGTTGTTTAAGGCTCAGAAATGCCCTGCGCTTGTGATCTATTAGCTCTTGGATCTCCTGATCATTCTCATCAAACCAGTCCTGGTTGAGTGACCGAGCGTCTCTTCGCAGGCACTGGTTATGGAGACTTGGAGGGCAGACCAAGCACTGTAGGCATTCTGCGTCTCGGTCATCAAGGCAAGCCAGGTCAGCTGTGAGGTGCTGATTGCATAGGGCTCTTTTAGCTTCTGCTGCCAACTCCGCTTTGGGGCTATGTTAATGTTGATGATGGATCGGATTAGGCGGTGGTCCGTGCAGCAGTTGTCAGCTTTTGTCATGACGTGGGTGATGCGCACATCCTTACTATCCCGAGCTCGGACGATGACATAGTTGAGCAGGTGCCAGTGTTTGGAGCGAGGGTGTTGCCATGATGCCTTGTATTTGTCCCTCTGGCTGATCAGGGTGTTGGTGATGACAAGTTCATGTTCTGGACATTTTGTCCGCCGTTCACACCCCATCTAGACTCATTTTGTTTCTTAACTTGTGCCATTCGCATTTCATTTTTGTCCATCATCCCTTCTGTCTGTCAAATCACTCCTGCCTTCCACCCTATCACAGACCTTCCCTTTTGTTCTTTCCTTCCCTCCCCCTTTCAGGGCCCCTGTACTTCCTTTACAATCTGTTATGTCTCAAACTTTTCCAGGTCTGACGAAGGGTTCTCGACCCGAAACATTATCTCTGTTTCTCTCCACAGATGCTGCCTGACCTGCTGAAATTTCCAGCATTTTCTGTTTTTAGTTCAGATTCCAGCAGCTGCAGTATTTTGCTTTTGTATGTAAACTTTTGTGCAGTTAATTTTATATTCTGAAAGGGCTCTGATGTTGGGGATTGAGGTAAGGGGATTAAAGATATATGGGAGGATAGCAGTGTACTGTAAAATTTTGTGCTCCACCCCTGCTACACTGATGCCATAAACATTTGGATTTGGTGCAGATTCCTATCACACGTGGTTCTGTAGTCAGGGCAAAGAGTAGGAGCCCTTTGTGAGTTTGAAAAATGGTGAAGTTGAGTTGGTTCATTTGACTAATCTTACCCTGAATTGAATTCCTTTCAGCATACGCTTCAGGTAGGCCCACTCCACTGCACCGAATATCTTTCTGTATCCAAGGACAGCACAATGGAAAGTTCCAGATATAAGAATGGTGCAGAATGTTGAGAGGAGATGCCAGCTATTGTCTACTGAGTGCCTCCCACAGACAAAGCCCACCTGGTCTTTGTGCAGCAGGTTGCAAATGGGATAGTTTAGGCGCAGCATCCGAATTTTGGTGTCATATTTTAACAGCTAGAGGGCAGGTAGTGTAATTTTATGGGTTTTGATTTCCTGTGGGTAAATTGTTTGCCTCTCTTCACATGCTGTGGAATCTGTCAGTGCAAGTTGTTTGCTCGAGCACCTCATGCAGAGGAAGGCCAATTCTGGAGTCACCTTTTTGTAAACTCCACTGGGAACCCATCGGTTCCCAGCGTTTTACCATTTTGTAGGCATGGCCTGTACAGCTCATTTCTGATCTTCTCGGTAAATTGGGGAGTCCCGATCATTCTCTATTAAGCTGTTGCCTGATGTTGCAGTTTTGAATTTATGCAGACTTCCATAAATTACCAATTGACGGTTTTAAGATTCATTTTATTTGTATATAATTTTTCAGACATTGTAGTCCTCAAGTTACAAGATCCCATTCCCAGTGCAGAACTCTGTCAACAGGAGTCAGATTTGCGGCATGCCCAACTTTCCCCTCGTTAAAGTTGGGCGCGGTGACCTCTGATCAATTTCCTGACCTGAGCTCCAGTTTTCATGCCTGGAATGGAATCTTGCCGTTTTGCGACTTATATTCACGCTTATACTATTGCTGTGCAACAAATGGGAGTAAGACTAATTGGAGAGCTCTACCAAAGAGCCGGCACAATGGGCCAAATGGCCTCCTTGAGGTTATGCTTGAACTGTATAAAACATTAGTTTGGCCACAGCTAGAGTACTGCATGCAGTTCTGGTCACCACATTACAGGAAATACGTGATTGCACTATAGAGGGTATAGAGGAGATTTACGAGGATGTTGCCTGGACTGGAGAATTTTAGCTATGAGGAAAGATTGGATAGGCTGGGTTTGTTTTCTTTGGAACAGAGGAGGCTGAGGGGAGACTTTATTGAGGTGTATAAAATTATGAGGGGCCTAGATAGAGTGGATGGGATGGACCTATTTCTCTTAGCAGAGGGGTCAATAACCAGTGGGCACAAATTTAAAGTAATTGGTAGGTTTAGAGGGGATTTTAGAGGAAATATCTTCACCCACTTAGCAGAGAACAGGTAACGGTGAGGGTACAAAATGCTACCTGCTATTACTATGTGGGTTGTTTAATAGCCACATCTTGGATGAGAAATGTTTCATCCAGAAGCTGCTGGGGGTCTGGAACTCATTGCCTGAAAGGGTGGTAGAGGCAGGAACTCTCACCATATTTAAAAAGTACTTGGATGTGCACCTGAAGTGCTGTAACCTACAGGGCTACGGACCAAGAGCTGGAAAGTGGGACGGCGCAGACACAATGGGCAGGGATGGCCTCCTTCCGTGCTGTAAATTTCTATGATTTCTGTATGATATCATTCGATGAAATACAGTAGAAACTTTGATGGATTATTTTATAATGCTACAAATTTATAGCAACATGAATCATAAATGGTTACTTCTCCAGTTCAATGTTCATAAATATGATTAAAGCAGCTCATTAGTTGGATTTGAATACTTAATACAGGCTTTGTGAGAAGTGCCTAAGTTTCATACAAGTACATTAATTCTAGCATGGCATTAGATGAACACATAATGATGGATTAGTGTAGACTCACCATTTGTGAAGGGTAATGCTTATTTGAAGAAATATCTTGCTTAAATATCCATACTGCAGAGGGACAGAAATCTAGATCACAGATTCAAGCTACTCCATCTTGGCCATTTCAACCTGACCAAAACCGTCTCTTGATCATTTCAGTAGCTCAGATGGTTTGTAACCAGCTACAATTTTACTTTGTACAAGCAAACCTGGCAAAATATCTCGCAGCTGATTCACATTTTCACTTATAATATAGGTTTTGACAGTGATATCAGCTATTTCTATTTGGCTTTAAGTATAAGGGACTAAGCCCATTGGGATCCAAATTAATTTTATCTATTCAATGATGAATTAATATAGTAAAAGCAGCGATAGTGACCTGACCACCTGTGAGCAAGGATCGCTTGGAAGTGCGGACCATAAAAGCAATAGAACAAACAACATTTACACTATTAGTTAATTGTGGCAAACTGCAAATATGGCTGCCTGGTTGAGGCCATATTTGGGATTATACTGTTGTGAAGAAATGGTTCACTCTGATCTGCTCCCAAAGTGGCTGTTGTAATGTACAGGGAACAGAGTTATTGATAGTAAAAAGGGTTTCTGGAGTCTGCTGGAGAGCTGAAGAATGCTCGAAGTTTGTGCTCGAGCTAAAGGGAGTAAAAGGTAATTTCTCATCTTATTGGCAACAAAACAAAACAATAATTTTCAAACCGAGTTTTAGATTTTGATCTCTTCATTGGCATGAGCCAAAGGTAGGCAGCAAAAACGTTACAAGGACACGCTCAAAGCCTCCCTGATAAAGTGCGACATCCCCACTGACACCTGGGAGTCCCTGGCTGGAGACCACCCTAGGTGGAGAAAGTGCATCCGGGAGGGCGTTGAGCGCTTCGAGTCTCAACGCCGAGAGAGTGAAGAGGTCAAGCGCAGGCAGCGGAAGGAGCGTGTGGCAAACCAGTCCCAACCGCCCCTTCCCTCGGTGACTGTCTAACCCACCTGTGACAGAGTCTGTGGCTCTCGTATTGGACTGTTCAGCCACCAAAGAACTCACTTCAGGAGTGGAAGCAAGTCTTCCTCGATTCCGAGGGACTGCCTATGATGATGATGAGAAGGTAACGTGAATAAAATATATTTTTTCCTTTTTTTTTTAGCCGCAGTTATTTGCAGTTGCTGTTACTGGGTATTGATTTTGTCACCGATTTTTCCTTTAGGCAGTAGAGGTTTGAGTGAGGATACACGCCAGCATGAACTGGTTGGGCCAAATGGCCTTTTTCTGTGCTGTATATTCAATGTAGTATAGAAATGTTATATAAATATTATTTATATCTATCCCACTTTCTGTCTATATGAATTCCCTGCCTGTAATGCACTATCTAATGCAAATGTCTGCATCACACTGCATGTCACACTTTAGCTGGGACATTCTGCTGTCACACTTTGCTCAATGGCTTACATTTCCTATTCATGAAACAGCAACAAATCAGAGCTGAGGTTCTTGAGAACACGTCAATTGAAAGTAAGGAAAGTTACCAGAAAATTACAAATGAGAAACTACTAAAAATATTTGAAAATAACCAATCTTGAATGACCACTCAGGAAAGTCTAGCAAGAAAGAAAGAAAGACTTACATTTATATAGAGCCTTTCATTACTACCAGATGTCTCAAAGTGCTTTACAGTCAATGAAGTACTTTTGGAGTGTAGTCACTGTTGTAATGTGCGACACACGGCAGCCAATTTGCACACAGCATGCTCCCACAAACAGCAATGTGATAATGACCAGATAATCTGTTTTTGTTATGTTGATTGAGGGATAAATATTGGCCAGGACACCGGGAATAACTCCCTGCTCTTCTTCAAAATAGTGCCGTGGGATCTTTTATGTCCACCTGAGAGAGCAGATGGGGCCTCGGTTTAATGTCTCATCCGAAAGATAGCACCTTTGACAGTACAGCACTCCCTCAGCACTGCACTGTAGTGTCAGCTTAGATTTGTGTGCTGAAGTTCCCGGAGTGGGACTGAACCCACAACCTTCTGACTTCGAGACAAGGGTGCTACCCACTGAGCCACAGCTAACACTCAAGTTTTGAAAAACAACATTTTAAATATAAATTTATTGGATCACTGTAGAGTATTAAAATTATTTCTGATGAATACAAGACCAATGAATACAACTACTGTCTGCTGTATGGCACTTTCAGGGTATCGAGTGAACTGATAAAGGTTGCATTCCACTGATTGCAAATAACAATCTTTCATTGTCTTAGTTAATGTTTTAAACAGTAAGTATGTCGCTATAAGGCTTTGTACCAAGTGGTCACATCTAGACAAAGTCTAGATAAACTTTACTTCCTTCGTTATGTGTCTATGTTTTGTGCACAAAAGGAATGAGAAGGAATGTTGTCGTGTTTAAAAACACACAGTAGCGATGGCACTGATGGTCTTGTATACATCAGATGTAATTTTGACATTCCAGAATGATCCATTCATATAAAACTACATTTTGACATAATTTTTTATGGTGTTTCTTTCATGAACAGATCCAACAAACATATTCAAAATGTTGTTTTTCAAAACTTGAAGGATAAATCAACGTCTCCAAAAATCGATTCGATTAAAGAGTTAGATTTTATGCTCTCCTGTGCTGGTTGTGCAGGCACAGAATAGGTTCATGGGTATTGGAAAACAGATCATAAGCATGATTTGTGCCCAATCCCTTCTGCCTGCAGTTTTCAAATTGGCTTCATTTACATGCTGGAGTAACATTGCCTCATTAAGGCCCTAGAATGAATACGTGGTGCAATTTCACGGCCTGTACACCAGGAATGTTTTGTCTAAGGCCCATTTTGAATAGGTGTAAGCGAAGCTCCATATACAGTGGAACTCTAGAAGACCAACAGGGTTTGTAGGTTTGGTTTTTATGAGAGATATTCCAGTACTTATTCATTATGGTAAATCCATTATTAAACATCCTGAAAAAAAGAACAGTTTGTATTTCTCACAAATCATTGAAAAGCGTACTGTAAGTGAAATATTTTCAGAACTTCAGAACCAGAACAGATGGAAAAAAGCACACATGAAAAAATAATTCTTCCAATATCAATTCACATGTGACCTCAAAGCCACAAGGAATTGAAATGCAATCTGTAAAGTTTTGTGACAGGTAGCAAGTGAAGGTAAAGTTGGTGATGGAGATGGATTTGGATAAGAACATAAGAAATAGGAGCAGAAGTAGGCCACATGGCCCCTCGAGCCTGCTCTGCCATACAATAAGATCATAGCTGATCTTCTACCTCAACTCCACTTTCCTGCACTATCCCCATATCCCTTGATTCCCTACATTCAAAAATCTATCGATCTGTGTCTTGAATATACGCAAAGACTGAGAGCCCAAGTTTTGGGTGGAGTTGCTCCTAGTTTTTTGGAGCAACTAGTTTAGTTTGGAGTATGTTAGAAATTGCAATTCTCGGATATTAGTTTGCTCCAGTTCTAGTGAGTTAGTTTAGGTTGGCTTTAGGTAAGGTACTTTTTTTTCAAAAGGGGGTGTGTCCAGCCACTCAGGCCTGTTTTGCAAGTTTCGGCAGTGAAAACTTACTACAAGCTAACTTAGGATGGAGTAAGTGTCCACTTTTGTAAGTTCTGAAAAACCTTACCTAGAGTTAAGTTTAGTGCAGGCACAGCCAGAGACGGCAGGTTGGAAGCATTAAACACAAAGGACACATCAACATCACAACAGGGCAGGGGGGGAAGGGAAGTTAGAGGATTTTCCATAAACACCTTCACAACAACATTAAAGAAGCAGAGTGCATTTAAAGCACTAAGCACTAAACAAAGCACAAAAAGTAATACGCAATTAATTAATAAAAAATAGAAGGAACCCTGCACCGAAAGCACCAAGACCAAAGTAATAAGCAATCAATCAATAAAAAATACAAGCCCTACCTTTATGTGAAGGGAAGGTGTCTCTGTCAGTGCCTCTCTCTGTAGTGTCTCTCTCTCTCTCTATCTGACAGTGAGGGGTGGGTGCGTGTGGTGTGTGTCTGTGTGTAGGGATGTGTGGGGGTGTGGGAGGGGGTGTGTGTGTGGGGGGTGGGAGGGTGTGTGTGTGTGTGTGGGGGGGTGGGAGAGGGTGGGAGAGGGTGTGTGTGTGTATGGGGGTGTGTGGGAGTGTGTGTGTGTGTGGGGGGATGTGTGTGGAGGGAGGGGGGTGTTGTTTGGAGGGGGGCGGGGGAGGCTGGAAGGAGGCACCCCTGCTCTCTCCTCCGGCCCTTCGATCATTTCAAGTGCCCCCTAACCCACGCTCCCCACTCCATCCCTGTTGCCACGCTCCCCCCTCCATCCCTTGCCACGCTCCCCCCCTCCCCACCCCGGTACACATGCTCCCCCTCCATCCCTTGCTACTCCTCCCCCCTCCATCCCTTGCCACTCCTCCCCCCTCCATCCATTGCCATGCTCCCCCCCCCCCACCCCCCCGGTACCCCCGCTCCCCTGTGCCATTGCGCAGGCGCGCATGCTCCAACGTGCCTGCGCAACGCTGCCGGCACTGAGAAGGAGGCATGATCCCTAGCCCCGCCCCCCTGCAGGCTGCAATCAGCTTGCTCCGCCCCAGGGAGACTACGCTGCGCCACGCCACGGTCCAGGAGGACCAGAGAATTGCTGCAGAATATTCCGGCGCACCTTCGAGTCCAGGGGTCACGTAAGTCTTGGAGGTGCGCCATTTTCGCCAGATACCGAAACTTGGGCCCTCTGCCTTCACAGCCCTCGGGGGTAGAGTTTTCCAAAGATTCACCACCCTCTGAGCAATGAAGTTTCTCCTCATCTCAGTTCTAAATGGCCGACCCCTTATCCTGAGACTGTGACCCCTGGTTCTAGACTCCCCAGCCAGGGGAAACATCCTCCCTGCATCTACCCTGTCAAGCCCTGTAAGAATTTTGTATGTTTCAATGAGATCACCTCTCATTCTTCTAAACTCGAGAGAATATAAGGCCTAATCTATTCAATCTCTCCTCATAGGACAATCCCCCATCCCAGGAATCAACCTGGTGAACGTTCGTTGCTCTCCCTCTGTTGATCTCATCCAAATGTAGTATTTTATAGTTGAAGTGAAATAAGATGAAAGATATCATGCCAGGGATATCAATTTGCACTGGAACCATGCAAACATAAGAAATAGGAGCAGAAGTAGGTCATCTGGCCCCTTGAGCCTGCTCTGCCATTCAATAAGATCATGGCCTCAACTCTACTTCCCTGCCCGCTATATATATAGGAGTTGGGTGGGGTGGCTTGACCCATCCACCTCCACGGAGGTGTGTGGGGGACCTGACCCATCCACCTCCATGGCACGAACCTGGTATTGCAGTACTTCCAGGAACATTGGCGCAGAGTGATCCTTGAATGGGCCCAAGGTGACCTCTGGCGTTTGTGATTTGACAAAGAATTGGAACGATTGGCTACGAATTTCAAAAAAAAAACTCCACTTCCCTGCCCGCTCCCCATAACCCTTGACTCCCTTATCTTTCAAAAATCTGTCTATCACCACCTTAAGTATATTCAATAACTCAGCTTCTGCTGCTCCCTGGGGTAGAGAATTTCAAATATTCACAACCCTCTGAGAGAAGAAATTCTAACTAATTTCTGTTTTAAATGGGCGACCCCTTATTCTGAATCTATGCCCCCTAGTTCTAGATTCCCCCACGAAGGGAAACATCCTCTCTGCATCTATCCTGTCAAGCCCCCTCAGAATCTTATACATTTCAACCATACTTGTCTCACATGTCAGTATGCCACCAAGTCACACTGTGGCACACCTGGCTGCCAGTGACCAAGGGAAACTGCCTCGGCAGGCTCTGGGTCAGCATGGAGCCAGTTGCAGAGCTTTTCTGTTTGCTTCAAGGACATCTACAGCCAACCTGCAAATTAGGCACCATACTGTTAGTGGCAAGTAAGATCATCACTGCCTCAACTTGTCTGGCACTGGCTCATTCCAGGCGAACATTGCAATGTTAGCCAATGAGCTGGCCACACTTGAATCAAACTAACACGGTCACTTTCATTTACTTTTGCTCCTCAAGACCAATGGCAGTATGATGTGGCTGCCTCATTTCAGTGCACAGCTGCATTTGAGAATGTATGTGTGGGGTGGTGGGGGGCGGTGGCAGGGGGGGCATCACTGTTGGTAGCCATGTGACCATTTGATTGGCAGATTCCTGCTCCTCCAGCAACCACCACCACTTGCTCTTCCCCACTCGGCGCCATCTCCTCCAGCTCACTAACTCCATCTTCTGGAGTGTATGTAGCTCTGCTGGTGCTTGAAAACATTGATGAGCTGTTAGAATGTTGGCCACAAGACATACCCTCAAACAGAACTTGCCTTGTGATGTACTGCATGCACTGTTTTGGTGGTTCTGGTGTGTGCATGTGTGACAGTGAATGTGAAGGGGTATGATACAAAGATAGGTGGGAAAGCAAGTTGTGAGGAGGACACAAAGAATCTGCAAAGGGTTATAGATAGGTTAAGTGAGTGGGAAAAACTTTGGCAGATGGAGTGTAATGTGAGAAAATGTGAGGTTATCATTTTGGTAGGAAATATATAAAAGCAAATTATTATTTAAATGGGGAGAGATTACAAAATGCTGCAGTGCAGAAGGATCTGGGGGTCCTTGTATATAAAACACAAAGTTAGCATACAGCTACAGCAAGTAATTAGGAAGGCAAATAGAATGTTGGCCTTTATTGAAAGGGAGAGTGAGTATAAAAGTATGGAAGTCTTGCTTCAACTGTACAGGGAGTTGGTAAGACCACACCTGGAGTACTGTGTATAGTTTTGGTCTCTATTTAAGGAGGGATATACTTTCATTGGAGGCAGTTCAGAGAAGGTTCATGAGATTGATTCCTGAGATGAAGTGATTGTCATATGAAGAAAGGTTGAGCAGGTTGTGCCTATACTCATTGGAGTTTAGAAGGATGAGAAGTGATCTTATTGAAACATATAAGATTCTGACGGGGCTTGACAGGATAGATGCAGAGAGGATGTTTCCCCTCGTGGGGAAATCTAGAACTAGGGGGAATAGTTACAGAATAAGGGGTCGCCCATTTAAAACAGAAATGAGGAAGAATTTCTTCTCTCAGAAGATCGTGAATCTTTGGAATTCTCTATCCCAGAGAACTGTAGAGGCTGAATATATTTAAGGTGGAGATAGACAGATTTCTGAACGATAATGGTGTCAAGGGTTATGATACAACTCCTGAGCCAGCTATCAAACGGGAGTTGATGGCGTGTTCCACATTGGGGTTGATGATTTTTGTTTTTGCCAGCCAGTTCTTTTCCATCTTTCACTTGGAAAGGCTAATAAATGTATAAAGACTTTTAAACCATCGAAAGGGTTCAACAATTTTTGCTCCACCCCCATGCAGTGACCTGCGTTTAAGTCGCTACAGTACATTAAGTTTTCTCAGGATTGCCAACACACCAAGGGGCCGAAATTGCTCCTTTCCTTACCACAGCAAATCGGCGGCCACGTTGCAGAGTGGAGTGGCTGCTGACTTTTGGTGGGATGGCCACTGATCGCCCAATTGCCCTTCCGAGTTTTTCCGGCGGTGCCCCGATCTCCCCCCTACCACTGCCGATCCATGTTAAGTGTGTCATCACTGTGCACACAACCAATCTACCCCCCTCGACGGCGACATTCCCCTCTGGAAATTTTCGGCCCACCCAGCGGTGCCAAAATCTGTTTTTTCTCGGTGGTCGTGAGGCTTCCCTTAAACGCGAGGGTGCACTGTCGCTGCCGCCATGTTGTTTTTTGTCGGCCGACTGCTATGTCGGCTCGATAATTATGCCCCCGGGTTCAGCTGGGCTGCCAATGGGCAGCTTGGCACCCTCTCTTGCCAGGCCATTGGCCCGGCCAAAATCCTCTCTGGTGGCCCAGTGGGCCGAAGTTTTTAAATCGCGGAGGGTCTCCCCTTTAAATGAAGGGGAGAGCTGTGGTGACATGGTGCCGTGATGACGTCATCACGGTCATTCCGCACCGCCCCAACTTCCGCCCTTCAGGTGTTGCCACCGCTGCATATCCGCCCCTCAGGTGTTTCACCGACCCCATTAAGAGCGACTTCCGGACCCAAGGAAAAACAAACAACAAAGAGCCGAATGTCGCTCAAGAGGCGACCTGAACCGCAACTGTGGTAAAAACTATCGAAATGGGGTGGGAGCGCCAAGTTTTGGGCAGGGGGCAATTTCTACCCCAAAATGTGTTCCCTATGCTCAGGAATGTAATAACGTATTTAAATAAGTGACACCGTGGGCTCATGCTACTCACATGCCATACACCTGATGCATTGCAACTGCAACTGGATGGCATAATTAGTCCCAAAGCTGAGTTACTGAACACAAATTGACCAATAGGAATGACGGACTGGGAACAAGACTGAGCATTAAAATGACAAAAATACCTGGAAGAGTAGCTAAATGACTGCACTGAAAGTGTAAATATCAACTAAAAATTGATTCACTTTATAATCGTGCCAAAGGCATAGTTTACCCTGGTCTAAGGCTAACATGATATCGGATACCCTGATCATTTTTGACAGCGTGATTTGGAAAGTGCAGGTTTGAACCAGATATGGGAGCCAAGTCATCTTTAATTCTGGGATCTTTGATAGTTTTGGATACTTCTTACCACTGCTAATATTATTCAGCATTTTCGAATAAAAGGGGAAATTTCAGGAAGTTATTGGGTATTACCCTTTGCAGGCTGTTGCAAGGGAATTGAGTTAATTTCATCTTGAAACATGCTGACACTGAAATAATTTAAATATAAAGCTGAATCAATCGGGCTGATAATGTAATGGCGACACGTGGTATTAACGTACGCAGGTGTCTGAGGCCCACTATGCACCGATGCACTCTGTTACCAGTGTGGGTCCAAAGTGTTGGCCATGCTGAAAGCTCATACACAAATTGTATGAAAGGTTTGCTAAGGCCCCAAATGTTATGTGAGTGAGTGGGGCTCCTTCCCATTATGTGACTGGTGTGCCTTGAGTAAAATTCCAGATGCTCAGTAACCAAATGTGTGCCAAATGGGAGACTCCTGATTCATGATATTGCTTGGCAGATCTACAGTTCTATCTTGTGCAGTATATTCCTTCCATCGTTATCACACATTATTATCACCATACACCAGTGCCAAACTAGTGCAACAGATAGCTCATGAAAACAGCAATGACAAGAACAACAGCTTGCAGTAATATAGCACTCCTCACGTTTGAAAATGTCTGAATGCTTCAGGAGAGAGGAGGATGCTGACAAGATGGTTAAACAGCTTGAGCTGGATTTTTAGCTTTTCTGTTTTCAGGGCGATAATGGCGGCGGGGCGGGAAAGTTAGCGTCCAAAAATAGGTTACGCTTTAGTATTTAAGTTTGGGCGTCTGGACCCTGCGTCAGAAGGCGCAGCGCTAAGGGAGGCATTGTACACTTCTCTTGGCGCAAGGGAGGGATACTCCAGAGCTAAAGAGCTGGGCAGGGAGTGTTCCAAGAGAGGCCTGGGGGCAGGCGGGGGAAACCTAAAAATACCCATAAAAACAGTCCTAAAATATTGCCTACGCCACTGTAACACAACTCGCACAAAAATTTAAAACACTCGCACTTACTTTCAGAGTACTATACCTTCCTCTCCACCATCGGCACGGCTGGAGCGCACTGATTTCCCAGACGGTCATTGCAGGCGCACTTCCAGGCAGATGGGTCAGGCAAGACTCAAAACTCATGCCGGTGTTGCAGCTAGGCCAGTTGTACACACGGCGCAGCTCTTCCCAGCGGTGCTGCTCAGCGCCGCCACAAAACCCGACCGGAGGATCGATGCGGGGCACTGGAGATCTCACCGCCGCCTTTCATACCGCTCCGGGGTGAAACCCAGAGCGCAAAGGACCGGAAAATCCAGCCCATAGAGCTCAGATATTTCAGGATCTGGGTGGGGCAGAACTTCCATGGATGCACCCACGACCCCAACCCCTGTCCCTAGATCAGGGGCATTCAGCTATTGTGGATGGGAACCCGCACCATTTAC
The DNA here is from genome assembly GCF_044704955.1 of Pristiophorus japonicus. Classification (NCBI taxonomy): domain Eukaryota; kingdom Metazoa; phylum Chordata; class Chondrichthyes; family Pristiophoridae; genus Pristiophorus; species Pristiophorus japonicus. The sequence goes on along the minus strand of NC_091977.1, from coordinate 278,588,671 downwards.
AATGCTGCTGGGACCGCTGCCTCTGGCATTTGCGGGGGGGGGGGGAGCGGGGGCGTGAGGGGTGGATGGAAAATTTTTTAAAGTTTCATTGCTGCCACTTTTGCATTCCTCAAAGCTTTCAAGAAACCAATTTTTAAAATTTTAATTCCACACCAAGGTTCTTAGAAATTCTAGACACAAGGAACGCACAAGCATCCTTGCAGTGCCAGGGCACAAAGGATGAAATATATATTTGCCATCATTTGCATGCTGTTGTAATACACTTGTCCACATATAGGTGGGTATATAATGTGCCCACACTGCTTTCAGTCCATTGTAAACAGATTCCATACCTGACAAGGTATTTACTCAGACTAGCAGAAGGTGGGAAGTGGTGTTACACAGGGATCGATGCTAGGACCACTGTTGTTCACCATTTACATAATTGATTTGGACTCAGAAATACGATATCAAAATTTGCGGATGACGCCAAATTGGAGGGTATAGTTAATACTAAGGAAGACTATGACAAAATACAAGAAGACATTAGCAGATTTGCAGAATGGACATGTGAGTGGCAAATTAATTTCAATGTAGATAAGTGTGAGGTGATGAGTCGGAGGAATAAGGAGGCTACCTACTCCTAAGAGACTAAATGAGGTTGAGGTGCAAAGGGATCTAGGGATACAGATTCACAACTCACTAAAAGTAGCAACGCAGGTTAACATAGGCATAACAAGTTCAAACAAAGCACAGGTTAATTTCTAGAGCAGTAGACTCAAAAGCAGAGATATTGAACCAGAAATTGCAGTTGGAGGCTTCCCGCAGGCGAGTGCCTCCAATCCGCAAGAAAACTCCACACCTACCTCTGTATCTTCGTACTCTTGTGGTCCTAGGTCTGCAGGTGTAGGCCTGCGTAAAGGCCCATGTATCCCAGGGATGCATGCTGTTCGCAAGCATCCCTGGGATCATATGGGCCGACCTAGCCAATCACAAAGGTGGATTCCGATTATGCTTATGGGGATTCCATTTACTTACAGAATCCCCATAAGCATAATATGAATCCCCTAAAAAATACTTTCACACAACCTAAATAAAAAATAAAAATGAATCACCACATGTTTAAAATTAATTAAAATACAATTTAATTAAACATTTGAAAGAAAAATCTAATTTAAAAATAAATACATTTAAACATTTTTATCGGGGCTAATAATAACCTAAATTCATTTTAAAGGTTTTTGAATGTTTAAATGATTCCAAAAAAAAATATTTAAATATTTATTTCAACCCTTACGCTGGTAAAAGAAGGCTCTACTGCTTTTACCAGGCATAAGAGTGTCGTGGGAAGTATTGAGCAAATATCAAGCTGAAACTTGACAGATCAAAAAATAAGGGTTTTTGGCTTGTGCATCACGTGTGGAAACCCAGCGTATGCGGTCATCGGCCCTGAAAAATCCGGGCCATTGTTTTGGAGTGTATAGAATATTAGTTAGACCACACTATGCATAGTTCTGGTCATTTTATATATAAGATACAGAAGCTGTGGAGAAAGTGCATAACAGATTTACAAGGATGCTACCAGAACTAAAAGGGTACAACTATCAGGAAAGACTGAACTGTCTGGGGCTCTTTTCTCTAAAAATGAGAAGGCTGAGAGGTGACCGGATAGATGTCTTTAAAGTTAAGAAAAGTTTTGATAGGCTAGACGTAGAGAAGATCTACTGTTCTGGAGTCCCAAACTAGGGTTCATAAATATAAGATAGTCACTAATAAATTTAGTAAGTAATTTAGGAGAAATGTCATTACTTAGAGTGGTGAGATTGTAGAAGTTGCTACCATATGGAGTGATAGAGGCGAATGGCATAGATGCGTTTATGGGGAAGCTAGATAAATATATGAGGGAGAAGGTGTAGGGTGTTCATTTTACACTCTATCTTGATTCGTAGACCTCAGGAATTACAAGAAAGGACTACACGTGATGAAAGTTTAGGCTTAACCCAATTGTCAGTTTTATTATGCAAAAAACAAACTAAAAGCTACAGAACAAGACTTCTGAGAGAATTGACTGAAGACATATAATCATCCATCCAGTTAGTTGCTGTAACCGTAGATTGTGGGTTCGTGGTCGTTGGTTCCGTGACCGGTTGTTCCTCTTCGATGTTACCTCTTCTGGTCGTTCTCTTCTCTTCTGTCTCTTCCGTGTTCGCTCCGTTCCTTTTCGTTCGCCCCGAGCTGCTTCCAGCTCGTGTATATATATCTATTTTATGAATAAAACACCCGCTGAGCTAAGGTTTCCGTTAATGTGTCTGGATCGATTCGTTGTTTGTGGTGATCCGTTTGACTGACTGCGATGATGGGCCTGGATGCCCCCAATTTGCACATGGAGTCTACAGGGCAAAAGATAACTCCTTATCTTAAGTGCCCCATTCTCCAAAAATGTATGCCTTATGGGGTCCTTTTGTTGTCCTGGTTTCTTGCAGACTTATAGTCATTAGAGGGAATTGTTTCTCCGCTCCGGCCAATCATTCCATGGGCTCTTTTGTGGGATTTTATGAATTGTATCAATCCCTTTGTTTCTATGCATAAACAGGTCTGGCTCTCGACCGCAGAGATTGGTGATGAGTCACCACCTGCCCCAGGCTAGTGCCTTTTTCTCCCTTTGTCCAGTCAATCCCAAAAGTTTGTATTAAATCATTTTTAGTTTGTGGCCTCTTCCTGTGCCTTCTGTAAATGTGTGCAATCCTTACAAAGGGAATTGAAGGATATGTTGATAGGGTGAGATGAGGGAAGGTGGGAGGAGGCCCATGTGCAGCATAAACACTGGCATGGTCCAGTTGGGCCGAATGGCCTGTTTCTGTGCTGTAAAATTCTATGGCCCGTAATTTGCAGTCAGTGGCGAAGAAAAGGCGTTCGCCATTGGCCCTGAAATAAGCTTCGCACAAAGATCTCACGATCTCTGTGTCGAGTGTAGCCACTTCTCTATCATCCGGACCGCAAATTCTTGGCTTCTACGTCATGACAGTAAATATAATGCCATTTTCTGTCCCCCAGGACCACAGGATTTCCAAGCTAGGTTGCTTAGATGTTGAAGGAATGGAGAGAGGTAAGAAGGTGATGTGGTTGTGGGGGAGAGTTCCAAGGAGCAGAAGTGTAGTGGTTGGCCTTTTTATGGTGGAACGTAGGAAAAGGGGACATGAACAGAAATCCACCATCGGTAGAACAAAGGTTGCAGTCTGGGATCTTGAGTTAGAGAAGATTGCAGAGGTAAGGCGGAGCGAGTTCGCGAAGGCATTTGAAAACAACGGCTTTGAGTTTGGGGTATGGAGAGTAGTGGAACTTCACAAGGAAAGGGTGGTAGATGTGGGTCTTTGTGTGAGAGTGAATTCGGGTGGTAGAGTTCTGGATTAACTGAAGTTTGCGAAAGTTGGAGAAAGGGAGTTTGTTGAGGAAAGCCTGAGGTGAGGAAGTTGATGGAAGTAGTATCAGTTTAGGCAGTTGTTTGGGTTGGAAGATCTCTTGGACTGCCCAATTAGATGTGGGACAGTGCCAGCACGACCTCCTTTCCAGTCCTATTATTTCACTCTAGATAGAGTGTGCTACCTGTTGTGACCAAGAATTCCTGATCTAATTACTGATTTTGCCAGATTAGGAATTCCTACCTGCAATCTGCTTCAGAGATTCGTCACCTGGGACGAAGGAACTGCATCAGTCGGAGGCACTCCCAGCAACATTGGCAAGAATACTTCTGTCGACTGGGGGGAGGAAAGTGCCGCCATAAAGGTTGAGGGGTGAAGGGCAGAGGGGGACAGTACCTCTGTGAACTGAGAAGAGAGAGGCAGAGTGCCTCAGTGAACGAGGAAGAGAGGGAAAGAGTGCCTATCTGCAGGAGGAGAGGGCAGGAGTCCCTCTGTGAAATGAAAGCAGAGGGGTGATACCTCCCATGAAGAGAGAGAGGGCAGTGCCTCTGTGAACTGGGGTCGGAGTCACTTCTCCATAGTAGTTTTTAATGGAAGCGTTGTGCCAATCCATCAGCCAAACACAGATAAACCCAAATGCCAGCTTTGTTTTGACAATTTTTATTTGATTAAAAATCGATCAGTTCCAAAATAAAAATGACTTAAAATGAATCAGAATGAACACATGAGGGAATTCACTTATTCCATGTTCCGGGAGGAATCACACTTGAAGAAGGTGTTGGTTGGAAACAGGGTTACCACCCAGTAGTGCCAATATCCAATCCAAACACTCGTTGAACCTGGTTTCCATCCTGGGATTTTTAATGTCAAATTCTAAATTATCCAGGGAGCATGCTCCCAGCCCCTCCCCCAAAGAAATGCACATGCAAGTGGTGGGAGTAATATATGGAAAGGGTGTGTCCAAATCTAAATTTGCGTTGTGTGGCTCTCAGCTAATTCGTGCCAACCCAGCCATGTTTCATACAGATGATACATCTTTAAAAAAATTGGATTTATTCAACATTCTACTCATTTACAACATCGTAACCATTTGCTTTGTCCCGTTCCTTTAGCAGCTTTAAGCTACAGAAATTAAAGTCACCATTAAAGACATAAACAATATTGTTGTTCTGTTTTACCGTACAGTCTTTCCTTTACTATTTATTAGCTTCAGAAATTGAAGTTTAATTTGTCGCCCATGATATATATTGGCCCTGATATTACGGTCGGGAGCTGCCCGCGGGCGGATGCCTCCAACCACAAAACTATTTCCGAATGTACCTTGTTATGTATTTAAACCTTTGTAACTTACATTACACCTGACCACCAGAGGGCCCACCTGTTGGAGTCCCAAGGGATCCCAGCATCCCTTGGGAGCACAATATATATAGCAGGCCACCCACGAGGTACCTGCGCTCTGGAACCTTAATAAAGGAGCTAAGGTCACACTTGCTCATACACACAGTACTCAATCTCACCATTTATTATGAGTGTAACAATTGGCGACGAGGTAACGAACAACCGCGCGAAAATGCAAAGAACATTTGGCATCCTGGAGAAGTTCACAGAAGAGGACGATTGGGAGGCCTTCGTTGAGACTCGACCAATACTTTGTGGCCAACGAGCTGGAAGGGCACGAGCACACCACCAAACAAAGGGCGATCCTCCTAACTGTCTGTGGGGCAACAACCGATGACCTTATGAAGAATCTCCTGGCTCCGGCAAAACCAACAGAGAAATCCTACGAAGAATTGTGTACGCTGGTCCGGGAGCACCTAAATCCTAAGGAAAGCGTTTTGATGGCGAGATATCGGTTCTACACGTGTCAATGATCGGAGGACCAGGAAGTGGAGAGCTACGTCGCCGAACTAAGGCGCCTCGCAGGACATTGTGCATTTGAGGGATCCCTAGAACAAATGCTCAGAGACTTTTTTTGTACTGGGCATCGGACATGAGACAATCCTTTGCAAACTGTTGACTGTAAAAATCCGAATCTGAGTAAAGCCATAACGATAGCCCAGGCATTTATGTCCACCAGCGACAACACCAGGCAGATTTCGCAGAACAAAGAAGTTTCGGCCAGTACTGTGCATAAAGTAACGTCGGTTTTGAGCAGAAATGTACAAGGCAGAACGTACACGCTGGCTGCAGTGGCCCGACCTCAATTGACCCAGAGTCCGCCATCATCATTGCAGAACAATGGGACACCTCCAACGAATGTGCAGGCGAGCTGCAAACCCTGCAAACCACCACGTTGCAGAGGAAGATCGATCCATAGTGGATCAGACTAAGTTGGAAACTCGTATGGAGGAGGTAGAAGTGTACGGGGTGTAAGGGGTGGTTTGTAGGGGGTCAGCTTTCCCTTCTGACCTTATATGAGCGGTTCCGAATCGCTCCCACACCCTTGGGTCTAGACACTGGAATTATGAAGGGACTGTGACAGACTTGGACAGACAATCGATTTCAAGGTAGGAAGCAGGTATGGCTTTATTGTGTTTAAAAAGAAGTAAAAGGCACACCTTTAAAAACACACACAGACCAATAGACACTGAAGGGTACAACACATTGAATAAAATGTCAAATTACAGCCTGTGGGGAAAAGAATACAGCTTAAACTCTAAATGGGGTAAAGAGGAGAATGCAGATACATTTACACAAGTTATCCCAGTCTCCCCCCTCCCAATTCCCCTAACTAACTAAGTTATAGCTCTGAGGGTTCAGGAGCTATGCTCACCAATCCCTTTTGACAGTTGCCGGTGAATTGCGGTTTCTGGGTTCGCTGCACTTGGCCTTCTAGGCGAGCCGTACCCCGGACGGAGGAGAGGACTTCGGACTGCGTAGTCTTCGGTTGGGGTGCGTCCGTTGATGCGGTAAGTTGCGTTTTGGATGTATGGGATAAGTACCCACTTTCTTTGGTTTTAGTTAGTCCTTTTAGGTAATTTCTCACCCGTTGGCCGTTCAGAAGTAGATTGTAGAGTGGAAATAAATGTCGATTCTTCGTTTTTTGCTGAGTTGGTTTTGGTCGTTTCACTGGTTGTGGTAGCCCGGGTTTGTCAATTTGGTTGCTGACAACCTTCCATTTCGTGGGCCTCGTGCTCAGTCGGTCCTTGACGATTTCTTGTAGGTTCCTTCACGACTCCATTTCTTTACTCCGGCTGCTTGTGTCTGTCTGTGTTCTGTTCGCGTCTGTGTTCTGTTTGCGTCTGTGTTCTGTTCGAGTCTGTGTTCTGCTAGTTCTGTGTTCTGCTAGCCTGTGTTCTGCTTCTCTCCTGTGTTCTGCTAGTTTCTGTGTTCTGCTTCTCTCCTGTGTTCTGCTAGTTTCTGTGTTCTGCTAGTCTTTCCTTGTAAAACTGGGGGATAGATATATCCCCCAAAAAAAGGCTCCGTTATCTCCCATCAAATCTCTTGGGCTCTGTTTAAACTATTCTGTCCATTGATTTTCAAATGTCTCCTTTGTCAGCAGTAACTCGATTAGGATGTGAGAATGTGCTATCACTGGTTTTGCATTGTTTTAGAATTGTCCAGTTTCTTGACCATGATTTCCATTGTGCTTGATTGGGTAATTCGATTATCTCTTAGAGGGTGAATAGCCTGGGGTCCTTAATGCACGAATTTGGCCCCACCTCCTGTATTTGGTAACTCTTTTTCGCAGCCAAAATGTTGTAGAATCTTAAAATTGATATGCTCCTTCCCATAGATGTTTAGGGGATCTCAAGCTTCTGTAATTTAGGTCCATTTTGAATTCCCTTTCCTATGAGTCCAAACATTCATGGAGGGGGCGGGTCTCCATGAATGCATCCCCTTTTATCCCCCGCAGGCTTCGTCTGCCCCTTTAAACTCATTTTAAAAGCCCAGAAAGGGATTCTTCACCTCTGCAGGGGAAAGGTACCTGGAATCTTTGCCAGATATTGGTAAATTCTACAGGGGTACACATGTTCACGACGAAATGTCCACCAATAATGTTGAAAGTTGAACTGAACGGCACTCCAGTATCTATGGAGCTGGACACGGGGGCAAGTCAGTCCATAATGAGTAAAAAGGCCTTCGACAGGCTGTGGGGAAAGAAGACACACAGGCCCAAGTTCAGCCCCATTCACACTAAACTAAGGACTTACACCAAGGAACTAATCCCTGTAATTGGCAGTGCAGAAGTCAAAGTCTCCTATGATAGAGCAGTTTACGAACTCCCGCTGTGGATTGTGCCAGGGGATGGCCCCACATTGTTTGGCAGAAGCTGGCTGGGGAAAATCCGCTGGAACTAGGACGACATCCGAGCGCTTTCGTCCGTTGATGACGCCTCATGTACCCAGGTTCGAAGCAAGTTCCCATCGCTATTCGAGCCAGGCATTGGAAGCTTCTCTGGGCGAAAGTGCAGATCCATTCATTCCCGGTACATGACCCATCCACCACGAGGCTCGGGCGGTACCGTACATGATGTGTGAAAAAGTAGAAATTGAGCTGGACAGGCTGCAACATGAAGGCATCATCGCGCCGGTGGAACTCACCGACTGGGCCAGTCCGATTGTCCCGGTACTCAAGGAGGATGGTACAGTTAGAATTTGCGGGGACTATAAAGTAATTAACCGTTTTTCGCTGCAGGACCAGTACCCACTACCCAAGGCAGATGACCTATTTGTGACCTTGGCTGGAGGGAAGACATTCACTAAGCTGGACCTGACCTCGGCCTACATGACGCAGGAGCTGGAGGAGTCTTCAAAAGGACTCACCTGCATCAACACGCACAAAGGTCTGTTTATCTACAACCGGTGCCCGTTCGGGATTAGGTAAGCTGCGGCAATCGTCCAGCGGAACATGGAGAGCCTGCTAAAGTTGGTTCCTTGCACAGTGGTCTTCCAGGACGACATATTGGTTACAAGTCGGGACACCATGGAACACTTGAAGAATGTGGAGGAGGTTCTTAGTTGGTTGGATTGCGTGGGGCTCAGGTTGAAACGCTCAAAGTGTGTTTTTCTGGCACAGGACGTCGAATTCTTAGGAAGGAGAATCGCAGCAGATGGCATCAGACCCACCGACGCCAAGACAGAGGCCATCAAGAACGCGCCGCGACCACAGAACGTGACCGAGCTGCAGTCGTTCCTGGGACTCCTTATCTATTTTGGTAATTTCCTACCTGGTTAAGCACCCTGCTAGAACCCCTACATGCGCTACTGTGCAAGGGAGATGACTGGGTATGGGGGAATTCACAAGAGGCTGCCTTTAAAAAAGCCAGAAATTTATTGTGTTCTCACAAACTGCTTGTCCTGTATAATCCATGTAAACAATTACTGTTAGCTTGCGATGCGTCGTCATATGGGGTAGGGTGTGTGTTACAACAGGCTAATGATTCGGGGATTTTGCAACCGGTTGCGTATGCATCCAAGAGTTTGTCCAAAGGCCGAAAGGGCCTACAGCATGGTTGAAAAAGAGGCTCTGGCGTGCGTTTACGGGGTAAAAAAAAATGCACCAATACTTATTTGGCCTCAAGTTCGAGCTTGCAACTGACCACAAGCCGCTCATGTTCTGAGAGCAAAGGGATCAATACCAATGCCTCTGCCTGCATCCAAAGATAGGCACTCACGCTGTCGGCATACAACTATGTAATCCGCCACAGACCGAGCACAGAGAACTGCGCAGATACTCTCAGTCGGCTTCCATTGCCCACCACCGGAATGGAAATGGCACAGCCAGCGGACTTGCTCATGGTCATGGAGGCATTTGAGAACGAGATGTCCCCCATTTCGGCCCGCCAGATCAGGAGTTGGACCAGCCAGGATCCTTTACTGTCCTTGGTAAAAACCTGTATCCTCCATGGGAGCTGGTCCAATGTCCCAGTGAAGATGCAGGAAGCGATTAAGCTGTTCCACAGACGCAAAGACGAGTTGTCCCTGCAGGCGGACTGTCTGTTGTGGGGCAATCGCATGGTCTTGCCCAAGAAAGGCAGAGACAGATTTATTTGCGAACTGCACAACACCCACCCAGGCATTGTAATGATGAAACCATAGCCAGATCTCACGTGGGGTGGCCTGACATCGAATCAGATTTAGAGTCATGCGTGTGCCAGTGCAATACTTGCTCTCAGTTGAGCAATGCACCCAGAGAGGCACCGCTAAGTTTGTGGTCGTGGCCATCCAAACCGTGGTCAAGGATCCATATGGGCCCATTCCTCAGCAAAATGGTTTTGGTTGTCGTGGACGCTTACTCAAAATGGATTGAATGTACAATAATGTCTGCAAGCACATCCACGGCGACCATTGAAAGCCTACGAGCCATGTTTGCCACACACGGCTTGCCTGATGTCCTAGTCAGCGACAATGGGCTGTGCTTCACCAATGCTGAATTCAAGGAATTCATGACCCGCAACGGGATCAAACAATCTGCCCTCATCCAACGGCCAGGCAGAACGGGCAGTTCAGACCATCAAACAAAGCTTGAAACATTTGTCAGAAGGTTCCCTGCAGACCCGGTTGTCCCGAGTGCTGCTCAGCTACTGCACCAGACCCCACTCCCTCATCGGGATTCCCCAAGCTGAGCTGCTCATTAAAAGGGCACTCAAAAGAAGGCTCTCTCTTGTCCACCCTGATCTCCATGATCACGTGGAGGGCAAGCGGCATCAACAAAGTGTGTACCATGACCGCGCAAATTTGTCACGTGATATTGAGATCAATGATCCTGTGTTTGTGCTCAATTATGGACATGGTCCCAAATGGCTCGCTGGAATGTCACAGCCAAAGAGGGCAGTAGGGTGTTTCAGGTCAAACTGATCAATGGACAAACGCACACAAAACATTTGGACCAAATCAAATTGCGGTTTACCAACAGTTACGAACAACCTGAAGAGGACACATAGAAACATAGAAAATAGGTGCAGGAGCAGGCCATTCAGCCCTTCTAGCCTGCACCGCCATTCAATGAGTTCATGGCTGAACATGAAACTTCAGTACCCCCTTCCTGCTTTCTCGCCATAACCCTTGATCCCCCGAGTAGTACACCACCAACTTTGATTCCAACACACACACAAGTGGCAACTGACATCATAGTTGACCATGAAACCGAACTCCCCATCCCCAGCAGCCCGGCAAGGCCAGCTGCCCAACAGCTCAGTGAAGAACTGACCAACTCACCTACACCCGAATTTGTACCGAGACGATCGCCAAGGAAGCGCAAAACCCCAGATCATCTCACCTTGTAAATAAGTGTACTGTTGACTTCACGAGGGAGTGATGTTATGTATTTAACCCTTTGTAACTTGCATTACATCTGACCACCAGAGGGCCCACCTGTTGGAGTTCCAAGGGATCCCAGCATCCCTTGGGATCCCAGCATATAAGCAGGCCACCCACGAGGTACCTGCACTCTGGAACCTTAATAAAGGAGCTAAGGTCACATTTGCTCATTACACACAGTACTCAGCCTCACCATTTATTATGAGTGTAACATACCTGGAGGTCCTGGAGGAATGAACACTTGCGCTACGAGGCCTCCATGCGCAGCCCAGCGCAGAGGCCCATGTGTTCCAGGAGCATATGTGCATCCTGGGATCCCGTGGGCCAGACCAACCAATGAAAGTGGCTTATCCCCATTCACAGTAATGGTGAGTTCCGTTTGTACGGAGATACCCCAAAAAGGCATAAACATGAAAAATAAATAAGAAAAATACTTCACATATTTAAAATTAATTAAAATTGAATTTAATTAAATGTTTTGGTCAAAAATGCATTTTTTTGAATTTTTAAAAAATATGTTTTAAAGGGATAAAAATAAATTTACCTTGATGGGCAGGGGTTTTTAATATAAAAACTGTTGATAAAGTTTGGTTTTCTATCTTTTAAGACTCTTATGCGTAAGGCCTGCTTTTACCAGGCGTAAGAGTTTTAAGGACATTCGCTGGGCAGGAATTGGGCAAATAGCCCAAATCTCCATCCGCGAAAGCCCTTCTTCGGGGATCCATGCGAGTTGTCAAAAACACATTTTGACAGATCGCAAGTGCCGGATTTCAGCTCGTGCGTTTGGCGCGCCCAAACCCGGAACTTGCGAGGCCTCTTCGGGTGCATGAGCACATTTTATACATCCGGAGAGGCCGCAATTTCAGGGCCATTATTCGCATTTGCAGGTCAGTGCTGTAGGGGGTGCTGGGTTTGTCAGTCTTTTCTGGCCTTGACAGTTCGAATCGTCCCACTCCCTGGTTCGAGGAATTATTTAGGGGATGTGATAGATGTAGACAGACAACTGTTTGGTGCAAGAACAAATATTTTATTTAGAAAATAGCACACCACACTAATTAACTTAGTAGCATATAGCAAAATGTACAGAAAAAGGGGGAAAACATATACGCAACAGGTACAGAGGTTATGCAGTGAAAAAAAAACACCTCCCACCACTACACTAACTAAGTTAGGCTCTGAAATTGCAGGGACTATGTTCACCAAAGGATTTCTCCACAGTTTAGACCAGTTGCACACTGCTTTCTCTCTCAATCTTGTGGATTCTTTGGCTGGTTGTGGTGTCTTCGGTATTAGCACTGGTCGACGTTTTGATGGTAAATAAGTTTTTTCCTTGAGTCAGTGCTGGATGATTGTTGGGTTTTCAGTGACTCCGAGGCTTCTTGTTAGGTTCTTCTTGTTGTGTTGCTGTAACCTCGTGTGGCAAGTTAGATGTTTCAAAGCCAGGGTCAAAGAGCCCAGGGTCCAAGTGCTTTTCCAGAGTGTCCTCGGGTACGTTTCTTCAAAAGTGTTTCCTCAGCCCAAAGGTTACCACCCAAGCTACCAGCAAGGCCCCCAATTATACCTGAGAGACTGCTTAAACTTTCACACCAAAACTCGGGTACACAATGATTTTTGATGACTGTTTTTGTGTGATTTTGGCAGGCTGATCAACTCTAATGTGATCCCTTTGTGAGAATTTTGGTGGGCTGATTGAGCATTAACATGATACAAGATTCCCAAAGGTGTTGATGGGGTTTTCGGATGGTGCTGTTAGAATGTAATCAGGTCTTGATACTATCCATTGTGTGTTTTGCTGATGCCAAGGTTTTTCTGTATAGCCGTTGATACGTCCTTACTACACAGTATAAATGCACACGAGGCCCATGCTTGAGAGAAGGCCAGTCTGTGACCTGTCCTTTATTCCTTAGCACTCAAGTGATGAAGGTGGGTGGAGCTTCCCCTTTTATACCTGAAGGTCCAGGTTAGGAGTGTCTCCCACCTAGTGGTCAGTGTTCCCACGGTGTACAACTTAGGTCAGTTTATACATGGGTTACAATGCTGGTTGAATACATGACATCACCTCCCCCCACAAAGTCTTATTGGGATCACAGGTTGAGTCACTCTGGTGGTTTACGCTCCATTGTAGAGTGCCTGAGTTGGGGCTCCGGTTGTTGGGCGCTGGCCTGAGTGTCTGCTGTTTGCAGTGCCTCAGGCCTGTCCGGACTGCCCACAGTGACTGGGCTCTCCTCCCTTTGATTCCGGTGTTCGGTCACCTGTGGTGGAGTGAACTCTATATCGTGTTCTTCCTCTGCTGCTTCTTCTATGGGGTTGCTGAACCTCCTTTTTGTTTGATCCACATGTTTGCGGCAGATTTGTCCATTGGTAAGTTTAACTACCAGAATCCTATTTCCCTCTTTGGCAACCACAGTGCCTGCGAGCCATTTGGGCCCTGCAGCGTAGTTGAGGACAAAAACAGGATCATTTACATCAATACATCGCGCCCTCGCATTCCTGTCATGGTAGTGATATTGTGACTGGCGCCTGCTCTCGACAATTTCTTTCATGGTGGGGTGTATAAGGGATAATCGGGTTTTAAGTGTCCTTTTCATTAGTAGCTCTGCGGGTGGAACCCCGGTGAGCGAGTGTGGTCGGGATCTATAGGCCAACAGGAGGTGTGATAAGCGGGTTTGTAGGGAACCCCGTTGGAATCTGAGCATCCCCTGTTTGATTATCTGCACTGCTCGTTCTGCCTGGCCGTTTGAGGCCGGCTTGAACGGTGCCGCTCTAACATGGTTAATTCCATTGCCTGCCATGAAGTCCTGGAATTCAGTGCTTGTGAAGCACGGGCCATTGTCGCCGACCAAGATGTCCGGTAGACCGTGGGCGGCGAACATTGCCCGTAGACTTTCTACCGTGGCAGAGGATGTGCTTGAATTTAAAATGTCACACTCGATCCATTTGGAGTAGGCGTCTACTACAACCAAAAACATTTTCCCCATGAAAGGACCTGCGTAGTCCACATGGATGCGTGACCAAGGCTTGGCGGGCCATGGCCAGGGGCTAAGGGGGGCTTCCCTGGGCGCATGGCCCACTGGGCACACGTGTTGCACCTGCAAACACAAAGTTCCAGATCTGCGTCTATCCCTGGCCACCAAACGTGTGACCTGGCAATTGCCTTCATTGTGACAATGCCTGGGTGCCCATTGTGGAGTTCTCTGATGAACACCTCTCTGCCCATCTGAGGCATGACTACGCGGTTTTCCCACAGTAGGCAATCGGCCTGAATCGAGAGTTCATCCTTGCGCCTGTGAAATGGTTTAAATTTCTCAGGGCATGCCCTGTACGTCGCTGCCCAGTCCCCATTCAGGACACATTTCTTGACGAGAGACAATAGCAGGTCTCTATTTGTCCAGACTTTAATCTGACGGGCTGTCACGGGTGAGCCTTCGCTTCCGAAAGCTTCAACAGCCATGACCATCTCAGCACCATGCTCGGTAGCCCCCTCAGTGGTGACTAGTGGGAGCCTGCTGAGTGCATCGGCGCAGTTTTCGATGCCCAGTCTGTGCCAAATTGTGTAGTCATAGGCAGCTAACGTGAGTGCCCACCTCTGTATGCGGGCTGATGCGTTTGCATTTATGGCCTTGTTGTCGGCCAAAAGGGACGTTAGGGGTTTGTGATCTGTCTCCAGCTCAAATTTCCTGCCAAACAGGTACTGGTGCATTTTCTTTACCGCATATACACATGCGAGCGCCTCCTTTTCTACCATCCCGTAGCCCCTTTCTGCCTGGGACAGACTCCTGGAGGCATAAGCTACCAGTTGTAACTGAACCTTGGCATTGACATGCTGCAACACACACCCGACACCATAGGACGACGCATTGCACGTTAACACAAGTTTCTTACATGGGTCATATAGCGTTAACAGATTGTTGGAACATAACAAATTGCGTGCTCTATTAAAAGACCTTTCCTGGCTGTCCCCCCAGACCCATTCGCGACCTTTGCGTAGGAGCACGTGTAGCGGCTCTAGCAGCGTGCTCAATTTGGAAAGAAAGTTACCAAAATAGTTTAGGAGCCCCAGGAACGAACGCAGCTCCGTCGTGCTACGGGGTCTGGGTGCTCTCTGGATCACTTCCGTCTTGGATGCAGTAGGGCTGATCCCGTCTGCTGCTACCCTCATCCCCAGGAATTCTACCTCTGGAGCTAGGAAGACGCACTTCGCCTTTTTCAGTCGCAGACTTACCCGGTCCAGTCTGCGTAGCACCTCCTCCAGGTTGTGGAGGTGTTCTTCAGTATCGTAACCCGTAATGAGGATGTCGTCCTGAAAAACCACTGTCCCTGGAATCGACCTGAGGAGGCTTTCCATATTTCGTTGGAAGACCGCGACGGCCGAGCGAATCCCGAACGGACATCTGTTGTACTCAAACAACCCCTTGTGTGTCGTGATGGTGGTCAGCTTCTTCGACTCACTCGCCAGCTCCTGGGTCATGTAAGCTGAGGTCAGGTCCAATTTTGAAAAAGGTTTGCCACCGGATAGCATCGCAAAGAGGTCCTCCGCTCTCGGTAGCGGGTACTGGTCTTGGAGTGACACCCGATTGATGGTGGCCTTGTAATCGCCACATATCCTGACCGACCCATCCGCCTTGAGCACCGGCACAATCGGGCTCGCCCAGTCACTGAATTCGACTGGCGAGATGATGCCTTCCCTCAACAGGCGGTCCAATTCGCCTTCTATCTTTTCCCGCATCACGTACGGCACCACTCTGGCCTTGTGGTGTACTGGTCTGGCGTCCGGGTTTATGTGAATCACTACCTTGGCCCCCATGAAAGTGCCAATGCCGGGTTGAAATAATGAGTCAAATTTGTCCAGGACCTGTGAGCATGATACTCGCTCCACAGAGGAAATTGCATTGACCTCGCCCCATTTCCAGTTCATGACAGCAAGCCAACTCCTCCCCAGTAGTGCGGGACCATCCCCTGGGACAATCCAGAGTGGCAACCTGTTCTCCGAATCTTTGTGGGTCACGACTACCGTGGCGCTGCCTAGCACCGGAATGATCTGCTTTGTGTAAGTCCATAGCTGTGCGTCAATCGGCAATAATTTTGGCCTCCTGGCCTTGGATGCCCACAACTTTTCGAACTGTTTGATACCCATCAGGGACTGGCTGGCACCCGTGTCTAACTCCATTGATACTGGGATGCCATTGAGGAGCACTTTCATCATTATCGGTGGCGTCCTGGTGTATGAACTGTATACGTGCTCCACATGAAGTCGCTCAACTTCAGCTTCCAGCGATTTCCCCCAATGTCTATTTCTGCAGGTATTTTGCTCATCTCTGCAAAATCCGGCTGAATGTATGCCTCCACGCCTCCAACATGAGTTGCAGTTTGAAACAAAAGGTCCCTTGCCAGTCGATCGTCCCTGACTGCCCCTGTTATTGTCCTTGAGTGCACCATTAACAGGTGTTGATGGCCCCATTACTGGCCGCATTGTCCCTTGCAATGGCTTGAATCGCTGTTCAGCTTGCCATTGTCTCTGTCGAACTCCCCCTCTGGGTTCGACTACATGTTGGGGCATACCTGACTGCCCTTGTCTGCCTGGAGAACTGTGTGCTGCTTTAACAATGTTGAATCTCTGTCCCAACCATTCATTAACACAGTACCTCTCGTCTGTTCTGCTAGTGGCCATGCTCGCGTGGTTTCTTGTCACCATTGATACGTCCTTACTACACAGTATAAATGCACACGAGGCCCATGCTTGAGAGAAGGTCAGTCTGTGACCTGTCCTTTATTCCCTAGCACTCAAGTGATGAAGGTGGGTGGAGCTTCCCCTTTTATACCTGAAGGTCCAGGTTAGGAGTGTCTCCCACCTAGTGGTCAGTGTTCTCACAGTGTCCAACTTAGGTCAGTTTATACATGGGTTACAATGCTGGTTGAATACATGACAGCCGTTTTAAGAACTATTAAAATATGTATGTATCTGGGTCCCTGGTAAGTGGGCTTTTGTTAGACTGCTATTGTCTCCTTGGGGCCTGCCTCCCAGGTGTGTTAGCAGCCCTATAAGGATCCCATTTCCCTATGCAGACCCAGCATACAATTTAAAATGTCCAAACTCAATCTAAAAGGCCCTCGTTTAGTCCAAAGGCTCCTAATAGTGAGATATTTCTGTCCACATTTCTCCTCCAAAAGTCTAACAGTTCCCTTTTAAATTCCAGACACATATCCATTGAGTAGGGGGTCCCAGAATGTTGTGAATCCTACAGTGCCACTCTGACTCACCTATCTCCGTGCTGGACAAGATTGCCTCTCGGTGCCCCTCCCAGCTTCATTACACAGACTCAAAAGAATGGATCAAATGGCATTTCCCATTCTTTCTGATGTTCGTACATATCAGTTTGCTAAGGTTTCTTTTCAGGAAGGAGACTGATCTTGCCTGTCTGCATAAAACCTTACCTATTCCTGTGCTGCATTGTACCTCAAAAGTACAATGCTGTGAACCTGTGGCCATTCTGTACTGTAATTTGCGATGTTATCTCTAGGACTTGCAGTGCTTTTGTTGGTTTTGTGCTTATCTGGATACTGAAGTGTAGAGGAACAGAGAGACCTTGGAGTGCATGTCCACAGATCCCTGAAGGTAGCAGGCCAGGTTGATTAAGGTGGTTAAGAAGGCATATGGGATACATTCCTTTATTAGCCGAGGTATAGAATACAAGAGCAGAGAGGTTATGCTTGAACTGTGTGAAACACTGGTTAGGGCACAGCTGGAGTACTGCATACAGTTCTAATCACCACATTACAGGAAAGATTTGATTGCATTGGAGAGGGTACAGAGGAGGCTTACGAGGATGTTGCCAGGACTGGAGAATTTTAGCTTTGAGGAAGATTGGATAGGCTGGGGTTGTTTTCTTTGGAACCGAGGAGGCTGAGGGGAGTCTTAATTGGGATGTATAAAATTATGAGGGGGTCTAGATAGAGTGGATAGGAAGGACCTATTTCTCTTAGCAGAGGGGTCAAGAACCAGGGGACATAGATTTAAAGTAGTTGGTGGAAGGATTAGAGGGGAATTGAGGAAACGAAATTTCACCCAGAGGGTGGTGGTGGTCTGGAACTCACTGTCTGAAAGGGTGGTAGAGGCAGAAACCCTCACCACATTTAAAAAGTACTTAGATGTGCACTTGAAGTGTCG
This sequence comes from Pristiophorus japonicus, assembly GCF_044704955.1. Lineage (NCBI taxonomy): Eukaryota > Metazoa > Chordata > Chondrichthyes > Pristiophoridae > Pristiophorus > Pristiophorus japonicus. The sequence goes on along the minus strand of NC_091977.1, from coordinate 278,570,846 downwards.
GAACGTACAGGGCTACAGACCAAGAGCTGGAAAGTGGGATTAGGCTGGATAGCTCTTTGTTGGCTGGTGTGGCCACGATGGGCCAAATGGCCTCCTACTCTGCCGTAAATTTCTATGATTCTATCTGACTGTCATTGCAAAGTGATGAGAGGGGGTTCAGGTCATATATTTAGCTTTAACAGAAAGAGTTAAAGAATGCCTTTTTACACTGGGATTCATACAGCAATCTCAGCGCAGTAAAACAGAGGAACGAAGGACTGCCCAACCCCTCACAAGCCATATGCAGCCACAGCAGTTGGCCGTGGCATTGAACAAGATTGCCACAGCAAGAAGTCTACCTCCTGACAAAAACCTGGCATCATATTGATCCAACAAATGAGACCTTATTGACTTTGTAGTGTATTGGGGAATGAATTAGAGACTTTGGGGGACTGCTGTGTTGTAAGGTCACAAACTGCTTTGTGCTATTATTATACAAGGATCATAATAAGACTGCCTGTCTAGAAGAGGCAGAAACATTCTAGGGCAAGTACAAATGCCATTGTCTCTCCCGGGGACGAATATGCAAGGTTAGGAGTATTGGAGGTAACACTGCAAGGCTGTGACTTGACAAAGCAATAACTTTGCCGATTGAAAATCGTGTGTTCATATATTTGACATAAAGTCATGTCCATCTGGAACAGGTAGGATTTAACTGGGATATTATCTATTTTGTTCCTAAATTTCAATGAACTGTTGCTGTAACAATTCATTTTAAAACCTGTCTATAATCTTGTACTAAAGGTGTTCATATTTGGCTTGATATGTGTGAGTAGCATCAAGAGTTTAAATAATCACCTTGTTTGGGGGAAAACAAAACCGATTTGTTAACTTCCCTTGGAACAATGGACACATTGTTAAGCTGAAAGGAGAACTCAACCCGTGATAAAATAAGTTCTGGCATTAATCTATGTTTCTATTCTGATTATGTGGCTTGTGTGGGGTTTTTATGCTCTCATACCTGATGTAACTGTATTCTGAAGCCCCTCTGCCTTTGACAATTTCTTGCTTACAAGCAAACAATTCAAGTCAACCAGTCTTCACAACAGGAGGCTTTGACAGCTTGGAGAGCAGCTTTTCTTTTTCCACAGAGATGACGATGGACAGATTGTATCCGCTGCAATTTTGCTTTGCATGTTGTTCCGAACAGTTTGAGTAGCGGGCTCTTCATGAGAATGCTTTTATAAAAAGATACCACTGTTCAGGATTATGGGATGTTGTGCAACAGCCTGCAATGAGCAGCAGTTTTCAAGATATTTTTGAAATTACTATTTAATGAGAGACATCGTCGGGAAAATCATTCATTTCTTGCAAACCATAGATCTATCATGGACAGTCATTAGTTTAATGATGACATGAGCTTGTTCCAATTTTAGAATATACAATCATAGAATCATAGAGTGGTAATAGTACAGAAGGAGGCCATTCGGCCCATCGAACCCATGCCGTCTCTCTGCCAAGCACTTCAGCTAGTCCCACCTTTCCCTATAACCCTGCAAATGTATTTCCTTCAGGTACTTATCCAATTCCCTTTTGAAATTCACGATTGAGTCTGTCTCCATCACCTATAACACAACACGGAAGGAGGCCACTCAGCCAATTGTGCCTGTTGCAGCTCTTTGGAAGAGTTATTCAGTTTGTCCCACTCCCCTGCTCTATCCTCATAGACCGACAACTACAAGTACCATCTACTGAGGAAACACAGATCTGCTTCATTGTTCAATTGACTGTGTCTCTGATCACTTGTTTGGTGGCAGAGAAGGTTTTCATTCTCTTTTTGCTCTAAGTATATATATTTACTTAATAAAATGTAATCGAATTAATCAGTCCTACAAATCAACATGAGGAGAACACAAAGCGTCTGCAAAGGGATATAGATAGATTTAGTGAGTGGGCAGTAAGATGGCAGATGGAGTATAATGTAGGGAAATGTGAGGTTATTCACTTTGGTAGGAAGAATAGAAAAACAGAATATTTTTAAATGGTAAAAAAAACTTTTAAATGATGGTGTTCAGAGAGATTTGGGTGTCCTTGTGCAAGAAACACAGAAAGCTAGCCTGCAGGTACAGCAAGCAATAAGAAGGCAAATGGCATGTTATCCTTTAATGCAAGGGGGTTGGAGTATAAGAGTAAGGACGACTTGCTACAATTGTACAGAGCCTTGGTGAGACCACACCTGGAGTACTGTGCACAGTTTTGGTCTCCTTATCTAAGGAAGGATATACTTGCCTTGGAGGCAGTACAACGGAGGTTCACTAGATTGATTCCTGGAATGACAGGGCTGTCTTAGATTATGTAGAATGGGCCTATAGTCTCTGGAGTTTAGAAGAATGAGAGGTGATCTCATTGAAATATACAATATTCTGAAGAAGATTGACAGGGTAGATGCTGAGAGGTTGTTTCCCCTGCCTGGAGTGCCTAGAACTAAGGGGCACAGTCTCAGGGTAAGGGGTCAGCCATTTAGGACAGAGATGAGGAAAAATTTCTTCACTCAGAGGGTTGTGAATCTTTGGAATTCTCTGCTCCAGAGAGCTGTGGATGCCGAGGGGCCAACATTTAGTCCCGCTGGAAAGCTAGCGCTCCTTCCTTTTTTTAAAAGAGTGTTTACCATCGTTTCGGAAGAGGTCCCCTCTTTAGTAAAATTCACCTCTTTGTCTTTTTTTTTTCAATTGGCCAGGAAGTCGGTGCTAAAGGGGGCGGAAGTGCGGCGGTAAGTACTGGTGATGGGCGGAAGTGGAGGCGGGATGGATTCTCTGCCGATGTCACTCAGCAGCGGAGTGGTGGTGACGTCATTGCGTGTCGATGTCACCATGTATCCCGCCTCCGTTAAAGGGGTGAGAATCGGCCATCAGTCGTGATCGGACAATGGCCCATCAGGGAGGGTTTCAGCCAGGCCAGCGGCCTGGCACCCAAGAGGGCGTGCCAGGCTGCCTGTTGGCAGCCCGGCCGAATCCGGAGACACAATATCCAGCCAAAATGGATGTCGGCTGGCAAAAAAAATAAAATGGCGACTGCGGCATTGAGTCCTCGCCTTTAATGACCGGCGCACAGCCAGGGCAGAGAGAGAGCATACAAGGTGCACCGACAGAAAAAGCTGTCGGGGGCACCGCTCGGTGGCAATAAGATTTTGCTTGCTAAATTTCATGGGAGTTGGGGGGTCCCAGCGGTGCGTGAACTGATGGTGCACGCACAGCCTGTCGGCAGCAATGGGGCGGAAGTGGGGACCGCCAGAAAACCTTAATTTAGCTTGTGGCGGCCATTTGACCAGAAATCAGCCGCTGCTCAACTCTGCAGCATGGGCAGTAACAGTACTTATTGGGGAGCTGAATTTTGGACCCTGAGTTTCTGAATATATTCAAAGCTGAGATAGATAGATTTTTAGAGTCATGCGGAATCAAGGGATATGGGGATCGGCGGGAAAGTGGAGTTGGCGTCGATGATCAGGTATGATCTTATTGAATGGCGGAGCAGGCTCGAGGGGCCATATGGCCTACTCCTGCTCCTATTGCTTATGTTCTTATGTTCTTAATATACGCAGTGAAACCTCCATTATCCGCCAGAATTTTCATGGGAGTCAGAGCACGCAAAAGTTTACAAAGTTAATTTAATTCACCTGTTGAAATGTGCTCATTTCCATTCGTCACCTTTTTATAAGAACGTAAGAAATAGGAGCAAGAGTAGGCCACACGGCTCCTCGAGCCTGCTCCGCCATACAATTTGATCATAGCTGATCCGATCATGGACTCAGGTCCAGTTCCTTGCCTGCTCCCCATAACCCCTTATTCCTTTATCGGTTAAGAAACTGTCTATCTCTGTCTTAAATTTATTCAATGTCCTAGCTTCCACAGCTCTCTGAAACAGCGAATTCCACAGAATTACAATCCACTGAGAGAAGAAATTTCTCCTCATCCAAGTTTTATTCTAAGATTATGCCCCCTAATTCTAGTCTCCCCTATCAGTGGAAACATCCTCTCTGCAACCAACTTGTCAAGCCCCCTCATAATCTTATACGTTTCGATAAGATCACCTCTCATTCTTCTGAATTCCAATGAGTAGAGGCCCAACCTACTCAACCTTTCCTCATAAGTCAACCCCCTCATCTCTGGAATCAACATAGTGAACCTTCTCTGAACTGCCTCCAAAGCAAGTATATCCTTTCTTAAATATGGAAACCACAACTGCACACAACAGGCCTCACCTATACCCTGTACAACTGTAGCAAGACTTCCCTGCTTTTATACTCCATCCCCTTTGTAATAAAGGCCAAGATTCCATTGGCCTTCCTGATCACTTGCTGTACCTGCATACTAACCTTTTGTGTTTCATGCACCAGGACGCCCAGGTCCCGCTGTACTGCAGCACTTTGCAATTTTTCTCCATTTAAACAACAACTTGCTCTTCGATTTTTTTTCTGCCAAAGTGCATAACCTCACACTTGCCAAATTTTTGCCCACTCACTTAGCCTGCCTATATCCTTTTGCAGGTTTTTTGAGTCCTCTTCACACACTGCTTTTCCTCCCATCTTTGTATCATCAGCAAACTTGGCTATGTTACACTCGGTCCTTTCATCCAAGTCGTTAATATAGATTGTAAATAGTTGGGGTCCCAGCACAGATCCCTGCGGCACCCCACTGGTTACTGTTTGCCAACCCGAGAATGAACCATTCATCCCGACTCTCTGTTTTCTGTTAGTTAGCCAGTCCTCTATCCATGCTAATATATTACCCCCAACTCCTTGAACTTTTATCTTGTGCAGTAAACTTTTATGTGGCACTTTATCAAATGCCTTCTGGAAGTCCAAATACATCACATCCACTGCTTCCCCTCTATCCACCCTGTTTGTTACATCCTCAAAGAATTCCAGCAAATTTGTCAAACATGACTTCCCCTTCATAAATCCATGCTGACTCTGCCTGACTGAATTATGTTTTTCCAAATGTCCTGCTGCTGCCTTTTTAATAATGGATTCCAACATTTTCCCAACCACAGATGTTAGGCTAACTGGTCTATAGTTTCCTGTTTTTTGTCTGCCTCCTTTTTTACATAGGGGCATTACATTTGCAGTTTTCCAATCTGCTGGGACCTCCCCAGAATCCAGGGAATTTTGGTAAATTACAACCAATGCATCCACTATCCCTGCCACTACTTCTCTTAAGACTCTAGGATGCAAGCCATCAGGTCCAGGGGATTTATCTGCCTTGAGTCCTATTTTCTTACTGAGTACCACCTCCTTAGTGATTGTGATTGTGTTAAGTTCCTCCCCCGCTATAGCCCATTGACTATCCACTGTTGGGATATTGGGGTAGAATTTGGCCAATACAGATTTCTAGTGCACTCACCAGAGGTGCGCCACTTTTGTCCGCCTCAAAGTGCTCCAAAAATCTTTGGGCTGAGTTTGGCTGCTCCCCAGCCTCTCCTTGGTGGTGGCGTAGCGTGGCCACTGGATTCAGGGGCGGAGTCAGGTCCCAGCGCTGAAAACAGTGCCAGGACCTCTGCACATGCGCGCTTGAGTGTGCGCGCATGCGCAGTAGCTCGTCACCCCCAGAATCTGTGAGTGCTCTGCAGGCTGTGTGGGAGGGGCCGAAGTGCGCCACCCTATCCCGGGCTGAATGGTCTCCCTCATCGGCGGCCCGCTGCCTTCCCGGGCCGTGTTTTGGTAGGACTTCTATTTTTTATTTGTTATTGATTGATTATTACTTTGGTCTTGGTGCTTTAGGTGTAGGGTTCCTTCTATTTTTTATTTGTTAATTAATTGCTTATTACTTTTTGTGCTTTGTTTAGAGCTTTGAAAATCTTTGTGCTAGGTGTAGGTCCTCTCAGCTTCCTTGTATTTTTTTATTTGTTATTGAATGCTTATTTTTGTGCTGTGTTTAGTGCTTGGTGTTTTAAAATGTACTTACCTGTGCTGATTTCTTAACTCTCCGCACGGGTTTTCTGTGCGGACCACAAGTGGCCACATACACTGGCCTAAGTTAGTTTGGAGTAACTATTAGCTATCCAAACTGGCTTAAATGGCCAAAACAGGTGTCGGTGGTTGGTAACGCCACCTTTTGGAAAAAAAAACTAAACTAAAAGAATCCTAACTTAACTCACGTGCACTGGCGCAAATTAAATGTGCAGAATGGGGATTTTTAAGATACTCCAGAAAAATCAAGTTGGTCCAAAAAAAAGGAGCAACTCCTGGCCAAATCTGGGCCTTTTTTAGTGTCCTCTACCTTAAAGACTGATACAAAATATTTGTTCCGAGTTTCTGCCATCTCCATGTTCTCCATCACTAATTCCTTGGTTTCGTCCTCTAAGGGACCAACATTTACTTTCGCCACTCTTTTCCTTATTATATACCTGTAGAAACTCTTGCTATCTGTTTTTATATTTTGTGCTAGTATTTATTACATTAATACAATACAGTAGCAATAATCTTTATGAGCCAGATCTTAGACTTCTAAAGACAACGAGGACACAATTCAATTCAATTGAAGGTTAACCTCACAGGACACTAAGGTGGAGTTTCTGAATTTGCATTCCAGGCATGAGGCTTCATGCATCAGAATTGCATATCAGAAATCTGGATGCAAGGGTCTGGGGACCCTTAATGTTAATGGCCAGAAAATTTTGTGGGGTCCACTGATCCCAATGCCCAGATTCCGGATAGACGCTCCCAATACGAACCTCTATGTAGGGAGTACAAATTTAGAAACTTGCCCTTACAATCTGGAACCCGCTGCCTGAAAGGGTGGAGGAAGCAGATTCAATAATAACTTTGAAAAGGGATTTGGATACGTACTTCAAAAGGAAACATTTGGATGGTTATGAAAAAAAAGAAAGACTGGCATTCATGACCACAGGATGTCCCAAAGCGCTTTACAGTCAATAATGTACGAGGGTTGTCACTGTTGTATTGTAAGAAATGCAGCAGCCAATTTGCTCACAGCAAGCTCCCACAAACAGCAATGTGATAATTACCAGATAAACTGTTTTTGTTATGTTAGTTGAGGGATAAATATTGGCCAGGACACCGGGGATAACGCCCCTGCTCTTCTTCAAAATAGTGGTGTGGGATCTTGTACGTCCACTTGAGCGAGCAGACGGGGCCTCAGTTTAGGGGGGAAAGATCAGGGGAGCTGGGAGACCAAGGAAAGATGGCCAGAATGGTCTCCTGTGCTGTATGATTCTATAATATCAGTCATTATAATTTTCTACATTTGGGTCAGGCAGTGATTTTTAAGTTTACAGAAGCAGAAAAACAATATCCTGTCTCAAATGATGTCAGAAATTGTCATTAATATTAAAAAACTCAGTTTGCATATTTCTAAAAATGTTTGAATATGCCACTTGTTCCACTTTTTAATACATATAAATTTGTTGGGCCATTTTCCCAGACTGTAGATCTAAATCTGGTTCTCGTAATTTGGACTCCGTCACATGAGAGTTGATTTTGTGAATGGACTTTCTGGTGTGGAGCCTCACCCACAGTGAGCGCATATCGGGAAATCACAGGCACACTCCCTGTGAATTTCCATCTGATCATTTAAATTTTTACCTGTTCTTCCAAGCCTATAATGATAGAAAAACATGTGCTGGATTTTCGGCTTTTAGAATTTTGGGGCATTAATGACGGCGGAGTAGTCCTGATACCGGCTTGAAAATGTTTGCGCCACAGTCAGCAAAATTGGGCAGCTGGGCCCTGAGTGTGGGGCAGAGCACTAAGGGAAGCATTGCACACCTCTCAGAATTCTAGGCTGGCTGAGCATGCAAAAATACCAAGCGAAAAAGCTGGCCCGGGAGCTCTCTAAGCGAGGTCTAGGGAGAAAACAAAACCTGAAAAGAAACCACCAAATTCCCAATTCATAGCCCACACCACCACAACATAAATCGCAAAAAATAAAAATAAAAAACAATCACACTTACCTGAGGTCGACATTACTTCCCTCCCTGCAACCGCTACAGCTCGGACCGCCCGCTTTCACAGGCGGTCCCAGCACGGCGCTCCACGCAGCGCTACAGGTTGGACGGGAGTCAAAAATAGAACCGATGTCACAACCAGAGGCGTTGCACACCGGCTCGCCTCTTCCGGGTGGTAATGCTCCACGCCCCGCCGAAACCAGCCCCAAAAACCCCACCCAGAAGAGCTCACCGCCGCCATTGCCTCCGGGGTGAAAACAAACGCGGACAGCAGCAGAAAATCCAGCCCCAAATGTTACAATGCTGGCTCTAGCAGAGCTTGCATTGCAATATACACTGGGCCCGTAATTCAGTACCGCTGGAAAGCTGGTGCTCCCCCCACTGTTTTGTGGCCATTAGCGACAAAATTCTTGAGTGGCTGGACCAACCCATATTCAGCTCCAAAAGTGATCAAATGGGTTCCAGCACTAATGAATCCTTCCAAAGTGAATTTTTCAGTGGTGTGGCTGTTTTAATTTGAGCATTATCACCACTGAGAAATTCAGCATGCAGTGAAGGGTTTCTAATGAGCCAGCCAGGGTTTGCAGCAAGGCCCTGAGAGGAGAAGATGTTTGGAAAGAGGTTGGAAGGATGGCTGGTGTAAGAGGTGCAAGGAGAGCCAACAGGTTCACTGATATGGAGCTGGAGACACTGATGGACGCTGTGGAGGACAGAAGACGAATACTGTTTCCTGACTTGGGGAGACCTGGCAGACAAGCAGTAGATAATGCATGGAGGGAGATTGAAGGGAAGGTGTCCATCACCTCCATATATGTGAGGATGTACCTTCCCAGGAGGCTGTTGGCCAGTCTGCACCCGACCCTTCCAGGATGGCGTTGGGTCGACACCTCATAGCTCTGGGTGACGGGGATCCTCCTCCTCCTCAGTTGATACTGCTGGCCCGACCTCCAGCATCTGTCCCCTCATGATGACCAGATTATTCAGCATGCAGCAGACCACGACGATCATGGAGACGTGTTGATGAGAGTACTGCAAGGTGCCACCAGAACGGTCCAGGCACCGGAATCTCTACTTAAGGATGCCTATGTTTGATGGTACACCTGATGACACAATGAGCATCACTGTATGCATACTCTGGCGCTGTCCTGGGGTTCCGCGGAGGAGTGAGCAGCCAAGTGGACAGAGGATATCCCTTGTCCCCAAGCAGCCAACCGCAATCCTGAAGACGGCGGGCACACTGGTCTGGCGCAGAATGAACAAATCAGGGCTGCTGCCCCCCTTGCCCACTGCCTGTCTGCTAACAGAGATGCCTTCTCCTGCGTGCCGCGCTGCTTCTGACCAGGTGTACCAGGTGTCGCCCACCCAACACTCCTCCCATCCTCAGGGTGAACCCTGCCAAGCAGGTCTCTGCAGCCCACAGGATTCCACTAAAGAATCAGACCTGAAAGTTGTACAAAAGTACAGGGGTATGTGCAAACCTCTGAGCAGCACTCAGTAGGTTTAATGGAGCCAAAACAATTAATAAAACTATATCAAAAGATAAATACTGCGGAAAATGAAATAAAAACACTAATAAGTAATGAAACTATTTACCTACCAAATGGCCCCAGAGGTGTTGCGTTCGAGCACTGCATCGAAAACCTCGTGGGGGCACTGCCGGGAAAAGTCCTACCTTTTCCTCAGTGGCTTTTCAGCGGCCTGCAGGCTGCAGAGCTCACCGCTGGAAACTTACCTTTACAGCGGCTTCACTGCGCCGTTTCCAGCGGAAGTGAACACCGCTCAAATCCCCCCCGAGCTGAATATGGCTCGGAGAGGAAAAAGCACCCGACCGCGGCGGCCGATCGATTTTTTCGATCGACCGCCCAAACTCCGCGGTAGCCGTTCCTTCGGGGACGGTGAATTTCGGGCCCTCTGTATCGTGTTTTGTGGATGCATGTGTGCCTGAGACTGAGCAGGGTGGGGCAGAGCATAACAAGACCAGGTTATTTTCTATTTTCCTGCCAGTCATTTCAGATCTCCCTTCTCTGGCAGAAGACACCCTTCTTTTGCTTCACTACACCTTGTGGACAACATCCATAAATATGTCCATGTGCTTTCAGAAACCCTCTATCGGTGAGTAATAGTGTGAGCACCTTTTTCCTTTTCCTTCAGTTCACAGGAAAGAGAAACCTTTTATGTCTGCTGTTGCCCTTTTAACCAGCCGCACCAGTGTAAAGTCCTGTCCCCTCAGTACAGATTCACACGAGGCATATAGTGAAGTCAAGGTCACTCTGGATCTGTACCTTTTATTTCACAGCTCTGGAATGCTGCATTTGCCTGAGACCTGTGCTTATATACCTGTCTCTTGCAAGTGCACCCCCGGTGGTAAGGTATGCTGGTGGTTACAGGTCATATCTTATTACAGTCATGTATAGCATGTTAGGATACAGTTATATATAATAATGTAAGATACATGACATCACCCTCCCCCAAGGTCTTATTGTTTTTATAAGTTCAGTCTCTCAGGTGGTCTACGCTCTCGTGTGGAGCGTCTGAGTTGTGGTTCAGTTGTTTGCCTTGGTGTCTGTTTTTCTTTGGGTGTGGTTACTGGTATCTCGCCTGAGCTGTCTGTTTCGATTGGTGTGGTTGTTGTTGACTCGCCTGGGTTGTCTGTTTCGATTGGTGTGATTGTTGTTGACTCACCTGGGCTGTCTGTTGGGATTGCCCTTTCCTCAGGTTGTTCCCTCTGTCTGTCCACCAGGGTGTGGTGCGAGTTCCACATTGTAGTCTGCCTCTGGTTCCGCAGTGCTGTTGGTAAATCTGCTTTTGACTTGGTCTACATGCCTCCGGCAGGTTTTGCCATTGTCCATTTGTACGACCAGTAACCTGTTTCCTTCCTTGCCCGTTACTGTCCCTGCAAGCCATTTGGGACCCCTGCCATAGTTTAGTACAAACACTTTGTCCCCTATCTCATTCCATTTCCCTGTCGAATTTCTGTCATGGTACTCAGTCAGCTTACGGCGCTTTGCCTCAACGATTTCATGCATGTCTGGGAGGATTAATGAGAGCCTTGTTTTTAAAGTCCTTTTCATCAACAGTTGCGCGGGGGGATCCCAGTCAGTGAGTGCGGACGAGATTTGTACGCCAACAGCAGTCGCGACAGGCGACCCTGCAGCGTGGGACCTTGGATTTTAAGCATGCCTTGTTTAATGATTTGCACTGCTCTCTCCGCCTGGCCGTTGGAGGCCGGCTTGAACAGTGCCGTCTTGACGTGATTTATGCCGTGGTCAATTATAAAGTCTTGGAATTCTGCGCTGGTGAAGCACGGACCATTGTCACTGACTAATATGTCAGGGATTCCGTGCGTTGCAAACATGGTTACGAGGCTCTCCACAGTGGTGGAGGTTGTTCTCGAGTTTAAAATGGTGCATTCGATCCACTTTGAAAATGCATCTACAACTACGAGGAACATTTTGCCCATGAATGGGTCTGCATGGGCCTACGTGCACCCGTGACCACGGTTTGGGAGGCCAGGGCCAGGGGCTCTGTGGAGCCTCCCTGGGGGCATTGCTGAGTTGGGCACAAATGGTGCACCTTCGGACGCAGAGCTCCAAGTCCGTGTCAATACCAGGCCACCAGACGTGGGATCTGGCAATGGCCTTCATGAGAATGATTCCCGGATGCTCGCGGTGTAGCTCCCGGACAAATGCCTCTCTGCCTCGCAGAGGCATGACTACTCGGCTACCCCACATCAGGCAGTCTGCTTGTAGTGATAGCTCATGCATGCGCCTGTGAAAGGGTTTTAATTCCTCGGGGCAGGCATCACAAGCCTCTGCCCAGTCACCGGTTAGGACACATCTTTTTACTAAGGATAACGTGGGGTCGCTGGCAGTCCAGGCTCTGATTTGGCGAGCCGTCATAGGCGAATCTGTGGACTCAAAGGCATTGATTGCCATGACTATCTCACAGTCCTGTTCGTCAGACTCTTCCGGGGTTGCCAGGGGTAGCCTGCTGAGCGCGTCGGCACAGTTGTCTGTGCCTGGTCTGTGCCTTATGGTATAGTCGTAGGGCGCCAGCATGAGTGCCCACTGTTGAATTCGCGCCGAGGCGTTGGCGTTTATTGCCTTGCTCTCGGATAGGAGGGACGTGAGGGGCTTGTGGTGGGTTTCTAACACGAACTTGGCCCCGAAAAGGTATTGGTGCATGCTATGGGTTGTAATTTGCCCGCACTATTGACATGTTGCAAAACGCACCCGACCCCATACGCTGACGCATCGCATGTGAGAACTAGCTTTTTACCTGAGTCAAAGAAAGTCAAAACACTGTTGGAACACAGAAGGTTGCATGCCTTATTGAAGGCGCGTTCCTGGGCGTCCCCCTAAAACCAATCGCACCCCTTCCTGAGTAGCATGTGGAGAGGCTCCAGCAGCTTGCATTAAGTTCTGCATAAAGTTCCCAAAGTAATTGAGTAGCCTGAGAAAGGGGCACGCAGTTGAGACATTCCGGGGCCTGGGTGCCAGGCGAATTGCTTCTGTTTTGGACTCTGTTGGGCGGATTCCATCAGCGGCAATCCTTCTGCCCAAAAATTCAACCTCGGGTGCGAGAAACAGGCACTTGGATTTCTTGACTCGTAGGCCTACCCGATCCAACCGCTTTAGTACTTCCTCCAAATTACGGAGATGGGAGTCGGTGTCCTTGCCCATGATAAGTATGTCGTCTTGAAATACAACCATCCCCAGGATGGACTTGAGCAGACTCTCCATGTTGCGCTGGAATATGGCAGCTGCCGACCTGATGCCGAATGGGCATCGATTGTACATGAAAAGGCCTCGATGTGTGTTGATGGTGGTGAGTAGCTTGGATTCCTCGGTCAATTCTTGCGTCATATACGCAGATGTGAGGTCTAATTTTGAGAAAAGTTTACCTCCAGCCAATATGGTAAATAAGTCCTCCGGTCTGGGCAGCGGGTATTGGTCCTGCAGGGAGACTCTGTTTATGATAGATTTGTAGTCGCCACAGATTCGTACGGATCCATCAGGCTTCATGACTGGGACGATGGGACTTTCCTAGTCGCTAAATTCCACAGGTGATATAATGCCTTCCCGCAGAAGCCTGTCTAGTTTGTGTTCAATTTTTTCCCTCATCTGGCCTTGTGATGGACCGGTCCAGCATCCTGTGTGATGTAGATTTTGACTTTGGCCCCTTTGAAAGTGCCCAGACCTGGCTGAAAGAGATGTTCAAATCGCTTTATAACTGTTGAGCAGGAGGTCCGTTCCTCTAATGACATGGCATGGACATCATCCCATTTCCAGTTTAGTTTTGTCAGCCAGCTTCTCCCCAGCAGTGCTGGGGGGTCTCCGGGGACAATCCACAGGGGAAGTCGGTTCACTGTCCCTTTGTGTGTGACAGAGAGCATGGCGCTGCCGAGGACTGGTACGATTTCTTTGGTATAGATCCTTAGTTTGGTGTCGACCCTTGTGAGTTTTGGTCTGTCTCTTTTATGCGGTCAAATTGTTGAGTGCCCATGAAAGATTGACTCGCTCCTGTATCCAGCTCCATGTTGACAGATATCCCATTGAGTAGGACCCTCATCATTATCGGAGACATCCTGTCGTAGGAGCAGCGGCCATTGATCATGTTGACCTGCTGTACATCGGTGTCCCGAGTACTGTCCCCACTGTCTTCTGGTCCGCTTTCCGACCCATCCGATTCGTACACCAGCCGAGCTGCCATTTTTTTACACATGCGGGCCAAATGCCCTGTATATTCACAGTTCCTGCAAACATTCCCTTGACGAGTGCCCACCCCCACACCTCCAGCACAGACTGCTTGCAAAGAATGAGCTGCGTCTGGCAGATCTCTCTTGAGCTTCTCTCAGTTTGTAGTTGATTGCTCGCATTGTGGGTTGATGAGGTGTGAACGGCCGTTCCTGTGGCCCTTGATGGCTTCTGTTGCCACTGCTTGCTGTCTAAAGCCTGTTCTGCCGGTTTTGTCTGTGTGTAGGGGTAGCAGCTTTTCTAATGCAGTGAACTCCTTGTTCCATTATTTCGTTAGTTGTCGTACCTGCATTGTAAATCAACCTCGTTTCTTCTTCCCCTACCAAGAACGTCTGTGCAACCAGTGCTGCTGCCTCTAAGATCAGGTTCTTGGTCTCTTTGAGCTTTCGGAATAGGCCTGCGTGGCCTATTCCTTCAATGAAAAAGTCTCTCAGCATTTCTCTCCTCAGTTCATCGGAGAACTCACATAAACTAGCCACCCTCCGAAGTTCCGCCACAAAGTCGGGTATGCTCTGGCCCACACAGCGTCTGTAGTTGTAGAACCTGTGTCTGGCCATGTGTAGGCTGCTCGCTGGCTTCAGGTGGTCTCTTACCAGTGTGCTCAATTCTTCAAACGACTTCCTTGCTGGTTTCTCAGGTGCCAACAGATCCTTCATTAAAGCGTATGTTTTCGAGCCACAGCTGGTCAAGAGATGGGCTCTTCTCTTGTCTGCCGTATCGTCGCTTAACCAGTCTTTGGTTACAAAGCTTTGCTGGAGTCTTTCTATAAAGTCCTCCCAATTGTCTCCCGCATTGTACTTTTCATCTGATCTGTTGTTCGCCATTATGTGGATTCTGTAATCTCGTAACCCGTCGCCACTGTAAAGTCCTGTCCCCTCAGTATAGATTCACACGAGGAATGTAGTGAAGTCAAGGTCACTCTGGACCTGCACCTTTATTTCACAGCTCTGGAATGCTGCACTTGCCTGAGACCTATCCTTATATACCTGTCTCTTGCAAGTGCACCCCCGGTAGTAAGGTATGCTGGTGGTTACAGGTCATATCTTATTACAGTCATGGATAGCATGTTGGGATACAGTTATATATAATAATGTAAGATACATGACAACCAGGGTTTTAAATTTCCTCATCAGTGCTTGCGTGCGAGCTCCCACAGATAGTCCGTTAGGCGTGGGGGGGAGGCGGGAGCCCACCATTAATATATAATTAGCAGCAAGACAGGTAGTCCTGATAGGACCACTCTCCCTTCCCAGGTATCAAGCTTTCCCCCTCCAGTCTCATTTTTGTGTGTACATTTCAAATTATTAGAGGGCTCGTCAAACCACGAACTGTATCCAGACGGAGCTAGATTTATAATGAACTCAACTCTGTAAAGCTAAATCTGTAGTGGGGAAAATCTGTTTCCTTCTCTCAGCCTTGGATTGGAAATGCCTTTAAGTCCTAGACAATATTAAAGGGAATATTGTAATGAACCTATAGATTTATGGATGATGCCTACGAGTGAGGCAGCTCCTTGTTGGCATTCAAGGGCACGCTCCCCATGAAGAGTCATCCAAAATGTCTGGCAGGAGATAACTGACAGGGTGATTACTCTTTGCAATACCTAATGGCACTGCTTTCCATTTACAGAATACTTGTGTGGTGCATGTGGCTTTTATTACATGGCTGGTGTTGCTGTTCAGAATGCAACCGTCAGTGTGGCAAACTGAGTCTGTTGCATCTATAAAATTTAAAACTCAGAATATAAGACAGTGACTTTTGCAGCTGATCTTGATAGTGTTCTCTTCTAGCCAGTTGGTCATAATGATATTTTCAGGACTTGCAGAGTAACACTTAGGTTTTATTATTAGCAACGCTGCGAATTTTATAAAAATGACGTTGTGCAAATTGGGGATCCGTGTTTCGAGTTCAGGCGATCAGTTCTTTCCTCTTTCAAATTTCTTCCTGCCTCTTCGGAAGAAATTACTGCCTATTGAGCATTTGTCCGTGGAAACCAGCGGCCCTTCAGTACCTCAACTAACTGACCATTCTTCACCTATGAATATGTGGACAGTGGTTATTGGTAGACATTCAACCACGGACTGCATCACTACCAGGCCTGGCTTTAACACATTTGGGGGGGGCGGGGTGCAAAATTGCCCTTCGCCCCAAATGGTATGGATAATTCGAATTAAATGATTATTCTTTGCCCGAATCCTTGGGGCAGAGAATAGAGGGATTTTGGCCTCTTAAACTTTTTCAAATTGTCCTCATATGACAGTCCAGCCATCCCTAGAATCAGTCTGGTGAACCTTCGCTGCACTCCCTCAATAGCAAGAACGTCCTTCCTCAGATTAGGAGACCATAACTGAACACAATATTCCAGGTGAGGCCTCACTAAAGCCCTGTACAACTGCAGTAAGACCTCCCTGTTCCCTACTCAAATCCCCTAGCTATGAAGGCCAGCATACCATTTGCCTTCTTCACCTCCTGCTGTACCTGCATGCCAACTTTCAATGACTGATGAACCATGACACCCAGGTCTCGTTGCACCTCCCCTTTCCCTAATCTGCCACCATTCAGTTAATATTCTGCCTTCGTGTTTTTGCCCCCAAAATGGATAACCTCACATTTATCCACATTATACTGCATCTGCCATGCATTTGCCCACTCACCTAACCCGTCCAAGTCACCCTGCAGCCTCTTAGCATCCTCCTCGCAGCTCACACAGCCACCCAGTTTAGTGTCATCGACAAACTTGGAGATATTACACTCAATTCCTTCATCTAAATCGTTAATGTATATTGTAAAGAGCTGGGATCCCAGCACTGAGCCCTGCGGCACTCCACTATTTACTGCCTGCCATTCTGAAAAGGACTCATTTATCCCGACTCTCTGCTTCCTGTCTGCCAACCAGTTCTCTATCCATGTCAGTACATTACCCCCAATACCATGCACTTTGATTTTGCACACCAATCTCTTGTGCGGGACCTTGTCAAAAGCCTTTTGAAAGTCCAAATACTCCACATCCACTGGTTCTCCCTTTTCCACTCTGCTAGTTACATCCTCAAAAAATTCCAGAGGATTCGTCAAGCATGATTTCCCTTTCATAAATCCATGCTGACTTGAACCGATCCTATCACTGCTTTTCAAATGCGCTGCTATTTCATCCTTAATGATTGATTCCAACATTTTCCCCACTACTGATATCAGGCTAACCAGTCTATAATTAACCGATTTCTTTCTCCCTCCCTTTTTAAAAAGTGGTGTTACATTAGCTACCCTCCAGTCTATCGGAACTGATCCAGAGTCGATAGACTGTTGGAAAATGATCATCAATGCATTCACTATTTCTAGGGCCATTTCCTTAAGTACTCTGGGATGCAGACTATCAGGCCCCGGGGATTTATCGGCTTTCAATCCCATCAATTTCCCGAACACAATTTCGTGCCGAATAAGGATATCCTTCAGTTCCTCGTTCTCACGAGATCCACTGTCCCCTAGTACATTTGTAAGGTTATTTGTGTCTTCCTTTGTGAAGACAGAACTAAAGTATTTGTTCAATTGGTCTGCCATTTCTTTATTCCCCATTATAAATTCACCTGAATCCGACTGCAAGGGATAGCCTGGTTTGAGGTGGTAATACCGTCTGGTTACTAATTTTAGTGCCAGTCGATGTTTACCGCCTCCAACTGGGATATTTTTAATGCCCCTGAGGGAAGCGTTGCACAATCGTTTTAGGGCGCTAAAGGCCCATTGTGGGCGGTAACGCTACTTAACTGGGATACCGGCATCCTAGCACCTAAAGAGGTGAGGTCGACCATCTGAAACCTACAAAAAAAATGGAATGAATGCTCCCAATAGCCTTCCGCAGGTAAGAGAGGTAAGTAAATTGTTAAAAACATGACTCTCGACACTTAGCTCTTCATTCCCTGCGATATCGCCCCGGGATTCTCTGTGCACCGCCTGTTGGGAGTAGCGGCAGCCGATACAGTAGACGAAAGCAGTCATTTTGGAAAATGGGTCGCAAAGGGGGCGTTGCACAATCTTGACGTCACCAAGTGGGCGACGCTAGAGTGCGCAGCGTAAAATGGCAGCGCCGCCGACAAACCACCGGTGAAGTTCGCGGCATGGCGCTTGGGCGGTAGGTGCTTCGCGGCCCGTTAGCTCGGGCACTAACAGGTGGCACGAAGCCAATGAATTTTTAGCCTTAAAAGTTGAATTAAAAACTCATGAACAAATACATATTGTATAATTAAAAACAATACGAATTATTTCAAGATTAACCGATACATGGCATTTGAGTGACATATATAAACTGTTTAGTTGCCCCTATCATAATTTATACTATAGTCTCGATTAGACTACAACTTTGCAACATCTACTTATATTATTATTTATCACTAATACGGTAGAAGCCACTTAAGTGCGAACATCCATCAATGTGGAGACAAATGTCTCCTTATTCAATTATTCCTATTAAGCAAATAATGTCCAATGTGGGAAATGAATTAGTTTCTTTTGTAAATGTGGCCCTTAGTGAAACATCTCCATAACCGGTTCTGGGAGAGGTGGGACCAGTACAAACCGGACAGTCTGCACCAGTGTTTGCTCGTGCTGTTGGGGAGGAGTTAAACTAACATGGCAGGGGGATGGGAACCTATGCGGAGAGACAGAGGGAAATAAAATGGAGGTAGAAGCAAAAGATAAAAAGGAGAATAGTAAAAGTGGACGGCAGAGAAACCCAAGACAAAATCAAAAAGGGCCACATTACAGAAAAATTCTGAAGGATCAAAGGGTGTTAAAAAGACAAACCTACAGGTTCTGTGCCTCAATGCGAGGAGTATTCGGAATAAGGTGGATGAATTAACTGCACAGAGAGCAGTTAATGGATATGATGTAATTGGCATCACGGAGACATGGCTCCATGGTGACCAAGGCTGGGAATTCAACATCCAGGGGTATTCAACATTTAGGAAGGATAGGCAGAGAGGAAAAGGAGGCAGGGTGGCGTTGCTGGTTAAAGAGGAAATTAATGCAATAGTAAGGAGGGACATTAGCCTGGATGATGTGGAATCACTTTGGGTGGAGCTGCGGAAGTCCAAAGGGCAGAAAACGCTAGTGGGAGTTGTGTACAGGCCACCAAATAGTAGCAGTGAGGTTGGGGACATCATCAAACAAGAAATAAGGGATGTGTGCAATAAAGTTACAGCAGTTATCATGGGTGACTTTAATCTACATATTGATTGGGCTAACCAAACCGGTAGCAATGCGGTGGAGGAGGATTTCCTGGAGTGTATTAGGGATGGTTTTCCAGACCAATATGTCGAGGAACCAACTAGAGAGCTGGCCATCCTAGACTGGGTGATGTGTAATGAGAAGGGACTAATTAGCAATCTTGTTGTGCGAGGCCCTTGGGGAAGAGTGATCATAATATGGTGGAATTCTTTATTTAGATGGAGAGTGACACAGTTAATTCGGAAACTAGAGTCCTGAACTTAAGGAAAGGTAACTTCGATGGTATGAGGCGTGAATTGGCTAGAATAGACTGGCAAAGGAAACTTAAAGGGTTGACGGTGGATAAGCAATGACAAACATTTGAAGATCACATGGATGAACTTCAGCAAATGTACATTCCTGTCTGGAGTAAAAATAAAACGGGGAAGGTGGCTCAACCATGGCTAACAAGGGAAATTGAGGATAGTGTTAAATCCAAGGAAGAGTCATAGAAACTGGCTAGAAAAAGCAACAAACCTGAGGACTGGGAGAAATTTAGAATTCAACAGAGGAAGACTAAGGGTTTAATTAAGAGGGGAAAAATAGAGTACGAGAGGAAATATGCAGTGAACATAAAACCTGACTTCAAAAGCTTCTATAAATATGTGAAGAGAAAAAGTTTAGTAAAGACAAACGTAGGTCCCTTGCAGTCGGATTCAGGTGAATTTATAATGGGGAATAAAGAAATGGCAGACCAATTGAACAAATACTTTAGTTCTGTCTTCACAAAGGAAGACACAAATAACCTTACAAATGTACTAGGGGACAGTGGATCTCGTGAGAACGAGGAACTGAAGGATATCCTTATTAGGCACGAAATTGTGTTCGGGAAATTGATGGGATTGAAGGCCGATAAATCCCCGGGGCCTGATAGTCTGCATCCCAGAGTACTTAAGGAAGTGGCCCTAGAAATAGTGAATGCATTGATGATCATTTTCCAACAGTCTATCGACTCTGGATCAGTTCCTATGGACTGGAGGTTAGCTAATGTAACACCACTTTTTAAAAAAGGAGGGAGAGAAAACGGGTAATTATAGACCGGTTAGCCTGACATCAGTAGTGGGGAAAATGTTGGAATCAATCATTAAGGATGAAATAGCAGCACATTTGGAAAGCAGTGACAGGATCGGGAATTTTTTGAGGATGTAACTAGTAGAGTGTCCAAGGGAGAACCAGTGGATGTGGTGTATTTGGACTTTCTAAAAGCTTTTGGCAAGGTCCCGCACAAGAGATTGGTGTGCAAAATCAAAGCACATGGTATTGGGGGTAATATACTGACGTGGATAGAGAACTGGTTGGCAGACAGGAAGCAGAGAGTCGGGATAAACGGGTCCTTTTCAGAATGGCAGGCAGTGACTAGTGGAGTGCTGCAGGGTTCAGTGCTGGGACCCCAGCGCTTTACAATATACATTAACGATTTAGATGAAGGAATTGAGTGTAATATCTCCAAGTTTGCGGATGACACTAAACTGGGTGGCGGTGTGAGCTGTGAGGAGGATGCTAAGAGGCTGCAGGGTGACTTGGACAGGTTCGCTGAGTGGGCAAATGCATGGCAGATGCAGTATAATGTGGATAAATGTGAGGTTATCCATTTTGGGGGCAAAAACACGAAGGCAGAATATTAACTGGATGGTGGCAGATTAGGAAAAGGGGAGGTACAAAGAGACCTGGGTGTCATGGTTCATCAGTCACTGAAAGTGGGCACGCAGGTACAGCAGGCGGTGAAGAAGGCAAATGGTATGTTAGCCTTCATAGCTAGGGGATTTGAGTATAGGAGCAGGGAGGTCTTACTGCAGTTGTACAGGGCCTTAGTGAGACCTCACCTGGAATATTGTGTTCAGTTTTGGTCTCCTAATCTGAGGAAGGATGTTATTGCTATTGAGGGAGTGCAGCGAAGGTTCACCAGACTGATTCCAGGGATGGTTGGACTGTCATATGAGGAGAGACTGGATCAACTGGACCTTTATTCACTGGAGTTTAGAAGGATGAGAAGGGATCTCATAGAAACGTATAAAATTCTGACGGGACTGGACAGGTTAGATGCGGGAAGAATGTTCCCGATGTTGGGGAAGTCCAGAATCAGGGGACATAGTGTTAGGATAAGGGGTAGGCCATTTAGGACTGAGCTGAGGAGAAACTTCTTCACTCAGAGAGTTGTTAACCTGTGGAATTCCCTGCCGCAGAGAGTTGTTGATGCCAGTTCATTGGATATATTCAAGAGGGAGTTAGATATGGCCCTTACGGCTAACGGGATCAAGGGGTATGGAGAGAAAGCAGGAAAGGGGTACTGAGGGAATGTTCAGCCATGATCTTATTGAATGGTGTTGCAGACTCGAAGGGCCGAATGGCCTACTCCTGCACCTATTTTCTATGTTTCTATATTTACACTGAATTACTCCAAACTGTTTTATAAAACAGGTCATAAAATCAAACACGAGGATTTTAGCTCTGAATTTGTTTCCTAAATTTCTTAATCAAACTGATTATTCTCAGCAGTATTTAGAAGACATACAGAGGTGAATGCATGAGATAGGAAAGATTTAAGCCATTAAAGCACAACAGTCAAAGTTAGGGGTGTGTCACATGATAAAGGCAGGCATGAAATGTCTTGCCAAGTGCTGTTAATATGAACACGTCTCAGCACTTTTGATATTTTTACTTGCTGGGGCTCGCTTTCAGAGAGGCTTAAGCCAAAACCTTAGGTGGTGCAGCAGAATTGTGCAAACCCCAAGCTTCATCGCCCAAAGAGCACTAAGTGTGCTCCTCGGCATATAAAATAGTCTGGAGTAATTGCAAGACTGGGATCTAATCTCTGCTTGAGATATGCACAATTGCTATACTCTGTTGCTTTATTTTAATAGACTATGACCCCCTTAGCTTAGATTTTCTGATTGGCAGTGTTTTAACCCTGTGGTTGACCTGTTTTAAATAAATCTAGGCTTTTGGTTTTAATGGCATTTACTTATTGGTATGCACTTGCTACAAGTTAAAAGAATCGTATTTATGTATAATATATTCCCACTTAAAATATGCCCTCCCTATGTTGGAGAATTTTAGTAAAGTGTTGGTTATGTAGATGCATTTTATATATTTCCATGTATAACATGCACTCCACTCAGTGTGTATTATTCTCAAAGCTTTATGGAATGAATTGCAGCAGCTTTGTATTTCCACACCTATCTGAATCCGAGTATCAGAGTCAATCTTTACCATTTCATTAACTTGTGTCGGGAAGGGAATTTCCAAGTGCTAGTTTCGCCTTATTTGTGCAGCATTTATTTAGGGTAATGCATTAATTAAGAGCAGAACATGTTGTTAGGGCTGCAGGTATGAATTAGATATTTGTAATATACTCCCTGCTGACCATTATTTCCTGGTAATTTAAGATACATCACTTGCCATTAATTCTTCAATATGGATGTTAGCATGCATTGATGACACAAAGGACACGGCCCATTTGTGTCGAGCATGGCATCCACCAATGCCAAAAAAGGATAGAGAGCTCAAAGCGTAATAAAGTTGCTCTTATAACACAATAACGCTATCCCCCATTGACTGCACGTACATCGAAGGCTGCATGACAGCAATTTTAGAGCTATTCCTGTTTTATAGGGCCCAAGTTTCCACATGATTTGCGCCTGATTTTTAGGAGCAACTGGTGGAGAACGGACTATCTTAGAAATCGCAATTCTCCACATTTATTTTTCTGCAGTTCTAGTCAGGTAGAACAGTTCTACTTTGGAACAGAATTTTTTCTTCAAAAGGGGGCGTGTCCGGCCACTGACGCCTGATTTGAAAGTTTCCACAGTGAAAACGTACTCCAAACTAAAGTAGAATGGAGCAAGTGAAGATTTTTGTAGAACTGAAAAAACCTGTTCTACACATTAAAAAATCAGGCGCAGGTTACAAATTAGGCGTCCAGAACGAGGTGGGGGGGGGAAGGGAAGTCATTAAATTCTATAATAAATCCTTATTTATACTTATACAAATATTATACAAATAAATCCAACCTGAATAAACATTTATAAGCAAAGAAAAGATTAACTAAACCATCTTCCTACCTGTGTGAAAGTGCTTCAGGCAGGCCTTTTGGGACCGAAGGCTGAACGGGCCGGCCCGAGATTTCAGGCAGGGCCCGTCCCCAGCACCAGATTTACAGGTAGGTGGTGTTGGGTTGGGTCGGGTCGGGGAGGTTCGGTTCGGGTCGGGGGGGGCGGCGGGGGGGAGAGAGAGAGATAGGGAGAGAGAGGGGGGAGGGAGAGCGCGGGGGGAGGGAGAGAGAGAGAAAGAGAGAGAGGGGGGGAGGGAGAGAGAGAGAGAGGGGGGGAGGGAGAGAGAGAGAGGGGGGGAGAGAGGGGGAGGTCAGGTCGGATCCAGTCCGGGAGCAGGAGTCGGGTCGGGTCTAGTGGGGTCGGGTCGGGGGGCGGGAGCGGGTGTCGGGTCTGGTCCGGAGGCGGGGGGGGGGCGGCGGGGAGTGAGTGTCGGGTCTGGTCGGAGGGGGGAGCAGGAGCTGGCCGTGGGAGGAGCCTTATTCACGCAGCCCCAGTGAGGCCATTCAGCCAGGGCTAGGGGCTGCGTGCTTCGGGCCCCTCCCACACAGTTCGGCGCCTGGAGCTACTGCACTTGCGTGCCCACTGTAGCGTGCATGTGCAGAGGTCCCGGCACTGTTTTCAGCGCAGGGACCTGGCTCCGCCCCCCCCCACAGCTCGTGCTGGCTGCGCCGAGGGCCAGAGGACCTGCAAGTAGGTGGAGAATACCGAGGATTTTTTTAGGCGCACTTTGTGGCGCGAAAAACGGGCGACCAGCTCGGAGGGGCGCCCATTTTTTTTCTTGTGGAAACTTGGGCCCATAGATTGTGACATTTGAACTGAGCATTGACTGAATTACTACTTTGTAATTAAACC
This sequence comes from Pristiophorus japonicus, assembly GCF_044704955.1. Lineage (NCBI taxonomy): Eukaryota > Metazoa > Chordata > Chondrichthyes > Pristiophoridae > Pristiophorus > Pristiophorus japonicus. Next base: position 278,546,989 of record NC_091977.1, on the reverse strand, counting down.
TGGTTATCCATTATTCCCTCTCTAGTATGTGCTGGCAATAGACTCCTCCCAATAATCAGCTTATTTTTTGATACATTTTCAATCATTATTCCTTCAGTGTGAGCATTCCAATATATCAATGGCACTGACTACTGATGGTCAGAACACACTAAGCCTAAACTGAATAAAACCATTCCATATTCTCTTCAGTGTATGATACTCTGGTGTAATTTCAAAACTGGAATTACATCTCCTCTTCAGATAACATTTTGAAACAGCAAGAGTTTTAATCTTGTACTTAAAAACACAATCTGAACCCCTCAATTGGATTGCTGCTTTGCAAACACTCCAGCTATCCATTATCCTCTATATATTCTGGCTTTAAGCAACAGTGTAAACACTGGCTTTCTTTTAGCCTGCAGCCTGTTTTTACAACAACATATATTGTGTGGAAGTGAACAGGAGTAGAGAAAGGTGGCTCCATCTTTTTTTCTCAATCTTGTGGCAAAGTGCTACATATTAATCCCTCAGCAACAAGCCAGGCGTTAAGCGATCTGCATTTGTGAAGTTGCTGTTGCAAAGTTGTGTCCAAGATGTGATGCAATCCCAACATAATACACTATTCAACTTTAACGATTCTTAAATAAAGTTTAATTTTGATGTAATAGTAAATTAAGCCTTTTTAAAAAATCTGTCCCAAGCCTGAAAAAAATTTCATTATTGAATTCAGGATTTAAGGTAAGTTTGCTGGTAATCATCAGGTGATTTAAAGCAGTGATGTAAATGGTGTCTAGCTGTATTGTAAAAGGATATCATTACCTCCTCCGACCTCGTGTAAAACAACTTTAATTAAAGTAGAAAGTGCTGGTGCAGGCGAATACGAGTTCAAAGTGCATCAGCCGTGACGGGGCAATTGAAGAATGAGTTATGAGTGACATTTATGTATAAAGGGCTTGTGACTGATCTTGTTATATTGGGTAGATGTGGATTCTGAAACTCCAGGCAATATTGAAGAATGTTACATTAAGTGACCCTAGATTCTGGCACTGAGATTAAATAGGTATGCAAAACTTTCCCCCCCCTTTTTTTGCTGATTTTTCTTCTCAGCCTTTGGTTCTAGTTCCCCTCCTCTCCTCAGCATGTGTGGAAATGGACACAGATGGACCTGACATGTGTTTACATGTAAAAAAGCTAAAAAAAATTCTGTGCACAATATTTTCAAAATAAGTAATACACTTATTTTATCGGGGAACGTTTGCAGAGCCTCTAATAGATGTTTAGCGATCTGCCTTTATAAGAAATTGATTTAGCTTGTAGGTAATGGAGAGTGCTATTCCTCCTGTTTGGCTGTTTCATTTTATTTCCTTAAATGGTGCCTTCCCCCGCCACAGCAAAGAGTAGTTATAGCTTTGCCATGCATATGAGTAAGACTAAACTGAAGAAGGTCTTATCTGCATGTGTTCTGAAAGGTGGGTTGTACCCACTGAAAAAGATATTGGCATGGTGGAGAGCATGAATTGACTCGCTCCTCCTCCTCCTATGATTTGTCCATGACCCTCCCAAACTTAAGCTCAAGTGGAAACTCCCTAATTTGCCTAGGATAACTGAGGGTGCCTGGGTGTAATTCCCATATGTAGCTGCAGAGGGAAAATAGGATTTGAGGGCAGCAAAGAGGGGAAAATTGAGCCCAAATTTTTTTTTAAATCGAGAACTCATTTCTATGACAATTCAATGTCATTGTGCGTGACTAAAACCATACAGTTCAAGAACCTCAATAGTTTGATTTACAAATTTTAATTTATGCTTTATCCTGCATTGAGTTGTGGAACTTGTTTTTTAGGGTCAAAGAAGAACAAAAACCTCAACAGCCACAGTAAGTAATAATCTCCGAATGTAGTGAGCTTGAAAACTTTTATCTTGCAGTGTGTCGCCCCTGTGCTTTCTGCACCTTCTAGGTATTAGCTATTCTTGATACCTTACTGGCTGCAGCTGTAGTGCATCATTTTGCTTCCTGATTGGCTGTAAGAGAGCTGGCTGCAGCTTCTTACATCATCCACATCCAGACTGGTTGTAGCTTTTTTTGCTCCCTGCACTTGGATTGGTTAAACATAAGCTGATATAATATTGCCCTACATTCTTACTTGCTGGATCTGATTGCAACTCTCATCCCCATTTGGCTGTAGCTTTACTTTCTTGCCTGTGTTGTTTAGGTGCAAAGGCACTGAGGCCAAACTTTAAGTGATTTGTTTCGTTGTTCAGTCACATTATTTGCTTATTTAAACAGGTGGTTTCCCTTTAGTGGGATCACTGAACTGGTAAATAACGTTCTTCAGCCACAACAAAAACAACAAAATGAGAAGGAACCCCAGGCGTAAGTAAGCTGCTGTATATAGTTTGAATTTGGTGCTTTTAACTTTTTCTGTCATAATGGGCAGTGTGTGACACTGGAAAGCCACGACTGGTCGCATAGAGTATAGCTACTGTACCTTGATTGTGTGGTCCAATTACTGTATATGTATGCACTATGTGATTTTTTTTTTCCTTTGAATATATTTCTACCCATATTTTTAACATTTGTTAAAGGAAAATTGCTTATAATTGCCATAAATCAAAAAATGGTTGAACAACAATCACTCCGCCTCTTCCTATAGACCCTGCAATACCGTTAGGGTGTACAGCAGGATGTTAGTATTTTTTTTGCAATGGTGATGTACATTTAGAAGCTATCTCCTCCCTTGGTGTATATTCTATGTGCAGGAATCCGTAAGGTCACCCATCTTCTGAACGGACTAATCCAGAATATTTTAGCCAGTAAGGATATTTGCAATGACTGTATTACAATAGACTCTGGCCGTACAACATCCAGGTAATCAATTGAATTAGTTCCCAAACTTGCACTAATTATGTCACCGTTATCAATCCTTTATTTGGATCATAATCATAAGCACTATCAGTGCTACTTTATGATTAATTTTAGTTATTCACTGAAATGTGTGTGCAAATAAACTAGATGTGGTAAAACCCACTCTTTTAACAACCACCAATGCTGATATTAAGTATCTTTAACATTTTTGTATCTAGATGCACACAGTGTGTCTCTGCTGGGACAAATAATTGCAAATAACATTTTGCAATGTTTATGAGAATGGATGCAATCTCAAGACTATAGCCTCAATGCTTCTTTGAGACACAAATGCATGAGGATTAAAATGTTTTAATCTTGGTCTCAAAGGTACAACCATAGTGTTCTTGCACACTTGCCATTATCTGGTGATGAGCATCAAACTCAGTCTGAATCTGTTTTGTAGAAAAATTTGAATATTAAGGGGGAAAAACATCAACATTGCCTCTACGCGGCTATAGATGTGACTTTTTTTTAAAGTAGCCGACATGTGCAGCGACAAATGTCCATCTGCACAGCCACAACACTATTTTCTGTGGTCTCAGTGTTTTCACTCTGCGAATGATGACAGGTGCCTATGTCTGGGATTGACTGCTGCTGCAAAGGTAGGTGATTTTTTCAAATATTTTTTGCTATTGATATTGTGGATTTTTTCATTCTTTTTTTTAGACAATCTGTTGGGAGAGTACATGTTCAGTCATTGATGTATGTGTGTGTGTGTGTAGCAAAATGTGTTAAGTATCTAATTACTGGTGATCTCATGGACATGAATGAATACATCTGTTTTCTGCTGATTTAGTGGGATTGGGAGCAACAGTTTGCTCTCTAACCCAGGGGTGCTGAGGCCAGTGGTAGCACCCCAGCTGAAAGCAGCTCACTCAACACAGACCGCAGGTCAAAGTTAGGACCTCGCTGGATTGTGTGACTCCGCTAATCATCCAAACCCTCTTACAACTGGGTTATGTCTACATTCCATCTACTACCTGTTCAGTATGGTTTTAATTATCACTGATAACATAGTAGGAAAAAAAAATTCCTTCTAAGAAAATTATCAAGAAGAGAACTAATGTTATGGACTATAAAAGTGAAGTAAATCAATTTTAGTTTGCATGTATCTAATGATCTGTTTGCACCAGAACTGAACTTCTGACCCCATATTCTCTCCGGCACAAAGACCCACTACTTCTCCTCAACATTGCCCACCTCTTCCCCTGTCTCAGCCCATTCGCTGCTGATTATAGCTGTCGTTGGATCTGCTGTCCCAGGCTCCATTTGATTAGTGTAATGCATGCACCTGTGAGCATGCTCACAGGCATTGTGAGTGGCTTAGCCAGCCAGTCATGTGATGTTCACAACACTCAATAAAACCACAGTCAGTTGGGTCTGGGTCATCAACAATGAGGTATGCAGTTGTGAGCCTAATGGAAGAACTGGTAATGTGTGGTGTGATTGTTAAACCTTTGATAATAAACCAACTAGTTTTTAATAGCAATGTGTTGCTATGAATTCTTAAGCAAAGAACCCGTGGAGCAAATATATTACAGTTAGAAATCTGCAACTTTGCTAATTGTCTGTCAATGCAAGGAATGTTCACCTCTGTCTGCAGATGCAAGTGTGCAGGTACTGACTTGTGGCCATCTCTCAAGCATCTGACATGCCTGACATCACTCCTTAGGTCATCCTGTTCTTTCAATAATGGAGATGGGGAAATTCCCATTGGGAAACCCATTGGGCTGGATTTTCGGCTTTGATGATTTTGGGGAGGTAATGGCGGTGGGACGCTGAAGTTTGTGCCCGGGAATTGTTTGCGCCTCAGTCATCAAAATTGGGCAGCTGGGCCCCAAGTCTGGGGCACAGCGTTAAGGGAGGCATTGTACACCTCTCTTGGGCGTTAGCATGGGAAAATTCCGAGCTAAAGAGCCGGGCCGGGAGTGTCCTGAGAGACGCCGGGGGAGGAAAAAAAACGTGAAAAATAACCCACAAAAACATTCCCAATACATAGCCTATGCCACCACAACATAAATCACAAAAAAAATTAAAAGAAAAAACTCACATTTGCCTTCGGACTGCATTACTTGCCTCTCAGCAGTCGGTATAGGTTCTGAGCCCGATTTTCCAGGCATTCACTGCGGGGCGTACGGGTCGCAACCAGGGGCGTTTCACATTGGCGCAGCTCTTCCGGGCAGTGCTGCTCTGCACCGTCGCAAACCCTTCTCCGAAAACTCTGAAAGCGGGGCACTGGAGGCTGACCACCTGCCCAGAAGACCTCACCGCCGCCATTGCCGCTACTCCGGGGCAAAAAATGGAGCTGAAAGGACCGGAAAATCCGCCCCTTTGATACTAATAATGGCAATGCAGCAAACATAATTTATAACAGTTGGCACAAGAAAAACCGTTATGGAATGGCTGATACATATTTATCTTAATATTACTATGTCTTTCCCATAACCTCTAATATACTTAGCAACCCTGGTGTATTTCACATGTATGTGATTAACATCTCACGTCTTGCATGGCAGAATGGCGTGAAGTAGTGTACAGGACAGACATTGGTAAATGAATATTTAAATGAAATGCCTGGGCACTTCCACCCTGAAAGGTAAGTGGACTTCCAATGGGAGTGACATTTCTGCCCTTTTTCCACACCTGGCTGCCAGTTTTATGTCCCTGCTTTAGCCAGGAGTTGAAAATCTAGGCTAGTATGTACAATAATGAGAGTTGGGTTTATCGGAACTGGGTGACTGTTGGCAGGAGATGCTACTTTTAAGCAACTACTTATTGAAACATATATGCGCTAATAATAGAAAAGGCCAAAAATCGGCGGGGGATGTGGGTGTATCCTGGTGGACGCGCCAAGCTACGCCTGCTTGGGATCTCTGCTGCTGACCGAGCCAAATTGTGTGGGGTCGGTTGGTGGTTCCTTGTTTTCCTTTGTGAATGCCATGTGTGCACACTACAAGGGGAAAAATCTAGGGTTCCTATCTTTCCCGCCAAGCTGAATAGTCCAGTTCTGAGGGACGCCAGGCTCCCTCCTCCCACACAGAAAATCCTGCCCTGGAGCCAGCGGTCTGGCTCACGTCAGCCATTCAGTGTCCTGGTATGCGTGATCCCATCTAATGTACCGGCCACTGATCCTGGTCCCCAGCTGACTGAGTGGCTTGGGATGGAGGGAATCCCAATGTTAGAAACAGAGAAATTTACAGCACAGAAGGAGGCCATTTTGGCTCATTATGTTCGCGCCGGCTGACAAAGTGCCGCACGGCCCTTGGTCAGCAGCCCTAAAGGTTACATATAAATCTATGAACAATGATGGAAAGGCAAAGAGCACCCAGCCCAACCAGTTCGACTCACACAACTGTGACACCCTTTATACTGAAAACACCTAAACTGCACCCCAACCGGAGCCATGTGATCTCCTGGGAGAGGCAAAAACTAGATAAAAACCCAGGCCAATTTAGGGAGAAAAAATGTGGGAAAATTCCTCTCCGACCCATCCAGGCGATTGAGACGAGTTCAGGAGATCACCTTGGCCGTATTCTATTCCCTGCAGTACTTACCATTATGCCTGCTCCGTCCAACAAAAGGTCATCCAGTCTAATCCCAATTACCAACTCTAGGTCCGTAACCCTGCAGGTTACTGCACTTTAAGTGCCCATCCAACCATCTCTTAAAAGTGGTGAGAGTTTCTGCATCCACCACTCTTCCAGACAGCGAGTTCCAGATCCCCACAACCCTCTTAGTAAAGAAGCCCCCCCTCAAATCCCCTCTAAACCTTCCACCAACCACCTTAAAACTGTGATAGACCCCACCACCAATGGAAATAGACCCTTACTATCCACTATGTCCAGGCCCCTCAATATTTTGTACACCTCGATGAGGTCTCCTCTCAACCTCCTCTGTTCCAATGAGAACAAACCCAGCCTATCCAATCTGTCCTTATAACTAAGATTCTCCATTCCAGGCAGCATCCGAGTAAATCTCCTCTGCATTCTCTCGAGTGTAATCATGTCCTTCCTATAATACGGCGACCAGAATTGCACGCAGTACTCCAGCTGTGGCCTATCCAAAGTATTATACAATTTAAGCATAACCTCAATGCTCTTATATTCTATGCCTCAGCCAATAAAGGCAAGCATTCCGTATGCCTTCTTAACCACCTTATCTACCTGGCCTGCTACTTTCAGGGATCTGTGGACAAGCACTCCAAGGTCCCTTTGTTCATCTACACTATTAAGTGGCCTACCGCTTAATGTATATACCCTTTGTCGGCCGGCGCGAACACAATGGGCCAAAATGGCCTCCTTCTGCGCTGTAAATTTCTATGTTTCTAACATTGGGATTCCCTACATCCCAAGCCACTCAGTCAGCTGGGGACCAGGATCAGTGGCTGGTACGTTCGATGGGATCAGGCATACACGATGGGGGCAGACAAAAGGCAGGTAACTATAGGCCGGTTAGTTTAACATCTGTAGTGGGGAAAATGCTTGAAGTTATCATTAAGAAATAAATAGCGGGACATCTAGATAGGAATAGTGCAGCATGGATTCATGAAGGGGAAATCATGTTTAACTAATTTACTGGAATTCTTTGAGGATATAACGAGCATGGTGGAAGAGGTGTACTGATGGATGTGGTGTATTTAGATTTCCAAAAGGCATTCAATAAGGTGCCACACAAAAGGTTACTGCAGAAGATAAAGGTACGCGGAGTCAGAGGAAATGTATTAGCATGGATAGAGAATTGGCTGGCTAACAGAAAGCAGAGAGTCGGGATAAATGGGTCCTTTTCGGGTTGGAAATCGGTGGTGAGTGGTGTGCCACAGGGATTGCTGGGACCACAACTGTTTACAATATACATAGATGACCTGGAAGAGGGGACAGAGTGTAGTGTAACAAAATTTGCAGATGACACTAAGATTAGTGGGAAAGCGAGTTGTGTAGAGGACACAGAGAGGCTGCAAAGAGATTGGATAGGTTAAGCGAATGGGCTAAGGTTTGGCAGATGGAATACAATGTCGGAAAGTGTGAGGAAAAGAAACAGTAAAAAGGAATATTATTTGAATGGGGAGAAATTACAACATGCTGAGGTGCAGAGGGACCTGGGGGTCCTTGTGCATGAAACTCTTTTTGGAGTTCACCTGCAAAACATAAAACATTAAACGGTGCCACCCGACCTGGGTGACACTCCAGACATTTACAAGGCCCTTTTTTTTTTTTCCCCCTTTTTTTTTTTGTGTTTTTCTTTTTTTGGTTTTTTTTTGGGCACTAAAATCACAATTTTCCCCAGTGCCCCCTATAAAAGGGAAGGGGGACACTAAAAGCACCGGCAATTAAAACAAATTAAACTTAAAAACGTAAAATCAAATTAAAATTTGGTTGCCGGGCGTGATGATGCACTCCAGTCCCTCCGGTGCCCACCTCTCGTGGAAGGCCGCGAGCGTACCGGTGGACACCGCGTGCTCCATCTCCAAGGACACCCTGGACCGGATGTAAGAGCGGAAGAGAGGCAGGCAGTCAGGTTGAACGACCCCCTCGACCGCCCGCTGCCTGGACCGGCTGATGGCACCCTTGGCCGTGCCCAGGAGCAGTCCTACGAGGAGGCCTTCGGACCTACCCGCTCCCCTCCGCACAGGGTGCCCAAAGATCAGGAGAGTGGGACTGAAGTGCAGCCAGAATTTCAGGAGCAGCCCCTTCAAATAATGGAACAGGGGCTGCAACCTCGTGCACTCAATAAAAACATGGAACACGGACTCCTCCAGACCGCAGAAATTGCAGGCGGCCTGGGAGTCCGTGAACCGGCTTAAAAATTTGTTGCACGGCACTGCTCCGTGCACCACCCTCCAGGCCAAGTCCCCGATGAATAGTGGGAGGACCCCTGCGTAGAGTGCCCTCCATCGGGGACCCCCGCCTCCTCCGGAGGGCAAGATGGTACGCCATGGCGTGTCCGGACGGCCGGCGAGGATGGCAAAGTTGAGGGTGTGCAGGAGCAGCCCGTACAGGAAACCCCTCCGCGCGGAACTGAAAGGCACGGAGGGGATTTCCCCGAGGCGGCTCAAGTTGTGAGGCGCTGGCTCCTTGTGCATGAATCCCAAAAAGGTTAGTTTGCAGGTGCAGCAGGTAATCAGGAAGGCGAATGGAATGTTGGCCTTCATTGCGAGAGGGATGGAGTACAAAAGCAGGGAGGTCGTGCTGCAACTGTACAGAGTATTGGTAAGGCCGCACCTGGAGTACTGCGTGCAGTTTTGGTCACCTTACTTAAGGAAGGATATACTGGCTTTGGAGGGGGTACAGAGACGATTCACTAGGCTGATTCCAGAGATGAGGGGGTTACCTTATGATGATAGATTGAGTAGACTGGGTCTTTACTCGTTGGAATTCAGAAGGATGAGGGGTGATCTTTTAACATTTAAAATAATGAAAGGGATAGACAAGATAGAGGCGGAGAGGTTGTTTCCACTGGTTGGGGAGACTAGAACTAGGGGGCACAGCCTCAAAATACGGGGGAGCCAATTTAAAACCGAGTTGAGAAGGAATTTCTTCTCCCAGAGGGTTGTGAATCTGTGGAATTCTCTGCCCAAGGAAGCAGTTGAGGCTAGCTCATTGCATGTATTCAAGTCACAGATAGATAGATTTTTAACCAATAAGGGAATTAAGGGTTACGGGGAGCGGGCGGGTAAGTGGAGCTGAGTCCACGGCCAGATCAGCCATGATCTTATTGAATGGCGGAGCAGGCTCGAGGGGCTAGATGGCCTACTCCTGTTCCTAATTCTTATGTTCTTATGTTCCTTTTTAGCCCTCCCAAAGTGCATCACCTCACACTTCTGTGAATTAAATTCCATTTGCCACTGCTCTGCCGACTTGACCAGTAGATTGATATACTCCTGCAGCCCATGACTTTCCTCTTCATTATCAATCACAAAGCCAATTTTAGTGTCGTCTGCAAACTTCTTAATCACACTCCCTATATTCAAATCTAAATCGTTGATATATACCACAAAAAGCAAGGGACCCAGTACCAAGCCCTGCAGAACCCCACTGGAAATATCCTTCCAGTCACAAAAACATCCATCAATCATTACCCTTTGCTTCCTCCCTCCAAGCCAATTTTGGATCTAACTTGTCATTTTGCTGTGTATCCCATGGGCTTTAACCTTCATGACCAGTCTACCATGTGGGACCTTATCAAAAGCTTTGCTAAAATCCATATATACTACATCGTACACACTACCCTCATCGACCCTCTTCGTTACCTCCTCAAAAAATTCAATCAGGTTAGTCAAACACAATCTTCCCTTCATCAAATTCGTGCTGACTGTCCCTAATTAATCCTTGCCTTTCCAAATGCAGATTTATCCTGTCTTTCGGGATTTTTTCCAATAATTTTCCTATCACTGAGGTTAGGCTGACAGGCCTATCCCTTTCTCCCTTCTTAAACAAGGGTACGACATTAGCAGTCCTTCAATCCTCCGGCACCATGCCCAGATCCAAAGAAGACTGGAAAATGATGGTCAAGGCCTCTGGTATTTCTTCTTTTACTTCGTTCAACAGCCTGGGATGCATTTCATCCGGGCCTGGGGATTTATCTACTTTCAAAGCTGCTAAACCCCTTAATACTTCCTCTCTCACTACATTTATTTCATTCAGAATATCGCACACCTCCTTGATAGCAGTATCTGCATTGCCTCTTTCCTTTGTGAAAACAGATGCAAAGTATTAGTTAAGAACCCTACGTACATCTTCTGCCTCCACACAAAGATTACCCTCATGGTCTCTAATAGGTCTGACCCTTTCTTTAGTTACCCTCTTACTCGTAATACATTTATAGAACATCTTAAGGTTTTCCTTAATTTTACTGGCCAAGAATTTCTCATGTTCTCTCTTAGCATTCCTAATATCCCTTTTAATTTTGTCTCTTAACTTTCTATATTCCTCTAAAGATTCTAAAGTATTTAGCCGTTGGTATATGATATAAGCGTACCTTTTTTTCTTAATCCTCCTCTATAAGCCCCTAGACATCCAAGGGCTCTAGAATTATTTTTTCCAGCCTTTTTCTTTAAGGGCGCATATTTGGTCTGAGCCTTCCGGATCTCCTCCTTGAATGCCTGCCACTATTCCGACACTGATTTACCCACAAGTAGCTGTTTCAAGTCCACCAGGGCCAAATCACTCCTTAACTTAGCAAAATTAGATTTTCCCCAATTCGGAACTTTTATTCCAGGCCTATTTCTTGTCCTTATCCATAACCAACTTGAATCTGACTGAATTATGGTCACTGGCACCCAAGTGCTCTCTCACTAATGCTCCTTCAACCTGCCCAGCTTCATTCCCCAAAACTAAATCCAAGACCGCCCCCTCTCGTGTTGGGGTTGCTCCATACTGACTAAAAAAGTTCTCTTGAATGCATATCAAGAATTCTGCACCCTCTATACCCTTCATGCTAAATTTGTCCCAATCAATATTTGGATAGTTAAAATCGCCTACTATTACTACCCTATGGTTTTTGGACTTCACAGCAATTTGCCTACATATTTGCTCCTCTATCTCCCTCCCACTGTTTGGGGATCTATAATCCATGCCCAGCAGTGTGATCGCCCCTTTTTTATTTTTCAATTCGACCCATATGGTCTCATTTGATGATCCCTCGAACATATCATCCCTCCTCACCACTGTAATAGTTTCTTTAATCAGTATCGCAACCCCCCCCCACCCACCCCGCCACCTTTTTACCCCGCTCTCTATCTTGTCTAAAAATCCTGTAGCCAGGAATATTGATCTGCCAAACCTGCTCCTTTTTCAACCATGTTTCTGTAATGGCTATAATGTCACACTCCCAAGTGTCCACCTGTGCTCTTAGCTCATCCGCCTTATTCGCTATAATCCTTGCATTGAAGTATATATCATTCAGCATAGGAAGACCTCCTTGCTTACTACATACTAAGCCCTGTTTCCCTCTGTCTTACGGATTCGCTTTCTAGATTCTTGCTATCCAATTTCAGCATTACTACCTTCCCTTGTGAATTCGTTCTCGGGTTCCCATCCCCCTGACAAGCTAGTTTAAACTCTCCCCAACAGCACTGGCAAAACTCCCCACGAGGGTATTGGTCCCGGCGCTGTTGAGGTGCAACCCGTCCAGTTTGTACAGGTCCCATCTCCCCCAGAAGCAGTCCCAATGCCTCAAGAATTTAAAGCCCTCCCTCCTACACCAACTTTGCAGCCACATGTTCATCCTCTCTATCCTTCTATTATACTCATTAGCACGTAGCACCGGTAGTAACCCGGAAATTACTACCTTTGAGGTCCTATCCTTTAATTTTCTTCCTAGTTCACTGAATTCTTCCTGTAGGACCTCATCCCTCATTTTACCGATGTCGTTGGTCCCAATTTGGACCCTCCCCCCCAGGATGCCCTGCGTCCACTCTGTGACATCCTTGACCCTGGCACCAGGGAGGCACAAAACCATTCGGGAGTCACGTCTATGGCCACAGAAACGCCTGTCTGTTCCCCTAACTATAGAATCCCCTATCACTAGAGCTCTTTTGTTCTTCGTCCCTCCACCCTGTGCAGCTGAGCCGCCCGTGGTGCCTTGGAATTGGCTCTGGTTCTATCTCCTCTTAAGCTGTTCGTCCTGTAAAGAGTGAGTGGCAGCTCCCTCTCTTATAGGCCAACTTGTAAATCCCTGGCAGGGCTAGGACCTTGCCTAAATTCTGGCTCCTCTAGTGAAGCAACAGCAGGAGTGCACCAGAAGGACTGTGGATTTTTTGGCCCTTTGTAGTTTATTGCAGTTTTTTTTAAAAGGATGAAATTTCTTATTGTATACAATAGGGGCTAAAGATTCGTTACAGCCCTATTTGAGGCGGTGACAACGCCTGGTCGCTAACTTTAGCGCCGGGCAATGTTGACCACCTTCAACCGGGATATTCAATTTTAGCGTCCAAGAGGGGAGTGGAGGGCTAAGGGAAGCGTTCCACACCCATCTTAGGGCGCTAATCCTGATCCCTGGGGTGCTATTGCAGGAGCACTGCTAAAGTTCTGGCGCTAGGAAACCGGCATCCCAGCGTCTGAAGGGGAGGTCAGCTGGACCACCTAAAAAGTTAAAGAAAACACAAGGCAGCTAAACAACAGCGTCCAGCATCTAGGAGAGATGCATTAATGGAAAATAAATGTATTTTAACTGCTCACCTGCTCCTCCTTGGAAATATCATCCTGGCAGCTTCCCTGTGACATCTGCTTTCACTGTTGGAAGTCGCGGCAGGCACTACGGCAGGCGAAAGCAGCCAAGTTCGCGACCGCGGCACTACGGGGGCATTGCACACTGGGTGATGTTACCAAGTGGTGGCATTTGCGAGCGCAGAGCAAACTTAGCTCTGCCGCTAAACCTTCACTAAAGTTCAGGGGAGGCACTGACAGCATGGCGCTCGGGTGGTAAGCGCTTAGCGGCCCATTAGCATTCCTCTTGAGTGCTAATGGTTGGCGCTAAGTAAATTAATTTCTAGCCCTGGAAGTTTTGTTTTAGTTGTAGTTTATGCTTCCAGTAAACTACTGGTACAACGCTTCATTTTTTTCAAACCTTTACATTGTATTAAACTGCCAATTCTGCACTCTGAGAGACGTAAATATTATATTTTTGTTATTTTTGGTCCGTCCTCAAGGATGAGGCGGGGGTTTGAAAGCTTGTTAAAGATTGACCACTTTTATTGTAGGCATGTAACAGTGGCAGGAATCAGGAGGATGAAGCCAACAAAGTGTGCAGTTTACTGGAATTAATTGATACATGATCACAAAAGAGTCTGAGACAAGTCAGATAAGACACTGATGTTTTTCATAGTAAACCAACAACAGATTCTTTGGAAAGCACAAATTATATTAATGAAAGAAACTGATAATTGTTGCAGAGTCTGCACCAAATTGTTAAGTACACAATACTAGGTAGAACTGCTCAGATAGTCAATCATAGAATAGAATCATAGATATTCACAGCACAGAGGAGGCCATCCGGCCCTTCGTGTCCTGCGCAGACCGACAAACAGCTATCCAGCGAGCACCATCAGAGCAGGCTGGGGAGCGGAAGGAGTAGCGTGGCAGCATACCACTCCAGGGAGCAGCACGTGCTGGAGCAGGAGAGCAACGGCAGCGAAGAGGGACGTCACCAAGATCCAGGTCGGTGATTGGAGCGTGGGCAGGTACAGCAGGAGCGGCGAGGTCGGGGCGAAGGAGCAGCGAGTTTGGGGCGAAGGAGCGGTGAGAGTTTGTTAGAGGGACGTAATCGGGGCCCAGGAGAGGCGCGAGTTCGGGGCCGAGAAGAGGCGAGGGCCCAGGGGCAGCATGGGCCAGCCCACACTGCGATATGTGTGCGCATTAGGTCCACGCAGCAGAGCAGGTCCCCAGTTGTCTTGGTTAATCCTTGCTACTGGACCAAGACCTAACTCTGTCAAGCCCGTGTGGTGGCTGGTGTGCATTGCTCACCACACGTTAAAAAAATCCAAGCACAGGCATCTTCCGCCCTTCAAGATTTAGTTCGGACCTGGAATTTTAGTCACTTCAGTGATGGAGGATGCCATCCGGCCCTTCGTGTCCTGCGCAGGCCGACAAACAGCTATCCAGCGAGCACCATCGAAGCAGGCCGGGGAGCAGAAGGAGCAGCATGTAAGATGTCCTTACTATACAGTATAAATGCACACGAGGCCCATACTTGAGAGAAGGTCACTCTGTGACCAGTTACCTTTATTAGCAAGACCTCAAGAGACTGAACGTGGGTGGAGCTTCCCCTTTTATACCTGAAAGTCCAGGTTAGCAGTGTCTCCCACAAGTTCGCCCCCTGTGGTCCGTGTTCTCAAGGTGTTCAACTTAGGTCAGCTTATACATGGGTTACAATGATAGTTGAATACATGACATCACCTCCCCGCCAAAGTCTTATGGGATCACATGTTATGTCTCTCTGGTGGTTTACGCTCCCTTGCAGAGCGCCTGAGTTGGGGCTCCGATTGTTGGGCGCTGGCCTGAGTGTCTGCTGTTTGCGATGCCTCAGGCCTGTCCAGACTGCCTACAGTGACTGGGCTCTCCTCCACTTGGTTCCGGTGTTCGATCACCTGTGGTGGAGTAAACTCTGCGTCATGTTCTTCCTCTGTTTCTTCAATGGGGTTGCTGAACCTCCTTTTGGTTTGAGCCACGTGTTTGCGGCAGATTTGTCCATTGGTAAGTTTAACGACCAAAACCCTATTCCCCTCTTTGGCAATCACAGTGCCTGCAAGGAATTTGGGCTCTGCAGCGTAATTAAGGACAAAAACAGGGTCATTGACATCAGTACATCGCGCCCTCGCATTCCTGTCATGGTAGTCACATTGTGACTGACGTCTGCTCTCAACAATTTCTTTCATAGTAGGGCGTATAAGGGATAACCTGGTTTTGAGCGTACTTTCCATTAGCAGCTCTGCGGCTGGAACCCCTGTGAGCGAGTGTGGTCGGGATCTATTGGCCAACAGGAGGCATGATAAGCGGCTTTGTAGGGAACCCCCTTGGATTCTGAGCATCCCCTGTTTGATTATCTGCACTGCTCGTTCCGCCTGGCCGTTTGAGGCCGGCTTGAACGGTGTCGTTCTGACATGGTTGATTCCATTGCCTGCCATGAAGTCCTGGAATTCAGTGCTTGTGAAGCACGGGCCATTGTCGCTGACCAAGACGTCTGATAGACAATGAGCGGCGAACATTGCCCGTAGACTTGCTACCGTGGCAGAGGATGTGCTTGAATTTAAAATGGCACACTCACTCCATTTGGAGTAGGCATCTATTACAACCAAAACATTTTTCCCATGAAAGGACCTGCGTAGTCCACATGGATGCGTGACCATGGCTGGGCGGGCCAGGACCAGGGGTTAAGGGGGGCTTCCCTGGGTACGTTGCCCAGCTGAGCAGACGTGTTGCATCTGCGAACACAAAGTTCCAGGTCTGCATCTAGCCCTGGCCACCAAACATGTGACCTGGCAATTGCCTTCATCATGACAATGCCCGGGTGCTCATTTTGAAGTTCTCTGATAAACACCTCTCTGCCCATCTAGGGCATGACTACTCGGTAGGCAATTGGCCTGAATCGAGAGTTCATCTTTGCGCCTATGAAACGGTTTAAACACCTCAGGGCACGCCCCATACATGGCTGTCCAGTCCCCATTCAGGACACATTTCTTAACTAAAGACAGTAGCGGGTTTTTATTTGTCCAGACTTTAATCTGACAGGCTGTCACAGGTGAGCCTTCGCTTTCGAAAGCTTCAACCACCATGACCATCTCAGCATCATGCTCAATTGCCACCTCGGTGGTGGCTAGTGGGAGCCTGCTGAGTGCGTCGGCACAGTTTTCAGTGCCCGGTCTGTGCCGAATTGTGTAGTCATAGGCGGCTAACTTAAGTGCCCACCTCTGTATGCGGGCCGATGCATTCGCATTTATGTCCTTGTTGGCCAAAAGGGACGTTAGGGGTTTGTGATCTGTTCCAGCTCAAATTTCCTGCCCAATAGGTACTGGTACATTTTTTTTTTTTACTGCATATACACATGCTAGCACTTCCTTTTCTACCATCCCGTAGCCCCTTTCTGCCTGGGACAGACTTCTGGAGGCATAAGCTACCGGCTGTAACTGAACATTGGCATTCACATGCTGCAACACACACCCGACCCCATAGGACGACGCATCACACGGCAAAACTAGTTTCTTACACTGGTCATATCACGTTAACAGTTTGTTGGAGTATAACAAATTGTGTGCAATATCAAAAGCCTTTTCCTGGCTGTTACCCAGACCCAATTGCGACCTTTACATAGGAGCACGTGTAGCGGCTCTAACAGCGTGCTCAATTTGGGAAGAAAGTTGCTAAAATAGTTCAGGAGCCCCAGGAACGAACGCAGCTCCATCGTGTTACGGGGTCTGGGTGCTCTCTGGATCGCTTCCGTTTTGGACGCAATAGGTCTGATCCCATCTGCTGCTACCCTCCTCCCCAGGAATTCTACCTCTGGAGCTAAGAAGACGCACTTCGCCTTTTTCAGTCGCAGCCCCACCCGGTCCAGTCTGCGTAGCACCTCCTCCAGGTTGTGGAGGTGTTCTTCAGTATCACGACCTGTGATGAGGATGTCGTCTTGAAAAACCACCGTCCTTGGAATCGACTTGAGGAGGATTTCCATATTTCGCTGAAAGATCGCGGCGGCCGAACAAATCCCGACCTGACATCTGTTATATTCAAACAACCCCTTGTGTGTCGTGATGGTGGTCAGCTTCTTCGACTCACTTGCCAGCTCCTGGGTCATGTAAGCTGAGGTCAAGTCCAATTGTGAAAAAAGTTTGCCACCGGATAGCATCGCAAAGAGGTCCTCCGCTCTCGGTAGTAGGTACTGGTCTTGGATTGACACCCGATTGATGGTGGCCTTGTAATCGCCACATATGCTGACCGATCCATCTGCCTTGAGCACCGACATGATCGGGCTCGCCCAGTCACTGAATTCGACTGGCGAGATGATGCCTTCCCTCAGCAGGCGGTCCAATTCGCCTTCTATCTTTTCCCGCATCACGTACGGCACTGCTCTGGCCTTGTGGTGTACTGGCCTGGCGTCCGGGTTTATGTGGATCACTACCTTGGTCCCCATGAAAGTGCCGATGCTGGGTTGAAATAATGAGTCAAATTTGTCCAGGACCTGTGAGCATGATACTTGCTCCACAGAAGAAATTGCATTGACATCGCCCCATTCCCATTTCATGACAGCAAGCCAACTCCTCCCCAGTAGTGTGGGACCGTCCCTGGGACAATCCAGAGTGACTGACAACATGTTCTCCGAATCTTTGTGGGTCACGTCTACCGTGGCGCTGCCTAGCACCGGAATGATCTCCTTTGTATATGTCCGTAGCAGTGCGTCAATCGGCAATAATTTTGGCCTCCTGGCCTTGGACACCCACAACCTTTCGAACTGTGTAATACTCATCAGAGACTGGCTGGCCCCTGTGTCTAGCTCCTTAATACTGGGATGCCGTTGAGGAGCACTTTCATCATTATCGGTGGCGTCCTGGTATATGTGCTCCACATGAACTCGCTGAATTTCAGCTTCCAGCGATTTCCCCCAGTATTCATCTGGCCTCGTAGGGCTTACATCGGGCCCGTCCTGCTCGTACATCAACCTGGCTGCAGGCTTCCTGCACATACGCGCCAATTGACCGCTGATGTTGCAGTTTCTGCCGGTATATTGCTGATACCTGCAAGCTCTGACTGGGTGTTTGCCTCCACACCTCCAGCATGAGCTGGAGGCCCCATTGTTGGAAACAAAAGGTCCATTACCAGTCGATCATCTCTGACTGTCTCTGTAACTGTCCTTAAGTGCACCATTAACAGGTGTTGATGGCCCCATTACTGGCCGCATTGTCCATTGCGATGACATGAATTGCCGTTCAGCTAGACATTGTCTCTGTTGAATTCCCCCTTTGGGTTTGACTGCATGCTGGGGCATGTCCGATTGCCGTTGTCTGCCTTGAGAATTGTGTGCTCCGTTTACAATGTTGACTTCCTGGTCGTTTGCCGCATTTGAGCCAAGATTTTTGCCATAAATCATTCTGGTCTCTTCCTCCCCTGAGATAATTGTCTGGGCTATCAGAGCTGCTGCTTCCAAGGTCAAATCTTTGGTCTCAATCAGTTTCCTGAAAACCCCAGTGTGCCTGATGCCCTCAATAAAGAAGTCTCGCAGCATCTTCGCTCTGCATGCATCTGGGAACTTACATAAGCTCACCAGTCGCCGGAGATCTGCCATGACGTCTGGAACGCTTTGCCCTTCTCGCCGCCAGTGCGAGTAAAACCGGTGTCTCGCCATGTGCATGCTGCTCGCCGGTTTAAGGTGCTCCCCGATCAACTTATTGAGCTCTTCGAAAGTCTTGTCCATCGGCTTCTCTGGCGCCAGAAGGTCCTTCATCAGGGAGTACGTTCTGGATCTACAAACGGTCAGGAGATGAGCCCTGCGTTTGTCGGCTGAACCCTGTCCCAACCATTCCTTAGTGACAAAACTTTGCTGTAGTCTCTCAATAAAGTCATCCCAATCATCATTAACACAGTACCTCTCTTCTGTGCTGCTTGTGGCCATGCTTACGTGGTTTAAATCCCAGTTTCTCGTCGCCAATGATATCTCCTTACTATACAGTATAAATGCACACGAGGCCCATACTTGAGAGAAGGTCACTCTGTGACCAGTTACCTTTATTATATTACCAAGACCTCAAGAGACTGAACGTGGGTGGAGCTTCCCCTTTTATACCGGAAAGTCGAGGTTAGGAGTGTCTCCCACAAGTTCGCCCCCTGTGGTCAATGTTCTCAAGGTGTACAACTTAGGTCAGCTTATACATGGGTTATAATGATAGTTGAATACATGACAACATGGATCTTGGTGACGTCCCTCTTCGCTGCCGTTGCTCTCCTGCTCCAGCACGTGCTGCTCCCTGGAGTGATATGCTGCCACGCTACTCCTTCTGCTCCCCGGCCTGCTCCGATGGTGCTCGCTGGATAGCTGTTTGTCGGTCTGCGCAGGACACGAAGGGCTGGATGGCCTCCTCCATCATTGAAACACCTGTGAACTTTTTGACGTGGAAGCAAGTCACCCTCGGTTCGAGGGACTGCCTATGATGATGATCCAGCCAAATCCCAGTTGCCAGCTCTTGGTCCGTAGCCTTGTAGGTTACGACACTTCAAGTGCATGTCCAAATACTTTTTCAATGTTTCTGCCTCAGCATCCCTTTCAGGCAATGAGTTCCAGACCCCCACCACCCTCTGGGTGAAAACATTTTTCCTCAAATCCCCTTTAAACCTCCTACCAATGACTTTAAATCTAAGCCCCCTGGTTGTTGACCCCTCTGCTGAGGGAAATAGGTCCTTCCTATCCACTCTATCTCGGCGCTCATAATTTTAGATGCCTCAATCAGGTCTCCCTTCAGCCTCCTCTATTCCAAAGAAACCAACCCCAGCCTATTAAATCTTTCCTCATAGCTAAAATTCTCCAGTCCCGGTAACATCCTCGTAAATCTCCTCTGTACCCTCTTGAGTGCAATCACATCTTTCCTGTAATGTGGTGTCTAGAACTGCACTCAGTACTCTAGCTGTGGCCTAACTAATGTTCATAAATATAAATCAGACAAGAGGTTTCAGACATAAAAGCACAAAAGCAAAATACTGCGGAAGCTGGAATCTGAAATAAAAACAGAGAAATCTCAGCGGGTCAGGCAGCATTTGTGGAGAGAAAAACAGAGTTAACAATTCCAGAAATTTCACTTTCAAGACAGAAGAGGGCAATTTCTATTTGTTTTCTGTCAAAAAAATGTTTTGCCATGCATTTAATTGAACGTGTGAGCATAAATTTTGTGAGGCAACACCCCCATTAATTTTAATCACCAGAAAATCAGAAATCAGCTATGCTGTTGTACAAATCCAATTTTTCAATACTCATGAAGTGAGGTTCCTCACTAGGTAGCCTCTTCTTTTAAAATCTGCCTTTTACAATTTTGTGATGTCATCATCATCATCATCATCATAGGCAATCCCTCGGAATCGAGGAAGACTTGCTTCCACTCCAAGCATGAGTTCTGTCATGTATTCAACTATCATTGTAACCCATGTATAAGCTGACCTAAGTTGTACACCTTGAGAACATTGACCACAGGGGGTGAACTTGTGGGAGCCACTGCTAACCTGGACTTTCCGATATAAAAGAGGAAGCTCCACCCACATTCAGTCTCTTGAGGTCTTGGTAATAAAGGTAACTGGTCACAGAGTGACCTTCTCTCAAGCATGGGCCTCGTGTGCATTTATACTGTACAGTAAGGACATATCATTGGCGACGAGAAACTGGGATTTAAACCACGCGAGCATGGCCACTAGCAGCACAGAAGAGAGATACTGTGTTGGTGATGATTGGGACGACTTTATTGAGAGATTACAGAAAAGTTTTGTTACTAAGGAATGGTTGGGACAGGATTCGGCTGACAAACGCAGGGCTCTTCTCCTGACGGTTTGTGGATGCAGAACGTACTCCCCGATGAAGGACCTTCTAGCGCCAGAGAAGCCGATGGACAAGACGTTCGAAGAGCTCAGTAAGTTGATCGGGGAACACCGTAAACCGGCGAGCAGCATGCACATGGCGAGACACCAGTTTTACATGCACTGGTGGCGAGAAGGGCAAAGCGTTCCAGACTTCGTGGCAGATCTCCAGTGACTGGCGAGCCTATGTAAGTTTCCAGATGCATGCAGAACGGAGACGCTGCGAGACGTTTTTTATTGAGGGCATCAGGCATGCTGGGGTTTTCAGGAAACTGATTGAGACCAAAGATTTAACCTTGGAAGCGGCGGCTATGATAACCCAGACATTTATCTCAGGGTAAGAAGAGAACAGAATGATTTATGGCAAAAATCTTGGCTCAAATGCAGCAAATGACCAGGGAGTCAACATTGTTAACGCGGCGCACAGTTCTCGAGGCAGACAAGGGCAATCAGACATGCCAGCATGTAGTCGAACTCAAAGGGGGAATTCAACAGAGACAATGTCTAGCTGAACGGCTCTTCATGCCCATTGCAATGGACAATGCGGCCAGTAATGGGGCCATCAACACCTGTAAATGGTACGCTTAAGGACAGTTACAGAGACAGTCAGAGACGATCGACTGGTAATGGACCTTTTGTTTCCAACAATGGGGCCTCCAGCTCATGCTGGAGGTGTGGAGGCAAACACCCAGTCAGAGCTTGCAGGTATACCTGCAGAAACTGCAATGTCAGCGGTCACTTGGCGCGTATGTGCAGGAAGCCTGCAGCCAGTTTGATGTACGAGGAGGACGGGCCGATGAAAGCTCTATGAATACTGGGGGAAATCGCTGGAAGCTGAATTTCAGCGAGTTCATGTGGAGCACAAATACAGTTCATGTACCAGGACGCCACCGATAATGATGAACGTGCTCCTCAATGGCATCCCATTATTAATGGAGCTAGCCACGGTGGCCAGCCAGTCCTTGATGAGTATCAAACAGTTCGAAAGGTTGTGGGTGTCCAAGGCCAGCTGGCCAAAATTGTTGCCGATTGACGCACTGCTACGGACATATACAAAGGAGATCATTCCGGTGCTAGGCAGCACCACGGTAGTCGTGATCCACAAAGATTCGGAGAACAGGTTGCCACTCTGGATTGTCCTTGGGGATGGTCCTGCACTACTGGGGAGGAGTTGGCTTGCTGTCTTGAATGGTAAATGGGACGATGTCAATGCAATTTCTTCTGTGGAGCGAGTACCATGCTCACAGGTCCTGGACAAATTTGACTCATTATTTCAACCCGGCATCGGCACTTTCATGGGGACCAAGGTAGTGATTCACTTAAACCCGGACGCCAGGCCAGTACACCACAAGGCCAGAGTGGTGCTGTACGCGATGTGAGAAAAGATAGAATGCGAATTGGACCGCCTGCTGAGGGAAGGCATCATCTCGCCAGTCGAATTCAGTGACTGGGCGAGCCCGATCGTGCCGGTGCTCAAGGCGGATGGGTCGGTCAGGATATGTGGCGATTACAAGGCCACCATCAATCGGGTGTCACTCCAAGACCAGTACCCGCTTCCGAGAGCGGAGGACCTCTTTGCGACGCTATCCGGTGGCAAACTTTTTCCAAAATCGGACCTGACTTCAGTTTACATGACGTCAGAGCTGGCGAGTGAGTCGAAGAAGCTGACCACCATCATGACACACAAGGGATTGTTTGAGTATAACAGATGTCTGTTCAGGATTCGTTCGGCCGCCGTGACCTTTCAGCGAAATATGGAAAGACTCCTCAAGTCGATTCCAAGGACTGTGGTTTTTCAAGACGACATCCTCATCACGGGTCGCGACACTGAAGAACACCTCCACAACCTGGAGGAGGTGCTACGCAGACTGGACCGGGTGGGTCTGCGACTGAAAAAGGCGAAGTGTGTCTTCTTAGCTCCAGAGGTATAATTCCTGGGGAGGAGGGTAGCAGCAGACGGGATCAGGCCTACTGCGTCCAAAATGGAAGCGATCCAGAGAGCACCCAGACCCCGTAACACGACAGAGCTGAGTTCGTTCCTGGGGCTCCTAAACTATTTTAGCAACTTTCTTCCCAAATTGAGCACGCTGTTAGTGCCGCTACACGTGTTCCTATGCAAAGGTCACAATTGGGTCTGGGGGGACAGCCAGGAAAGTGCTTTTCATAGACCACGCAATTTGTTATGCTCCAACAAACTGTTAACGTTATATGACCCGTGTAAGAAACTAGTTTTGCCGTGTGATGCGTCGTCCTATGGGGTCGGGTGTGTGGAATGCCAATGGTCAGTTACAGCCGGGAGCTTATGCCTCCAGAAGTCTGTCCCAGGCAGAAAGAGGCTACGGGATGGTAGAAAAGGAAGCGCTAGCATGTGTATATGCAGTAAAAAAAATGCACTAGTACCTGTTTGGCAAGAAATTTGAGCTGCAGACTGATCACAAACCCCTAACATCCCTTTTGGTCGACAACAAATGCGAATGCATCGGCCCGCATACAGAGGTGGGCACTTATGTTAGCCGCCTATGACTGCACAATTCTGCACAGACCGGGCACTGAAAACTGTGCGTACGCACTCAGCAGGCTCCCGCTAGCCACCACTGAGGGGGCAACTGAGCATGATGCTGCGATGGTCATGGCTGTTGAAGCTTTCAAAAGCGAAGGCTCACCCATGACAGCCCGTCAGATTAAAGTCTGGATAAATAAAGACCCGCGACTGTCTTTAGTTAAGAAATGTGTCCTGAATGGGGACTGGGCAGCCACGTATGGGGTATACCCTGAGGAGTTTAAACCGTTTCATATATGCAAGGATGAACTCTCAATTCAGGCCGATTGCCTACTGTGGGGAAACCGAGTAGTCATGCTCCAGAAGGACAGAGAGGTGTTCATCAGAGAACTTCACAATGAGCACCCGGGCATTGTCATGATGAAGGCAATTGCCAGGTCACATGTTTTGTGGCCAGGGAGAGATACAGACCTGGAACTTTGTTGTTCGCAGGTGCAACACGTGTGCTCAGCTGGGCAATGCACTCAGGGAAGCCCCCCTTAACCACTGGTCCTGGCCCGCCAAGCCATGGTCACGCATCCATATGGATTATGCAGGTCCTTTCATGGGAAAAATGCTTTTGGTTGTAGTAGACGCCTACTCCAAATGGATTGAGTGTGCCATTTTAAATTCAAGCACATCCTTTGCCACGGTAGAAAGAAAGTCTATGGACAATGTTCGTCGCCATGATCAGCGACAATGGCCCGTGCTTTACATGCACTGAATTCCAGGACTTCAAGCCGGCCTCAAACGGCCAGGCGGAACGAGTAGTACAGATAATCAAACAGGGGATGCTCAGAATCCAAGGGGGTTCTCTACAAAGCCGCTTATCACACCTTCTGTTGGCCAATAGATCCCGACCACACTCGCTCACAGGGGTTCCACCCGCAGAGCTGCGAATGAAAAGGACACTCAAAACCAGGTTATCCCTTATACACCCTACTATGAAAGAATTTGTTGAGAGCAGGCGTCAGTCACAATGTGACTATCATGACAGGAATGCGATGGCGCGATGTATTGATGTCAATGACCCTGTTTTTGTCCTTAATTACGCTGCAGGGCCCAAATGGCTTGCAGGCACTGTGATTGCCAAAGAGGGGAATAGGGTTCTGGTAGTTAAACTTACCAATGGACAAATCTGCCGCAAACACGTGGATGAAACTCAAAGGATGTTCAGCAACCCCATGGAAGAATCAGAGGAAGAACACGACGCAGAGTTTGCTCCACCACAGGTGACCGAACACCGGAACCAAGTGGAGGAGAGCCCAGTCACTGTGGGCAGTCGTGACAAGCCTGAGGCACCGCAAACAGCAGACACTCAGGCCAGCGCCCAACAATCGGAGCCCCAACTCAGGCGCTCGACAAGGGAGTGTAAACCACCAGAGAGACTTAACCTGTGATCCCAATAAGACTTTGCGGGGAGGTGCTGTCATGTATTCAATCGAGGAAGACTTGCTTCCACTCCAAGCATGAGTTCTGTCATGTATTCAACTATCATTGTAACCCATGTATAAGCTGACCTAAGTTGTACACCTTGAGAACATTGACCACAGGGGGCGAACTTGTGGGAGACACTCCTAACCTGGACTTTCTGGCATAAAAGGGGAAGCTCCACCCACCTTCAGTCTCTTGAGGTCTTGCTAATAAAGGTAACTAGTCACAGAGTGACCTTCTCTCAAGTATGGGCCTCATGTGCATTTATACTGTATAGTAAAGATATATCAAGTTCTTTGGTGGCTGTACAGTCCAAAACAGGAACCACAGTCGATATCACAGGTGGGACAAACAGTCGTCGAGGGAAAGGGTGGGTGGGACTGGATTGCCGCACGCTCTTTCCGCTGCCTGCGCTTGATTTCTGCATGCTCTCGACGATGAGACTCGAAGTGCTCAACGTCCTCCCGGATGCACTTCCTTCAATTAGGGCGGTCTTTGGCCAGGGACTTATAGGTGTCAGTGGGGATGTTGCACTTTATCAGGGAGGCTTTGAGGGTGTCCTTGTAATATTTCCGCTGCTCTCCTTTGGCTCGTTTGCCGTGAAGGAGTTCCGAGTAGAGCGCTTGCTTTGGGAGTCTCGTGTCTGGCATGTGAACTATGTGGCCTGCCCAGCGGAGCTGATCAAGTGTGGTCAGTGCTTCAATGCTGGGGATGTTGGCCTGGACGAGGATGCTAATGTTGGTGCGTCTGTCCTCCCAGGGAATATGTAGGATCTTGCGGAGACATCGTTGGTGGTATTTCTCCAGCGACTTAAGATGGCTACTGTACATGGTCCATGTCTCAGAGCTATACAGAAGGGCGGGTATTACTACAGCCCTGTAGGCTATGAGCTTGGTGGCAGTTTGGAGGGCCTTGTCTTCAAACACTCTTTTCCTCAGGCGGCCGAAGGCTGCACTGGCGCACTGGAGGTTATGTTGGATCTCGTTGTCAATGCCTACTCTTGTTGATAGGAGGCTCCCGAGATAAGGGAAGTGATCCACGGGGTCCGGGGCCCGCCGTGAATCTTGATGACTCGAGGGTAGTGCTGTACGGTGAGGACAGGCTGGTGGAGGACCTCTGTCTTACTGATGTTTAGCGTAAGGCCCATGCTTTCGGAAGCCTCAGTAAATACATCGACTATGTCCTGGAGTTCAGCCTCTATATGTGTGCAGACGCAGGAGTCGTCCGCGTACTGTAGCTCAAC
Organism: Pristiophorus japonicus; assembly: GCF_044704955.1. Taxonomy (NCBI): domain Eukaryota; kingdom Metazoa; phylum Chordata; class Chondrichthyes; family Pristiophoridae; genus Pristiophorus; species Pristiophorus japonicus. The sequence continues at coordinate 278,520,851 of NC_091977.1, read as the reverse complement.
GTCAGAGGTGGGGGTGGTCTTGGACCTGGCCTGGAGACGGCTAAGGTTGAACAGGTTCCCACTGGTTCTGTAATTTAGTTCCCTCCAGCGGGGAGCTTGTCGACTGAAGTGGAGCATTGCAGTGAGGAAGATTGAGAAGAGGGTTGCAGCGATGACGCAGCCCGGTTTGACACCGGTCCGGATGTGGATTATTCTGTGGTGGATTCATTAGTAAACATCACGGCCTGCATGTCATCGTGGAGCAGGCGGAGGATGTTGACGAACTTTTGGGGGCATCCGAAACGGAGGAGGACGCTCCATAGACCCTCGCGGTTCAAAGGCCTTTGTAAGGTCGAAGAAGGCCATGTATAAGGGCTGCTGCTGCTCCCTGCATTTTTCCTGCAGTTGTCGCGCTGCAAAGATCATGTCCGCTGTGCCCGGTAGGGGACGAAATCCGCACTGCGACTCTGGGAGGAGCTCCTCAGCCACAGGGAGAAGACGGTTGAGGAGGACTTAAGCGATGACTTTCCCAGTGGCTGATAATAGGGAGATTCCTCTGTAGTTACCGCATCGGACTTGTCCCCTTTTTTAAAGATGGTCACGATCACTGCATCTATGAGATCCCCCAGCATCCTCTTCTCCCTCCAGATGAGAGAGATGAGATCATGTATTCGCTCCAACAGTGCCCCTTCGCCATACTTTAGTGCCTCAGCAGGGATTCCATCTGCACCCGTAGCCTTGTTGTTTGTGATGTACATGCATACACACTCTCCCATTTGATGTGTGCTCAACAGTGAGAAGGTGAAGGCAGAATTAATGCACCACCAAGATCATTGTGCTAAGGACACGAATGCTGCCAACGAATCGGAAGTAGTTGCGTCCGGTTCGTTATCAGGAGTCACTCCGTAATATTAAAGGATGCGTCTATTTGTACTAACTGAATTGCAGCCATTTTGCTGATTGGCTTGCCATTATCACATGACCTATTGCTGATTGGTCCCCTTGGAGGATAAGCCACACCCTGCAGTTTCTCTGGAATGCGTGAATGGAATCTCCCAGCCTAACTTTGCATGTTGTAACATGATCCATTTTGACTTCATAAGTCAGAAAGCACACATCTCTTCCCCAGCCAAAGTCCCCATCATAGGCAGTCCCTCGAAATCGAGGAAGACTTCTTTCCACTCTAAAAGTGAGTTCTCATGTGACTGTACAGTCCAATACGGGAATTACAGTCTCTGTCACAGGTGGGACAGGGTAGGTGGGTAATCTGGTTTTCCGCACGCTCCTTCTGCTGCCTGCGCTTGATTTCTGCATTCTCTCGGCGACGAGACTCGAGCTGCTCAGCGCCCTCCCGGATGTTCTTCCTCCACTTAGGGCGGTCTTGGGCCAGGGATTCCCAGGTACCAGTGGGGATGTTGCACTTTATCAAGGAGGCTTTGAGGTTGTCCTTGAAGTGCTTCCTGTGCCCACCTGCGGCTCGCTTGCCGTGTAGGAGTTCCAAGTAGAGCGCTTGCTTTGGGAGTATAACTAAGGAAATAAGGGAGGGTATCATATTGAAAACACAGGCATACAATGTGGCCAGATTAGCGGGAGGACAGAGGATTGGGAAATTTTTAAAAGCCAGCAAGGAACCACTAAAAAAATTATTGAGAGGTAAGATAGATTCTGAAAGTAAACTAGCACAAAGTATAAAAACAGATTGTTAGAGTTTCTGCAGGTACATAAAAAGGAAAAGAGTGACTAAAGTAAATGTTGGTCCCCTGGAGGGTGAGATAGAGGATTGACTAACTAACAGAAAACAGAGAGTCGGGATAAATGGATCATTTTCTGGTTGGCAAACAGTGACTAGTGGGGTGCCGCAGGGATCGGTGCTGGGCCCTCAACTATTTACAATCTATATTAATGAAGGGTCCAGGTGTAATGTAGCCAAGTTTGCTGATGATACACAGATGGGTGATAAAGCAAATTGTGAGGAGGACACAAAAAATCTGCGAAGGGATATAGACAGGCTAAGTGAGTGGACAAAAATTTGGCAGATGGAGTATAATGTGGGAAAATGTGAGGTTATCCACTTTGGCAGAAATAATAAAAAAGCAAATTATTATTTAAATGGAGAAAAATTGCAAAGTGCTGCAGTACAGAGAGACCTGCCGGTCCTTGTGCATGAAACACGAAAAGTTAGTATACAGGTACAGCAAGTAATCAGGAAGGCAAATGGAATGTTGGCCTTTATTGCAAGGGGGATAGACTATAAAAGCAGTGAAATCCTGCTACAACTGTACAGGGTATTGGTGAGGCCACATCTGGAGTACTGTGTACAGTTTTGGTCTCTGTATTTAAGGAAGGATATAATTGCATTGGAGGCTGTGAACCTTCTCTGTTCACTAGGTTGATTCCAACGATGAGGGGGTTGACTTATGAGGATAGTTTGAGTAGGTTGGACCAATACAAATTGGGGTTCAGAAGAATAAGAGGTGATCTTATTGAAACTTATAAGATAATGAGGGGGCTCGACAAGGTGGATGCAGAGAGAATATTTTCACTCATTGAGGAAAATCAAACTAGGGGACATCGTCTTAGAATAAGGGGCCGCCCATTTAAAACTGAAAGGAGGAGAAATTTCTTCTCTCTGAGGGTTGTAAATCTGTGGAATTCTCACTCAGAGAGCTGTGGAGGCTGGGTTATTGAATATATTTAAGGTGGAGATAGAGAGATTTTTGAGCGATAAGGGTGTAAAGGGTTATGGGGAGCGGGCAGGGAAGTGGAGCTGAGTCTATGATCAGATCAGCTGTGATCTTGTTGAGTGGCTCGAGGGGCCGTATGGCCTACTCCTGCTCCTATTTCTTATGTTCTATGTCTCATATCGGGCATGCGGTCGATGTGTCCTGCCCAACGGAGCTGGTCGAGTGTGGTCAGTGCTTCGATGCTGGTGATGTTGGCCTGATCGAGAACACTGATGTTGGTGCGTCTTTCCTTCCAATGGATTTGCAGAAGCTTGCGGAGGCAGCGTTGGTGGTACTTAGCCCAGTGCCCTACCCCAACGCAAGTGCATCCCTCCCCCAGCCAAAGTGCCTTACCCCAGCACAAGTGCATGACCATAACTCCCCCACCCCCCCCCCACCCCGCCCTCCTCACAATAGGTGGGGCATTGTGTACGGATTGCTAACAGGTTTATTGGGTATGAAGTGAATAGTGACAGTGTTGTGACTTCTGGATTTCATCCACTCCAACGATGTCCTTTGCAGGGGGTTGTAAGAACGTGATCTGTCTTCCCTGAGTTCCTTCTCTTCCCTCTGATCCCCCTCCCCCACCACCCCACTCCCACCTGCGTCTCTCCCTCCCACACCCCCCCCCCCCCCCCGCAGTCTCTCTTCCTCTCCCTCTCCCACATTCTCTCTCTCTCTCCCTCTTCCCCAGTCTCTCTTCCTCCCCCCCCAGTCTCGCTCCCTCTCTTTCCCCCCCACCCCAGGCTCTCTCCCCCCCCACCCTCAGTCTCTCTCCCCTCCACCCTCAGTCTTTCTCTCTCTCCCCCCCACCCCCAGTCTTTCTCTCTCTCTCTCTCCACCCCAGTCTCTCTCTCTCTCTCTCTCTCCCCCCCCCCCCCCAGTCGCTCGCTCTCTCTCCCCCAGTCACTCCCCCTGCCTCTCCTTCCCCCCAGTCTCTCTCTCCCTCCCTCCCCCCAGTCTCTCTCTCTCTCCCCCTAGTCTCTCCCTCTTCCAGTCTCTCTCTCGCTCCCTCCCTCCCCCCCCAGTCTCTCACTCCCTCCCCTGTCTCTCTCTCACTCCCTCCCTCCCCCTAGTCTCTCTCTCTCTCCCCCCTCCCAGACTCCTTTCTCCCTCCCTCCCCCCAGTCTCTCTCTCTCCCCCAGTCTCTCCCCCAATCTCTCTCTCTCTTCCACTCCCCTCTCGGCTGCCCACCGCTTCTCCAGCCCCGCTCTCCGCTGCCCGTGGGCCTTCTTGGGGTCAGGTGAATTGGAGGCTTGGCACTGCCTGGGCCTCAGAGCTGCAGTTGAGGCATCGTGGTGTGTTGGGGTTGCTCGGAGGCTCGGCACAGTGGAGGCAACGTGATCGATGGATCGGAGGATGGATCGGCGCTGTGAGGGGAGGCGGAGTTGGAGACTATTTGTCCTAACTCGCTTCTGCGCATGCGCCTCGATTTAGTACAAATAGTTACTCTGAATATGAAACTTCAGCACAAAAAATGCTCATTACCTTCATACATCCAACCCAACAAGTTCCCAATGACCTTCATGTTGTTACTCTTTCTACCTGAAGAAGAACATTTATTCTCTATGTTGTGACATCATAAACACATTTTTATGGAATTATAATGTCTGCGCATAATGAGTATAACCCTTGTGTTTAATGTTCTGTGCAAGCTCAATTTTAGTATGCTGACACAAATGTGTGCCTGAAATACATAGCGATGTCACCATGAATATTTAATTGATGCTGAAAATAGTACACGGTGAGCACTGGAGCAACACAATGTTTGAAGGAAAGAAAAATCCTGCCTGGAGTTTATATGTACAGGGTGGTTCTGCAATCCGGCTCTCAGTGGGGTGTTCTGTTTGTAGGAAATGCATTTGGATAAATCTTCATTTAGCAAGACACGGATTAATCAAGTACAGTCAGCACGGATTTGTTAAGGGAAGGTCGTGTCTGACTAACTTGATTGAATTTTTTGAGGAGGTAACAAAGAGGGTCGATGAGGGTAGTGCGTTTGATGTAGTGTACATGGATTTCAGCATGGCTTTTGATAAGGTCCCACATGGCAGACTGGTCACAAAAATAAAAGCCCATGGGATCCAGGGCAAAGTGGCAAGTTGGATCCAAAATTGGCTCAAAGGCAGGAAGCAGAGGGTAATGGTTGATGGGTGTTTTTGTAACTGGAAGGCTGTTTCCAGTGGGGTTCCGCAGGGCTCAGTACTGGGTCCCTTTCTTTTTGTGGTTTACATCAATGACCTAGACTTGAATATAGAGGATATAATTAAGAAGTTTGCAGATGATACTAAAATTGGCTGTGTGGTTGATAATGAAGAAGAAAGCTGTAGACTGCAGGAAGATATCAATCAACTGGTCAGGTGGGCAGAACAGTGGCAAATGGAATTTAATCGTGAGAAGTGTGAGGTAATGCATTTGGGGAGGCCTAACAAAGAAAGGGAATACACATTAAATGGTAGGACATTGAGAAGTGTAGATGAACAAAGGGACCTTGGAGTGCATGTCCGCAGTTCCCTGAAGGTAGCAGGCCAGGTAGATAAGGTGGTTAAGAAGGCATATGGAATGCTTGCCTTTATTAGCCAAGGCATAGAATACAAGAGCAGGTTGATTATGCTTGAACAGTATAAAACACTGGTTAGGCCACAGCTAGAGTACTGCGTGCAGTTCTGGTCACCGCATTGCAGGAGGATGTGATTGCACTGGAAAGGGTACAGAGGAGATTTACGAGGATGTTGCCAGGAGTGGAGAATCTTAGCTCTGAGGACAGATTGGATAGGCTGGGTTGGTTTTCCTTGGAACAGAGGAGGCTGAGGGGAGACCTCATTGAGGTGTATAGAATTATGAGGGACCTAGATATAGTGGATAGAAATGGCGTATTTCCTTTAGCAGAGAAGTCCACAACCAGGGGGCATAAATTTAAAGTAATTGGTAGAAGGTTTAGAGGGGATTTGAAGAGAAATGTTTTCACCCAGAGTGTTGTGGGAGTCTGGAACTCACTGCCTGAAAGGGTGGTAGAGGCAGAAACCCTCACCATATTTAAAAAGTACTTGGATGTGCATTGAAGTGCTATAAACTGCAGGGCTACGGACCTAGAGCTGGAAAGTGGGATTAGGCTGGATCACCTCTTGTTGGCCGGCGCGGACACGGTTGGCCTCCTTCCGTGCTGTAAATTTCTATGATTCTATGAACACATGAAAATGATGGACAAGTCCATCAAGCTTGTTCCATACAGTCCTGGGGCAACTAAGCCTCAATGGCCCCACCCACCCATTTCAAAACAATGAAGGGACTAGACTGTGCGAATGTAGATAGACTATTTAAAGTAGATAGATTAGGGAGAACCGGGGGACATGCATTTATGTTACACAAGCCTAGAACTAGGTTTAGATATCAGGAGGTTTTTCTTCTCACAGAGGGCCATCGACCTCAGGAACAAGCTTCTGGCTAATGCAGTGAGTGTGGATGCACTCCAAGCATTCAATAGGGAGCTGTGCAAGTTCCTGGCTGTGACAGATATCACAGTCATACAAAATGTAGGCGGAGTAGTGGGTGATGCGCCAGTGGGTGTGTCTGGAGGTGCGTATGGGGAATTGGGATCACGAAGCTCAGTTGACTGCCTGGGACAGGCTCGATGGACTAGCTGGTCTTTTCCTATCTGGCATTTTTATGTGTTTATATCCATTCGGAATTCAGAGGAAATACGAGTCAATTATTTAAGTGAATGTTGCAAAAGAAACTGAATCTCATAGACTTCTGATAGCATGCCTCTTTGTATATCAGATCTTCCTGCGATTTATCTTTTTCTAGAGTAAAAAGCCTATTGTGGTAACTAAGAGCTTTCAAGCTGGGCATAAATCTAATGGCCCTCCTCTAAACCTTTTCCAGGGCCTCTATATCATGCACCATGCGAGGGAACCAAAACTGGACATAGTATTCTTGATGAGGCCTAACCAAGGTCTTATACAAGGATAGTACAGTTCTTTTTTTTTTATTAGACTATTCTAACTGTATATCCTAATATTCTATTTGCTTTTGCCGGCACTAGTTGTGAACCTTTAGAGACCCTTGCACAATATCACCGCGCTCTCTTTCCGCTCAACAGACTCTAGTCAGAACCCTGCTTAACATTCGTCCTACCCACATACAAAATACTACATTTATCTATATTACATGACATCTACCAGACACGGGCTCATTCTCCAATTGCATCTAAATCTTATTGTAGTCATTTTTTCTCATCCAAAGTTCTAAGACTCGTAAAGATCTTTATATCATCCGCAAACTTGTGGATAGTTGTCCCAACACCTTCATCCAGTTGGGGGAGGTGATGCTATGTTCATTATGTGTATTTAATATGCTTGACCTTAAGATTAGTAGATGGTCTTAATAGATAGTAGGTCCCGCATCAGACTCATCAGTCACCTGAAAACTCATATTTTTAGTGTGGAAGTAAGTCATCCTCAACTCCGAGGGACTGCCTAAGAAGAATAAGAAGTAGATGGTCTGTGTTATCCTTCACAGTAGAAGGCAGTAATGTGTTCCATCCTTGATGCCCTTGTGAAGGGAACAGGGACTGCCTCATTGACCGAACCAGATCGTATTACTCCAGTGCCGGTTGCTAATATATTAGTGATGTCCGGCAGCTGCTGTGTTGTCACAAGGTAACTTCCTTCCAGTGTGCTGACACAAAATGCATAGAGACATCAAAACCAATTCATTATGTTTTGCTGCAACAACTATCTAAAATGGATAAAGTGGCAGCTCCAAATGCCAAACATTTTAAAAGCAACAAGAGAATTTAAAAGCAGCAAGAGAAATGTCAAAGCTCTGGAGAAGAGCAGAGTTTTGGGTAAAAATTACCAGAGTGGGTCAGGAAGGGACAGAGAGTGTAACAAAGGTAATAGGGTATCACTGACTAAGGTAACATCAGGGAAAAATGGAAAAAATTCAAAGCTAAAGGCACTATATCTGAATGCGCGAAGCATTCACAACAAAATAGGTGAATTAATAGCGCAGATAGAAATTAATAGGTTTACATAGAAACAAAGAAAATGGGTGCAGGAGTAGGCCATTCGACCCTTCGAGCCTGCACCGCCATTCAATGAGTTTATGGCTGAACATGCAACTTCAGTACCTCATTCCTGCTTTCTCACAATACCCCTTGATCCCCCTAGTAGTAAGGACTTCATCTAACTCCTTTTTGAAGGTTTGATCTTATAACCATTACGGAGACATGGTTGCAAAGTGACCAAGGTTAGGAACTAAATATTCCAGGATACTTAACTTTTAGAAGAGTTCGGCAAAATGGAAAAGGAGGAGGGGTAGCTCTGATAATAAAGGATAGGCTAATTCAGTAGAGAGAAAGGATCGTAGCTCAGAAAATCAAGAAGTGGAATCAGTTCGGGTGGAGCTGAGAAACAGCAAGGGGCAGAAAACATTGGTGGGAGTTGTTTATAGGCCCCCAAACAGTAGTGGTAATGTAGGGCATAGTATAAATCAGGAATTAGAGATGTATGTAACAAGGATAATATAGTAATCATGGGGGACTTAAATCTACATGTAGACAGGGCAATTCAAATAGGCAGTAATAGTGTAGAGGACAAATTCATGGAATATATACAAGCTGGTTTTCTAGATCAGTATGTTGAAGAACCAACTAGGGAACAGGCTATTTTAAATCTAGTATTGTGCAATGAGAAAGGGTTAATTAATAACCTTGCCGTAAAGGGGCCTTTAGGGAAGAGTGAACATAATATGATAGAATTTTATACTGAGTTTGAAAGTGATTTAGTTAAATCCGAAACTAGGGTCTTAAATCTAAACAAAGCGAACTACGTAGGTATGAGGGGCGAGTTGCCTAAGGTAGATTGGGAAACTACATTAAAATGTATGATGGCAGACAAGCAATGGCTAGTATTTAAAGAATTAATACATAATTTACAACCAACACACATTCCTTTAAGGCACAAAAACTCCATAGGTAAAGTGGTCCAACCGTGGTTAACAAGAGAAGTTAAAGATTGTATTAGATCAAAGGAAGAGGCTATAATGTTGCCATAAGAGCAGTAAGCCTGAGAATTGAGAGGATTTTAGAATTCAGCAGAGGACCAAGAAATTGATCAAGAAAGTGAAAATAGAATATGAGAGTAAACTAGCGAGAGACATAAAAACAGCCAATAAAAGTTTCTATAAGCAGGTAAAAAGGAAAAGATTAGCGAAAGTAAATGTGGGTCCCTTCCTTTACAGGTTGAGACATGAGAAATTATAATGGGGAATAAGGAAATGGCAGAGAAATTAAACAAATATTTTGTGTCTGTCTGCACGAAAGAAGGCACAAAAAAACCTCCTGAAAATAGTGGAACTGAAGGAAATTAGTATTAGTAAAAAAATAGTACTGGAGAAATTAATGGGACTGAAAGCCGATAAATCCCCTGGATCTGATGGCCTGCATCCTAGCGTTTTGAAAGAGGTGGTTATAGAGATAGTGGATGCATTGGTTGTCATCTTCCAAAATTCCATAGATTCTAGAATGTTTCCCGCAGATTGGAAGGTAACTAATGTAACCCTGGCATTTAACAAAGGAGGAAGAGAGAAAATGGGGAACTACAGACCAGTTAGCTTTTCATCAGTTGTTGGGAACATGCTCGAATCTATTATTAAGAACTTGGTAATAGGGCACTTAGAAAATAATAATAGGATTGGGCAGAGTCAACACGGATTTATGAAAGGGAAATCATGTTTGACAAATCTGTTCGAGTTTTTTGAGGTTGTAATGAGTAGAATAGATAATGGGGTACCAGTGGATGTGGTGTATTTGGATTTTCAGAAGGCATTTGATAAGGTGCCACGCAAGAGGTTATTAGGGCTCATGGGATTGGAGGTAATATACTAGCATGGATTGAGGATTGAATAACGGACAGAAAACAGAAAGTAGGAAAAAACGGGACATTTTTGGGTTGGCAGGCTGTAACTAGTCGGATGCCACAAGGATTGGTGCTTGGGCCCCAGATATACACAATCTATATCAATGATTTGGACCAAATGTAATATATCCAAGTTTGCTGATGATACAAAGCTAGGTGGGAATGTAAGTTGTGACGAGGATGCAAAAAGGCTTCAAGGGGATATAGACAGGCTAAGTGAGTGGGCAAGAACATGTGTGTCCTTGTACACGAATCATTGAAAGTTAATATGCAGGTACAGCAAGCAATTAAGAAAGCAAAGAGGATTTGAGTATAAGAGTAAAGACATCTTATTTCAATTATATAGGGCCCTGGTGAGATCGCACCTGGAGTATTGTGTACAATTTTGGTCTCCTTACCTAAGGAAGGATATACTTTCCATGGAGGGAGAGCAACAAAGGTTCACCAGACTGATTCCTAGGAAGGGGGGATTGCCCTATGAGGAGAGATTAAGCAGACTACGACAATATTCTCTAGAGTTTAGAAGAATGAGAGGTGATCTCATTGAAACATACAAAATTCTTACAGGGCTTGACAGGTTAGATGCAGGGAGGATGTTTCCCCTGGCTGGGGAGTCTAGACCAGGGGTCACAGTCTCAGAATAAGGGATCGTTAGGACTGAGATGAGAAGAAATTTCTTCACAGAGAGTGGTGAATCTTTGGAATTCTCTAGCCCGGAGGGCTGTGGAGGCTCAGTCTTTGAGTATATTCAAGACAGCGATTGATAGATTTTTGTATATTAAAGGAATCAAGGGATATGGGGATAGTGCAGGAAAGTGGAGTTGAGGTAGAAGATTAGCCTTGATCTTACTGAATGACGGAGCAACTTCGAGGGGCTCAATGGCCTACTCCTGCTCCTAATTCTTATTTTAGAATATTCTTAAAAGGGACAGCTATTATGCATATCATTTCCACATAGATTTAGAGGATTAGGATTGATTAATTAATTGATAGGAAAACAATTGTACAAAACACATGTATTTTCAATATATGCACTTATTCTATAAAAGAGTGCTTTAACCAATCAGAGATTGGAGTATATTGAAAATATTTGCCCTGGTTGAAATATAAATGATGAGATCTGCCATCAACTTTACAAGACTATATCCGATATCAGTTTCCCATTTTATTTGCCCAATTTCCATACAATCAATTTTGCGGAATTGGAGCCGAGGGTGGATTTACTCTGGAGCATCTACGATGCTGAGAATGACGTGAGTAGCACGTGTAGCGAGTTGGTCTTACCGCAGGTGAAGGGTCCACAGCCAGCTGGGAATGGAAGACCAGCAGGAAGAGCAGTGCAAGGAAGTTGGTGCAGGGCTCCCCTGCGGTCATCCCCTGCAAAACAGATACACCGTTTTGGGTACTGTTGAGGAGGATAACTCATCAGGGGAGGGCAGCAGCAGCCAAGTTCATGGCACCATGGCTGGCTCTGCTGCACAGAAGGGTGGGAAAAAGAGTGGGAAAGCTATAGTGATAGGAGATTCTATTGTAAGGGGAATAGATAGGATTTTCTGCGGCCGCAACCGAGACTCCAGGATGGTATGTTGCCTCCCTGGTGCAAGGGTCAAGGATGTCTCGGAGCGGCTGCAGAGCATTCTGGAGAGGGAGGGAGAACAGCCAGTTGTCATGGTACATGTAGGTACCAATGATATAGGTAAGAAGCAGGAAGAGGTCCAACAAGCTGAATTTAGGGAGCTAGGAGTTAAATTAAAAAGTAAGACCTCAAAGGTAATAATCTCTGGATTGCTACTAGTGCCACGTACTAATCAGAGTAGAGGGAGCAGGATAGTTAGAATAAATATGTGGCTTGAGCAGTGATGCAAGAGGGAGGGATTCAAATTCCTGGGACATTGGAACCAGTTCTGGGGGAAGTGGGACCTGTACAAAAGGGACGGTCTGCACTTGGGCAGGACTGGAACTGATATCCTCGGGGTAACATTTGCTAATGCAGTTCGGGAGTATTTAAACTAACATGGCAGGGGGATGGGAACCTATGCAGCGAGATAGGGCGAAGTTATATGGAGTCAGAAACAGATGGTAGAACGATAAAAAGCAATAGTGGAAGGCCGAGTAAACAAAGGCAAGAAACAAAAAGGGCCACACTCCATCATAATTCTAAAAGGACAAAGGGTGTTAAAAAAACAAGCCTGAAGGCTTTGTGTCTTAATGCAAGGAGTATCCATAATAAGGTGGATGAATTAACTGTGCAAATAGATGTTAACAGATATGATGTGATTGGGATTACGGAGACGTGGCTCCAGGATGATCAGGGCTGGGATCTCAACATCCATGGGTATTCAACATTCAGGAAGGATAGAATAAAAGGAAAAGGAGGTGGGGTAGCATTGCTGGTTAAAGAGGAGATTAATGCAATAGTTAGGAAGGACATTAGCTTGGATGATGTGGAATCTTTATAGGTAGAGCTGCAGAACACCAAAGGGCAAAAAACGTTAGTGGGAGTTGTGTACAGACCTCCAAACAGTAATAGTGATGTTGGGGGAGGGCATCAAACAGGAAATTAGGGATGCATGCAATAAAGGTGCAGCAGTTATCATGGATGACTTTAATATGCATACAGATTGGGCTAACCAAACTGGAAGCAATACGGTGGAGGAGGATTTCCTGGAGTGCATAAGGGATGGTTTTCTAGACCAATATATCGAGGAACCAACTATGGGGGAGGCCATCTTAGACTGGGTGTTGTGTAATGAGAGAGGATTAATTAGCAATCTTGTTGTGCGAGGCCCCTTGGGGAAGAGTGACCATAATATGGTGGAATTCTACATTAGGATGGAGAATGAAACAGTTAATTCAGAGACCACGGTCCAGAACTTAAAGAAGGGTAACTTTGAAAGTATGAGGTGTGAATTGGCTAGGATAGATTGGCGAATGATACTGAAGGGGTTGACTGTGGATGGGCAATGGCAGACATTTAGAGACCGCATGGATGAACTACAACAATTGTACATCCCTGTCTGGCGTACAAATAAAAAAGGGAAGGTGGCTCAACCGTGGCTATCAAGGGAAATCAGGGATAGTATTAAAGCCAAGGAAGTGGCATACAAATTGGCCAGAAATAGCAGTGAACCTGGGGACTGGGAGAAATTTAGAACTCAGCAGAGGAGGACAAAGGGTTTGATTAGGGCAAGGAAAATAGAGTACGAGAGGAAGCTTGCAGGGAACATTAAGACGGACTGCAAAAATTTCTATAGATATGTGAAGAGAAAAAGGTTACTAAAGACAAATGTTGGTCCCCTGCAGTCAGAATCAGGGGAAGTCATAACGGGGAACAAAGAAATGGCAGACCAATTTGACAAGTACTTTGGTTCGGTATTCACTAAGGAGGACACAAACAATCTTCCGGATATAAAAGGGGTCAGAGGGTCGAGTAAGGAGGAGGAACTGAGGGTAATCCTTATTAGTCGGGAAATTGTGTTGGGGAAATTGATGGGATTGAAGGCCGATAAATCCCCAGGGCCTGATAGACAGCATCCCAGAGTACTTAAGGAGGTGGCCTTGGAAATAGCGGATGCATTGACAGTCATTTTCCAACATACCATTGACTCTGGATCAGTTTCTATCGAGTGGAGCATAGCCAATGTAACCCCACTTTTTAAAAAAGGAGGGAGAGAGAAAACAGGGAATTATAGACCGGTCAGCCTGACATCAGTCGTGGGTAAAATGATGGAATCAATTATTAAGGATGTCATAGCAGCGCATTTGAAAAGAGGTGACAGGATACGTCCAAGTCAGCATGGATTTGTGAAAGGGAAATCATGCTTGACAAATCTTCTGGAATTTTTTGAGGATGTTTCCAGTAGAGTGGACAAGGGAGAACCAGTTGATGTGGTATATTTGGACTTTCAGAAAGCTTTCGACAAGGTCCCGCACAAGAGATTAATGTGCAAAGTTAAAGCATATGGTATTGGGGGTAGTGTGCTGACGTGGATTGAGAACTGGTTGTCAGACAGGAAGCAAAGAGTAGGAGTAAATGGGTACTTTCAGAATGGCAGGCAGTGACTAGTGGGGTACCGCAAGGTTCTGTGCTGGGGCTCCAGCTGTTTACATTGTACATTAATGATTTAGACGAGGGGATTAAATGTAGTATCTCCAAATTTGCGGGTGGCAGTGTGAGCTGCGAGGAGGATGCTATGAGGCTGCAGAGTGACTTGGATAGGTTAGGTGAGTGGGCAAATGCATGGCAGATGAAGTATAATGCGGATAAATGTGAGGTTTTCCACTTTGGTGGTAAAAACAGAGAGACAGACTATTATCTGAATGGTGACAGATTAGGAAAAGGGGAGGTGCAACGAGACCTGGGTGTCATGGTACGTCAGACATTGAAGGTTGGCATGCAGATACAGCAGGCGGTTAAGAAAGCAAATGGCATGTTGGCCTTCATAGTGAGGGGATTTGAGTGCAGGGGCAGGGAGGTGTTGCTACAGTTGTACAGGGCCTTGGTGAGGCCACACCTGGAGTATTGTGTACAGTTTTGGTCTCCTAACTTGAGGAAGGACATTCTTGCTATTAAGGGAGTGCAGCGAAGGTTCACCAGACTGATTCCCGGGATGGCGGGAATGACATATCAAGAAAGACTGGATCAACTGGGCTTGTATTCACTGGAGTTCAGAAGAATGAGAGGGGATCTCATAGAAACGTTTAAAATTCTGATGGGTTTAGACAGGTTAGATGCAGGAGGAATGTTCCCAATGTTGGGGAAGTCCAGAACCAGGGGTCACAGTCTAAGGATAAGGGGTAAGCCATTTAGGACCGAGATGAGGAGAAACTTCTTCACCCAGAGAGTGGTGAACCTGTGGAATTCTCTACCACAGAATGTTGTTGAGGCCAATTCACTAAATATATTCAAAAAGGAGTTAGATGAAGTCCTTACTACTAGGGGGATCAAGGGGTATGGCGAGAAAGCAGGAATGGGGTACTGAAGTTGCATGTTCAGCCATGAACTCATTGAATGGCAGTGCAGGCTCGAAGGGCCGAATGTCCTACTCCTGCACCTATTTTCTATGTTTCTATGACCCAAGGATATACTTCTGCCAAGAAGCTTGTATGTAAAACTGTCTTCAACATGAACAGGGGATGAACATAAAGTGGTCGCATTCCTGCATATGAGCCAGCAGGTCGTGCATTCAAGACCCTCACCAGACAACTGTAAAGGTCATCTATGCTGACGATTCAGAACAGTACTGCGGGAGTGCTGCATTGTTGAAGGTACTGTCTTTTGGAAGAAAAATTAAACTGAGGCCACTTCTCCCCTGTCAGATGGTCATAAAAGATCCCACGGTACCATTCAAAGAAGAGCAGGGGAGTTCTACTGTGTCCTGTTCAATACTTATCCCACTGCCAACACACTAAAAACAGATTGGCTTAGTAATTGAGCCATGTAGTGCTGACTAAGGCCCCTCAATGGCAGGCAGGGAATGCTCACATTCCTCCATCCAGAACAAACAAGAGGCGTCATTTACCCATGCCTGAAGTAGGCACGAGAACCTTTGCATGTGCAAATAAGGGGCCTAATGCCTGCTTGAGGACCCCACTCCAACACTGATTTGTCCTGATGCAGCCAGCGCCATCACAGGCTGTACTTAGACACCAGGCCTACTGAATACCTGCCACCCAAGAAGGTAAGTAACTTACCTGAATGTGGAGCCAGGAGGAGCAGGAGTGCATCTCCCGATCCCAAATTCAAGGACCCGATTACCAAGTCCAGGCCTCCCGACCCTGATCACAGACTCCTGGCCAGCCGCGGCCCCGAGTCCTTGCCCGTGACCTAACCCCCGGGCCCAATTGCCTGCGGTGCAGGCTCGAAGGGCCGAATGGCCTACTCCTGCACCTATTTTCTATGTTTACCTAAGGGCTTCTGTGACGTTGGCAGCAACCCGATTTTTTTCACATTTCCTCCCATTTTCACCGGTGGGCTATGGCACATTGCACATTGCAGGGCTTTATTGCAGATGTCCAAGGCCCGCTATCTCTGGAGTCTTGGACTACACCATTATGGCACATGACACTTACTCTTCACTCCCGACTGCTCAAAATGAGCTCTCCTGAATTTCTATGCCATTATCTAATTATCTTTTGTGGGACCTTTCTGTACACACATTGTGTGCCACATTTACATTACGAACATGCAAACAATGACGGACAGGTGAAGACCCTTTGGTCCATCCAGCCTGTTCCACACAATTGCGATACCGCGTGTATCACAATATATTCACTCCAACTCACCCGAAAGTATGTGATCCCCTAGGAGAGCAAAATAAAGATTAAAAACCCAGGCCAATTTGAGGGAAAAAAATTTGAGAAATTTCTCTCCGACCCATCAAGATGATTGAAACTCTTTCAGGACATCACTCTGTCCCTGACTTCCCTGCCATACTGTTATAGAGCCTAGTGGACTACTGATATTCTTAACAATAAAGCTTGTGCTTCTTACCCGGAAGCCATGTTGTGCACTTGTCTCTAATGCTGTGTTTCAAGATACCACAAGTACCTACCTTCTGTAAGAGGTGATCTCCACCCTAGCCAGAAGCTGGTCCAGCTTTCGCTTGAAGGAATTCAGTGAGTCCGCATCCACCTCAAGAGACAGCAACCTGTTCCAGAGGCCCACTATTCTCAGGGAAAAGGACCACCTCCTGACATCTATCCTAGATCTGGCCTCCTACAGCTTTAAATTGTGTCCCCTAGATCTCCCAAATCTATTTAATTGAAACAAAAACAGAAAATACTGGAAATACTCAGCAAGTCAGGCAGCATCGGTGGAGAGAGAGAGAGAGTTAACGTTTCAGGTCGATGACCCTTCATCAGAACTGGAAAAAGTTAGAGATATAATCGGATTTAAGCAAGTAATTGAAACAAACTTTCAAATGGAACACATTGTATTCCCTTACCTGAATGAGGATCCAGGAGGAGCACGAGTGCACCTCCCAACCCCAAATTAAAGGATCCGATCACAGAGTCCAGGCTTCCCGAACTCAATCACAGACTCACAGACACCTGACCACCCATGGCCCTGCCTCCTCACCCCTGACCTGACCCCCAGCACCCACTTTTTTTTTTTTTTTTAAATTTTTTTAATTTTAAATTTTTCGTTGCCAATCTTTCCAATTCTTTGTCAAATCACAAACGCCAGAGGTCACCTTGCACACATTAAGGATCACTCTGCGCCAATGCTCTTAGCCAAAAGGCCGAGAGCCACTGCACCGTTCCTGGAAGTACTGCAATACCAGGTTCGTGCCATGGAGGTGGATGGGTCAGGCCCCCCACACATCTCCGTGGAGGTGGATGGGTCAATCCACTTACCGGAGGGCAGCTGCACCATTAGCTGTGGCCAGATTTTACAAGTGACTACACTTCAAAAGTACTTAACTGGCTGTGATGCACTTTGAGGTGGGCTGAGTGTGTGAAAGGAGCTATTTAAAAGTAAATTCTTTCTTTCCTCCATTACTTCTCTCTTTATGCCCCGAGACTGCTCTCTGTTGCTGCCTCTCGTCTCTTGACGGGAGGAAGGGTGTCTGTGAATAGAGTCGTGTGAATATGGTTATGAATATGGTGAAGAGGTTTCTAGTGAGGTGCCACAGGGATTAGTGCTGGGCTTTTGCTGCGTACAGTGCATATAAATAATGTGGAGCTGGGGACAGAAACAACGCTGTCTAAACTTACAGATGGCACTAAATTGGGTGGGGTGAAATTTAAACTTCAGAGAAAAGGCACATCAAATAGAAAAAGGATCTGGATAGGATGGGATGATGGATTGATAAATGACACATGGCATTTAATGTGGACGGATACAAGAAAGTGGGAGTGATTTTTCAACAGCTGCCCATCTGTTTCTATATCATTGGAAGATCCCGATTGCAAAAGTTCCCCACACCATGAGGATTTTATTCTAACAGATCTATCCAAGCTATGTCAGAGGACATCTCCAACTCAGTTATCCTCCCATGTGTCCATCACCAGTACTTCCAAACTCCATTCCTCCCATGGCCTCCTGACCCCACTAACCTCACTGCCCAGCTACATCAAGTTCAACCAGTACCATTATTTGCCCTGATTCTAAACATCACAAATCATTCCGTCTCTAGACTCCCCTTAGATGCTTCCGTCTGACAGGCCGAAATGCTTTTGCTCCCAGGCCTCAGTACACGTTCCTCCTATCCAATTCATTTCCATCAGGATCCAGGGCACCAGGACTCAGATCATGATTAGACTGTGTATTCCCAGATCTCAGCAATTTCCCCCCAGCCTATCTCCATGATTACCTTTAGGTCCTGCCTCTCTCCAGTCTCTCCCAGGTTGTACCCTGCACTTGAAACCCAAATCCTGGCTTCCTTACAGCTGCATTACTCTGAACCCTGGTCCCCCTTTAGCTCCACCTTCTCTTTCCATCATCCATGTTGCAACATCTCTCCAACAGCCCCTCCCTACTTCACCTCCAACCTGATGCACATTGCCTCCCATTTTCCGGCACACCCTGCACCTTCACCATTGTAAAAAATCAGTAAAAGAATAAGTGTGATAGCCACACAAAGTCTTTGGAGCTATAAAAAAAGAGGAGATAGAGGGGAGGAGAGATTTATAGAAAGAATGGGATGGAAACAATGAGAAAAGGAGTCTGCCAGGAGCTACAATATATGTGACATCCTCAGCAAAAGAAAGGGGGTGAGAGAGAAAGAGCGACAAAGATTGATAAAGTGACACAAAGAATTAGAGGGTGGGATTAAGCAGAGAGACCATTATAGGACAAGCGTTATTTTGTCTATGAGCAAGGACATCAACAATAATATAATACATTGTAATACATTTATAATACACTGTGTGTCAGCTGTGGCTCAGTGGGTAACACACTCGTCTGAGTCAGAAAGCTTGTGGGTTTAAGTCGCACTCTAGGGACTTGAGCACATAAATCTAGGCTGACACTACAGTGCAGTGCTGAGGGAGCATTGCACTGTTGGAGATGCCACCTTTCGGATGAGACGTTAAACTGAGGCCCCGTTTGCTCTCTCAGGTGGATGTAAAAGATCCCACGGCACTGTTTCGAAGGAGAGCAGGGGGGCTATCCCCGGTCTCCTGGCCAATATTTATCCCTCAACCAACATAACAAAAGCAGCTTATCTGGTCATTATCACTTTGCTGTTTGTGGAAGCTTGCTGTGCACAAGTTAGCTGCTGCGTTTCTCACATTACAACAGTGACTACACTTCAAAAACTACTTAATTGGCTGTAAAGCATTTTGCGACATCCGGTGGTCACGAAGGGCCCTATATAAATGCAATGCTTTCTTTTCTTTCTTTATTACTTGATATTACTAGTCGTCACCAGAGTCCTCCTCAATCGTCTTCTCCCTGTGGCCGAGGAGCTCCTCCCGGAGTCGCAGTGCGGATTTCGTCCCCTACGGGGCACAACGGATTTTTGCAGCGCAACAGCTGCAGGAAAAATGTAGGAAACAGCGCCAGCCCTTACACATGGCCTTCTTCGACCTTACAAAGGCCTTTGACACTGTCAACCGCGAGAGTTTATGGTGCTTCCTCCTGTTTCGGCTGCCCCCAAAAGTACGTCACCATCCTCCGCCTGCTCCACGACGACATGCAGGCCGTGATCCTTACCAACGGATCCATCACAGACCCAATCCACGTCCGGATCGGGGTCAAACAGGGCTGTGTCATCGCCCCAACCCTCTTCTCAATCTTCCTCGCTGCCATGCTCCACCTCACAGTCGACAAGCTCCCCGCTGGAATGGAACTAAACTACAGGACCAGTGGGAACCTGTTCAACCTTCGCCGTCTCCAGGCCAGGTTCAAAACCACCCAACCTCTGTCGTTGAGCTACAGTACGCAGGCAATACCTGTGTCTGCGCACATAGAGAGGCTGAACTCCAGGACATAGTTGACGTATTTACTGAGGCGTACGAAAAAATGGGCCTTACGCTAAACATCAGTAAGACAAAGATCCTTCACCAGCCTGTCCTCGCCGCACAGCACTGCCCCCCAGTCAACAAGATCCATGGCGCAGTCCTGGACAGTGTGGACCACTTCCCTTATCTCGGGAGCCTATCAACAAGAGCAGGCATTGACGACGAGATCCAACACCGCCTCCAGTGCGCCAGTGCAGCCTTCGGCCGCCTGAGGAAAAGAGTGTTTGAAGACCAGGCCTCCAAACTGCTACCAAGCTCATGATCTACAGGGCTGTAGTAATACCCGCCCCCCTGTATGGCTCAGAAACATAGACCATGTACAGTAGCCATCTCAAGTCACTGGAGAAATACCACCAATGATTACTCTGCAAGATCCTATAAATCCCCTGGGAGGACAGACACACCAACATTAGCATCCTCGACCAGGCCAACATCCCCAGCATTGAAGCACTGACCACACTTGATCAGCACCACTGGGCAGGCCACATAGTTCGCATGCCAGACACGAGACTCCCAAAACAAGCGCTCTACTCGGAACTCCTTCACGGCAAAGGAGCCAAAGATGGGCAGCGGAAACATTACAAGGACACCATCCAAGCCTCCCTGATAAAGTGCAACATCCCCACTGATACCTGGCCAAAGACCGCCCTAATTGGAGGAAGTGCATCTGGGAGGGCGCTGAGCACCTCAAATCTCGTCATTTAGAGCATGCAAAAATCAAGCACAGGCAGCGGAAAGAGAACGTGACAAACCAGTCCCACCCACCCCTTTCCTCAACGACTATCTGTCCCACCTATGACAAAGACTGTGGTTCTTGTATTGGACTGTTCAGCCACCTAAGAACTCATGTTAAGAGTGGAAGCAAGTCTTCCTCGATTCTGAGGGGCTACCTATGATGATGATGATGATGATGACTTAATATAATGCTCCAATCATTATAAAATAGCATACTCACTGTGAGCAGCAGATTTGCTAAAAATAATAAGTTCTGCTTTATTCAGTATTTCTAACAGAACTTTTCAGGGGTGCAATGATAAATTGCCATATAAAATCACCAGTATATCATCGTTTTATAATTGTCAAATCCTTCTTTATTCAAATTTAATAAAACCAGTTCTTGGCAATCCTTGTAAAAGCTCATCTTTCCTGAGTTCCTGTCTGTTTCTGACTCACGTCTCTATTAACAAAGCTTTTACAATATATTAAAAAAAAAATTATTTCCCTGCAATTTTGAGGAGTCAATCTATTCACTGATTGCAGGTGCATGGAAATTATTGCCAGTACTGCCACTTGTAGTGTTAGATTGGAGGGGAGCCACTATCAATTATTACGCATGTACTGTACACTAAACTTACTGACCTGCAAATTGTGACATAGCTCATAATGGAAAACTGAATCATAAGTGCCTTCAGCTGCTGTTAATTTCCAGCAAACCACGGAAGTACCATGTTGAATTGCCAATGAATCCTTTTGTGATAGCGCAGTTCCTTATTTTTGTTCACAAACGGGACACTCAGCCAGTTGATGGGGACCAACAGTCAAAGTGCAGATGCAAGCAAATCACCCTGAAGAGGGCAATATGGTCACAAGTGACATTTCTCAATCAGAATGACACTTTGAGGTACAAATTTAAACATCAAGTTATGCTGGATCTCTGCAGTTAGCTAAAAATTGATCAAGAGGCTGGGGGGGCCAAAATTCAGTTTCCCAATAAGTCCTGTTACCGTTGGAAAGCGGCGGCCATGCGGCGGTGTCAAATGACCGCCGATTTTTGGTTGAATGGTCGCCGCTTGTGAAATTCCCCCCGGTGTTTTTTCTGCCGGTCCCCACTTCCGCCCTGCTGCTGCCAAACCCTCCTAAGTGTGTCATCAAAGCGCGCACTGTCGATCTCCTGCCCCTGCAAGCAAAATTAACCGTAAGAAATCTTGCGGCCACTGCGTGGTGCCCCCGACAGTTTTTTCTGTCGGTGCGCTGTGTTTGCAGTGTGCGCAAAATGGTAGTGCAGCCGCCATTAGGGGAAGGCACAATGCCACGGCCGCCATCTTATTTTCTTTGTCGGACGACTGCCCCGGGTTTGGCCGGGCCGCCTCTTGGATGCCAGGCTGCTGGCCCGGCCGAAACCATCCCTGGTGGCCCAGGTCGCAGAGCTCACAGCGGCTCTCCCCTTTAAGTGAAGGGGAGAGATGTGGTGACGCCCCTGCGAGATGACGTCATCAGCGCTATGCCGATGACTGACAGTGGCAGACACTCTGCCCGCCCCCACTTCCGCCACTCTTATGACCGATCTTTCCCTTTCTGCCCCCACTTCCACCCCCATTATGACTGTCTTTCGCTCCGTTCGGGAAAAAAAAGACAGAGTTAAATTTCGTACAAGAGACCACCGCATCCACCGCGGCGGTGAAAACAGAGGAAAATCGGTAGGTGTGACCCGTTTCTGACGGAGGTTAGTTTTTACCCCAAGTACTCATATCGCTGCTTCCATTGCTTGATAAGGTAATAAATACAAATGTCTTCTGATTGTTTTTGGTTCCTTTCCAATCAATGGCTATCTGCATGTAGTGCCAAATCTGGCACCAGATTGTATGGTGTCTCTGATAACTGCTACTCCTATTAAGACAGGTAATTATATCTGTTTTTTGAGAGAAACCCAACAAAACACTGAAGCAAACCTGATTTTGTTTTTCAAAGCAATTTCGAAAAGACTTGCAAATAATTTGTACATGTTTGAAAGGAAAAAACCATGGCATATTTTGGGGAATTTTGCTCAGTTGATTCAAAATATTGCAAACTACATTCCTTGTGCTAATATTACATAAGTTGCGCCTACTTTTCATTGACTGTACTCTCAATAACTCCCGGGGTAGCTCCAATTGGGGTGCGGAGGAATGTTTGCAAACTAGGCGGGCAGTTTCCTGTGATGACGGCAGAGCATCTGCACTCCTTTTACAAGGCTGTTAATGCAATGGGGGAGAACTTGGGAGTTGCCACACCCTGACCTGTCGGGGGGTTGAGCGGATCCTTGATGGCTGGTAAGTCCCAAGTTCTCCAGGCCCAAAGCTCTGGAACTCCTTGCCTAAACCTCTGCGCCTCTCTGCCTCTCTTTCCTCCTTTAAGACGCTCCTTAAAACCTACCTCTTTGATCAAGCTTTTGGTCAACCTGTCCTAATTTCTCCGATGCGGCTCGGTGTCAAATTTTCATCTCATAATACTCCTGTGAAGTGCCTTGGAACGTTTCACTATGTTAAAGATACGATATAAATGCAAGTTGTTGTTGAATAAAATACCTACTCAATTGTCTTTTCAATATCAATATTGTTTACAATACTTTGAATCAAATCAGTAAAATTACTAGTGGACCATGTTATGTGACTTCTCACTAACCTAAAGAACTGAAATATACAAATCAAGCAACTCAAAATAATTTAAAATAAGTAAACTTTCTAAAACACGATCTATTTTGGCAGTGTTTAGATGACCTATCTTCATTATTTGCCACAGCGCAAGGGGCTTTAATGCACATATCTTCCATTAAATTCCACAGAGAAAACAAGGGGCCCATTGGCATCAGCTGCATTTTGTGCAGCATTTGTAGCCATTTCTCCAGTGTTCTGAACTAGCTCATGGTTTGCATTAATGGGGTATGGTAGCATAGTGGTTATGTTACTAGACTAGTAATCCAGAGACTTGGGCAAATGATCCAATAACATGACTTCAAATCCCACCACGACAGCTGGGAAATTAAAATTCAGTTAATTAAATAAATCTGGATTTAAAATTCTAGTGTCTGTCATGTATTCTACATGGCTACTGTTGGTACTATCTCAAGGTGTGCCACCAGAGAGCACAGCAGTGGGAGACTCGTAGGTTACCTGTGCCTAGCCTAGTATAAAAGGCAGGCCACCAGGTGTGTTCCCCACTCTGGGGTTAACTAATAAAGGACTAAGGTCATTACAGTTCAACACACTGCCTCCTGGAGTCATTGTTAGAGCATCTAAGGACACAACAATGTCAAGAATGATGCTGTAAAAAGCCATCTGGCTCACGAATGTCCTTTGAGAAAGGAAACCTGCTGTCCTTACCGGGTCTGGTCTATATGTGACTACAGATCGAAAGCAACGTGGTTGATAAGTATCGAATAACTCCACGAAGCTAAGTACCTTACTCCAGTTTATTTACTCTCAAAGTGAGGATTCAACATGGCTGCCAACATTATATACACGACTTGCATGTGTCTGCCAGTGATCATTCGGACTCTGACAGTCACGCCCTCCGGTGGCAGGCAAAACCTAGTTAACACACATAACAGTTGACTCATAGGTGCCCTCTACCATTCAAGAAGTGCGGCTCACCATCTTCTATAGGGCATTTAGGGATGGGCAATAAATGCCGGCCTTATCAGTGATGCCCACATCCCATGAATGCATTTAAAAAAAAAACATCTGCAGAAGTGGCTGGCAATGCTGGATGATTTCCTCAACCACAGAGTTTTTGATGTATTATTTTGAGATGGCAGCAACTGTGGTTAAACTTGATAATCAGTCTGGCCCTCTACTGAGGTGCAGGTCTCTCTGGGTATGATGATTCATCGAAAGCTTCCCACCTGTCAGAAGGGGAGATCATTGTCCTCTGGGGCACAGACTGTCATGTATTCAACTATCATTGTAGCCCATGTATAAGCTGACCTAAGTTGTACACCTTGAGAACATTGACCACAAGGGGGTGAACTTGTGGGAGACACTCGTAACCTGGATTTTCAGGTATAAAAGGGGAAGCTCCACCCACCTTCATCACTTGAGGTCTTGGTAATAAAGGTAACTGGTCACAGAGTGACTTTCTCTCAAGTATGGGCCTCGTGTGCATTTACACTGTATAGTAAGGACATATCATTGGCGACGAGAAACTGGGATTTAAACCACGCGAGCATGGCCACTAGCAGCACAGAAGAGAGATACTGTGTTGGTGATGATTGGGATGACTTTATTGAGAGATTACAGCAAAGTTTTGTCACTAAGGAATGGTTGGGACAGGATTCGGCCGACAAATGGAGGGCTCATCTCTTGATGGTTTGTGGATCCAGAACATACTCCCTGATGAAGGACCTTCTAGCGCCAGAGAAGACAGCAGACAAGACATTCAAAGAGCTCAGTAAGTTGATCGGGGAACACCTTAACCGGCGAGCAGCATGCACATGGCGAGACACCGGTTTTACACACACCGGCGGCGAGAAGGGCAAAGCGTTCCAGACTTCGTGGCAGATCTCCAGCGACAGGCGAGCCTATGTAAGTTCCCAGATGCATGCAGAGTGGAAATGCTGCGAGACTTTTTTATTGAGAGCGTCGGGCACGCTGGGGTTTTCAGGAAACTGATTGAGACCAAAGACTTGACCTTGGAAGCGGCGGCTCTGATAGCCCAGACATTTACCTCAGGGGAGGAAGAGACCAGAATGATTTATGACAAAAATCTTGGTTCTAATGCGGCAAACGACCAGGGAGTCAACATTGTTAACGTGGCACACAGTTCTCGAGGCAGACAAGGGCAATTGGACATGCCCCAGCATGTAATCGAACCCAAAGGGGGAATTCAACAGAGACAATGGCTAGCTGAACGGTGATTCATGCCATTGCAATGGACAATGTGGCCAGTAATGGGGCCATCAACACCTGTTAATGGTGTGCTTAAGGACAGTTACAGAGACAGTTAGAGACGATCGACTGGTAATGGATCTTTTGTTTCCAACAACGGGCCTCCAGCTCATACTGGAGGTGTGGAGGCAAACACCCAGCCAGAGCTTGCAGGTATCAGTAATATACCTGCAGAAACTGCAACGTCAGCGGTCACTTGGCACGTATGTGCAGGAAGCCTGCAGCCAGGTTGATGTACGAGGAGGGCGGGCCCGATGCAAGCCCTATGAGGCCAAATGAATACTGGGGGAAATCGCTGGGAGCTGAATTTCAGCGAGTTCATGTGGAGCACATAGACAGTTCATATACCAGGACGCCACCGGTAATAATGAAAGTGCTCCTCAATGGCATCCCAGTATTAATGGAGCTAGACACAGGGGCCAGCCAGTCCCTGATGAGTATCAAACAGTTCGAAAGGTTGTGGATGTCCAAGGCCAGGAGGCCAAAATTATCGCCGATTGACGCACTGCTACGGACATATACAAAGGAGATCATTCCGGTGCTAGGCAGCACCACGGCAGTCATGACCCACAAAGATTCGGAGAACAGGTTGCCACTCTGGATTGTCCCGGGGGACGGTCCCGCACTACTGGGGAGGAGTTGGCTTGCTGTCATGAACTGGAAATGGGGCGATGTCAATGCAATTTCTTCTGTGGAGCGAGTATCATGCTCACAGGTCCTGGACAAATTTGACTCATTATTTCAACCCAGCATCGGCACTTTCATGGGGGCCAAGGTAATGATTCACATAAACCCGGACGCCAGGCCAGTACACCACAAGGCCAGAGCGGTGCCGTACGTGATGCGGGAAAAGATAGAATGCGAATTGGAACGCCTGCTGAGGGAAGGCATCATCTCGCCAGTCGAATTCAGTGACTGGGTGAGTCCGATCATGCTGGTGCTCAAGGCGGATGGGTCAGTCAGGATATGTGGCGATTACAAGGCCACCATCAATTGGGTGTCACTCCAAGACCAGTACCCGCTACCAAGAGCGGAGGACCTCTTTGCGACGCTATCCGGTGGCAACCTTTTTACAAAATTGGACCTGACCTCAGCTTACATGACCCAGGAGCTGGCGAGTGAGTCGAAGAAGCTGACCACCATCACGACACACAAGGGGTTGTTTGAATATAACAGATATCCTTTCGGGATTTGTTCGGTCGCCGCGATCTTTCAGCGAAATATGGAAAGACTCCTCAAGTCGATTCCAAGGACGGTGGTTTTTCAAGACGACATCCTCATCACGGGTTACGATACTGAAGAACACCTCCACAACCTGGAGGTGGTGCTACGCAGACTGGACCGGGTGGGGCTGCGACTGAAAAAGGCGAAGTGCGTCTTCCTAACTCCAGAGGTAGAATTCCTGGGGATGAGGGTAGCAGCAGGCGGGATCAGCCCTACTGCATCCAAGACGGAAGTGATCCAGAGAGCACCCAGACCCCGTAGCACGACGGAGCTGCGTTCGTTCCTGGGGCTCTTAAACTATTTCAGCATCTTTCTTCCCAAATTGAGCACACTGTTAGAGCCGCTACACGTGCTCCTGAGCAAAGGTCGTGTTTGGGTCTGGGGGGACAGCCAGGAAAGGGCTTTTGATAGAACACGCAATTTGTTATGCTCCAACAAATTATTAATGTTATATGACCCATGTAAGAAACTAGTTTTAACGTGCGATGCGTCGTCCTATGGGGTCAGATGTGTGTTGCAGCATATGAATGCCAATGGTCAGTTACAGCCGGTAGCTTATGCCTCCAGAAGTATGTCCCAGGCAGAAGGGGGCTACGGGATGGTAGAAAAGGAAGCGCTAGCATGTGTACATGCAGTTTAAAAAAAATTCACTGGTACCTGTTTGGCAGGAAATTTGAGCTGGAGACAGATCACAAACCCCTAATGTCCCTTTTGGCCGACAACAAGGCTATAAATGCGAATGCATCGGCCCGCATACAGAGGTGGGCACTCACGTTAGCCGCCTATGACTACACAATTCGGCACAGACCGGGCACTGAAAACTGCGCTGATGCACTCAGCAGGCTCCCACTAGCCACCACCGAGGGGGCAACTGAGCATGATGCTGCGATGGTCATGGCTGTTGAAGCTTTCGAAAGCGAAGGCTCACCTGTCAGATTAAAGTCTGAATAAATAAAGACCTGCTACTGTCTTTAGTTAAGAAATGTGTCCTGAATGGGGACTGGGCAGCCACGTACAGGGCATGCCCTGAGGAATTTAAACCATTTCATAGGTGCAAGGATGAACTCTCGATTCAGGCCGATTGCCTACTGTGGGGAAACCGAGTAATCATGCCCCAGATGGGCAGAGAGGTGTTTATCAGAGAACTTCACAATGAGCACCCGGGCATTGTCATGTTGAAGGCAATTGCCAGGTCACACGTTTGGTGGCCAGGGATAGATGCAGACCTGGAACTTTGTGTTTGCAGGTGCAACACGTGTGCTCATCTGGGCAACGCACCAAGGGAAGCCCCCCTTAGCCCCTGGTCCTGGCCCGCCAAGCCATGGTCACGCATCCATGTGGACTACGCAGGTCCTTTCATGGGAAAAATGTTTTTGGTTGTAGTAGACGCCTACTCAAAATGGATTGAGTGTGCCATTTTAAATTGAAGCACACCCTCTGCCACGGTACAAAGTCTACGGACAATGTTCGCCGCCCATGGTCTACCGGATGTCTTGGTCAGCGACAATGGCCCGTGCTTCACAAGCACTGAATTCCAGGACTTCATGGCAGGCAATGAAATCAACCATGTCAGAACGGCACCGTTCAAGCCGGCCTCAAATGGCTAGGCGGAACGAGCAGTACAGATAATCAAACAGGGGATGCTCAGAATCCAAGGGGGTTCCCTACAAAGCCGCTTATCACGCTTCCTGTTGGCCAATAGATCCCGACCACACTATCACAGGGGTTCCACCCGCAGAGCTGCTAATGAAAAGGATGCTCAAAACCAGATTATCTCTTATGCACCCCACTATGAAAGAAATTGTTGAGAACAGGTGTCAGTCACAATGTGACTACCATGACAGGAATGCGAAGGCGCAATGTATTGATGTCAATGACCTTGTTCTTGTCCTTAATTAAGCTGCAGGGCCCAAATGGCTTGCAAGCTCTGTGATTGCCAAAGAGGGGAATAGGGTTTTGGTAGTTAAACTTACCAATGGACAAATCTGCCGCAAACACGTGGATCAAACAAAAAGGATATTCAGCAACCCCATAGAAGAAGCAGAGGAAGAACACGACGTAGAGTTTACTTCACCACAGGTGACCGAACACCGTAACCAAGTGGAGGAGAGCCTAGTCACTGTGGGCAGTCTGGACAGGCCTGAGGCACCGCAAACTGCAGACACTCAGGCCAGTGCCCAACAACCGGAGCCCCAACTCAGGCGCTTTACAAGGGAGCGTAAACCACCAGAGAGACTTAACCTGTGATCCCAATAAGACTTTGGTGGGGAGGTGATGTCATGTATAACTATCATTGTAACCCATGCATAAGCTGACCTAAGTTGTACACCTTGAGACCATTGACCACAAGGGGGTGAACTTGTGGGAGACATTCCTAACCTGCACTTTCAGGTGTAAAAGAGGAAGCTCCACCCACCTTCATCACTTGAGGTCTTGGTAATAAAGGTAACTGGTCACAGAGTGACCTTCTCGCAAGTATGGGCCTCGTGTGCATTTATACTGTATAGTAAGGACATATCACAGACAATATCTGTTCATTCCTCTCATCTGTGTTCATTCTGGTGCAGCACTTGACAAGGAAAAGAGTTCACTGCTGATAATGATTTAACCATATATGGTATACATTTTAATTGGTGAAAAATGCACAAAAGGTACCGCATTATCCTTATTAATATACTGCAGAATATACAAAAAGTTTGTAGTTCAATTTGGAAAGGCTGCAGAGCTTAATCCACCAATTTGTATAAAGACTCGATTAAGCAGGTATACTTTAAAAAGTTAATTTTGAACTGTAATAAGTACACGTTAAGGACTCGGCCGAGACGCTGCAGTCAATCACATGTCTTCCTAGACATTCTCGGCCCAATTGTACGAACGCATGCTACCAGTGGGAAGCCTTGCCCGCCAGGCATTCATATTCGGACATGCGTACAGTTTCTCTTTCCACCTGTACTGACCAAACATCTCTACTTGGATCAGTTGGTGGTACTCCTGTCTCTGAGTTAGAAGCTCATCGGTTCAGATTCCATCATGATTGTTCAGCACATAATCGAGATTGAAACGTCAGTGTAGTACTGAGGGAGTTCCGCATTGACGGATGTGCTGTCCTTTAACTGAAACATTAAGCCATTGTTTAAGTGAACATTAAAGGTCCCATGGCATTATTTGAAGAACAGCAGTGAGTTTTCCTGGATAACCAATATCATCAAAAAAACCATGGATGAACTGCTCATTGGTGTTTGTGGGATCTTTCTGTGTGTAATATGACTGCCATGTTTGCTTATATAACAACATTGACTGCATTTCAAACTAATTTATTGTATGTGAAGTTTTTGGATATTTTGGGGAATTCACAGGGAGGTCATGATTATTTCTCAAAATTTGCAGCTAACACCACAAGGAAACCTTCTGATCCCATGGAAATGGGGAGCTAGATCTGAGCACTGGCAATGTGCTGGGAGTGTCCTGCTTGGTATTTTCTGACTGTACAGCAGTGGATGAGCAGGAACCTTGGTTGCTGGAGTGCATGAAACTCATTGCAGCTTCAAAAAGTTAATGAAGGCAAGACTTCCCTACTCTGAATTCCCTCAGTCATTCGCTCCACCATCCTTGTGTGCTTGTGGAAATTAGATGTATTTCAGATGGGCTGCTTGGGCTGCAGTACAGAAGTTATAGAATCATAGAAATGTACAGCACCGAAGGATGCTATTTTGGCCCATCATGTCTGCGTCGGCCGACAATGAGCTATCCAGCCTAATCCCACTTTCCAGCTCTTGGTCCGTAGCCCTGTAGGTTGCAGCACTTCAAGTGCACATCCAAGTACTTTTTAGATGTGGCAAGGGTTTCTGCCTCTACCACCCTTTCAGGCAGTGAGTTCCACACTCCCACCACCTTCTGGGTGAAGACATTTCCCTTTAAATCTCCTCGAAACCTTCTGTGTGCATAAGTAGTTTAAAAAAAAAAATTGGTTAAGCTTACTGCCTTTGTGCAGCTTTATTGGGTTCTGAGCCAGTTCTCATTTTGCTGCTGATAGTTACTTTTCTAAATTTTCTCAGGAGATGGCCTCTGCATAGAAACAGCCTCTGAAGCCTAGGTCGGGTATTCCTTTGGGGATTCCTCTTACATTTGGGGAACTAGAAGATGAGGAAGAGATCTACATGCATGAGGAGAGACGTGTGCCTGAATTGGAGGAGGGCCCCGAGACTCACTCCTACCCTAAGTGTACAGAGTATGCAGCAGTTACTTGGACATGTCTGAGGATCTGTGTCTTTGTCGTTTACACTTCACCAGGGAGGCAGTCTCGGAACTGTATTGCATCCTATAGTCAGAACTCCAGCCCTCGCTCATATCATCATCATCATCATTATCATCGGCAGTCCCTCGGAATCGAGGAAGACTTGCTTCCACTCTTAAAATGAGTCCACAGGTGGTGGAATATTCCAATACAAGAGCCACAATCCTTGTCACAGGTGGGACAGATAGTCGTTGAGGGTAAGGGATGGGTGGGATAGGTTTGCCGCACGCTCTTTCTGCTGCCTGCGCTTGATTTCTGCATGCTCTCTATTATATTTGTACTGTACCTATGAATGACTCCATGAGGCAATGTGTTGTACTCAAACTGTAGTGACCTTGGTCCTTTATTCCTAACTCCAGAGTGAGGCAGCTGCATGGTGTCTCACCTTTTATACAGCCCCTGCCACCAGGGCAGGAAACCCTGGTCTCCACCAGTTGCACCCTCTAGTGGTGCCAGTATATATTTACACAGTGTAAACCTTATTGATAGTACATCAGGCAAACAAGTCTCCATCTTATGCAACTATACAGTGACTACACAGAGAGTATATCTATAGTCTGCATAAATAACATCACTCTCCCCCAAGTCCTTTGTGCCAATTATTTTTGCACTATGTGCTCTGGCTTAGCTCTCCCCAGACTTAAGTGCCACCTTGGCTGTGCTTTGGCTTGGCTCTCTCCGAGTTAACCCCCAAGTCCTTTTGCCACAACATTGGGTTGTGGTTACTGTTATGTATTGAATAAAGAATCTGACCAGATACTGTAAGCTCAAAGTAATGTGTGACCGTAGTCCTTTATTACAGGTCTCCAGAGTGCCTCTCCAGCTTGTGAGGCACCCTTATGTACCTGTGCTCCCAAGGGATTGTGGGATCCCTTGGGACTCCAGGAGATGAGCCCTCTGATGGTTAAACATTGTATTTACAGGTTTACATATATAACAACACTCCCCGCCAAAGTCAATAGTGTAACTATTTACAATGTGAGTTGGTCTGGAGCCTTCCTTTCCCTGGTGGATCGTCTCAGTGCAAATGCTGGTTTTGGTGAGTCGTTTGTTGGGCCCTCGCTGGGCTGCTGCGCAGCTGGCCTTGCAGGGCTGCTGGATGTGGTGAGTCCTGATGGGCTGCTGGAGGTGATGGGTTCTGCTTCGTGGTCAATCGCTGAGTCGATTGCCACTTGTGTGTGTGTTGCGGGAGTCGAAAAATATAGAGTCTATTGTGGGTTGTTCTGGATAGTCCGTGAATCTTAGTTTGGTTTGGCCCAAGTGTTTCCTGCAGGTGAGTCCATTTGAAAGTTTGACCTGAAACACCCTACTCTCCTCCTTGGCCACGACAGTGCCGGGAAGTCACTTGGGACCTTGTCCTTGTTTAACACAAATACAGGATCATTAATCTCAATTTCACGTGACACATTTGCGCGATCATGATATGTATTCTGTTGAAGCCGCCTGCTCTCTACCTGTTCGTGTAGATCAGGGTGGACTAACGAGAGTCTTGTCTTTAGTGCCCTTTTCATGAGAAGTTCAGCAGGGTGAACCCCAGTGAGGGAGTGGGGTCTAGTGCAGTAACTAAGAAAGACTCGGGATAGGCGAGTCTGCAGTGAGCCTTCAGTTACCCTCTTCAAGCTCTGCTTGATGGTTTGCACTGCTCGCTCTGTCTGACCATTGGACGCTGGTTTGAAAGGGGCCGAAATGACATGTTTGATCCCATTGCGGGTCATGAACTCTTTGAACTCTGCACTGGTGAAGCAAGGCACATTGTCACTTACAAGGACATCAGGCTGGCCATGCGTGGCAAACATGGCCCGCAGGCTTTCAATGGTGGCAGCGGATGTGCTTGCCGACATTATCTCACATTCAATCCATTTGGAGTACGCATCTACAACCACAAGGAACATTTTTCCCAAGAATGGGCCTGCGTAGTCGACATGGACACTGGACCACGGTTTGGAGGGCCAGGACCATAAAAACTTAGTGGCACCTCCCTGGGTGCATTGTTTAACTGGGAACATGTGTTACATTTGTGCATGCAGGACTCTAAGTCTGCATCGATACCGGGCCACCACACGTGGGATCTGGCTATCGCTTTCATCATTGCAATACCTGGGTGGGTACTGTGGAGGTCACTAATGAAAGTGTGCCATCCATTTTTTGGCACCACTATCCGATTGCCCCATAGGAGGCAGTCTGCCTGTATGGACATTTCATCTCTGCGCCGCTGGTACGCCTTTATTTCTTCCTGCTTCTCTAACAGGACACTAGACCAACTCCCATGGAGCACACAGTTTTTTACGAAGGACAGTAAGGGGTCCTGGCTCGTGCAGGTTCTAATCTGTTGGGCGGTAACAGGTGATTGCTCACTTTCGAATGCTTCTATTACCATAACTAGATCTGCGGGCTGTGCCATCTCCACCCCTGTGGTGGGCAATGGCAGCCTACTGAGAGCATCAGCACAGTTTTCTGTGCCTGGCCTTCGGCGGATGGCATAGTTGTATGCGGATATGGTGAGCGCCCATCTCTGGTGCGGGTCGATGCATTCGTGTTTATTCCCTTACTTTCAGAAAAGAGGGATATAAGTGGCTTATGGTCAGTTTCCAATTCAAATTTGAGCCCAAACAGATATTGATGCATTTTCTTTACCCCATAACCACATGCTAATGCTTCTTTTTCGATCATGCTGTAGGCCCTCTCGGCCTTAGACAGACTTCTGGATGCATAAGCAACCGGTTGCAATTTCACAGATTCATTAGCTTGTTGCAACACACACACCATATGATGATGCATCACATGCTAATACCAAATACTTACATGGATCATACAACACAAGCAATTTGTTTGAGCATAACAGTTTTCTAGCTTTCTCAAAGGTATTTTCTTGATTTTTACCTCATACCCATTCAACTCCTTTATGCAGTAAAGAGTGCAGTGGCTCTAACAGTGTGCTAAGACCCGGTAGAAAGTTACCAAAGTAGTTCAGGAGTCCAAGAAACAACCACAGCTCCATCACGTTCTGTGGTCTCGTGGCGTTCTTGATTGCCTCCGTCTTCGAATCGGTGAGCCTGATGCCATCCGCCACGATTCTTCTCCCCAGGAACTCCACTTCAGGCACCAGGAAAATGCACTTCGAGCGTTTTAAACTGAACCCCGCACGATTAAACCGACTAAGAACCTCCTCCAGGTTCTGAAGATGCTCGACGGTGTCCTGACCTGTAACCAAGATGTCACCCTGGAAGACCACATTGTGTGGGACCAACTTCAGCAAGCTTTCCATGTTCCTCTGGAATATCGCCGTGGCTGATCAAATCCCAAACGGGCATCTTTTGTAAATGAAAAGACCTTTGTGCGTGTTGATGCAGGTGAGGCACTTCGATGACTCCTCCAGCTTCTGTGTCATGTAGACCAATGTCAAGTCCAGCTTCGTGATCGTTTTTTCTCCCACAAGCGTCGCAAATAGGTCGTCTGCCTTTGGTAGTGGGTATTGATCCTGCAGGGAGAAACGATTAATAGTTACTTTGTAATCGCCACAGATTCTGACGGTGTCGTCTTCCTTGAGGACTTTTGCAATTGGACTGGCCCACTCGTTGAATTCGATCGGTGAAATGATGCCCTCTCGTTGCAGCCGGTCCAGCTCGATCTCCACCCTCTCTCTCATTATGTACGGTACCGCTCTCGCCTTGTGATGGATGGGACGCGCCCCCGGAATCAAATGGATCTGCACTTTTGCTCCTTGGAATTTCCCGATACCCGGTTCAAACAGCGAGGGGAACTTGTTTAAGACCTGGGCACATGAAGTGTCATTGACAGACGAGAGCGCTCAGACGTCGTCCCAGTTCCAGCATATCTTTCCCAGCCAGCTCCTGTCGAACAGCGTGGGGCCATCGCCCGGTACCACCCAGAGTGGTAAATTGTGCACCGCTCCATCATAGGAGACCTTTACGGTAGCACTGCTGATTATGGAAATCAATTCCTTTGTATACGTTCTCAGTTTAGTACGAATTGGAGTCCGGACTGGCCTTGAGGCATTGCTGCACCACAGTTTATCAAAATTCTTTTTGCTCATTATGGACTGGCCCGTGCCCGTGTCCAGCTCCATTGACACCGGGAGTCCATTTAATTGAACCTTCAGCATTTTCGGGGGGCACTTTGTGGTAAATGTGTGCACCCTATATACCTCTGCCTCCTCAGCGTGAGGCTCTGGTTTGTCGTGATCCACCGTGGATCTTTCCTCCTCTGCAACATGGTGGTTTTCAGGATTAGAAGGGTTTGCAGCTCGCCTGTACATACGTTGGAGGTGTCCCATTGTTCCACAGCCCTTGCAAACGTATCCTTTGAAGTGGCATGAATGGAAGCGATGTTCACCCCCGCAGTGCAAACAAGGTGTTAATGGCCTTGCATTCACCACCCTTGATGGTGGACTCTGAGACATCTGCGGACGTGCAGCTGCAGGCATGTGAGTCCTGCTCTGGTAGTTACGATTCGAAAACAACATTACTTTGTTCACAGTACTTGCAACAGCAGTCGTGTGCTGAGAGATTTGTTTGGTATTGTCACTGGTGGCGATGAATGCCTGGGCTATTGCTATGGCTTTACTCAAGGTTGGTGACTCTACAGTCAAAAGTTTGCGAAGTATTACTTCATGGCCAATTCCAAGTACAAAGAAGTCCCTGAGCATGTGCTCCAAGTGTCCTTCAA
Organism: Pristiophorus japonicus; assembly: GCF_044704955.1. Taxonomy (NCBI): domain Eukaryota; kingdom Metazoa; phylum Chordata; class Chondrichthyes; family Pristiophoridae; genus Pristiophorus; species Pristiophorus japonicus. The sequence goes on along the minus strand of NC_091977.1, from coordinate 278,485,411 downwards.
ATTCGCAATGTCCTGCAAGGCGGCTTAGCTCGGCGACGTTGCTCGCCACTTCCTGGCCTTCAGACCTCTTGTACATGTAGAACCGGTACCTCACCATCAGAACGCTTTCCTTCGGGTTTAGATGCTCCCGGAACAGTGTGCACAAATCATCGTACGACTTCTCTGTGGGTTTCGCTGGAGCAAGCAGATTTTTCATGAGGCCATACGTTGGTGCCCCGCAAACGGTGAGGAGAATCGCCCTTCGTTTGGCAGTGATCACTTATGCTTCCAGCTTGTTGGCCACAAAGTATTGGTTGAATCACTCCACGAAGGCTTCCTAATCATCTCCCTCCAAAAATTTCTCCAGGATGCCCTCAGTTCTCTGCATTGTTGCGGTGGGGTTCGACATCTGTATCTCGTCGCCAGTTGTTATGTATTGAAAAAAGAATCTGACCAGATACTGTAAGCTCAAAGTAATGTGTGACCGTAATCCTTTATTACAGATCTCCAGAGTGCCTCTCCAGCCTGTGAGGCCTCCTTAAGTACCTGTGCTCCCAAGGGATTGTGGAATCCCTTGGTACTCCAGGGGATGAGCCCTCTGGTGGTTAAACATTATATTTACAGGTGTACATATATAAGAGTCACCAACTTGGATGGTTCGATGATGCAGTGGAGGTTCTATTCGGTTCTGGGTGTGATCCATGTGTGTGTCCATGGCTACATACACCCAATTCCCCCTCCGCACCCCCCCCCCGACCCGCCCCTTCCACAGCGAGATCACGCAGCTGGCCTGTTGCACTAACATACAGGAACAAACAATTTGTATCGTGACTCCTTGGTTCAGTGACTTACATTCGTTACGTTTTACGGTTGTGTGCCAGGATTGGTTAGATTGCATAATTAGTTCAGTCATGGTCAGTACTGAGGTAGCAGTACAAGAATGCGAGGACGCTAGTTCCAGAGCAACCAGACGGGGTCCTAGTCGTCTGATGGCAGTGCTGCGCCCCCTGCTAGCGGGGTGGGCTTGGTTCACTCACCTTGCCAGGACTCGGGGTCTTTGCCTTTGCCTAGTGGTGGGCAGAGCCACAGATGTGTGTGGCCTCCCTGTCCTCCTTTGAGGGCTGCAGAATCTTCTGCCTGCTTTCTAACGGTGTTGAAAACCTGGCTGTTCCAGGTCCCGTTTGGGGAACTCGTTGGTTCTGACCTTTCGCTCCCGGACATAGCTGAGGTAGCGACTGGGTCTGGGGACTGCGCCGTCTTCACCCGAGTGGTGGGCAACAGCGGGCAACTGCGCATAATGGCGCCGTTTTCATTTCCAGGTCTGTGGCGAATAGTGCCATCGGGTGCCTGCAGCGTGGGATAGACCTGGGGTAGGGCATCAGTGCCTTCACCCTCCTGAGGTCGCTGGTCTATAACTTGCGGGGACACCTGGGGCAGGGCATCTTTACCCTCCCGAATTTACTCACTTGCTACTTTTGGGGAGACTCTGTTCCCAACATCTCGCAACATTTCGGTTCATTACATTGATTGCCATGCATACAATATCTCTTTCAATTCAGTTGGTTGCAGATCTCCTTTAAGAGAACCCAACCACATCACGCTGCACCTTGCTGCAGCAGGGACGCCATCTTGCCTCTGTCCTCGAGATCGACTGCCTTGATCCATCTCTCCCGCGATTCTGCCACAAAAGCTGGAAGAGTGCCTGTGAATTCGATCTTCCTCCCCAGGAAGGAAGCCACTGGAGCCGGGAAGGTACTTTTAGGTCGTTCTGGTCGGATCATTGCCACGCAGTCATGATGGACGGTCTGTGCCTCAGGTGCTGCGCTGGTCTGTTCTCTGGGCCTGGCCCAAGCGAAGGTGAGGTTTTGTTTTGCCTCTGAGCATGGGGGACATCGATTGCTGGAGTGAAGAGGTCTTCCCATTTCTACTGGATCTTCCCCATCCACCTTCTTCGGAGTAGCGTTGGACCATCGCCTGCAACAATCCAGAGGTAACGTGTGCACCACGCCATTATGGATTACACTTACATCCGCACTATCAAGGACTGGGATCAGCTCCTTGGTGTAGACGTGCAACTTTTCCTGTACTGGTATCAGCTCGGGTCGTTTTTCATTCCATAGCACCTCGAAGGCATCCTGGCTCATCACTGACTGGTTTGCTTCCATGTCCACTTCCATGAAGACTGGAACGCCGTTTATCTCGACTTCCATCTTCACTGGAGGACAATCGGTGGTGCAGGTATACACTCCATACACTTCTTGGGGCTGAGCTGCCTCTCTGGCCAAATCATCATACTCCCCGCTGGATTCAAAGTCATCTACCGACTCCTCTGCTAGACGGTGAGTCGTATTTCTTTTACACATATGCTGGAGGTTGCCCTTTGTGTTACAGGCTTTGCATACATACTCCGCAAACCGACATTGGTGAGCCCTATGGTTTCCTGTGCAATGCCAGCATGGTGTTACTCGATTAGCACCCCTCGGCGGACTCTGAGTTCTAGAACCCTGAGGTCTGTGCTCTCTGCCCTGGGCAGAGCCACGTTCTACAGTCTTGCCTGTGAAAGGCACCATTCTGTGTACAGTACTTGCCGAGTTTGAGTCCACAGGATGAATAATTTGCTTAGTGCTGCAGGTCGAGGTCATGAATGCCTGACTGATGCTGATGACTTTCTGCAGGTTGACTGTGGTGTCGGCAGATAATAACTTGTGAAGGAGGCCCTCGTGGCCAACTCCTATAACGAAGATGTCTCGCAATGCTTCATTGAGGTGTGTGCCAAAATCACACGGTGCCGCAAGTCTCCTGAGGTCGGCTGCATATTTTGCAATTCCTGGCCCTCAGGTCTGTGGTGACTGTAGAATCTGTGCCTGGCCGTGAGGATGCGCTCTTTTGGTTTAAATTGGTCATGAACTAGTTCAGTCAGCTCATCGTATATCTTATCCTTGGCCTTCATGGGTCCCAGCAAGTCCCTGACGAAGCGGTAGACCTCGGGCCCACAACTGGTCAGCAGTATAGCCTTGCACTTCTCCGCCAATGTGTCCGTGTCCCGTGGCAGGTTGTTTGCCACGAAATATAGCTCGAGCCTTTCCATGAAGGCATTCCAATCATCACCCTCTGCGAAGTCTTTTAGTGTGCCAAAGGTAGCCATAATATCGCATGCAAGTCCTTATTCTCGTCGCCAGTTATTATGTTTGTACTGTACCTATGAATGACTCCACGAGGCAATGTGTTATACTCAGACTGTAGTGACCTTGATCCATTATTCCTAACTCCAGATTGAGGCAGCTGCATGGTGGCTCCCTTTTTATATAGCCCCTGCCACCAGGGCAGGACAGGAAACTCCGGTCTCCACCAGTTGCACCCTCTAGTGGTGCCAGCATGTATATACATAGTGTAAACCCTATTGATGGTATATCAGGCAAACGAGACTCCATCTTATGCAACTATACAGTGACTACACAGAGAGTATATCTATAGTCTGCATATATAACACTCTCGGCGATGAGACTCGAGGTGCTCAGTGCCCTCCCGGATGCACTTCCTCCCCTGAGGACGGTCTTTGGCCAGGGACTTCCAGATGTCAGTGGGGATGTTGCACTTTATCAGTGAGGCTTTGAGGGTGTCCTTGTAACATTTCCTCTGCCCACCTTTGGCTCATTTGCCGTGAAGGAGTTCGGAGTAGAGCGCTTGATTTGGGAGTCTCGTGTCTGGCATGCGGACAATGTGGCCTGCCCAGCTGAGCTGATCAAGTGTGGTCAGTGCTTCAATGCTGGGGATGTTGGCCTGGTTGAGGACACTAATGTTGGTGCATCTGTCCTCCCAGGGGATTTATAGGATCTTGCCGAGACATTGTTGGTGGTATTTCTCCAGCGACTTGAGGTGTCGACTGTACATGGTCCAGATCTCTGAGTCATACAGGAGGGCGAGTATTACTACAGCTCTGTAGACCATCAGCTTGGTAGCAGATTTGAGTGCCTGGTCTTCGAACACTCTTTTTCTCCGGCGGCCGAAGGCTGCACTGGCGCATTGGAGGTGGAGTTGAGTATCCTCATCAATGTCTGCTCTTGTTGATAAGAGGCTCCCGAGGTAAGGGAAATGGTCCATGTTGTCCAGAGCCGCGCCGTGGATCTTGATAACTGGGGGGGGCAATGCTGTGCAGCGAGGACTGGCTGGTGGAGGACCTTTGTCTTACGGATGTTTAGCGTAAGGCCCATGCTTTCGTATGCCTCAGTAAATATGTTGACTATGTCCTGGAGTTCAGCCTCTATGTGCGCAGATGCAGGTGTCGTCCGCGTACTGTAGCTCGACGACAGAGGTTGGGGTGGACTTGGACCTGGCCTGGAGATGGCGAAGGTTGAATAGGTTCCCACTGGTTCTGGCTTTGATTGTTGTAATGAAAGTCACTGTTGCCTATAACTTACCTGGCTCCTTTCATAAGAACATAAGAAATAGGAATAGGAGTAGGCCATACGGTCGCACGAGCCTGCTCTGCCATTCAATAAGATTATGGCTGATCTGATCATGGACTCAGCTCCACTTTCCCACCCGCTCCCCATAACCCCTTATCCCTTTATCGTTTAAGAAACTGTGATTTCTATCTTAAATTTATTCAATGTCCCAGCCTCCACAGCTCCCTGAGGCAGCAAATTCCACAGATTTACAACCCTCTGAGAGAAGAAATTTCTCCTTATCTCTGTTTTAAATGGGCGGCCCCTTATTCTAAGATTATGCCCTCTAGTTCTAGTCTCCCCCATCAATGGAAACATTCTCTCTGCATCCACCTTGTCAAGCACCCTCATAATCTTATATGTTTCGATAAGATAACCTCTCATTCTTCTAAATTCTAGTGAGTAGAGGCCAACCTACTCAACCTTTCCTCATAAGTCAATCCTCTCATCCCCGGAATCAACCTAGTGAACCTTCTCTGAACTGCCTCCAAAGCAAGTATATCCTTTCATAGAAACATAGAAATTTACAGCGCAGAAGGAGGCCATTCCGGCCCATCGTGTCCGCGCCGGCCGACAAAGAACCGCACGGCCCTCGGTCAGCAGCCCTAAAGGTTACATATAAACCTATGAAGAATGACGGAAAGGCAAAGAGCACCCAGCCCAACCAATCTGCCTCACCACAACTGCGACACCCCTTATACTAAAACATTCTATGCTCCACCCACCCCAACTGGAGCCATGTGATCTCCTGGGAGAGGCAAAAACCAGATAAACACCCAGGCCAATTTAGGGAGAAAAATTCTGGGAAAATTCCTCGCTGACCCATCCAGGCGATCGAAACTCGTCCAGGAGATCACCCTGGCCATATTCTATTCCCTGCAGTACTTACCATTATATCTGCTGTGTCCAACAAAAAATAAAAGGTCATCCAGTCTAATCCCAATTACCAGCTCTAGGTCCGTAACTTTAAGTGCCCATTGAACCATCTCTTAAAAGTGGTGAGGGTTTCTGCATCCACCACTCTTCCAAGCAGTTCCAGGGAGTTCCAGATCCCCACAACCCTCTGCGTAAAGAAGCCTCCCCCCACCCTCTCAAATCTCCTCTAAACCATCTACCAATCACCTTAAAACTATGCCCCCCTAGTAATAGACCCCTCCACCAATGGAAATAGACCCTTACTATCCACTATGTCCAGGCCCCTCAATATTTTGTACACCTCAATGAGGTCTCCTCTCAACCTCCTCTGTTCCAATGAGAACAAACCCAGCCTATGCAATCTGTCCTCGTAACAAAGATTCTCCATTCCATGCAGCATCCTAGTAAATCTCCTCTGCATCCTCTCTAGTGCAATCACGTCCTTCCTATAATACGGCGACCAGAACTGCACACAATACTCCAGCTGTGGCCTAACCAAAGTATTATATAATTTAAGCATTCCCTCCCTGCCCTTATGTTCTATGCCTCAGCCAATAAAGGCAAGCATTCCGTATGCCTTCTTAACTACCTTATCCACCTGGCCTGCTAATTTCAGGGATCTGTGGACAAGCATTCCACGGTCCCTTTGTTCATCTACACTATTAAGTGGCCTACCGCTTAATGTGTATACCCTTTCCTTATTAGCCTTTCCAAAGTGCATCACTTCATACTTCTCTGAATTTAATTCCATTTGCCACTACTCTACTCACCTGACCAGTAGATTGATATACACCTGCAGCCCATGACTTTCCTCTTCATTATCGTCTGCAAACTTCTTAATCATACTCCCTATATTCCAATCTAAGTCGTTGATATATACCACAAAAAGCAAAGGACCCAGTACTGAGCCCTGCAGAACCCCATTGGAAACATCCTTCCAGTCACAAAAACATTCATCAACCATTACCCTTTGCTTCCTACCTCCAAGCCAATTTTGGATCTAACTTGCCACGTTGCCCTGTATCCCATGGGCTTTAACCTTCGTGACCAGTCTACCATGCGGGACCTTATCAAAAGCTTTGCTAATATCCATATACACTACATCGTACGCACTACCCTCACCGGGTAGTACCTCCTCAAAAAATTCAATCAAGTTAGTCGGACACGATCTTCCCTTAACAAATTCGTGCTGACTGTCCCTAATTAATCCTTGCCTTTCCAAATGCAGATTTATCCAGTCTTTCAGGATTTTTTCCAATAATTTTCCCACCACTGACGTTATGCTGACAGGCCTGTAATTACTCGACCTATCCCTTTCTCCCTTCTTAAACAAGGGTACTACATTAGCAGTCCTCCAATCCTCCAGCACCATGCCCAGATCCAGAGAGGACTGGAAAATGATGGTCAAGGTCTCTGCTATTTCCTCTTTTACTTCATTCAACAGCCTGGGATGCATTTCATCCGGGCCTGGGGACTTAACTACTTTCAAAGCTGCTAAACCCTTTAATACTTCCTCTCTCACTATATTTATTTTATCCTGAATATCACATTCTTCTTCGATAGCAGTATCTGCATTGCCCCTTTCCTTTGTGAAAACAGAGGCAAAGTATTCATTAAGAACCCGCCCAACATGTTCTGCCTCCACACAAAGATTACCCTCAAGGTCTCTAATAGGCCCTAACCTTTCTTTAGTTACCCTCTTCGTCTTAATATATTTAAAGAACATCTTAGGGTTTTCTTTAATTTTACTGGCCAAGAATTTCTCGTGCTCTCTCTTAGCATTCCTAGTATCCTTTTTAATTTTGCCTCTTAACTTTCTATATTCCTCTAAAGATTCTATAGTATTTAGCTGTTGATATATGACATAAGCGTCCCTTTTTTTCTCAATCCTCCCCTGTAAGTCCCTTGACATCCAGGGGCTCTAGAATTATTTTTCCCAGCATTTTTCTTTAAGGGCACATGTTTGGCCTGAGCCTTCCGGATCTCCTCCTTAAATGCCTCCCACTGTTCCGACACTGATTTACCCACAAGTAGCTGTTTCCAGTCCACCAGGGCCAAATCACTCCTTAACGTAGCAAAATTAGCTTTTCCCCATTTCGGAACTTTTATTCCAGGCCTATTCTTGTCCTTAACCATAACCAACTTGAATCTGACTGAATTATGGTCACTGGCACCCAAGTGCTCTCCCACTAATACCTTTTCAACCTGCCCAGCTTCATTCCCCAAAACTAAATCCAAGACCGCCCCCTCTCGTGTTGGGTTTGCTACATACTGACTAAAAAAGTTCTCTTGAATGCATTTCAAGAATTCTGCACCCTCTATACCCTTCACACTAAATTTGCCCCAATCAATATTTGGATAGTTAAAATCCCCTACTATTACTACCCTATGGTTTTTGGACTTCACAGCAATTTGCCTACATATTTGCTCCTCTATCTCCCTCCCACTGTTTGGGGGTTTAAAATACACGATCAGAAGTGTGATCGCCCCTGTTTTAATTTTCAATTCGACTCATATGGCCTATTTGATGATCCCTCTAACATATCATCCCTCCTCACCGCTGTAATAGTTTCTTTAATCAGTACCGCAACACCCACCCCCCCCCACCCCTTTTTACCCCCCTCTCTATCTTGTCTAAAATCCTGTAGCCAGGAATATTGATCTGCCAAACCTGCCCCTCTTTCAGCTATGTTTCTGTAATGGCTATAATATCATACTCCCAAGTGTCTACCTGTGCTCTTAGCTCATCCACCTTATTCGTTATACTCCTTGCATTAAAGTATATACCATTCGGCACAGGAAGACCTCCTTGCTTATTACTTACTAATCCTTGTTTCCTCTGTTTTACAGATTCGCTTTCTAGATTCTTGCTATCCAATTTCAGCTTTACTTCCTTCCCTTTTGAGTTTGTTCTCAGGTTCCCATCCCCCTGACAAGCTAGTTTAAACTCTCCCCAACAGCACTAGCAAAACTCCCTGTGAGGATATTGGTCCCGGCGCTGTTGAGGTGCAACCCGTCTGGTTTGTACAGGTCCCATCTCCCCCAGAAGTGATCCCACTGCCTCAAGAATTTAAAGCCCTTCCTCCTACACCAACTTTTCAGCCACGTGTTCATCCTCTCTATCCTTCTATTCTCATACCCATTAGCACATGGCACCGGTAGTAACCCGGAGATTATTACCTTTGAGGTCCTACCCTTTAATTTTCTTCCTCGCTCCCTGAATTCTTCCTGTAGGACCTCATCCCTTATTTTACCGATGTCGTTGGTCCCGATATGGACCACAACCTCTAGCTGTTTACCCCTCCCCACCCCCCCAGGATGCCCTGCGTCCGCTCTGTGACATCCTTGACCCTGGTACCAGGGAGGCACCAAACCATTCGGGAGTCACGTCTACGGCCGCAGAAACGCCTGTCTGTTCCCCTAACTATAGAATCCCCTATCACTAGGGCTTTTTTGTTCTTTGTCCCTCCCCCCTGTGCAGCTGAGCCACCCGTGGTGCCTTGGAATTGGCTCTGGCTGCACTCCCCAGAGGCACCATCGTTCTTACCGATACTCAGAAGTGAATATCAGTTTGAAAGCGAGATGGACTCATGGGGGGACTCCTGCGCTACCTGCCTAGCACACTTACTACGTCTGGTGGTCACCCACTTCCCCTCTACCTGCACGCCTTTAAGCTGCGGAGTGACCACCTCCTGAAACGTGCTATCCACGTAGTTCTCAGCCTCGTGGATGCACCTTATTGACACCACCCACTGCTCCAGCTCAGAAACGCGGAGCTCGAGCAGTTAAAGCTGGAGACACCTCCTGCACATGTGGTTGTCTAGGCTGTGTGAAGCGTCCAGGACTTCCCACATACCGCAGGATGTGCACTCCATGGGGCTGAGCTGCACTGTCATCCTTCTAGTAAGCCTTATCTAGTTTAAAATCTACTTAAAAAGAAATGGAGAAAAGAGAGCTACTTACCAACTCATCTCACCAACCTCTGTTGCCTCCCGAACTCACTGACCTCCGAGGCCTCCGAACACACGGCCTCCGAACTCCCGACACACCGACCTCACAGGGCCTACCGACTCGCTGACCTTACAGGGCCTACCGACTCGCTGACCTTACAGGACCTACCAACTCGCTGACCTCAGGGCCTACCGACTCACCGACCTCAGGGCCTACCGACTCACCGACCTCAGGGCCTACTGACTCACCGACCTCACAGGGCCTACCGACTCACCGACTTCACAGGGCCGACCGACTCACCGACCTCAGGGCCGACCGACTCACCGACTTCACAGGGCCTACCGACTCGCTGACCTCAGGGCCTACCGACTCACCGACCTCAGGGCTTACCAGCCTCAGGGCCTACCGACTCACCGACCTCAGGGCCTACCGACTCACCGACCTCAGGGCTTACCGGCCTCAGGGCCTACCGACTCACCGACTTCACAGGGCCTACCGACTCACTGACCTCCGGGTCTACCGACTCGCCGACCTCAGGGCCTACCGACTCACCGACCTCCTGGCTCAGTTGCCGATGTCCCGACTCAGTCGCCGACCTCCCTACTCACCGACTCGCCGACTCTCCCGCTCTCGGACTCTCGCGCTCTCGGACTCTCCCGTGAGTATGGAAACCAAAACCTCACGCAGTATTCTAGGTGTGGCCTCACCAATACCCTGTGTCGCTGTAGCAAGACTTCCCCGCTTTTATACTCCATCCCCTTTGCAATAAAGGCCAAGATACCATTGGCCTTCCTGATCACTTGCTGTACCTGCATACTATCCTTTTGTGTTTCATTCACAAGTATCCCCAGGTCCCGCTGTACTGCAGCACTTTGCAATCTTTCTCCATTTAAATAATAACTTGCTCTTTGACTTTTTCTGCCAAAGTGCATGACCTCACACTTTCTGACATTATACTCCATCTGCCAAATTTTTGCCCACTCACTTAGCCTGTCTATGTCCTTTTGCAGATTTTTTGTGTCCTCCTCACACATTGCTTTTCCTCTCATCTTTGTATCGTCAGCAAACTTAGCTACGTTACACTCGGTCCCTTCTTCCAAGTCGTTAATATAGATTGTATATAAGTTGCCTTGGAGGGGACATCTGTCAGATCAATGAGTCTGCACTGCACTGCTGCCCACATCAGGCGAGTGCTGCCTTGTTATCCATGGGGGAAGGTCAATGTTGGACTGCTTTCTTGCTCTTTTTTGTTTAGTTGCTTTAAACGTCAGATTATGCACCCACACTCAGTTGCAGTAATGGCAGGATAAGGTCTTTATTTAAACATCATACGACACAAAAACCAGGATGAAAGTTACTGAGACAAGACCAGTGTATGCTCTCTGAGAAACACATTCCAAATCTAGTGCCTCTGCTCAAACAGCCTTCTCCCACATCTCTTACACAAAATTAGGTCTTTGAACTCGACATTCCATACATACATCAACAGTACATACAAATAATTAACAAACAGATGATGTAGACTAAATGACCCATTGTCCTCAAATCAGGTCTAACTTTTTTTTTAGTGTTTTGATTTTAATTTGTTTGCAAAAAGAAATAACAAAGAAAGCTTTCTTGATGATACATTCAATAGCCATTACTTACATTCGGGGAATGATCACTTCCCCCTCTAAAATCATCCACAATCATATAATAAAATATAAAAGCTGCACATCACAGGAGTGCAGTCACACACTCCAGGAAGTGATGCGAGCACGGAGTGTGTTGCTGGTTGGTTCAACAATTTGTTAAAAGCACTGTGACTGTACGCAGTGGAGAGTCGGGATTCTCCATCGGGTGGCCGTTGTACTGCCCTGCGCGGGGGGGGGGAGGCGGGGCGGTGGGGGGGTCCTGGGTGCAGAGGCAGTTGTGTCCTTGCACTGTGCCCCCAATGGGAAGAAGTGGCGGGGGGGGGGGCGCATATCAGCATCTTGGTAGGTGCACGTGTTAGAAGCTCTTACTGCCACAATCGACTCTTGCCATGAATGACTGTAAACACACAAGTGATCAGATTGACACTTTTGAACGGTCGAGTGGCTCCACATCGTCTAGCATCTTGTTTTTGTGAGACATCCTCTGCTTTGATCCAAACTCCAATACACTCTGATACGTCCTTTCTACACAGTATAAATGCACACGAGGCCCATGATTGAGAGAAGGTCACTCTGTGACCTGTCCTTTATTCCATAGCACTCAAGTGATGAAGGTGGGTGGAGCTTCCCCTTTGATACCTGAAGGTCCAGGTTAGGAGTGTCTCCTAAAAGTTCACCACCTAGTGGTCAGTGTTCTCACGGTGTACAACTTGTCAGTTTATACATGGGTGACAATGTTGGTTGAATACATGACATCACCTCCCCCCCCAAAGTTTTATTGGGATCACAGGTTGAGTCTCTCTGGTGGTTTACGCTCTCTTGTAGAGCGCCTGAGTTGGGGCTCCGGTTGTTGGGCGCTGGCCTGAGTGTCTGCTGTTTGCGGTGCCTCAGGCCTGTCCGGACTGCCCACAGTGACTGGGCTCTCCTCCCTTTGATTCCGGTGTTCAGTCACCTGTGGTGGAGTGAACTCTATATCGTGTTCTACCTCTGCTTCTTCTATGGGGTTGCTGAACCTCCTTTTTGTTTGATCCACGTGTTTGCGGCAGATTTGTCCATTGGTAAGTTTAACTACCAGAATCCTATTCCCTCTTTTGCAATTACGGTGCCTGCGAGCCATTTGGGCCCTGCAGCGTAGTTGAGGACAAAGACAGGGTCATTTACATAAATATATCGCGCCCTCGCATTCCTGTCATGGTAGTGACTGGCGCCTGCTCTCGACAATTTCTTTCATGGTGGGGTGTATAAGGGATAACCTGGTTTTGAGCGTCCTTTTCATTAGCAGTCTGCGGGTGGAACCCCTATGAGTGAGTGTTGGCGGGATCTGTAGGCCAACAGGAAGCATGATAAGCGGCTTTGTAGGGAACCCCCTTGGATTCTGAGCATCCCCTGTTTGATTATCTGCACTGCTCGTTCCCCCTGGCCATTTGAGGCCGGCTTGAACGGTGCCTTTCTGACATGGTTAATTCCATCGCCTGCCATTAAATCCTGGAATTCAGTGCTTGTGAAGCACGGGCCATTGTCGATGACCAAGATATCCGGTAGACTGTGGGCGGCGAACATTGCCCGTAGACTTTCTACCGTGGCAGAGGATGTGCTTGAATTTAAAATGACACACTCGATCCATTTGGAGCAGGCGTCTACTACAGCTTAAAACATTTTCCCCATGAAAGGACCTGCGTAGCCCACATGGATGCGTGACCCAGGCTTGGCAGGCCAGAATCAGGGGCTAAGGGGGGCTTCCTTGGGCGCATTGCCCAGCTGGGCACACGTGTTGCACCTGCGAACACAATGTTCCAGATCAGCGTCTATCCCTGGCCACCAAACGTGTGACCTGGCAATTGCCTTCATCGTGACAATGCCCAGGTGCTCATTGTGCAGTTGTCTGATGAACACCTCTCTGCCTATCTTGGTGCATGACTACGCGGTTTCCCCACAGTAGGCAATCGGCCTTCATCCCTGCACCTGTGAAATGGTTTAAATTCCTCAGGGCATGCCCTGTACATGGCTACCCAGTCCCCATTCAGGACACATTTCTTGACTAGAGACAATAGCGGGTCTCTATTTGTCCAGACTTTGACCTGATGGCTCACCCGTGACAGCCCTTCACTTCCGAAAGCTTCAACAGCCATGACCATCTCAGCAGCATGCTCGGTAGCCCCCACAGTGGTGGCTAATGGGAGCCTGCTGAGTGCATTGGCGCAGTTTTCGGTGCCCGGTCTGTGCCGAATTGTATAGTCATAGGCGTGGCTAACATGAGTGCCCACTTCTGTATGCGGGCCGATGCGTTTGCATTTATGGCCTTGTTGTCGGCCAAAAGGGACGTTAGGAGTTTGTGATCTGTCTCCAGCTCAAATTTCCTGCCAAACAGGTACTGGTGCATTTTCTTTACCGCATATACACATGCAAGCGTCTCCTTTTCTACCATCCCGTAGCCCCTTTCTGCCTGGGACAGACTTCTGGAGGCATAAGCTACCGGCTGTAACTAACCCTTGGCATTGACATGCTGCAACACACACCCGACACCATAGGACAACGCATCGCACATTCACTCAAGTTTTTTACATGGGTCATATAGCGTTAACAGATTGTTGGAACATAACAAATTGCGTGCTCTATTAAAAGCCCTTTCCTGGCTGTCCCTCAGACCCATTCGCGACCTTTGCATAGGAGCATTCCAAAAGGCATTCGATAAGGTGCCACACAAAAGGTTACTGCAGAAGATAAAGGTACGCGGAGTCAGAGGAAATGTATTAGCATGGATAGAGAATTGGCTGGCTGACAGAAAGCAGAGAGTCGGGATAAATGGGTCCTTTTCGGGTTGGAAATCGGTGGTTAGTGGTGTGCCACAGGGATCTGTGCTGGGACCACAACTGTTTACAATATACATTGATGATCTGGAAGAGGGGACAGAGTGGAGTGGAACAAAATTTGCAGCTGACACAAAGTTTAGTGGGAAATCGGGCTGTGTAGAGGACACAGAGAGGCTGCAAAGAGATTTAGATAGGTTAAGCGAATGGGCTAAGATTTGGCAGATGGAATACAATGTCGGAAAATGTGAGGTCATCAACCTTGGAAAAAAAAACAGTAAAAGGGAATATTATTTGAATGGGGAGAAATTATAACATGCTGAGGTGCAGAGGACCTGGGTGTCCTTGTGCATGAATCCCAAAAAGTTAGTTTGCAGGTGCAGCAGGTAATCAGGAAGACGAATGGAATGTTGGCCTTCATTGCGAGAGGGATGGAGTACAAAAGCAGGGAGGTCCTGCTGCAACTGTATAGGGTATTGGTGAGGCCGCACCTGGAGTACTGCATGCAGTTTTGGTCACCTTACTTAAGGAAGGATGTACTAGCTTTGGAGGGGGTACAGAGACGATTCACAGAGACAGAGGCTGATTCCGGAGATGAGGGGGTTACCTTATGATGATAGATTGAGTAGACTGGGTCTTTACTCGTTGGAGTTCAGAAGGATGAGGGGTGATCTTATAGAAACATTTAAAATAATGAAAGAGATAGACAAGATAGAGGCAGAGAGGTTGTTTCCACTGGTCGGGGAGACTCGAACTGGGGGGCACAGCCTCAAAATACGGGGGAGCCAATTTAAAACCGAGTTGAGAAGGAATTTCTTCTCCCAGAGGGTTGTGAATCTGTGGAATTCTCTGCCCAAGGAAGCAGTTGAGGCTAGCTCATTGAATGTATTCAAATCACAGATAGATAGATTTTTAACCAATAAGGGAATTAAGGGTTACGGGGAGCGGGCGGGTAAGTGGAGCTGAGTCCACGGCCAGATCAGCCATGATGTTGTTGAATGGCGGAGCAGGCTCGAGGGGCTAGATGGCCTACTCCTGTTCCTAATTCTTATGTTCTTATGTTCTTGAGCACGTGTAGCGGCTCTAACAGCGTGCTCAATTTGGGAAGAAATTTACCAAAATAGTTCAGGAGCCCCAGGAACGAACACAGCTCCGTCGTGTTACGGGGTCTGGGTGCTCTCTGCATCGCTTCTGTCTTGGACGCAGTAGGGCTGATCCCGTCTGCTGCTACCCTCATCCCCAGGAATTCTACCTCTGGAGCTAGGAAGACGCACTTCGCCTTTTTCAATCGCAGCCCTACCCGGTTCAGTCTGCGTAGCACCTCCTCCAGGTTGTGGAGGTGTTCTCCAAACTCACAACCTGTGATGAGGATGTCGTCTTGAAAAACTACCGTCCCTGGAATCGACTTGAGGAGGTTTTCCATATTTCGTTGGAAGATCATGGCGGCCGAGCGAATCTCCAATGGACATCTGTTGTACTCAAACAATCCCTTGTGTGTCGTGATGGTGGTCAGCTTATTTGACTCACTGGCCAGCTCCTGGGTCATGTAAGCTGAGGTCAGGTCCAATTTTGAAAAAGGTTTGCCACCGGAAAGCGTCGCAAAGAGGTCCTCCGCTCTCGGTAGCGGGTACTGGTCTTGGGGTGACACCGATTGATTGTGGCCTTGTAATCACCACATACCCTGACCGACCCATCCACTTTGAGCACCGGCACAATCGGGCTCGCCCAGTCACTGAATTCGACTGGCGAGATGATGCCTTCCCTCGGCAGGCAGTCCAATTCGCCTTCTATCTTTTCCCGGATCACATACGGCACCGCTCTGGCCTTGTGGTGTACTGGCCTGGCGTCCGGGTTTATGTGAATCACTACCTTGGCCCCCATGAAAGTGTCAATGCCGGGTTGAAACAGTGAGTCAAATTTGTCCAGGATCTGTGAGCATGATACTCGCTCCACAGAGGAAATTGCTTTGACATCGCCCCATTTCCAGTTCATGACAGCAAGCCAACTCCTCCCCAGTAGTGCAGGATCGTCCCCCGGGACAATCCAGAGTGGGAACCTGTTCTCCAAATCTTTGTGGGTCACGCCTACCATGGCGCTGCCTAGCACCGGAATGATCTCCTTTGTGTAAGTCCGTAGCTGTGCGTCAATCGGCAATAATTTTGGCCTCCTGGCCTTGGACGCCCACAACTTTTCGAACTGTTTGATACTCATCAGGGACTGGCTGGCCCCCGTGTCTAGCTTCATTGATACTGGGATGCCATTGAGGAGCACTTTCATCATTATCGGTGGCGTCCTGGTGTATGAACTGTATACGTGCTCCACATGAACTCGCCGAACTTCAGCTTCCAGCGATTTCCCCCAGCGTTCATTTCTGCAGGTATTTTGCTCATCTCTGCAAACTCCAGCTGAGTGTGTGCCTCCACACCTCCAACATAAGCTGTTGTTTGAAACATAAAGTCCCTTGCCAGTCGATCTTCTCTGACTGCCTCTGTGACTGTCCTTAAGTGCGCCATTAACAGGTGTTGATGGCCCCAATTACTGGCCGCATTGTCCCTTGCAATGGCGTGAATCGCCGTTCAGCTTGCCATTGTCTCTGTCGAACTCCCCCTCTGGGATCGACTACATGTTGGGGCATGCCTGACTGCTCTTGTCTGCCTGGAGAACTGCGTGCTGCTTTCACAATGTTGATTCTCTGTCCTAACCATTCCTTAACACAGTACCTCTCGTCCATTCTGCTATTGGCCATGCTCGCGTGGTTTAAATCGCAGTTTCTCATCGCCATTGATACGTCCTTACTATACAGTATAAATGCACACGAGGCCCATGCTTGAGAGAAAGTCAGTCAGTGACCTGTCCTTTATTCCATAGCAGTCAAGTGATGAAGGTGGGTGGAGCTTCCCCTTTTATATCTGAAGGTCCAGGTTAGGAGTGTCTCCCAAAAGTTCACCACCTAGTGGTCATTGTTCTCACAGTGTACAACTTGTCAGTTTATACATGTGTGACAATGCTGGTTGAATACATGACACACTCCATGTTCATCAGAAAGTTGTTTCAACTTTTAACCCGGCACATGTCATCTCCAGCCAGCACCGAAAGCGTGGCATTTCAACAATACGGGCTTTCGCTCCCACAGACTTTATTACGGTTCCCAGAGGAACAAGCCAGTCCTTCACGGCTCCCCAGTGGCTGTCTTCCTAAGAGTGCAGGGTCTCATTGATGGAACCCATGTGACTACACAGGCTTCTTGCACCAATTTAATGGCGTTTAATGAACAGGAAATCCACTGCACCATTGTCCAGGCTGTATACGATCATCAAAATTACATCTTGCAGGTGGATGCCAAATTGACACAATGCATTTGATCCATACCAGTCAATTTTCCCACCTTTATTTCAAGGCACTTTTTCCCTTGATGAGGATCCATGTGACCAGTGAGTCCCCTTTCGGCTGACAGCACTGCAGAATCCATGAACTGTGGCAAAAACAAAATGGAATAAGGCACACGGCTGCATAAAAATACAAAGAAAGTATAAAATGGGCATCATGAATAAACAGCATCACTGTGTTATTAGGTCCCACAGGTGTGTTGTTGTACAGCTCTGAAAAGGTCCCTAAAATTATAATAGTGTGCCATCAGCAGACGCGCCTGTTCTGAAAATTGGACACAGTTCCATTATTCTGGATCTCCACCCGCATTTTCACGAGCCCAATTATTTTGCTGTCATTTCTGACGGCTTCAAGAAAACACTTGCCTACTTTTGGACAGTTCCATACTGTTATGTATGAATAAAGAGCCTGACCAGATACTGTGAGCTCAAAGTAAAGTGTGACCGTAGTTTTTTATTGCAGGTCTCCAGAGTGCCTCTCCAGCCTGTGAGTCTTCCTTAAGTACCTGTGCTCCCAAGGGATTGTGGGATCCCTTGGGACTCCAGGGAGTGAGCCCTCTGGTGGCTATACAAGGTATTTATAGGTTTACATATATAACACATACAAATTAGGCAGAAATGATACAAGGCCAGGAAGTTAAGCAGTGCTGCTACTGCTCCATCACCGTATCTTTGCCAGGCATGCGGCGGAATCAGGGTTGCTGCCACAATTCTGGTGAAGTTGTGACGGTGGAGCACAGATGCTGCCAGACCTCCTGAGTATTTCCACCATTTTCTGTTTTTATTTCAGATGTCCAGCATCTGCAGTATTTTAGTTTTTGGGCCCTTCAAGCTCCTTTTTCAACCACCTTAACCTACATCAACAGGAAAGAGCCCCAATCTCAATGTGCAGCTCATTTGCAACCAGCACACTGCATTAGACCAGTAAATGTCTGCTTGCCTGGGAGCTGGGATGATACTTTCATGTTGAGGCAGTCCATTGTACCAGCATTCTTTCACCCAAACACGCAAGTGTCTGTGTTACTCTTGGAAGAACTCGGGCTAGAATTTCCGGTCCTTTGCGCACCAGGTTTCACCCTGGAGCAGCGTGAAAGGTGGCGTCCAGGTCTACTGTGCCCCTTCACAGGGCCCAGATGGCGAAATTTCCTTTCCAAAGCGCCTACTATTCCCGGCCGGTAACTTTCCCGCCATGCCTCTGTTTTCACCTCGAAAACAGAAAAGCCTAAAATCCAGCCCTTGAAGACTCGTGACATCTGTGCAGTATCACAGGACGTACTGAGCCCTGGTATAGAATCATAGAACCATAGAAATTTACAACACGGAAAGAGGCCATTTGGCCCATCGTGTCCGCGCCAGCTGACAAAGGGCTATCCAGCCTAATCCCACTTACAGCTCTTGGTCCATAGTCCTGTAGGTTACGACACTTCAAATGCACCTCCAAACACTTTTCAAATGTGGTGAGGATTTCTGTCTCTACCACACTTTCAGGCACTGAGTTCCAGACCCCCACCACCCTCTGGGTGAAGAAATTTCCCCTCATATCCCCTCTTAATCTTCTACCAATTACTTTAAACCTATGCCCCCTGTTTGTTGACCCCTCTGCTAAGGGAAATAGGTCTGTCCTATCCACTCTATCTAGGCCCCTCATAATGTTATGCACCTCAATAAGGTCTCCCCTCAGCCTCCTCTGTTCCAAAGAAAACAACCCCAGCCTATCTTTACTCATAGCTAATATTTTCCAGTCCAGGCAACATCCTCGTAAATCTCCTCTGTACCCTCTCTGGTGCAATCACATATTTCCTGAAATGCGGTGACCAGAACTGTATGCAGTACTCCAGCTGTGGCCTAACTCGTGTTTTCTACAGTTCAAGCATGACCCTCCTGTGCTTGTATTCTATGCCTCGGTTCATAAAGGCAAGTATTCCGTATTCCTTCTAAACCACCTTAGCCACCTGGTGTAATACAGCCCATTCAGGCACCAGAGTAATTGAGGACACCACGGGAGGTCTGGCTGCCACAAGGATGCACCTTTGACCCCAGCCATTTTAGGTGGGGTCAGGCAGTCTTGCATAAATGAGGAGGGCTCCCTGGCAACAGCTGCACAGCTTGCTCCTCCCACAAAATGAAAAATGCCACAATTGATTCAACTCTCCTAGGATAATTCAACATTTAAGCCCCCCTCCATTTCCCATAACAATGCTGGATACTGGACTGCACTGGCATTCCTTGTGCTCAATACTGCCATGGCACATATGATGGAAAATTAATATATATTTTTATTGGTTCCTGGGATATGGGCATCGCTGGCATGGCTAGCATTTATTGCCCATCCCTAATTGCCCTTGAAAAGGTGGCGGTGAGCAGCCTACTTGAACCGCTGCAGTCCGCCTGGTGAAAGTCGTCCCACAGTGCTGTTAGAAAGGGAGTTCCAGGAATTTGATCCAGCAACGATGAAGGAGCGACGATATATTTCCAAGTCAGGATGGTGTGTGACTTGGAGGGAAACTTGGAGGTGATGGTGTGCCCATGCGCCTGCTGCCCTTGTCCTTCTAGGGTTTGGGAGGGTGGATGAGGTATTCCAGTAAGTTACATCTAATTATAATACACCCAGAGTCGGGGAGCTGGCTTAACACAAATTGAAAACTCGACCCTCTTTGCTGTCCTGCTACGTAATCAGTTATTTTCTTCGGTTCATGGGGAGGCACTGAAATCTTGTGAAACTATTCAAGAATTTAAGGACTGTTGAACCTTATGCTCCTGTTGGATGATGATCTTCTCCATAGATGGTAATCATCACTTTAGAATTATGGGCAAAACATCTGACCTTTTCTTTGGTTTATCACATAAGGTCACCTGAATGAGTATTAATGGCCATTATGGATATGCGGATTTGGGAGCCCAGCTTGCCATGGCAGATTTTCAGTTCCTGGTAGCCAGCTCATCAGAACCTTCTATAGCTAAAAACACTTGGCTCTTCAATGTAACCTTCTTCCCTTCCATTCTTCATATTTCTCCAGAGCAGCGTCCCTGTGTACATTGTTATTTGAGTCGTAACAGCTCATTGTAAAATTTCACTTTGATTGCAGATCTGCTGAATTCTCGGTTTACTGAGTGGCTAAGGGGGTCAACCTCCACTTGGGTTCTCCCAGTTGACTGTCGTAACATCGCAGTTTCTGCCATTTTTAGAGGGGAGGGGCGGTCCACAGTTTCTCTGCTGAAGTTACCGCCTACAAATGGGAGAAATCCCTGTGGAAATTCCCTACCCCCATGTTCTGTGCAAGTTCCACAGTGTAATGTATGTTTGATAAAAAGATTATCGAAAAGTCACTATTTGCATGAATTCCAACTGCATTCCCACCGATTCCACTTGCTAACAACAATCAATTGACCACATTGTCACAAGTGTTCTTTAACTCTCGGGTAATTTAAGATATTTCTGAAAACTTCATTGTCACTGAGTAGCAGGAACAGTAGCAGTTAATTACAAGAGGCAAATTGTAAGAATGTTTGTTTTTCAGACTGAAGTAAAAAGTGGTGTCCCCTAGGGGTCAGTATTAGCACTACTGCTCTTTTTGATGTATATTAATGACTTGGACTTGGGTATAAAGGGCATAATTTCAAAGTTTGCAGATGACATGAAACTCGGAAATGTGGTAAACAATGAAGGGAATTTTAGCAGAGTTCAGGAGAATATAGACAGATTGGTTAAATGGGCAGACACGTGGCAGATGAAATTTAATACAGTGAAGTGATGCATTTTGGAAGGAAGAATGACGAGAGGCAATATAAGGTAAATGGTGCAATTTTAAAGGGAGTGAAGGAACAGAGAAACTTTGGGGTTTACGTACACACATCTTTGAAGGTGGCAAGACAAGTTAATAAGGCTGTTAAAAAGCATACAGGATCCATGGCTTTATAAATGGAGGCATAGAATATAAAAGCGAGGAAGTTATGCTAAATCACTGGTTAGATTAAATTGGCCTCAGCTTGAGTATTGTGTCCAATTCTGGGCACCATGCTTTGGGAAGAAAGTCAAGGCCTAGGAGAGGGTGGAAAGGAGATTTACGAGAATGATATCAGGGATTAAGGACTTCAGTTCTGTAGAGAGACTACAGAAACTGGGTTTGTTCGCCTTAGAACAGAGCTGGTTTAGGGGAGGTTTAATAAAGGTGTTCAAAATTATGAGGATTTTGATGGAGGAGATGTGGAGAAACTGTTTCTACTGGCAGGAAGGTCGGTAAGCACAGGACACAGATTTAAGATAGTTAGCAAAAGAACCAGAGTGGAGATGAGGAGGATTTTTTTTTACACAGTGAGTTAATATGATCTGGAACGCATGGCCTGAAAGGATGGTAGAAGCAGTTCAATAATAACTTTCAAAAGGGAATTGGATAAATAATTGAAGGGGTAAACATTTGTAACACTATGGGGAAAGAGAAAGGGAGTGGAAATAATTGGATAGTTCTTTCAAAAAGCCAACACAGGCATGATGGGCCAAATGGCCTCCTTCTGTGCTGTTTGATTCAAGACTGGAAACTTAAAAGTATGCTGGCATTATCACAGAATACTGGCTGAATATTAAACAACCATAATCGGGATTTCATGGAACATCAAGAAATTTTGCAGAACTCTCCCTATTTATTTTTCCAGTTTCATTATCTCAGTAGAGTTGTCATTCAGCAGTTTATAGGTTTATCTGGCTGTGCCAGGCCAGGTATCTTCCATTGAGCTGAAAGTTACTATTATTTTCCACAAAAAACATCTGCAGGTGTGTTTCAGAAATAGCTGCATTTTGTTTGCTTAAAATGTATGGCTTGGCTTATAGAGTATGTAAATATTAACAGACATATGTCATCACGACCTGAAGGGACACCTTCAGAATATAAATTACCATCTCGTTGTCAAGTGGTTGTTTGTGTGAGCAGAATATGGCTTGAGTTATTGTTGTTGTTAAAGGACAGGGGATAATTGGACCAGGTCATAATTCAATCCCCATTTGAAAGTCATACACACTCTGCCCTTATTTTTGTATAATACTTTGACTTTCTATTGTTATTAATCGTTAAATAGCAAAACTTAAGCAATTTGGGGAGCAGAGAGCTAGAGTTATTTCGAGCACATGAGTTTCTCCGCGGTACAGATGGAGGAGCTGGGAGAATCAAAGCTGAGAAGTTACAGCTTCGGCAATTGTGGGAAAATAACTAAAGCTTCACAAGGCAGCCACCATTTTAAATGTGGATTGAGGAATTTGTAATAACAAAAGTGTGACAAAAACATGACAACAAAAGATGTGGACAGGATGTGCATGGAGATTTTTAATATTGTAACCAATGGTATTTTATAAATAGCACAAAGATCATTTTACAAATCATATGGGAATCTTCTGTTGCTCAGGATTCCTGTGGGATTAGAATATCATATTTGATCTGATAATGATTTGAAACAAATTCCCAGCATACGGTATTTTTGCTCATGAAGTTGTGGAATATCATTGTATCCATACAAGGGCAAAATTGCGGAACACCCTGTTTCGGGGTGGGAACCCTCACGAGGCGGGACTTCCTGCGTCCGCTGCAGACGTCCCGCCCCGCAACCTAAATTGGGGTCACCGCCCTGAGAGGAAGTTGAGCGCAATTTTGCGCACGTCACTTCCTCTCAGGGCGGGCTCGGGGATGCCATGCGTGTGCAATGTGGAACCCTACACGGCCTCTCCACATAGTGCTGACGCATTCCATGGGCCCTCCGCTTCTTTTAAAGGGGTGGGATGCTGTGAGCGTGGCAGGGCTCTTGATGTGCTGCACTGGGCCATCGGGGATACGGGGTGATGTGGCCGCAGCTCGGCACTGGAACAGAGTGCCGGGCTGCACGATCGCAGCACGGACCCCATCAAATCGGCAGAGAAAGGCCCGACCGATTACTGGGCAAAAGAAAAATGGCCGACACGTGTGACAACCCCGCCAATGATCTCCAACACAGTCTCCTCCCATGAGTCAGCCGTGCTTCCCCCTGCCAGTTTGTTCCTGCTCACGTCGTATGTGCTCCACCTTGGACTGCAAGAGAGAGGGAAGTGTGTCAGTGAGTGTGGTGCAATGTGTTTGGGTGATGTGGCTACCATGGTTGAATAGCTGCCATTGTGTGCAAGGTGTAAGATGTGGGTTTGAGGCTTGCAGCAGTGGTAAGTGTGTGAGGGTGAAGTGAAGCTCTGAATGTGATGGATGAATTGTGATTGGTAGAGATTGCTGGTAGATGAGTCCTGGGGATGTGGTGCATTGAGCAGTGTGTGAGGCTAGTGATGCAGTCGGTGGGATTTGGCATTTGAAGATACATTCACTCACCTTGACCACTCGTGTGAGGTCATTAAACCTCTTCCGGCACTGGTTCCATGGGCTGGGGGCAACACTGTTGGCACTGACGGCTTCTGCGATCTTCTCCCTCTGCCTTCTCACAGTATGTCTGGAAGGCCTCCTGCTCCCCTTCCCCCCCGTGTGCAGAGAACCAGTCTCCTCCTGTTCAACCCCTGTACCAAGGCCTCCCTCCTGCCTCCCCCCTCATGTGTAGAGGACCAGTCTCCTCCTGTACAGCCCCTGCACCTAGGTCTCCAGTGCAGCATCACACAGCTGAGGTGCATGCTTTCTCCCATGTTGACACACTGCTCCAGCCACAATGTGGTGTTTCTGTAACAGAGCACCTCCCGTTTAACAAGATCAGACAGCTTTTGAATCTGCAGGCAACCTTTAAATAGACAACAGACACTGCATGATATCTGGCCCCCTGTTGAGCGCTCAGCCAACCAGCAGCCTGTTTAGCGTGTGGTCTCATCACTGCAATCATGGCCATGAGCAGGCCGCATGAAATTCACGTGCTGCCTGCACTAATTTCAACGGGCACAGGCAGATCGCGCATCATGATCCCGATGCCAGTTTTTGGGCCTTTGTGCTGTGTGGAACAAGGCCAGGCCTAAGGGCTGAGATGACATCCGAGAGTTACTAACGCCATTGGATTTTTTAATGCCTTGGAAAGAGACCATGAACAGAAGCTGCTGCTGGACTGTTATAGAAGCCAGCTTTACGACGGGTCAATACATTAAAGTGTTAATTTTCCAAACACACACTGACAGTGGGGGACCTAACACATCATCCCGGCACTGCTGGTGGGAGAAGGGTTGGTTCCCTGCCACTTGCACACATTTGGAAACTCACCCCCTAAATATTAGGCATAACCCTGCCACAAAGCATCCCAAATTGAACTTAAGGAGTGGCGTGAGAGACACCCAGGTGGCAGTCTCATATCACTACAGCTTCGTGCCAGCTACACGCTAACTGTAGTTGGTGCAAGTGAACGTTAAATGGTGCCAGGCAATACAGCTAGTTCCCAGAAATCATTTCAATTTTCACTTTTAATGTTGGCTTCTCACTAATGATAAAGTATTGGTGAATGTGGATTGCCGCATGTCTGCCAGTACGACAACACAGAGCTTTGTGTTCCTGGGCATTAAAGCCCCAAACTTCTCCGGTACGGTGGTACCTGACCGTTAAAATCAATATCAGGAAAATAAAAGAAAGATTTGCATTTATATAGTGCCTTTCACAACCACTCAGACGTCTCAAAGTGCTTTACAGCCAATGAAGTACTTTTGGAGTGTAGTCACTGTTGTAATGTGGGAAACACGGCAGCCAATTTGCACACAGCAAGCTTCCACAAACAGCAACGTGATAATCTCCAGATAATCTATTTTTTTGTTATGTTGATTGAGGGATAAATATTGTCCAGAACACCGGGGATAACTCCCCTGCTCTTCTTTGAAATAGTGCCATGGGATCTTTTACGACCACTTGAGAGAGCAGACAGGGCCTCAGTTTAACGTCTCATCTGAAAGACGACACCTCCGACAGTGCAGCATTCCCTCAGCACAGCACTGGAGTGTCAAACTAGATTTATGTGCTCAAGTCGCTGGAGTGGGACTAACCCACAACCTTCTGACTCAGAGGTGAGAGTGCTACCCACAGAGTCACAGCTAACACTCTAAATAGAGATCAAACCAGACTCTGCACTGGTGGCTGAGTGTTGGAATAACAGTCTTAGAGTCCCACATGGCTACAGGCAGGTATAGGTCTCAAATTGGTACCTACAGGTATAATTCCAGTGTTATTCTACGTAATAATTCGGAAAATTTATATATAATTTTTGTTTTCAATTATTTTGCTAGTAGGGGTTTTGCTGTGGCAGACAGTGACAAATGGCAGGCTTGTTACAACTGTACAGAGTACTGGTAATGCCACACCTGGAGTACTGCGTACAGCTTTGGTCTCCATATTTAAGGAAGGATATACTTGCAATGGAGGCTGTTCAGCGATGGTTGACTCCGGAGATGAGTGGGTTGACTTATGAAGATAGGTTGAGTCGGTTGGGCCTATACACATTGGAGATCAGAAGAATGAGAGATGATCTTATTGAAACTTATAAGATAATGAGAGGGCTCGACAAGGTGGATGTAGAGAGGCTATTTCCGCTCATAGGGGAAACTAAAACTAGGGAATGTAGACTCAGAATAAGGGGCCGCACATTTAAAACTGAAATGAGGAAAAATTTCTTCTCTCAGAAGGTTGTAAATCTATGGAATTCTCTGCCCCAGAGAGCTGTGGAGGCTGGGTAATTGAATATATTTAAGGTGGAGATAGACAGATTTTTGAGTGATAAGAGAGTAAAGGGTTATGGGGAGCAGGCAGGGAAGTGGAGCTGAGTCCATGATCAGATCAGCCATGATCTTATTAAATGGCGGAGCAGGCTCGAGGGGCCAAATGACCTACACCTGCTCCTATTTTTTATGTTCTTATGTTGTGATTCAATAGCCAGTGATACTGGCATTTATTTAATGATTTAATATAAGGGAATGTCACAGCTTACATAAGAACATAAGAAATAGGAGTAGTAGTAGGCTATTTGGCCCCTCAAGCCTGCTCCGCCATTTAATAAGATCATGGCTGATCTGATCTTGGCCTCAACTCTACTTCCCTGCGAGCTCCCCATAACCCTTGACTCCCGTAGCTTCTATATGGTTCTATCACATCTTTCCAATTCTTAGGAATATTTTAATTATGTTTGCAAAGTAAACCACACTCCTGAATATTATTCCACTCAAGTGTTGTAGATATGTTCACTGGTGTCATAGCTCCAGTATTGTGGCAGTTGCCCTCTTGAGCATCCCTGCTTATAATTGCTCAACCGAGCTCTGAAATGCCCTGCCTAAACCTCTTCGCCCTCTCTACCTCTTTCCTCCTTTAAGACGCTCCTTAAAACCTACCTCTTTGACCAAGCTTTTGGTCATCTGCCCTAATTTGTCCTTGTGTGGCTCAGAGTCTAATTTTTTGTCTTATAACATTCCTGTGAAGCGCCCTGGGCCTTGGATCATTTTCCAACATTCCATGGACTCTGGATCAGTTCCTATAGACTGGAGGGTAGCTAATGTAACACCACTTTTTAAAAAGGAGGGAGAGAGAAAACAGGGAATTGTAAACTGGTTAGCCTGATATCAGTAGTGGGGAAAATGTTGGAATCAATTATTAAAGATGTAATAGCAGTGCATTTGGAAAGCAGTGATAGGATTGGTCCAAGTCAGCATGGATTTATGAAAGGGAAATCATGCTTGACAAATCTTCTAGAATTTTTTGAGGATGTAACTAGTAGAGTGGACAATGGAGAACCAGTGTCCACTCTACTAGTATGGTGTATTTGGACTTTCAAAAAGCCTTTGACAAGGTCCCACACAAGAGATTAGTGTGAAAAATTAAAGCACACGGTATTGGGGATAATGTATTGATGTGGATAGAGAACTGGTTGGCAGACAGGAAGCAGAGAATAGGAATAATGGCAGGCAGTGACGAGTGGAGTACCGCAAGGTTCAGTGCTGGGACCCCAGCAATTTACAATATACATCAATGATTTGGACGAAGGAATTGAATGTAATATCTCCAAGTTTGCAGATGATACTAAGCTGGGTGGCAGTGTGAGCTGTGAGGAGAATGCTAAGAGGCTGCAGGGTGACTTGGACAGGTTAGGTGAGTGGGCAAATGCTTGGCAGATGCAGTATAATGTGGATAAATGTGAGGTTATTCACTTTGGTGGCAAAAACAGGAAGGCAGAATATTATCTGAATGGTGAAGATTAGGAAAAGGGAGATGCAATGAGACCTGGGTGTCATGGTACATCAACCATTGAAAGTTGGCATGCAGCAAGAAGATTTGAGTATAGGAACAGGGAGGTCTTACTGCAGTTGTACAGGGCCTTGGTGAGGCCACACCTTGAATATTGTGTACAGTTTTGGTCTCCTAATCTGAAGAAGGACATTCTTGCTATTAAGGGAGTGCAGCGAAGGTTCACCAGACTGATCCCCGGGATGGCAGCACTGACATATGAAGAAAGATTGGATCGACTAGGCTTATATTCACTGGAATTTAGAAGAATGAGAGGGGACCTCATAGAAATATATAAAATTCTGATGGGATTGGACAGGTTAGATGCAGGAAGAATGTTGGCGATGTTGGGGAAGTCCAGAACCAGGGGTCACAGTCTAAGGATAAGGGGTAAGCCATTTAGGATCAAGATGAAGAGAAACTTCTTCACTCAGAGAATTGTGAACGTGTGGAATTCTCTACCACAGAAAGTTGTTGAGGCCAGCTTGTTCGATATATTCAAAAGGCAGTTAGATATGGTCTTTACGGCTAAAAGGATCAAGGGGTATGGCGAGAAAGCAGGAATGGGGTACTGAAGTTGCATGATCAGCCATGACCATATTGAATGGTGGTGCAGGCTTAAAGGGCCAAATGTCCTACTCCTGCACCTATTTTCTATGTTTCTATGTTTCACTACGTTAAAGGTGCTATATATAATACAAGTTGTTGTTGTTGTTTTCGCCTACCTTGAGAGTTTGGCGTCAGCAAATC